>NW_024870713.1:2528986-3151982 GCF_019054845.1 Dipodomys spectabilis
TGGCAGAGGCACCACACAAGAACACACAAGGGCTGGGTGCCAGTGGCTCCAGTCTGTAATCCTAGCTACTCAGGAGGCTGAGATCTGAGGATCGCAGTTCAAAGCCAGCCCGGGCAGGAAAAGTCCATGAGACTCTTATCTCCAATAAACCATCAGAAAACCATTAAGAGGTGCTATATAGCTCCAGTGGTAGAGCGCTAGCCTTGAGCTGAAGAGCTGAGGGCCAGAACTCAGAGTTTAAGCCCACAACTGACCAAAAACAAGGGGGCTGGAAACGTAGCTTAGTGGTAGAGTGCTGGCCTAGCATACATGAGGCCCTGGGTGCAATTACTCAGTACCACATACACAGAAAAGGTGGTACTGTGGTTCAAGTGGTAGGCTGCTAGTCTTGAGCAAAAGAAGCTCAGGGACAGGGCCCAGGCCCAGAGTTCAAGCCCCACAACTGACCCAAAAAAAAAAAAATACACAGGGAAGTACTTTGAACGAAACCCTTTGTTGCTCAGGCTGCACATCCAAAGCCTCAAAGCAGCTGCTCCAGCTTCTCGAGCTTCCCTCGTTATAAACTCTCCAAAACTGCTAACTCCTAAAAAGTCCAGGGATAATGATGGGGAAAAAAGAACTTTGTCTTCAGCAAAAATTAATTTCAAGCTGGGTGTTCATGGCTCATGCCTGCAATCCTAGGTACTCAGGAGGCTGAGATCTATGGATCGATCAATCAGTTTTGAAAGCCAGCCATGGCAGAAAAGTCCATAAGACTTATCTCTAATGGGAGGAAGGGGGGATGCAGAGCTGTGGCTCAAGTGGTAGAGCACTAGCCTTGAGCAAAAAGACTCAGGGGTAGCACACGGTGGCAGAGTTCAAGCCCCAAGAATGATACAAAAAATAATAAGTTCATGCTTATCCTTGATCAATTCTGTCATCTTGCCAAACTTATTAGTGCTCAAGAACTGTGTTCCACAGTAGAAAAGGCTTTAACCCTCCTCACCTCCAGTCTTCATGCACTGCCCTGTCCTGTCTTGTCCTGCCTTGCCTAGCCCTGCTCTGCCTAGCTCCCACCCCACCCAACTTGCATCCTTCTCTACCACAGAAGCCAGACAGCCCCAGTCTAGGTTCACTTTGGTACCTGCACTGCAACCCCAGAAAGAAATTTCCACTTAGGTTGTGAGTTACCCACCCCCTTCCTGACCCAGAAACCACAAGCATCCATGCACCACCCAAGAGACAGTGCCTAGCCTCCAGCTGGATTCCCAGACCTGCACTCTCTACCACCTGACCTCCTTCATCAAGTTTATGTGTTAGCTGGCAAACACTGGAAATCCACAAAGCCACAACTCCCCCTTTGTCTTGATCCTCTGCCCTTCCTCCAATATGGGTAAACTGTGAGTAAATCAATATTGACATTCTAACTCTGCCAATCTGCCCAGTCCTTTCTGTGAGTGCACTTCTGAGAAAACTCTGCTCTTCTTCTCTGCTATCATTCTTTACCCTTTTTATAATCATATGAACTTGCCTTTCCCCACACTGATCTCAATTTGTCCCACAGACAACTGTGTAGTCCCCTGTATGCTTTCCTGTAACTCGCCAAGTTTCCAGGAGTACTGAAGGTTGCCTACCTTCAAATGACATCAGTATAAGTAAGGACAAAGAGAGAAAGGTGTGACAGACCCAGCATTGAAGGGGAAAAAAATAAGTAAATAAATAAAAGCCAGGTGCCCTTAGCTCATGCCTGTAATCCTACCTAAACAGCAGGCTG
This sequence comes from Dipodomys spectabilis, assembly GCF_019054845.1. Classification (NCBI taxonomy): domain Eukaryota; kingdom Metazoa; phylum Chordata; class Mammalia; order Rodentia; family Heteromyidae; genus Dipodomys; species Dipodomys spectabilis. The sequence goes on from NW_024870713.1 coordinate 2,530,740, forward strand.
AGATCTGAGGATCAAGGTTCAAGGCCAGCCCAGACAGGAAAGTCCGTGAGACTGTTATCTCCAATAAACTACAAAAAAAAAAAAGGAAGTAGCCCGATGGTAGAGTAGTAGAGAGCTTGCCTTGAGCTGAAGGGCAGTGCCCAGGTCCAGAGTTCAAGCCTCAGGACTAACAAAAAAAAAAAAAAAAGCTGGATGTGGTAGCCCCTGCCAATATCCCAGCACTAGTGAGGTAGGCAAATCCCTGACTTTCACAGCAGAGATCTTGTCTTTAAAAAAAAAAAAAAAAGTAGGAGTGAACTAATCCAGACAATACCTAGGAAATAAACTATACACCTTGGGGGATAGGGAAGGTCAGGAGGGAAAATTAGGAGGGGTGACATTATTCAGAAAGAAATGTACTCAATACTTGCTTTATATAACTTTAACCTCTCTACATCATCTTTACAATAGAATTTTTTAAATACACCCTACCAACAAAAATAAAATAAGCAAAATCGAAACTACCAGGCGCTGGTGGCTCATGCCCGTAATCCTAGCTACTCAGGAGGCTAAGATTTGAAAATCACGGTTCAAATCCAGCCAGGTCAGGAAAGTCTGTGAGACTCTTATTTCCAATTAACCACCAGAAAGCCAGAAGTGTCACTGTGGTTCAAGTGGTAGAGCACTTGCCTTGAGCTGAAGAGCTGAAGGACAGTATCCAAGCCCAGAGTTCAAGCCTCATGACCGATAAAAAAAAAAAATTGAAGAGACCACAATTGCTGTTGAAGGTGCTCTTAAAGGATAATACCTCCTCATGGAATAAAAAAAAAAAATACAAAATAAATTTTGTATTTCTAAACAATAGGGGGAAAAAGTAGTCCAGACCAACACAAAGGTCCTTTGCTTTCTTTCTTTTTTTTCCCCTTTTTTCCTTTGTTGGTCAGGGGCTTTTATTCAGAGCTTAGGGGCAGTCCCTGAGCAATTTTGCTTAAGGCTAGCACACTACCACTTTGAGTCACAGTGTTACTTCTGGTTTCCTGGTAGTTAGTTTGAGATGAGTCCCACAGACTTTCCCACCGGAGTTGGCTTTGAACTGGATCCTCAGATCTCAGCCTGGTGAGTAACTAGGATTACAGGTATACACCACCAGTAGCACTTAGGTCCTTTGTTTCTAATCTAAACTTTTCAACTATCTATAGCTCTATCAACACCAGTGTCTCTTCAGAAGTTTGACCTCATTGGGCATGTGTGTCATGGTCCTCATTCTCTGAAGGCTAAGGCGGGAGAGTCTCAAGTTGGAGTGAGGCCAATCTGGGCCACACAGCAAGTCTTGTCACAAAAAAAGGATAACCTCTACATAAAATTTCATACTAAAGCCAGGAGCTGGTGGCTCACACCTGTAATCCTAGCTACTCAGGAGGGATGGTTCATACTTGTAATCCTTGCTATTCAGGAGACTAAGATCTGAAGATCTCAGTTTGAAAGTCAGCCAGGCAGGAAAGCCTGTGAGGTTCTTATCTCCAATAAACTACTCAGAAAAAGGCAGAAGTGATGCTGTGGCTCCAGTGGCAAAAGACTAGCCTTGAGAAAGAGGCTAAGGGACAATGTCCAGACCCTGAGTTCAAGCTCCAGGAATTGGGGGGGGGGGGGGGCGGGGGGCGGAAAAAGGATTTCAGACTAGATTTCTCCTTAAGAATTCCTTAAGACTACATTTACTGGGGCTGGGAAGGTGGCTCAGTGGCAGAGTGCTTGCCTTGCATGCATGAGTCCCTGGGTTCGATTCCTCAGCACCATATAAGCAGAAAAAGCCGAAAGCGGGGCTGTGGCTCAAGTGGTGGTAGAGCGCTAGCCTTGAGCTGAAGAGCTGAGGGACAGCGCCCAGGCCCAGAGTTCAGGCCCCATGACCGACCAAAAAAACAACAACAATTACATTCACAAACCAGACGCAAAACTGAGCACCTGAGGACATAAAAGAACAAGTCACCAAAAAACCTCAGACCCCAAGTGCATGACAACCGTTAACTCCTCTCAGGAACAGAAGGCCTATCCACAACATTCCAACTCAGATTAGTAGTTCAAATGTTCATGAAGATATAAATAGCAAATGTCAATTTAACCAAAACATCAGGAGGGGAAAGCCGTCAATGGGGTTGGGAGACTCCAGTAATAACAGAAAAAGTAGAGAACTCACATAGAGATGTTTGGCATTTTGTGAAAATTCTGGGGCTTGAACTCAGAGCCTCAAGTTCTCTGGGTTTTTTTCTATCATGACTAGCACTTATATGCTTGAGTCATGCCTCTACTTCCCGTTTTCCACTGCCTAACTAGGGATAAGAGGCTCAAAAGATTTGTCTGGCTTGGCTTGGCATCTAGATTCTCAGATGTCAGCTTCCTAATTACAAAGATGTGAGTCACCCTAAGTTCTATTTTGTTGTTCTTGCTTTGTTTGGGGTTTTGGTTGTGTGTGTGGTGTGTGTGTAAGAGCATGCTGGTCCTGGGACTTAAACTCAGCCTGGGTGCTGTCCCTAAACTCTTGTGCTCAGGGCTAGCATTCTGCCATGTGAACCACTGCTCTACTTCTGGTTGTTTGGTGCTCAACTGGAGATAAGAGTCTTGTCAACTGTTCTGCCTAGCCAGCTTAGAAAGGTGATCTCTCAGCTTCATGAGTAAGCATGAGCCACTGAAGTTTTTTTTTTTGAATAAAAAGTGCCTCTAAGAAACATGATGGGGGTCTCACAAGTGCCAGAAGGATTACTTGTTCTGGTTAAAGGTCTAGCAGCAGAGGACTTGTCATTGCAATCACCCTCATTGCCATCACTATCACAAAGGCTAACATTTATCCGTTTGTCCTACACCAGACGCACTTGAGCTTCTTCTCCCTCCCCCCCTTACCCCCCCCCCCCCGCCCTAGGTCCTAGTGCTTGAACTCTGGGCCTGAGCGCTGTCCCTCAGCTCTTCAGCTCAAGGCAAGCACTCTACCACTTGAACCACAGTACCACTTCCCATTTTCTGGTGGTTTATTGGAGATAAAGAGTTTTACCAGGTGCTGTTGCTCCCACCGACAATCCTAGCTACTCAGGAGGCTGAGATCTGAGGATCACAGTTCAAAGCCAGCCCAGGCAGCAAAGTCCATGAGACTCTTATCTCCAATAAACTATTCAGAATAAGCCAGAAGTGGCATCAAGTGGTAGCACCCTAGCCTTGAGCACAAAGAGGCTCAGGGACAGTGCCCAGGCCCAGAGTTCAAGCCCCAGGACTGGCAAAAATAAAAATAAAAAGTGAACCATGTGACCCTCAGCACAGGCCAAACGGATGGGGCCACTTGATCTTGGACTTTCAGCTCCCAAAAGTGAAAGCTAAATTCCTTTTCTTTAAACACTGTCTAACCTCTTGTATTTTGTTCTAACAATGAAAAATATTCCAATGTAGTCATTAAACAGAATGCCCCAAATTCCTAGTTGGTTTTTTTTTTTTTTTTGGGGGGGGGGGTCCGGTCCTGGGCCCTGAACTCTGGGCCTGGGCGCTGTCCCTCAGCTCTTCAACTCAAGGCTAGCGCTCTACCACTTGAGCCACAGCGCCACTTCCGGATTTTTTCTTTCTACTTATATGGTGCTGAGGAATCGAACCCAGAGCCTCATGCATGCAAGGCAAGCGCTCTACCACTGAGCCACCTTCCCAGCCCTCCTATAGTTTATTCTTAGTTATCCAGGAACATTAATTTTCTTCATAGGATCTTCTAGTAAGAATCAGCAGAATCTGGATGGCAGCAGCACCTGCAGGAGCACCTCTTCTCCCAGGATATTACTGATTAGACTAAAATGCTTCCCTAACCTCAAGGAGACTGACACTTAGCTAATGTAAAAACAAGCTCAGATCCATCTAATTGTTACACACTCAAGATAATGTCACTTCTCAAGGGACATGTTCACCCAGGGAGTCAAGGAGGGAAAAATATCTTTCCTAAGGGGGATTACTGTATTCTATCTGGCCAGGTGCTAGCTCACTCCTGGAATCCAAGCTACTTAGGAGGCTGAGATCTAAGGATCACCTTTCAAAGCCAGCCCCAGCAGAAAAGTCTGTGGGACTCTTATCTCCAATAATTTACTCAGAAAAAGCCACAAGTAGTGCTGTGGTTCAAGTAGTAGAGCACTAGCCTTGAGCCAAAGAGGCTCAGGGACAGCGCTCAGGCCCTGTGTTCTGTGTTCAAGCTCCAAGATCAGAAAAAAGAAAAAAAAAAAAAAAGTATTCTATCTGGCTGAGTACAGTAGTATAACTTGTACTCCTAATAAAAGTAGGGAAACTGAGACTGGGAAAGCACTTGAACTCCAGACAGCCTAGGTGGGATTTAGCTCCGTGGAAGAGTACTTGCCAAGCAAGTGTGTAGCCCTGAGTTTGGTCTTCAGCACTGGAGGGGGGGTGGGGGGGGACAAGCCTGAGCAAAACCTCATCAACAAAGCAAAACAAGTACTATGTGCTGCCAATTAAAAAGAAAATGTTTTGTGAGTAAAAGAACCAAATTTGTGTAAATAATTTTTGAGGAAGGATGGTTCTGAAAGACACTGAGGAGGGTGAGGGAGGGTCATGGAACATACAGAGTCTTAAATTCCCCATCTAGACTTCCTATAGACTATTTCTTCTCTGGTCACTGAAGTGTGTGGGATTTCTCCTAGTGTGCACACCATCAATTACTTATTAGACACAAGCTGGATGGTCTATGGTGTCACTCAGTCCTGACACCAACATGAAGATAAAAGAGTCAGGTCAACAAGTTGAGGACTCAGTCCCAAGATGTCATATGCATTTTAGATGCCAAACACAAGCCTCATATGCCAGTGCTTGTGACTGAGAGGCTATAAATTAGAAACTCATATAACCCCCTATACACAGGTATGATTAATTTATCAGGACAGCTCAGAAAACTGACAGACACTCCTTAAATTCACCCATTTGTCATAAAGGATAGCTATCATAGCCAGGTGTGCTGGTATACATCACTAAGTCCAGTACAGGATCATAAGTTTCAGACCAGCCTAGGGTACAAGTGAGATCATGTCTCAAAAAAAAAAAAAAAAAACTAATTAATAAATAAAAAGAGATTGCAGAGGAAACAAGCCCAAAGCCATGTGAGAGATGCACAGTGCAAAGTGTGTGGGAAAAGGCGGAGTACCCACATCCTCTTTGGTGCCACCCTCCAGGTCCACTCCATGAGTTCAGCTATCTAGAAACTCACCTGAAGTCTGTCCTCGTGGGATTTGATAGAAGCTACAGTCCACAGGATGATTCATTACAGTACTAATCAATAGAGCTCAAATCAACCTTTAGTCCCTCCCACTCCGTTCTCTGAAGGTCAAAGGATGGGGCTGAAAATTCCAACCCACTGAACTTGTAGCTCACAGTCCCCATCCTGAATCTCCAAGAGCCCACACCAAGAGCTTCCTTGTTAGAACAAGATGATTTTAACACGCAGGCTGTAGAGCACATGGGCAGCAAAGGTGGCGCTGAGAGGGAGTTGAGTGGGCAGAGCCCAATTTGCTTTCCGTTCAGTGTAATCAGCCCGTGGAAGCTTAGGTGCATGATAGGGTGTGACCTTGACAGTGATTGGTTCCTCTTCCTCCCCTGCCATGCCACCCGCTCTTTTTTGCTTTAAAAAGGGCTTGCTCTGTGTTAATAAACAAGTTTTTTCCTGCTTGACTTGACTCCCCGCTGTGTCTGATTGTCTCCCGGCTGAAGGAGGCTGGGGAACTTGCGTACTTACCTTTCCTCGGACCCAGTCCGTCTTTCGTGGGACAGACGAGACCTGACAGCAGGCAATGCCCAAGAATTCATCCAGGTGCAGTTACCACTCATAAAATTACAATTTTCTTAGGAGCTCTGTTGTGCTTTCACAGAAGCTCATGTTGTAGAAGCCTTGGTCTCCAGGGCAAGGGTTGGAGGAGGTTTTGGGAAGGATGGAATCATAAAGGCTCTGACCTCATTGAGGGAGGATCTGGTTAGGGAGAGTAGGTGTTTGAAGGTATGACTCTGGAGCCTGTTTCTTTTCCTTGACCCCCTGCTGCTTCCTGGCCACCATGAGGTGAGCAACTTTGCTCCCCAACACCATTCTATACCCAGATCCACCTCAGCCCAGCTCAGAAACATCCCAGTCAAGTGACTGAACTGAAACCTCTGAAAGAAACCATGAGCCAAAACAAACCTTTCCCTCCTTCAGTGGATTTTCTCAGGTGTTTTGTCCTAGCAATGGAAAACTGACTAACACAGCCTTCTGTAGCAGGAACTGGAGACCAGGAAGGTTGCCAAAGACCAAATATTAGAAAACATTTTCCTATTTCCCACATACAAATGAGTTTTAGGAACTCTAGGCGAGGAACCGAAGGACAAACACCAAATAGATTTCTTTTTACATGACCACATGGTGGGGGCAGGGGGCAGAAGAGATCCTATTTTCACCTTTTGCTTGGATTATTTTGAGTCCATCCCACAGAGTACCGTCTGTGGGGAGGTATGGTCCCAGTTGCTGCAGGTACATCAGAGCAAGCACACAGGCCCTCCTCAGCAGAGCACTGCTCAGCAGAGCAAGGTGAGTTGTCTGTACTCCAAAGTCAGGCTGCTTGGGCGTAAATTCCTGCCCCAACCATTCAATGGCTATGGTACTTGGGAAACACTTCCTTAACTTTTCTTTGCTGCAGTCTCAGATGGAAAGTGAGGATAATTACACGACTCACCTTGGAGAGATCTTAGGAGGTAGCACTTGTACAACATGACTACTGTACCTAGCTGATAGTTAGTGCTCAGAAAAGTGCCTGCTATTAACAGCAGAAACATAAACCAAAAAATAGCAAGCAACAGCAATAAATACAAGCATACCCAATTTGGGGTAGTGTTAAGTGATGCAAGGAAAAATGTAAAGGAGAGTGACATGAGCTATTCAGATACTATTATGTCCAGCCCTAGTTACTTTTTTGTTTGTTTGTTTTTTGTTTTTTTTGCCAGTCATGAGGCCTGAACTCTGGGTCTGGGCGCTGTCCCTCAGCTCTTCAGCTCAAGGCTAGCGCTCTACCACTAGAGCCACAGTGCCACTTCCGGCTTTTTCTGTTTATGTGGTGCTGAGGAATCGAACCCAGGGCCTCATGCTTGCAAGGCATGCACTCTACCACTGAGCCATCTTCCCAGCCCCCTAGTTACTTTTGAGTAAGAAGAAACTATGTGGCAAAATGAGATCAAAGCTGTTCTAATAAAGTCAAAAAGTTTGTGCCACACCTCAGAGCTCTGTGGGCCAATAACTTCCTGCAACTCAAACATCTGCCCAACAGAAAAGTAATTATCTCTGCTATGACACCAGATTCATTTTAAAGCTGACTTTTCCCAGAGCAAAAGACTTCAAATGATGGCATTAGACTATGGGAGGAAAGGGAGACCCAGATAAACCCCATTTGACCCACTCCCAAATTAAAAAAGTATGGAGACCAGATTCGGTATGCTTGTTCAAGTGCTTCTGATCATCTACTATGTTCTATGCATCAAGGATGGAGATGAAAGGCAGTGCCCTTAAATCTCACAGCCTACTGGGAAGACAAACTGCACAGGGTGGGTGGTAGTAGAAGAAACACCTAAGATGGGAATCTCAAGTCGACTGCCAGTAAACTGACAGACATTTCCAAGTGTAAGAAAAAGCCAAAGCAGGCTTTGCAGAATAAGCAGAAGACAACAAATGAAAGAGAAGGTGAAGCAAAGGCAAAGGCACAGGGCTGAGCTGAGATCTGGGAGCTGAATAAAAGTAGCTGCTCCTGAGGATGAGAAAGGACTAGAGTATCATACAAGAAGTGACTGGAGCCGGGCGCTGGTGGCTCACGCCTGTAATCCTAGCTACTCAGGAGGCTGAGATCTGAGGATCGCAGTTCAAAGCCAGCCTGGGCAGGAAAGTCTGAGACTCTTATCTCCAATTAGCCACCAGAAAACCAGAAGTGGCACTGTGGCTCAAGTGGTAGAGTGCTTACCTTGAGCTCAAGAGCTCAGGGACAGCACCCAGGCCCAGAGTTCAAGCCCCATGACCAACAAAAAAAAAAAAGTGACTGGAAGGAGGATGGGGAGACTAAACCTCATGGCTGGGCTGGGAAGAAACGCTGACTGCAAGACTCGAGGTGAAGAGAGCCACTGAAGAATACTTCAGGTGTGTAAAAAATCATTCCAGGCTGGGAAGGTGGCTCAGTGGTAGAGCGCTTGCCTTGCACGCATGAAGCCCTGGGTTCAATTCCTCAGTACCACATAAGCAGAAAAAGCCGGAAGTTATGCTGTGGCTCAAGTGGTAGAGCGCTAGCCTTGAGCTAAAGACTGAGGACAGTGCCCAGACCCAGAGTTCAGGGCCAGAGTTCAGGGCCAGAGTTCAGGGCCAGAGTTCAGGGCCAGAGTTCAGGGCCAGAGTTCAGGGCCAGAGTTCAGACCCAGAGTTCAGGGCCAGAGTTCAGGGCCAGAGTTCAGGGCCAGAGTTCAGGGCCACGACCAACCACCCCCCCCACACACACAAACACACAAAGATCATTCCAGCAGCAATGTAGACAATATTCTGGAGGACGTCCACATGGACAGTTGGGAAAGCAACCATTCAAGCCTGGCAAGAAGTGATGGATGAAAGTTAGGGAAGTAGGGGCGATTGCAAGAGAAATGAGAAAGAGGGGATGAGGACAGCAGCCTGGGAAGACTGGGTGGACGCGGGGAGGTGAATGCACAAGAGAATGACAATGGACTGTTAGGTGCATATCCTATGGGGGGAGGGGCACAGAGAAACGCATGGTGCGCAGCAGGTCTGAGTGAGGAGCAAGGCACAGCTGGAGGTCGGGAGTCTACTTCTCAACAAATGTGCTTCAGAGGGAAAGAGACTGTCACTGTCTGAGTATATGAAAAAGGGCAGCAGAAATAGCAAACCAGAAAATCACCAACAAATGACAACACAGAAGGGGCAGGTAGATGGGGCTGGGAAGGTGGCTCAGTGGTAGAGCGCTTGCCTTGCATGCCAGAGGCCCTGGGTTCGATTCCTCAGCACCACATAAGCAAAAAGAAAAAAGCCGGAAGTGGCGCTGTAGCTCAAGTGGTAGAGCGCTAGCCTTGAGCTGAAGAGCTGAGGGATAGCGTCCAGGCCCAGAGTTCAGGCCCCACAACCGGACCCCCCCCCCCCCAAAAAAAGAAGAGGCAGGTAGAAAGCTAGTAAGCCAAGACATGAGGCTTCTGAATAAAAACCTCTACACAGGTTTAAAAAAAAAGAAAGAAAGGAGAAAGGAGAAGGGAGAAGGGAGAGGAGGTAGAGAGGAGAAGGGAGAGGAGGTGGAGAGGAGGAAGAGGAAAGTAAAGGAAGGAAGGAAGGAAGGAAGGAAGGAAGGAAGGAAGAAGCTGCTGCTATCACCACCATCACAGAAGTGGCTGGGAGGGAACTGTGAGCCAAGAAATCAAAACCAGTCAGGTAAGGATGATAAACTCAAACAAAGTTTCCCAGGAGAATAGCACTGTCAAACGTGACACAGAAAGGTGACATGAAGAATGGACAACTTTAACGAAATTTGCAGACTGAGTGGTGTTATTGTGACAAGAAAAGGTTCAGCACAGCCACTAATACTCTCCAGCTCCTCTTGACCTTCCAGAGCACTGACTGACTGGACCACTTACTAGGCACTCATCAGACCCATTAACAATCAGGCTTAAGTGTTCTCCAGGCGAGAAGCAGGGAACACAAGTCATACCTCATATCCCAACATTGTGGAAGTCAGAGGTGCAAGAAGCCAACTGTGACAAGAGGAAAACTGCTCCCAAAGACCAGGAAAGGATGGACTGTGTAGTCTAGCTCAGCAGACATTTGTGAACACACTGAATCACCTGTGGGCCAGGTAATATACTCCGCATGGAGAGCTAGAAATGGAGGCTCCTCACACAGGGCTTCTCTCTCATGCACCACAGCATCCCAGCTCCTTCCACAGCATCTGGACCCCTCATGGCGAGTCTGGCAGAGAATAAAACTGAATGAAGACTGTGGGGGAGGCATGAAGATGTCTTTCAGGAGCAAGAAAGGGTGAGAGGCAATCAATTTGTACTGTGGATTAAAGAAACAGCAGGATTTTGTCATATACATGGAGATCTTATCTTTGTATTTGTGTATCTCTACAAGACTGATTCCTACGGTCACAGCACTTAGAATACTGAGGCAATAAAATACTGCCTTGCCTCCGGCTGGTAATGCAGAAAGAGATGAGGAGGAGGAGGAGTGCCAGTGAAGGGAAAAGGGGGAAGGATGTCTGAGGACTTGGCAATAATCCATTTTCTTGATTTGGCTGGAACTTACCACAGGTGTGTGTTCAGTTTGGGATCATTGAACACTTATCAAATCCGTACAATGTCTTGTGTTCTATTTTAATCAAAAGGTTTGCTGTGCTAGGCACTGACAGCTCATGCCTGTAATCCTAGCTACTCAGGAAGCTGAGATCTGAGGATCACAGTTCAAAGCTAGGGAAGGCAATCAAAGTTTGTGAGGTTCTTATCCCCAGTCAACCAGGAAAAACCTGGAAGTAGATGTGATTCAACTGGTAGGGCACCAAGGGTCTAGTAGAAAATGCCAAGAGAGACTATGGCCCTGAGTTCAAGCCCCAATGCCAGCAACATGACTGAATGAGTATGTGAACAAAAATAGTATTAATTGGGCTGGGAATGTGGCTTATTGGTAAAGTGCTTGCCTAGTATGCATGAAGTCTTGGGTTTGATTCCTCAGTACCACATACACAGAAAAAGCCAGAAGTGTCCCTGTGACTCAAGTAGAGTGCTAGCCTTGAGCAAAAGAAGCTCAGGGACAGTGCCCAGGCCCTGAGTTCAAGCCCCAGGACTGGCAAAAAAAAAAAAAAAAAAGTAGTATTAATTGCCTTTTCCTTAATCCTTAATTCTTTTAAAGGAAAGGTCTGCCTTGACAACAGAAACAAACAAAGGCATACAATATGGAGTTGATAACAAGAGAGTAAGAAAACTAAGAAAACTGAAAAGTTCATTCTAGAAGAGGATACCTAATCTAAGATTCAGTGTTTGTCAGCAAAGAAGAAAAGCCACATCTTAAGTCACTACCATCACTTTACTCAGTGAAAGCCTAACTTATCCCTGTCAATATTCCTTTTGCAGGCATCCATCTGCGGGGGGGGGGGGGGGGGGGGGGGGCACATTAAAAGGATGGTCAGACTGGCCAAAGGTGGATGGGAACCTGTTTATTTGAGAGAACTCCCATACAACAGTGACCACAGTTAATTGTATTATATTTATGAAAATTGCTAAGAGCACTGTCTTATCAGTAGCAGATTCTGCCCACTGTAGAGGTATGGCTACATACATTCATTAATGCACATTTTCATTTTATCCCTAACTACTCTCCAAGGAGACACTATCTCTGGCTCACAGAAGCAGGAGTGGATTGGAACCAAGCAGATTAAAGGTTGTGGAGCAACCAACAGCTCAGCCCACCTAAGCCAGTGGGGCTTGCCTCACTCACAAGGCATTTCCCAAGCAAGCAAATGGTTCTGAATTATAACTGCAAGTAGACTCATCATAAAGCTTTAGTTCTGCAAACTAGACTGCCAGCCTCATCAGGCCCAGCAAAGTTAGGCTGGGATGGAGTGCTTCCTGGAGGCCATCTCTACAGCCCAGGCTTTCCCACTCCAAGTATGGACATATCTCCTGCTCCCATCTCCTCCAAAATACAAATACCTGCCAGTGCTTTACCTCCGTGTATATCCTCAGAAGTCACACAGGGAAGGTTCAACATGGCTTACTCTCCCTACCAGAAAAGCTTTCATTGCCTCACTGGTTTAAATACTGTTACTCAATATTCTGTATCTTCTGCCCTCAAATTTTGCTCTACAAAAGAGTTGAGGGGGGCTGGGAAGGTGCTCAGTGGTAGACTACTTGCCTTGCATGCATGAGGCCCTGGGTTTGATTCCTCAGCACCACATAAGCAGAAAAAGCCGGAAGTAGCGCTGTGGCTCATGTGGTAGAGCGCTAGTCTTGAGCTGAAGAGCTGAAGAACTCAGACCCAGAGTTCAGGCCCCACGACCATCAAGGAAAAAAAAAAAAAAGAGTTGAAGGTCATGTAGGCATTGATGATTCAAAACGGCTTGTCTGAGTAGGGCAGTGGTGGCTTGTAACTATAATACTAGCTACTCCAGAAGCTGAGATCTGAGGATCAAGGTTCAAAGCCAGATCAGGCAGAATAAGTCTATGAGACTTATTTCCAATTAACCACCAGAAAAGTGGAAGTGGTGCTGTGCCTCAAAGTGGTAAAGCGCTAGCCTTGAGCAAAAGAAGCTCAGGGACAGTGCCAGGCCCTGAGTTCAAGCCCCAGGCCTAGCAAAAACAAAAACAAAAAAACAAAAAAAAACAGCTTATCTTACTGCAGTAGAAAATGCAACAGGTCACCAGATAAGGTTCACAGAAAATTGCAAGACCTGAGCCAGTTTCCTCACTGGAGAAATCCAGATCAAGTTCCCTCAGACAACCAACACAAAGAAGCAGTCTGAGATGGGGCAGTCATCCCACAACTACTTCAATACATGCCACACTGCTCCCAACACACCTGCTAAGACACAGCCAACGCCTGAGCCACACAGCTGGGCATACTTCCTGCTGCTCCAGTGACTGCCCTGAGTAAGCTCTAGTCAGATCTACACATTCAGTAGGACAGAAAAGACCTAAGTTCCTAACAATTTAGGGTTTGTGCTTTTTTCATTAAAAAAAAAAAAAAGAGTTTAAATAAATCTTAACACAAGCTTGCAAGACATATAATTACGTATCTTCCCTGTGGATAAAAGAACAGTAATCAAACAGGACAACACAAAATAGAAAGCTTTGCAAGGTGTATGTGTCATGTGCTTTTGAAATCTTAACTTCAATGTCCTGTTCCCAAGAAGCACAGTAAACTCAACAAGCTAAAAAACTATCAGGCTAGGTAGGTACTAGTGACTCCTAGCTACTCAGTAGGCTGAGATGTGATAATCATGGTTCAAAGCCAACCTGGGCAGGAAAGTCCATGACATCTTATGTCAACTAAACACCATAAAAGCCAGAAGTAGAGCTGTAGTTCAAGTTGTAGTATGCTACCTTTGCTCCGAAGAAGCTCAGAGACAATGCCTAGGCCCTGAGTTCAAGCTCCAAGGCTGGCAACAACAACAACAAAAAAAAAAAAAATTTAGTTCAAGGGGCTGGGAAGGTGGCTCAGCGGTAGAGCTTGCCTCACATGCATGAGGCCCTGAGTTCTATTCCTCATCACCACTAACCAGAAAAAGCTGGAAGTGGCGCTGTGGCTCAAGTGGCCTTGAGCTGAAGAGCTCAGGGACAGTGCCCAGGCTTAGAGTTCAAGCCCCACGACTGATGATTAAAAAAAAGAAAAAAGAAAAAGGGTTCAAACTCTACTAGTACTGGTGCTTGGGCGCACGCGCACACACGCACACCTGCCAGGCTACCATAGCATACTGCTTAGCCACCTCCAAATGTCTCTTTTTTTTCTTTTTTTTTCCCCCCGCCAGTCCTGGGGCTTGAACTCAGGGCCTGGGCACTGTTCCTGAGCTTCTTTTTGCTCAAGGCTAGCACTCTACCACTTGAGTCACAGAACCACTCCTGGCTTTTTCTGTTTATGTGGTACTGAAGAATGGAACCCAGGGCTTCAAGCATGCTAGGCAAACACTCTACTACAAAGCCACATTCCCAGCCTTCAATTTCAAACTACGCTAGAAAAGGTTTGTACTTCCTAAAACAGCCTAAGATTAGAGAAGATAACAGTTTTGACTCATGATGTCTACTGGTACTTGTATCTTGCTAAAGATCCATATTAACAAGTCTTAACAAAATAGATACAATCAGGTTTTGTTTTTTTAAGTGTGTGGAGTTGTTTAAAGTCCTTGTCCAGCTAATTATATATTTTACTTTTTTAAAATGTTTTAGAGGGGCTGGGAATATGGCCTAGAAAAAGTAGCGCCATGGATGAAGTGGTAGAATGCCAGCCTTGAGCTCTTTGATTTCAAGCCCCATGACTGGCAAAAATATAAAAAACAAAGTTTTAAATGAATCATTATAGATACTATCAAGCCATCAAGCAAATATACTTACACCAAGTTCTGAGATCAACAATAGACTAGCCAGCCCTTTGAGCTCAGGAGAAAAAAAAAAGGAAACACAGATGTGAACAGTGAAAGAACTATTTAAATCTTCCAATAATGCCAACACAACCAGGTTTGAAGGCTGAAAACTGAGCAAAAATACCATGCATACTTTAGACATTCGCTCACCAGATAATCCAGTGTCTGTGCTATGCAATTTTACGTAGGGCAGTCATGAGACATGAGTGCACTCATTAACCATATTGAATTAACTTAATATTGGCAGTAACTGAGATTACTGAGTTCACATTACCTGTTTCATTTACAGGAAGCAATATCCTGGGCAAAATTTAACATGCCATGTGTAAACATGGACTTTTGTAAACACCTTCTCTTTTTTGGAAGATGGTCTCACTACATAATTCCTCCTTCCTTAGCCTCCCAGGTTGGATTAAAGATGTACATTACCACACCCAGCCAAAGACTTAGGCTTTTATGGGGGAGTAAAATATGAAGGCACAGCTAAGTTTTCAATAAAACAGAGCAGGGATATATAATCTAACTGCCATTTTAACAGGTTTCACTCAGACTGTTATGATGAGGATAGAATGTGTAAGGACAAGGATAGCTGAGGAGGGAGGAAGGAAGGAGGCAGTGTAAAAGAGGAAGGAAGAGAGGGAGAGGGAGGAAGGTCAGGGTGTTCCATTCCCTACTATGACAATGAAGACGATTGGTGGCTTGGACCAGAGTTGGAATGGTGGAAGAGAATTCAGTCAGATTGTGGCTAGGTTGTAAAGGTAAGGAATCTAAAATTCCCTAAGGGACTGAATGCAAATAAAAGACTATAGTAGTCAAGGGTGACCCCAGGGTTTCAGGCCTAAGCTGCTAGAAGAAAAAGGTTGCATCAACTGAGATGGCAAAGATTGCAGAAGGAGCACACAAGAGTACATTAGAATGAAGCACTGATCATGTTCAAGTTCCTATAATTTGTGAAGTTTGTGGAAGAACGTGATTATTGAAATGGTTGAGACCATGTGCTAGCCTCAGACAACCAACTGATTCCCTGATCCCTGAGAGCTAAGCCTGGAGAAGGCAGGCCACACAAGCACAGCATTACCCCTCCACAGAAAGGAAAGAACTGAGTCTGTTCAGGATGCTTCAGCAACAGAGAAGGAAACCCTAAGCCAGACAGGGAAGGCTTCCCACAACTAGCCAAAAAAGACAGGAAAAAGCATAAAAGGAAACATTATCAAGATTACCTAGGTAAGAAAAAAATTCACTAAAAACTAAGATTCCACTCAGGAGGCTGAGATCTGAGGATACTGTTTCAAGGCCAGTCTGAAAAGGAAAATTCATGAAACTCTTATCTCCAATTAACCAAAATGCCAAAAGTGGAGGGGTAGCTCAAGAAGTAGAGTACTAGCCTTGAGTCATAAAGTTCAGGTACAGAGCCCAAGCTGAGTTCAGGCCCCAGTACTGGCACCAAAAGAAAAAAAAGGAAAAAAAAAAAACAGGGATTCCACAGCAAGAAACAACATTCCCAAAGGGACACACCCACACAAACAAAAGGACCAATTAAAGCCACAAGACAGGAAAAAAATACTTCTAGTTACTTGCTCTGTAAAGTACAGAATAAGATGGTTAAATCATGTAAGCATTCACAGAAAGTCATGAAACTTTTAAATAGTTTTATAAGGAGCAATTAAGTAAGTGAATTTAAAAATTAGCTTAAAAAAAAAAACTTATGGATGGGCACCAGGGGCTTACACGGATAATCCTAGCTACTTGGGAAGTTTGAGATCTGAGGCTGGCAATTCAAGACCAGCCTGGGCTCCCACCCCCCCACCCCTACCTCCTCGCTCCCCCTCCCTGTCCTGGGGCTTGAATTCTCTGGGCCTAAGCACTGTCTCTGATCTCCTTTTGCTCAAGGCTAGCGCTCTACCACTTGAGCCACAGCTCCACTTCCAGATTTTTCTGTGGTTAATTGAAGATAAGAGTCTCATGAACTTTCCTGCCTGGGCTGATTTCTAACTGTGATCCTTAGATCTCAACCTCTTGAGTAACTAGAATTACAAGTGTAAGCAAACAGCCCCTAGCACCCAGCTCATGAGACTCTTATCTCCAATTAACCACAAGAAAACTAGAAGTAGCACTGTGGCCCAAAGTGGTAGAGCACAAGCCTTGAGCAAAGAAGCTCAGGGACAGTGCCCAAATCCTGAGGTTCAAGCCCCACAGCCAAAAAAAAAAAAAAACCAGTCATCCAACTATCTGTAAAATCTGCTTTCAGATGTTTCAACATGCTGCCAAAAAAAAATGTATAACTTCTAACCCTCTTAAACAGAAACACTTTTACTTGTAAATATAGTTTTCTAACCTATTTTTAAAATAGTCCCAGTGCTATTTTCAATGGATTTTTATCTACTATTATGGCTTTAAAGCTTCAGTGGTAGCAAAAACAACTGATACATGGGAAAAAAGTAAAAAGTTCTAAAAACTAAAAGTGTTCGAGCAGGTTTCTAACAAAAGCCACTGCATAATTGGGGGATGGGAACATGACTTGATAAGAAATGGGAATGACTGTTCTACTTGGCTCTTTTTATAGGATAACTTTTTCAAATGTCATTAAATCAAAATCTAAACTTAACTTAGACCCAAAGATTTAGCCTTACACACCAAGAATTCATCTAAGAATCACCAAATATTCAACATTTTAATCACAAATACATTAATAAGAACCATGTGGGTTCATATTGTTGAATAAATCATTTTTCTAAATGTTTTTGCTATTTTCAACCTTTCCTGATCCCTATTTTATGATATGAGTTATGCTTATAAAAAATTCACAAATAGGGTCTATATGATGGATGGAGATATTACATGCTTTAATGACAAATTGGCTTAATGATTAAAAAAAAAAAAAACAGTTCCAAGGACCAGTATACATATTTGGAGAGGATAAGTATACTCTCAAGCCTGCCTTTCTATTGATTTTTAAAAGCAAGATATATATGCCTAAATGACTTCAAGACCCTGAACAATTGAAATAGAGCCATCACAGAGCTTCCTAGCAAAAAAGGTCTGGTCTTCAGCAGAGGACTTGCCAAGGACAATCTGTCTGTCTGCATCATAGAACTCATAAAAGCAAGACTCAACAAAGAAATAGCATCAAGCCTAAGACCCAAACCAAGCAAACGTTGTACAGTGAGTGAGGTGACCAGACAGGGAGAGTGAGCATCAAAAACCACTTCAAAGACACCCAAACAAGGAACAAAGAAACAGTCTGAAGTGAATAAGGCAGCAGGGGAGAGAGAGGAATCACTAGAGGCTGCTGCGAGAGCAGAACCTGCAGCAGCTGCTTCCTCCCACCAGGGGCTGTGCTAGGCGTAGCCCAATAGTGACACAGTGAACTAGACAGAACAGCAGTGCGGACACCCTTGGGCAGGAGAAAGTAATGTGACCTTCCAAGCAGCAGGAGGGGCTGGCATAGAGGGCAAGGAAGAGACGAGTGAGAGGAGGGCAGCAGGGCCACATCACACTGGGCCCTCCAAGCCAAGGCAGCAATTTGAAATGATGGGAAATATACAGTGCCTGCTCGGAAAAACAGAGTTCAAGGATCCAATCAGTCCCGGGTGTCTGGGAGCACCTGACAGGAGGGTATGGACTATGCAATCTAGCCAGGTAACCTGGCTGCTGAGGTTCCAGGAATGGGGCCGTGGAGGCCAAGGTGGCGTGGTCCAAACACATGCTGAAGCACTCCAGAAGCAGATGCTGACTCACAGTCAAGCTGAAGGAGACGAGGTGACAATCCACACCTCTGTGGGGATGGCAATGTCTCATTGTCCTGTATTACTCATCCACAGACCAATTGCCCCAAAAATATCTACAAGGAGTAGTCCCTGCTTGCACAAAGTTCTAAGCAGCACAGGTTTAGAAGGAAAAGTCTAAGGCCAGGCAACTGTGGCTCATACCTGTAATCCTGGCTACTTAGGAGGCTGAGATCTAAGAATCATAGTTCAAAGCTAGCCCAAGCAAGAAAGCCCAGGAGACTCTTATCTCCAATTAACCACCAAAAAGCCAGAAGTGGAACTGGCTCAAGTGGAAGAGTGCTAACCTTGAACACAAAAAGCTCAGGGACAGTGTCCAGGACTGGAGTTCAAGCCCTAGGACCAGAGGAGGGGTTGGGGTGGGGGACAAGAAAAAAGGGGGGAAGAATCTAGATCATATGTATCATTAAGTGAAAAGTCTCCTAACTTCATTCATCTCCTTTGTCATTCGCTGGCTTCAAGGACACCTACCTAGGCACCTAGAAAGGGGTGAGATAATGAAATTTTTCAATGGTTAATTTGATAAGAAAAACAACTGCTGCCATTTATAAGCTGTAAGACACTCAAGACAGAGACTTCGGGGCTGGGAAGGTGGCTGAGTGGTAGAGCGCTTGCCTTGCATGCATGAGGCCCTGGGTTCGATTCCTCAGCACCACATAAGCAAAAAGAAAAAAAAAAGCTGGAAGTGGCTCTGTGGCTCAAGTGGTAGAGCGCTAGCCTTGAGCTGAAGAGCTGAGGGACAGCGCCCAGGCCCAGAGTTCAGGCCCCACGACTGGACCCAAAAAAAAAAAGAGACAGAGACTTCCTTTCTAATGTCCATCAATGTTTATCCCCTTGGTTCTGAACATTTAACTAGTATTTTGGTATTTGCTGGAGCCAAATGGGAGCAAAAGAGGAAAAAATAGTAATTCAGATGGTCAGATGTCAGTGGCTCACGCCTATAATCCTAGCTACTAGCTTCTCAGGAGTCTGAGATCTGAAGATGATGATTTGAAGCCAGCCCAGGCAGGAAAGTCTGAGGTTCTTAACTCCAATAAACTACACAGAAAAAGCTGGAAGTAGCACTGTGGCTCAAGTGGTAGAGCCCTAACCCTTGAGCAGGAAGAGGCTCAGGAACAGTACCCAGGCCCTATTGTTCAAGCCCCAGGACTGGAAAAAAAAAATTCAGATGAAAAAAATTTATAACTAAAAAGTACTAATGACCAACCCAGGAGACAAGAACAATGAGGGCAGATAAGACACAGTATGAAAACAGAGGGCTCACACTTGGTGGGTAATAGGATTTACACTATGCTGAAGGTTTGGGGTTGTTCTATTTTTGTTTTTTTGTTTGTGCTGGTACTGGGGCTTAAATAAAGGACCTGTGTGTTAACCACTTGCTTTTTGCCTGCACAAGGCTGGTTAGTGGCCCAATGGAGCCACACCTCCACTTCTGGCTTTTTGGTGGTTAATTGGAGATAAGAATCTTGGAATTTTCTGCTCAGACTAACTTCAAACTGGGATCCTCAGATCTGAGCCTCCAATAAGTTTTTTGTTTTGTTTTGTTTTTATCTGTATGCTTGGTAATGGGAGGAAATTATCCCCAAGAAGACAACGAAGTGGCTTTGTAAATAAAGGAAGAAGCACACTCTGACAACAGCAAAAGTCAAAAGGAAGAGCGGGAATGGCACCTAAAAGTCGTGGATATACATTCAAGCAAAGTTAATTTAACACTGGTGAGTCGGGGCATTTTGTTGATGTTTTCGGTCCATTGTGAGGCTTGAACTTCTTCTGAGCCAGGGTGCTATCCCTCAGCTCTTCAGCTCAAGGCAAGTGCTCTACCACTTGAGCCACAGTGCCACTTCTGGCTTGCTGGTAGTTAAGTGGAGATAGGAGTCTCACGGACTTTCCTGCCTGGGCTGGCTTTGAACCATGGTCCTCAGATCTCAGCCTCCTGAGTAGCTAGGATTACAGGCATGAGCCACCAGCACCCGGCCTTGGGGCATTTTATTCCCCTCTTCCACTGTTACTTTGCCCAAACTGGCCCAGAACTCCAGATCCTCCTGACTCTACTCAAATACTGAGTACTACTCTACTCAAATGGCTAAGATTAAAGGCCTGAACCATCAGCCTGGCTGAGAATCTTTATGATGTAGGGCAGAGTAACTTCTTCAACCCATCACATTTTCTGAGTTTATTTTCTGTTTCTTCATCTATCTGCTACCCATCTTTATTTCTCTTTTGTAGTACTTCCTAGGATTCAAACGTCGTGCTAGGGAAGAAATCTACCAAGGAGTTATATTCCCAGCCCAGTCTTTTTTTTTTTTTTTTTTCTTTTTTGGTGGGCAAGGGGTTTTAAACAAAGCCTGGGCACTGTCCCTAAGCTTTTCTGCTTAGGGCTAGTGCTCTACCACTTTGAGCCACCATTCAAAGTTTTCTGGTGGCCAACTGGAGATAAGAATTTCAGAATTTCCTGCCCCAGCTGGCTTTGAACCATGATCCTCAGATCTCAGCCTCCTGAGTAGCTAGGATTACAGGCGTGAGCCACCAGCACCCAGCCCCAGATCATTTTAAAGTAAGTTTTAATGATGATTTGCAATATCCGCCTAGCCAAGTTTACAGGAAAGCACTAATTCATCTTCATCTACAAAATGAACTTAAGATGTGCTGAATACATGGAGCTGCCATTGCTCCGCCACTCAAGGGAACTTCTTTTTCTCATAAAGACCAAAGGTTGGGGAGAGATCAATCCAGATCCATAAAGTTACAAAGGAACCTGCATTCCTGTTCCTTTGGGTTAAGAACCTGTAAACATTCATTCACAACTATTTCCAAGTCCGCAAAAAAATCTGTTAAGTGCCCTTGGGTCTTAGCTCTTAAACCAACAGGAAGCACTGGTCTAGTCCTAGCTCTGCCACTTACTACATGATTTCAATGCATTACTAATTCAGGCCTCATTTT
The DNA here is from genome assembly GCF_019054845.1 of Dipodomys spectabilis. Classification (NCBI taxonomy): domain Eukaryota; kingdom Metazoa; phylum Chordata; class Mammalia; order Rodentia; family Heteromyidae; genus Dipodomys; species Dipodomys spectabilis. The sequence goes on from NW_024870713.1 coordinate 2,551,591, forward strand.
TCTCCTCTACAACGATGACAGTGCACATGTAAGCCCTTTGGTGAGACCCACAGCAATACCAAAAAACAAAAAGTGGTGGGCTTGGAATGTGGCTTAGTGATAGAGTGCTTGCCTAACATGCATGAAGCCCTGGGTTCCATTCCCCAGTACCACATCAACAGAAAAAGCCAGAAGTGGCATGGTGGCTTAAGTGGTTGAGCACTAGCCTTGAGCAAAAGCTCAGGGATAGTGCCCAGGCCCTGAGTTCAAGCCCGAGGACTGGCAAAAACAAGTGGTGATATGACTGCTGTACTTTAGAGGCTGAGGTTCCTTCTAGCTCTAAAACTCAGGTGTGAACGATGCTCTTCACCCTGCCTTATGCCAAATTCCTTTAACCAGAATATTGATTATCAACCTGCCTTCCTTCCAGCCCCTCCTGCACCACTACCACAGGAGGTAGTGTATTCATGCTCACCACCAAAGGGGGAAAACAATCTTCCACTCCTCAGTGGAAAGGTAATAATGCCAGAATAATAAAGGCAAAATATAACTACAGCCAAATAACTGCAAGTTGGAATTTAAGGCATTCAATTCTCCTTAAAATTTTGTTCTGTTGTTATTTGGTCCTGCTGGTCCTGGGGCTTGAACTCAGGGCCTACTACTGTCCCTAAGCTTTTTTTTTTTCTCATGGCTAGTATTCTACTTGAACTACAGGCTTTTTGGTGATTAATTGGAGATGAGTCTCACAAACTTCCTGTCCAGCTTTGAATGGCAATCCTCGGATTTCAGCCTTTGGAGGAGCTTGAATTACAGACGTGAGCTACCCACACCAGGCTTTGTTTTGTTTTTTAGATCAGGGTCTTCTACACAACACAGAGTAGCCTAGAACTTGCCCAGATGGGCCTTATACTCCTGATCCTCCTGCTTCAGCCTCCCTAGTACTGGGATTACATTAACACTCACAGGAGGCTACCAGTATGTATAAAACTTTTAAATGGTAACAGACTATATCATATTACCAAAATGAACAGCATGCTTTGAGACTGCAAGCAAACCAACACTTCCTTTGTTGGAAGTCCCCTGCTGTTTTCTGTTGTAAGAATTAGCTACTACCATAAAGGCCCAAAGTGACCACCCATTCCACATGTACACAAGTAATATGCAAAATGAATACTCATTACCAACTGACCACAGGTTAACAGGAATAAGGAAAGTGGAGCTATTTCACCTTTTTTTGTCTCACTTTTCGCTTCTGTGGTGACTAAATTATTTAGATTATCAAGTTCACGCTTTCCAAATGCTCCACTCCTCTTTTCCCTCACAGACGGGCTAGACATATACACCAGGCCTAGAGCTGGGAATACAGCAATGAAGAAAAAAGGTCCCCATACAACAAGAATGTTATGAAAACAGGTCAGAAATAATTCTTAAAAAAAGAAAAAGATAGGTAAAGTTTCCCGGAACGACACCTAGTTTTGCTTTGAATTACTAGAACTAGTAAAGAACACATTCCAAAATTTACTGGGGGGGGGGGGGGGGAGGGGGGGGGGAGGGGGGGGAGGGATCAAATGGAACATAAACTTCAGAGCCCTAAAGAAAGCACAGATTCCTATCAACGGAAGCTAGGAATGAGATTAACTAAATCACGAAAGGAGGTCCACAGCGCCAGCCATCGCGTCTGGGCCCTCGGTGCCAAAGTAGTGCAGGCGTGGAGGGGAAAATATAAAAGCAAAATGGAGGAGGGGCCCACGGAGGAGTCAGCCAGGGAAGCCAAAACCTCGTGGCTGGCTCCTCATGGCGCCAACCAGCCTTCCTGCTCCGCGCTCCCCAACCCTGGGGGCATCACTGCGCCTCCCCAGCCCGGCAGCACGCAGCGCCCCGCTCCCTCTGGCTCCCCTCGTGGGGCCCGAGCTCTGGGTCAACTTGGAGGCTTCTAAACGGCAGGGGCAACGAGAAGCCCCATCTTAAGAAAAGACAGGACAGTAAAAGAAAAGAACCATCTGGGAGGGCTCCACCCTTCACCTGCGAGGGGGAAAAACACAAATAAAAACGAGATTACGACCGGACGTCCCTTCCAGCCTGGCGGATTTAAAACAAAGAGGCTGCTAAGAAAGTCCCACGCGGGGAACCCTCTTCTTCGAGTCAAGACGCGTTAAGACGCAGACGCCCAGAGCACCGAGCCAGTACACAACTTTCTCATGGAAGCCAACCACATTTCCTCTTTCAATCAGGAGAGGTTAGAAGCGCCAACGATCCACTCGGGAGTGTCGCCGCACCTAGCGGGAGGCTCCGGTTTTTACCCCGGAAAGCCCTGCAATCCCCCAGATGGGCTCCCCTTCCCCGGGGACGCCGCCTCGCGCGTTCCCGCCACCCTCGCCAACCCTCCGGGGTCAGGCGTCCCGGCTCGCTCCGCCCTTAGCCAGCCTGTCTGCGCCGCGGGGCGAGCAGATCGGAACGAGGCCGGGAGAAGGGGCGCACGGGGCGGGGGGGGGGGGGGGATTGGTGGGGGGGGGGGTCTTATAGAGTGGGGGAGAGAAGACAGAGGAAAGGCTTCCATGCTCTGGACTTGCAAAACAGCAAAGCATCCGCTTTTGCTGCCCATCCCCCACAGGACCTTGGCCACGAGTTCCAGCCGCCGGGAGCGCGCCGGCCCTGAGATCGCGGCCAGGTACCCCCAGGACCCTCCACGGCTCGGGTCTCCCAGGTCTCCGCTCGCCGATCCCTACCCACCCCGCCATCCATCCAGGGCCCCCATCCTGCGGCGCCCCCCAGAGCCAGGACGCGGCCGTGAGCCGAGGCGCGCGCGCCACGCGGTGGCTGCTGCAACTGACACGGCCCGCGGCCACATGCGCCGCCGCGGGGCCCGGGCCGGGGAGGAGGGAAGGAGGGGAGCGCGGCCCCGCCGTACCTTGCCGCTGGCCGTGCCCCCGCTGACGCCGATCAGGAAGGGTTCCCCGCCGTTGGGCTGCTGGTGGTTCTGAAGGGTCTGCTCGCTGTCCCCGGCCATGGCTCGCGCCGCCCCTCGTCTCCCGCTGCCTGTGCGAACGGACGGACGGACGCGGGTTCCTCGGGTCCCCGGCTCCTCGGTCCCCGGCTCCTCGGTTCCCCGGCTCCCCGTCCGCGTCCGCGTCCGGTTCCCTCCGCTTCCCGCAGCCGCCACTGGGCGCTGCGGAGGTCGAGGTGGCGGCCGGCAACCGCTGCCGATCGCCCGCCGGGATAGACTGCTCGGAGCTGGGGAGATGAGTTGGCTTTCCCGGAGGAGCTGACAGCCTTCTGGTGCCCGCTGCGGCCGGCGAGGTTTACATCCCCCCCCCCCCCCCCCCGCCCCCCAGGGCGAGGGCAGCGTGATGCTGCGCCTCCAATCCGGGCGGGCAGCGCGCTGCTATTCGCCGACGAGTCAGGCCTCAGCCTCCGCCCCGCCCGGGCCCCGCCGGCGCCGCCGCCGCCGCCCACCGCCCACCGCCCGAGGTCTCTGGGAAAGGTGTGAACCCGGCTCCCGGCACCCCACCCACCCGCCCGATTAACCCCTTCCCAGACGCCCTCCGGCGGACCCTGGCTGGAAAGAGAACGAACAGGCTCGTTCGGTGTTGGAAATGTGGTTTGCTGCCACCTACCTCCGAAGGGATTAAAAAGCGAGAAGGGACTCATCAGCAGATTTTATAATATGGAGGAAAAGCCCCGGAGAGGCAAAATTAGAACAAGCTGGAAAGATTGAAATGAAACGAAGAGCTAATGGCATTTAACCCCTTATCCAGGCCCCAAATTTAAAAAAAAAAAATTGTCTTTTCAGAAAATGAGACTCTCCCACCCCACCCCCATACTCCATATGCCGCCGCTGGGCTAGAGATTTCCTGTCTAGGAAACCCCCAGGTGCCATTCTCTTTAGCAGGCCTGGCCCTCTCCCACATGACTCCCCAGAAAAGGGTGGCTTTAGGAGCTTATTCTGAGGGGCCTACCCACACCACTGGAACTGTTCGCAATAATGAAGTTCATTAGCCATGCCTTTTTGATCCATTGGTATCTTTCATTAAACTGGTTTTTCAGAATTTGACAATTAGTCACTTGGTTTAGGAAAGCAACCCCAAACACTAAGAGCAGCCTCAACCTGTGAAGCCAGATTTCTGCCTCTCTAACCCAAGTGCTCCCCTAGGTTAAGTGCTAATGATGATGGCAATTCCAGGGGTTTTTTGTGAGGTTATCTCATGGAAAGTTTTGGAATAGTGCATGACACCATCTGTACCCTATACACGATTAGAATTTGAAGAGAAAGTCTCCTAAAAAATGAACCAGTTTGCCTGGGCACACTTGAGAACGTTGGAAACTTGACTGAACTGCTTAACTAGTTCAATGTTTGTTCCTGCGAACAAATATCTAATATATCTCTGAATGAATAAGGCGCTACCACCTAAACTCCAACTTAAGTCAATAGCACTTTTCTTTAAAATGTACTTCATTGGGCTGGGACATAGCTCAGTGGCAAGGCTCATGCCTAGCAACTGCGGCGTCCTGGTTTCGATCTCAAGTACCAAAACAGGAAAAATGTACTAAATTGTCTTAAATTATTTTCATTAAAGAATATTAAGAGGGCTGGGAAGGTGGCTCAGTGGTAGAGCACTTGCCTTGCATGCATTAGGCCCTGGGTTCGATTCCTCAGCACCACATAAGCAAAAAGAAAAAAAAAGCCGGAAGTGGCGCTTTGGCTCAAGTGGTAGAGAGCTAGCCTTGAGCTGAAGAGCTGAGGGACAGCGCCCAGGCCCAGAGTTCAGGCCCCACGACCAGAACCCCCCCCCCCAAAAAAAAATTAAAAGCATCAGAGAACATAAATTTTCTTTCCAGTTTTCAAGTATTTTATGTCACTGAAGCAACTCAGACAGCAAACCAAGCCTGGAGACTTGGCTGCCTGTTATCCAAAGGCTTCTTTTGCTCAAGGCCATTTGAGCCACAGCACCACTTCCAGCCTTTTCTGTTTGTGTGGTACTGAGGAATGGAACCCAGGGCTTTATGCATACTAGGCAAGAACTCTACCACAAAGCCACAATCCCAGCCCATCATTGCAGAACTCTTTATAGCTCAGTTATAAAACTTGCTGGAATTTGGAATTTGATGAAAGTATGCCTGGAAAAAAGGATTAAGGAATTGTTTTGTTCTCTGTGAACTTGCCCAAATCTCCACCTTTCTTGTTATTCCTATGCCTTTTTCCTATAATATTTGAATACAAAAAGTTTCAAATTTGGCTATCTTATAGTAAACAATATACCCAATCACTAACCTTGCTTTATAACATACAAAGTCATACATCTCTCCCTTTGACTATCAAAACATTTTTCGTGCCAGATACTAGTGGCTAGCTGTTCAGGAGACTGAGGCCTGAGGATTGTGGTCCGAAGTTAACCCACGCAGGCAAGTCTGTGAGAATCTCCAATTTAACACCAAAAAGCTAAAAGTGGAGTTGTGGCTGCACTGGAAGAGCACAAGCCTTGAGTAAAAAAGCTAAGAGTGACTAGATCTTTAGTTCAAGGCCCAGTACTAGCATAAAAAAATAGGACCTCTTTTGCAGTTGGCTTACTCTGAGCTGATTTAAACATATCATGCCTTTTGCTCTAATTAACAAATCACCAGATTAAATATATATATATTTATATATATATATTTATATATATATATATATATATGTCACCAACACCTAGAACACTCTGAGGCACTTGGTAGAATCCAGTACATATTTCTTGGCTCATTTCTACATACCCAAAGCCCACTAAGCAGAATGATAAACAACCAGGAACAATTCAATATGTGATGGTGAGTGTAAGAATGACCAAACGAACAAATACGTAAAAAGTAAGATGCCAACAAGCCAACATTATTTTCATCAGTATGGAAGGAAAGATGTTCCCTTGATTGTAACTATATGGTTATTGCTCTCATTTCTGGATGTTTTGTTTACCTGGCTACAATGGTTTAGATGTGGTTTATCCCCACTAAAACTCATCTTGACGCTTAATTTCTAATGTAACATTGTTGAGAAGTTATAGAACCCTGAAGAGGGAGATGATGAGAGGTCATGGAGCTGGATCCTCACAGAGGAATTAATGTAGTGCCTACCAAAGTGGGTGGATTATGGAGTGTGGGTCCTTAGCTCTCTTCTGCTTCCTCTGACACAGGTGTTTCTCTTCTGCGTGCATCTGCCCAGCACACTCAGAGATGACACGCACCCTTCATTGTGATGAAATGTGAAGTAGGGTGGGTGCTGGCTCCATGCTTGAGAACAGTCCTTTTTCCCAATGCTTCCTTTTCATTGTTATTCCAGCCAATTACGTTTTTTTTTAAATTGGCTTACATTAGTTACACAGGAATTTCATTGTTATACTTACATATTTATAATGTCTTCCGTTAAATTTCTTCCCTTCTGTCACTCTCCCTGTTCCCTTCCTGGCTTCCGTAAAACAATTTCAAAAAGTTTCATTGTTCTACTTTTATAGTTGCAAATCTATTTTGATTATATTCAATCACCTTCATCTTCCTTTTTCTCCATCCCCCTCCCACTAGGACCCCTCCCAGTCTCTTTCTCTTTCTCTACCCCCATCTTTCTATCAGCAGCTTTCACTCAGGTTCTTTACACTGTTTTCATCTATACTTGCTATATATTTCTTTTTCCCCTTCTCCTAAGTGGTCTCTTTGTTCAATTCAGGTTCTATGTGTTATAAATATGCTGCCCAAGAACCACTGGAGTCACAATAGACATGAAAATAAAGAATTGTCTCAGGAAGGCAAAATTTACTTCTGTGCAGAAGGGAGTATCATCAGCCAACAAGCACACAGAACAGGCAGTGTGCTCAGGTATTTATTCCTAACCCAGCAGGCTCTGCTTCTCAGATTGGTTGAGCTCATGTTCACAATCTGGTCACAGGTAGCTAGTCTGAATAGGATCAAATATATTTACAGGGCTGGGAATGTGCCTTGGTGGTAGAGTGCTTGTCTCACATGCATGAAGCCCTGGGTTCAATACCTCAGTACTACATACACAGAAAAATCCAGAAGTGGTGTTATGGCTCAAGTGGTAGAGTGCTAGCCTTGAGCAGAAGAAGTTCAGGGACAGTGCCCAGGCCTAGAGTCCAAGCCCCAGGACTGGCAAAAAAAAAAAAAAAGTATTTACATAGGTGACTTCGAAATAAGGATAACAGTTCACAAGTAATCTCAAAATCTCTCCATATCCTCAGCTATTTTTTGTATCGTCTGGGGCATCTCCTGATTCCATCTCAAAAAGGACAGACCTTACATTTTACAAATTCTTTCTTACCCCAAAGCAGTTCCTCATTTTCTTAATAAGAGTCAAGCCACCAAGCCAAAGCAGCAACCTTTAAGCAATACAGTTTAATAGAAAAGACAGTTTTTAGGCCGACTACCAGTGGCTCACCCCTGTAATCCTAGCTACTTGGGAGGGTGAGATCTGAGGATCACAGTTCAAAGCCAGCCCAGGCAGGAAAGTCCATGAGACATTTCTAGGTAATATTCTCTTTTTTTTTTTTTGTCAGTCATGGGGCTTGAACTATAGGCTGAGGCGCTGTCCCTCAGCTCTTTAGCTCAAGGTGAGCACTCTACCACTTGAGCCACAGCGCCACTTCTGGTTTTCTGGTGATTTATTGAAGATAAGAATTTCATGGACTTTCAGGCCTGGGCTGGCCTTGAACCATGATCCCCAGATCTCAGCCTCCTTAATAGCTAGGATTACAGGCATGAGCCACCGCCGCCTGGCTGAGACTCTTGTCCCAATAAACCACCAGAAAACTGGAAGTGGTGCTGTGTCTCAAGTGGTAGAGCACTAGCCTCGAGCTGAAGAGCTGAGGAACAGCACTCAGGCCAAGTTCAAGCCCCATGACCGACAAAAGACAGTTTTTCTCACATATTTTATTCATATAAATAATCATGTATGTGGATATGTATGTATGTAGATGTCCACAAATATATATTATGTCTTTAATATTTAGTTTCCCCATATGAGTGAAAACATGACTCTGTGTGTGTGTGTGTGTGTGTGTGTGTGTGTGTGTGTGTGTGTGTGTGTGCACTCTAGTACTGGAACTTGAATTTAGCAGGGGCCTGGATGCTATCCCTTACTTGAGCCATAGCTCCACTTCCAGCTTTTTCCATTTTGTATTTTACTTGGAAATAAAAGACTTTACTGCCCAGGCTGGTTTCAAACTATGATCCTCAGATCTCAGCCTCCTGAGTAGCTAGAATTATAGGCTTGAACTACCAGCATCTTGAGATATTTGGGTCTTGGCTTGTCTCACTCAATATGATGTCCTTCATTTGTATATATTTTCCTGCAAATGACATGATTTTTCTTTATGGACATATAATATTCCATAATACATATATATAGGTGGTGTGTATATGTATATGTATATATGTACATGAGGGTATGTAAGTGAATATCTGTCCTATCTTCATCTGTTTTTGTTTTGGTGTGCTTTGGTTTGGCTTTTTTTCTTTTTTTATTGTCAAAGTGATATATATAGGGGTTACAGTTACATAAGTAAGATAGTGAGTACATTTCTTGTCAAACTTTTTTTTTTTTTTTTTTTGGGTCCGGTCATGGGGCCTGAACTCTGGGCCTGGGCGCTGTCCCTCAGCACTTCAGCTCAAGGCTAGCGCTCTACCACTTGAGCCACAGCACCACTTCCGGCTTTTTCTTTTTTGCTTATGTGGTGCTGAGGAATCGAACCCAGGGCCTCATGCATGCAAGGCAAGCGCTCTACCGTTGAGCCACCTTCCCAGCCCCTTTTTTTTCTTTTTTTGGTCGGTCGTGGGGCCTGAACTCTGGGCCTGGGCGCTGTCCCTCAGCTTTTTAGCTCAAGGCTAGCGCTCTACCACTTGAACCACAGCACCACTTCCAGCTTTTTCTGCTTATGTGGTGCTGAGGAATCAAACCCAGGGCCTCATGCATGCAAGGCAAACACTCTACCACTGAGCCACTTTCCCAGCCCCTCTTGTCAAACTTGTTACCCCTTCATTTTTATGCTGCTTTCCCTCCCCTCAAATCACCCCCCAAAACTGTACAGATCATCTCCAACATGATGTCTTGTGAATATCACTGTTGCGTTGGATCCCCCTTGTCCATTGTCTCACCATTCTGCTGTTCCCCTTCCCTTCCCTAATTCAGATAAACACATATTCAGTACCAGGGCACCAAAATCAAACACAGTGACAACAGGTGATATACCACAGGGGGAAGAACATACAAAAGAAACAAGAAATGGGGGCTGGGAAGGTGGCTCAGTGGTAGGGCACTTGCCTTGCATGCCTGATGCCCTGGGTTCGATTCCTCAGCCCCACATAAGCAAAAAGACAAAAACGGGAAGTGGCTCTGTGGCTCAAGTGGTAGTGCGCTAGCCTTGAGCTGAAGAGCTGAGGGACAGTGCCCAGGCCCAGAGTTCAGGCCCCACGACCGGACCCTTCCCCCCACAAAAAAAGGAAAGAAACAAAGAAATGGTTTGGCTTTTATACTGTGCTGAGGATTGAACCCAGGGCATTACACATTCTAGGCAAATCCTCTTAAGACTTGACAGCAAGGGAAGGGGTGACATCACCCAAAAACAAATGTACGTATTACCTGACTTATGTAACTATAACTCTTCTATATGTCAGCTTTATAACAATAAAATTATTTATTTAAAAAAAGACAAGCCATGAACCACCACCACCTCCTACCCAGCCCTTTGCTCATAGTTTGTTTCAAAGATAGTATCTCAATAACTTTTCCCAAGATATCCCCAAACTTGTGATCATACTGCCTCCATCTCCTCAGTATCTGGAATTACAAATGGGTGCTACCATTACCCACTTCCCCATGTTTTCTTCCTTCCTTTCTTTCTTTCTTTTCTTCCTTCCTTTCTTTCTTTCTTTCTTCCTTTCTTTCTTTCTGCCTGTCATGGGGCTTGACCTCAGGGTCTAGACACAGTCTCCAAGCTTCTTTTTTTTTTTTTTTGTTGGTCATGGGGCTTGAACTCTGGGCCTGGGCGCTGTCCCTCAGCTCTTCAGCTCAAGGCGAGCGCTCTACCACTTGAGCTACAGTGCCACTTCTGGTTTTCTGGTGGTTTATTGGAGATAGGAGTCTCACGGTCTCTCCTGCCTGGGCTGGCTTTGAACCGCGATCCTCAGATCTCAGCCTCCTGAGTAGCTAGGATTACAGGCGTGAGCCACCAGCGCCTGGCTCTCTCCAAGCTTCTTTTGTTCAAGGCTAACACTCTACTACTTGAGCTACAGTGCCACTTCTGGCTTTTTCTGTTTTTGTTGTACTGAGGAATTGAACCCGGGGCTTCATGTATACTAGGCAAGCACTCTACCACTGAGCCACATTCCCACTGTTTTCTTTGGCACTTGTGTCTGGTATGTTTATTAGGTAGCTGGACCTACTCTCTTTAATTTTTTCTTTTCTTTTTTTTTTTCACTATGGATTTGCACTCAGGGCTTTGAGCTTGTTAGCCATGCTCTAGCCCTTTATTCTCTGGTTATGTTTTAGATAGTTGATTTTTTTATTATTAATTTTTTTTAGTGTGAAAGTACCGTACAGAGGGGTTACAATTACATGAGCAAAGTAATGAGTACATTTCTTTTTTTTTTTTTTTTTTTTTTGGGGGGGGGGGTCCGGTCTTGGGGCCTGAACTCTGGGCCTGGGCACTGTCCCTCAGCTCTTCAGCTCAAGGCTAGCACTCTACCACTTGAGCCACAGCGCCACTTCCGGCTTTTTTCGTTTTTGCTTATGTGGTGCTGAGGAATCGAACCCAGGGCCTCAGGCATGCAAGGCAAGCACTCTACCACTGAGCCACCTTCCCGCCCATGAGTACATTTCTTATCAAGCATTGTTGCCTCCTCCTTTGTTTCCCCTTACCTTCCCTGCCCTCCCATCTCTCCCTCCCCCCTCCCGCCAAAGTTGTGAAGTTCATTTTTTGACATAGCATCTAGTACCTTTCATTGTTGCAATAGGTCCACCTGTGTCTTTCCCCAGGCCAGTTTCCTTATTTATACTTCCTGCTGTACCTGGGATTACAGAGGTATACCACTGTACCCAGCTATTAGCTGAGATAGGATCTCACAAACATTTTCCCTGTGCTGTCCTCAAACAATGGTCCTCCTGATGTTCACCGCTGGAGTAACTGGAATTATTGGCATGTCAGCAGTGCCCAGCTGAACTTAATAAATAAGCTAACTCACTATAATACTCTGTACCTTGCTTAATACTGATAATAATATTCACCTCTGTGCATGAGTTAATATCCATGAAAATACTTTCAAAACAGTCAAAAGCTAGATAGGTATCATTAATTCACACCTGTAATCCTAGCTGCTTAGGAGACTGAGATCTGAGAATTGAGGTTCTAAACCAGCTTAGGCAGGAAAGTCCGTAAGACTCTTATCTCCAAATAACCACCAAGAAGCAGAAAGTAGGGAGGGAAGATGGGAAGGGATGGGAAGGGTAAACAAAGGAGGAAGCTACAATGCTTGATAAGAAATGTACTCACTATCTTGCCCATGTAATTGTAACCCCTCTGTATAGTATTTTCACCAAAAAAAAAAAAAGAAGCAGAAAGTAGAGCTGTGGCTCAAGTGAATGATAGACCACTAGCCTTCAGTGGGGAAAAAAAAAAACAACAAAACCTAAGGGACATCATCATTTAGGCCTTGAAGTCCCAGTACCAACACACATACAAACAAAAAGCTTTCTACATAAAGGTAAGGACTACTTGGCAGATGACATTAGCTACACTCTGCCCTTCCTGCTTTCAATTTGCTCCTTTTCTTCCCTTTCTTTATCCCTAGGGCTGCCTGGCTTACACAGAAGTTGCCTGTGTCTGTTTAAACTATTAAGACTATCTCAGCACCAGTGACCTCAACAAGGACCTTCACATCTCTGCTATCTGCAAAGCACAGCAAGCTGCTATTCCCTATGCTGTGTCATTCTCTCTTGGGAACCTGGTCACCAAATCCCAGAGCTAAGGATGCTCAAGTCACATCTGAGCTACTGCAGCAATTACACAGCAGATTCTGAATTAAGTGATTTTTGAACTGGCCTCCTTCCTCTCCCACTAATTGAGCTTCTTTTATTTTCCCCCCTCTTTTAAATCTGTAGACCAGATTCAAGGAAAATACATCTTCTTGGTGTCTGTGATCATTCTTTTTGTTATCTTTATACAGTTGTCAGTGTGATCAGGTTCTGGCTTAGCTAACACTGGGGGGATGCAGTCAGCATGAGTATGCAACTGCAGCTGTAATCAAGGAACAAGAAAGGACATTGCCCCTGACAGGTTTTTGTCTCTATTCTCTGTCTTCTGACCTTAAGCAGCCAGAGGTGTTTTTGTTTGTTTGTCTCTTGGAGAAGGGGTGTTGGTCATGGGGCTTGAACTCAAGGCCTTGATGCTGCTCGTGAGCTATTTGCCATAGCTCACTTTGAACCATAGCTCCACTTCTGGTTTTCTGGTGTTTAGTTAGAGATAAGAGTCTCATGGACTTTCTCGCTGGCTTTGAACCTTGATTCTCAGATCTCAGCCTCGGGAGTAGCTAGCATTCGGGTCATGAGAAGACACACGTGCTCTCATATGGTCATCTTTTCAGAACAGTGCACTGGCCTGACAAACCCACTGTGAATGGTAACAAATAGAAAGGCACAACGGAGAACTGAAATGCCTTGCAAACAGCTGATGTGTGATGACATCTGTCCTTCTGGTTTGGGAATGAAAGGAAAATGGAGGCCAGGCACTGATGACTCATACCTGTAATCCTATGTAGTCCTAGCTAGTCTTCTCACAAGGCTGAAATTTGAGGATTACAGTTCAAAGCCAGCCTCAGTAGGAAAGTCCATGAGAGTCTTACCACCAATTAACCACAAAAAAAAAATCCAGAAGTGGAGCTGTAGCTCAAATGAAGGAGCTCAGCAACAGTGCCCTGAGTTTAAGCCCCAGGGCTGGCAAGAAGAAGGAAGGAGGAGGAAGGAGGAAGAGAAGGAGGAAGAAGAACATTGTGTTTAGTCAAACCAGCAGCACATCCTTGGGCTCCACACCCAGCCCTATCGGATTCTGAACTTTGTGAGTTCAGAGCAATCTGTGTTTTATGGGCTTTATTGGTGATTCTAAGGCTCATCAAAGTTTAAGAGCCATTGTTCTTGTGCAAGGAAGAGGAAGCTCTACATAGAAATCCAAGTCATTGCTCTGCGTGTGTATGTGGGGGAGGGGGTTTGTGGTTGTGCCAGTACTGGAGCTTGAACTCAAGGCCTGGACAATGTCCCTGAACTTTTTAACTTAAGGTTAACACTCTGCCATTTGAGCCATAGCTCCACTTCTGCATTTTGTGTGTATATATGTTTAATTGGAGAACAAAGTCTCACAGACTTTACTGTCTGGACTGGCTATGACTGCAATCCTCAGATCTCAGCCTCCACAGTAGTTAGGATTATAGGCATAGGCCACTGACAACTGGCTTCAAGTCCTTGCTTTGTTACTGTGTAACATTTGACAAATTACTTGATTTCTATAAAACCTCAGTTACTTCAGCTATTAAATGATAGCTAGCTGGAAGAATGTTTTTGAAAATAACAAAACCATACTAGCAGATAGTAGTTGATAACAATCATTTCCTTTATCACAGAAGTCTGCCATTTCAAGACTAGGCATTCCAAAAAAAAAAAAAACCCAAAGACTTTTTATTTTTATTTTTTTTGCTGGTACTGAGGTTGGTAGAGGGTTGTCCCTTAGTTTTTCGCTTAAGGCTGGTGTTGTACTACTTGAACCACAGCTCCACTCCTGGCCTTTTCTAATTGGATAAGAGATTCACAGACTTTCTTGACTGGGATGGCTTTGAACTATGATTCTAAGATCTCAGCCTAACTAGGATTATGAGCATAAGCCAAATTTCAGTAAATTTAAAAATAAAGGGTGAGCATATAAAGTAGTGGTACTCACTAGACACTATGTTGAAATGGAACTATACAACTTATGTGTGGGGACTAGGGGGAAAAACTGGGAGGAAAAAGGGTGACATTGTCCAAAAAGAAATGTATTCATACCTGACTTATGTGACTATAACACCTCTCTGTACATTGCCTTTTTTTGGCGGGGGGGGGGGGGGGGGGAGGGGAGGGGGTGAGGGGATTAGGCCATGGGGCCTGAACTCTGGGCCTGGGCACTGTCCCTCAGCTCTTCAGCTCAAGGCTAGTGCTCTGCCACTTAAGTCACAGTGCCACTTCTGGCTTTTTCTGTTTATGTGGTGCTGAGGAATCAAACCCAGGGCCTCATGCATGCAAGGCAAGCACTCTACCACTGAGCCACCTTCCCAGCCCTGTTCATCACCTTTATAATAACAGTTTTAAAATGTTTTTTAAAATATTCAGCAGTAGGCTAGAAGAGAAATGCGCAAATGCACAAAAAAAAATTGAGAATTTAAAAATACTAGCTAAGGGCTGGGAATGTGGCTTAGTTCTTACCTAGCATACATGAAGCCCTGGATCTTCAGTACCACATAAACATAAAAAGCCAGTAGTGGTGCTGTGGCTCAGGTAGCTAGCCTTGAGCAAAAGAAGCTCAGGGATGGTACCCAGGGCCTGAGTTCAAGCCCCACAACTGGCAAACAACCGCAACAAAAAAGACAGAAGAGGAAAAGGAAAGAAAGAAAGAAGGAAGGAAGGAAGGAAGGAAAGGAAAAGAGAAGAGAAGAGAAGGGAAGAGAAGAAAAAAAACTAGGCATAGTTGTGTAATCCCAACACTTGTATGAAGAGGCAAGAAGAAAATAAGTTTGAGGCCAGCCTGGGCTACATAGCAAGACTCAAGAAAAGGGAGGGAAAAGGAAGGGAGAGAAGGGGAGGGGAGGAGTCACTATACTAGGTTATGATTTCTTTCTCTGTTTGGCAGTTGTGGGGCTTGAACTCAGGACCTAGGCACTGTCCCTGAGCTCTTTCACTCAAGGCTACAGCCTTACCACTTTGAGCCATAGCTCTACTTCTGGTTTTTGAGTGGTTAATTGAACGTAAGAGTCTCACGGGGACTTTTCCTGGGCTGGTTTTGAATCACAATTCTCAGATCTTAGCCTCCTGAGTAGCAGGGCCCAGCTCAGGTTATATTTTCTTTCTTTTTCTTTTCTTTTCTTTCTTTTTTTTGTTTTTGTTTTTTTTTTTTGTTGGTCTTGGGGTTTGAACTCTGGGCCTGGACACTATCCCTCAGCTCTTCAGCTCAAGGCCAGCGCTCTACCACTGCAGCCACAGAGCCACTTCCAGTTTTCTGAGTGGTTTCTTGTAGATGAGTCTCACAGAGTTTCCTGCCCTGGCTGGCTTTGAACCGCAATCCTCAGATCTCAGCCTCCTGAGTAGCTAGGATTACAGGTGTAAGCACCTGTAATATATTTTCTAATGTGATTCTACACAACAAGCTGAAATAAAGTCGAGTTCTCCCCTCTCCCCTCCCCCCCATCCCCCCTCATGGGACTTGAATTCTGGGCCTCAGCCCAGACATTCAATTCAATGTCCCTCAGCTCTTCAGCTTAAGGTGAGCGCTCTGCCACTTGAGTCACAGCACCACTTCCAGTTTTCTGGTGGTTAATTAGAGATAAAAGTCTCACAGATTTTCCTGCCTGTGTTGGTTTTGAACCATGATCCTCAGATCTCAGCCTCCTGAGCAGCTAAGATTACAGGTGTGAGCCACTGGTGCCTGGCTAATCAAGAGTTCTTTTTTTTTGGGGGGGGGGGTCTGGTCGTGGGGCCTGAACTCTGGGCCTGGACGCTGTCCCTCAGCTCTTCAGCTCAAGGCTAGGGCTCTACTACTTGAGCCACAGCACCACTTCCGGCTTTTTTCTTTTTGCTTATGTGGTGCTGAGGAGTCGAACTCAGGGCCTCGTGCATGCAAGGCAAGCGCTCTACCACTGAGCCACCTTCCCAGCCCATCAAGAGTTCTTTTACCTTGACTAGCCAGTTACAAGTATCCAATAAAGGTGGGCTTCAGATCCCTGGTTTGTTAATTATGCTCTAAGCTGTTCAGCTTCATCCTTTTAGTTGTAGTTGTGAAGGTCAAAAGACGTGGTTCCAGACTGTCTACCCATCTTTCTGAAACCTGGCTTTTGTCACCCAGGCTCTGATACTCAATATTACTTTTCTAACAAGTAGGGTCAGATTATAGCTCAAATGTGTCCTATCTTTAAAGGAAGAACTCAGGGCTTGTGTGTGTGTGTGTGTGTGTGTGTGTGTGTGTGTGTGTGTGTGTGACTTACAACTCAGGGCCTGGGGGCTGGGAAGGTGGCTTAGTGGTAGAGTGCTTGCCTTGCATGCATGAGACCCTGGGTTCGATTCCTCAGCACCACATAGGCAAAAAAATCTGAAAGTGGCACTGTGACTCAAGTGGTAGTGTGCTAGCCTTGAGCTGAAGAGTTGAGGGACAGCACCCAGGCCCAGAGCTCAGGCCCCAGGACCAAAAAAAAAAAAAAAAACCAAACCAACAAAACAAAACAAACTAATAAAAAAAAAAAAAACTCAGGGTCTAGGCATGTTCCCTTAACTTTTTTGCTCACGGCTTGCCCTCTACCATTAGAGCCACAGTTCTACTTCCAGCTGTGTGTCTCACAACTTTCCTGCCCAGGCTGCATGAGCCAATGGCACCTGGCTCGAACTCAGGGCTTTTGTGTAAACTACGGTGGGCCTGCATGTTTATTGCAGCACTGTTCACAATAGCTAGGATATGGAAACAACCCAGATGCCCCACCACAGATGAATGGATCCAAAAATTGTGGTATCTATACACAATGGAATATTATGCAGCCATTGGAAATGACAAAATAATGGCATTTGCAGGGAAATGGATGGAGCTAGGAGGAATCATGTTGAGCGAGGTAAGCCAAGAGCAAAGAGACAAACGGTACATGGTCTCCCTGATAAGTGAATGCTAAATCCAAAATGTTAGGTGATATCCAAAATGTTAGGTGATACAACAAAACTAACAGGACTTAAGAAACAAAGAACTCCCACTCATCTGATCGAACCACTACTAAATATCCCCATGCTGCTGATCACATGTATGGTGTATAACATATGTACACCGTTATATGTTATAGACTGTGATAGACAATTTGCTCCAGGAAAGTTAGAATGAACTTGTGACTTTAAAAGAGCATCATTATTCCACAATACTGTGAAATTCGGGAAATTATATAATTACTTAATCACAATAAAAAAAAAAAAGAACCTCAGGGAAGGTAGGGAGGGAAGGGATGGTAGGGGGAAAACAATGGAGGGGGTAACAATGCTCAATAGGAAGTGTACTCATTACCTTACTCATGTAACTGTAACCCTCTGTATAGTATCTTTACAATAAAAAAAAATAGGAAAAAAAAACTACGGTGGGTCTCCACTCAACCACTGACTGCTTGTTACCAGTGCCTACTCTCTAGTATCCTTCTTTGAAGCATCACTACAACATAGCAGCAAACAATGTACTCCACTTTTTTTTGGTCTGTCATGGAGCTTGAACTCTGGACCTGAATGCTGTCCCTCAGCGATTCAGCTCAAGGTGAGCACTCTTGCACTTGAGCCCAGTACCACTTCTGGTTTTCTGGTGGTTTATTGGAGATAAGAGTCTCATGGACTTTTCCTGCCCAGGCTGGCTTTGAACCATGATCCTCAGATCTCAGCCTCCTGAGTAGCTAGGATTACAGGCATGAGCCCCTGGCTTGAAATCTTTAGCAACTCAGCTACCACCATGCCATTCCCAACTCACCAATCTGGACAGAGTTCTCTTCTATGCTTATCAGTAGGTAAGCCACGTCTAAATTCCCATTTTGCCATTGATTTTCTTGGACTCCTTCTGGTACCTTTATTAGTACCTTTATCTGTACCCTTTGAGAAACAGAACCCACCAGGTATTAATAAATCACTCCTGTAATCCTAGCTACTCTGGAGGCTGAGATCTGAGGATCACTGTTCAACGTTAGGGCAGGAAAGTCCCTGAGACTCTTATCTTCAATTAACCAGCAAAGAGCCAAAAGTGGGAAGTTGTGGCTCAAATGATAGAGCACCAATCTTGAGAAGTGGAGACTCTTGAGTTCCAGTGTCAGTACCGGCACACACACACATACACACACACAGAGCACACACACACACACACCACACACACACACACACACACACACACACACACACAGAGCAAATACCAGGATGGAAAAGACAAAGACTTCATTAGGGGGAATATCTATGATGGGAAATAGACAGCTGCAGGGGCGGGGGGTGGGAGTGGAGGGCGGGGGAGAGGCCAACAGATTTCAATACAAGCCTGATTAAGTTCAGGAGAGAGTCAAACAAGATTGGGTAAAAGCATCCTAGACTATTGTGCAAACCAAAGCTGAGTCTATTGACAGCCTGAAGTCAAAGTTGTTGGCAATCACATGGCTCCCAGGAATGTGCTTGCCAGAGTACTCTGCTGAAGCAATTCAGTCATCTCACTGGCAGGGAGTAGACTATGGGAAGCACAGCCCCTAAGGAATTCAGCAGTTGATGGCAGAGCATTAGCTTGGAATCTTGATCATATGTCCCTTAAAGACAAATGTCTTTGAGTCATTGGTATTGGCTACGGCATTGTAAGAGGATTTCAAGTACTGAAATCTCCAACTAAACTAAAATGGTTGAATTGTCAATTCCTTTCAAATTTTTTCCTTTTTTTTTTTTTTGTCATTCCTGGAGCTTGAACTCAGGGACTAGGTGTTGTACCTGAGCTTTTTTGCTTAAGGCTAGCACTCTAACCCTTTGAGCCACAGCGTCACTCTGGGTTTTCTGGTGGGTCATTGGAGATAAAAGTTTCACAGGTTTTTCTGCCCAGGCTAGCTTTGCACTGCGATCCTCACATCTCAGCCTCCTGAATAGCTAAGATTACAGGCTGGAACCACTGGAGCCCAGCTCCTTCTAAACATTGCAGTTAATTTTTTCTGTGTGTATATGAGGGTTTTTCCTCCCCCAGTGAGACAGAGTTGCTCTGAGTAGCCCGGGTAGGTATAAAACTTGCTGTCCACTTCCTTCTTCAGCCTCCTCAATGCTATAGTTACAAGTGTATGCCACCACACCCTGCTCTTGGCTCTTCGAGGCTCTTCAGTTAAGTACATACGCATTTATAATTGTTACTTTTTATTTTGGTGTATTGATTCAGCCATGAAGTATGGTCCATTTTGTCTTCAGTAATATACTGTATTCTAAAGCCTACTTGTGGATCAAAGATGAGGTTCAGTAATAGAGTACTTGTGCAGTATGTAAGAGCTATAGTTTCAATGTAAGCACTAGGAAGGAAGGTAGGAGGGAAGGAAAGAGGGAGAGAAAGAAGATGGGAGGTAGGGATGGAAGGAAGACCTGTTTTGTATATTATTTACAGAGTATATAATTTTCACCTTTCAGTTTTGACCTGTTTGTGCTTATGGATCTAAAAATGTGAAAATGTGTCTCATGTTGGAGGTCCTTATCCAGATCTTGCTCTCTGGTGGGGAGAGGAGGGACTGGGGCTTGAACTCAGGGCCTGGTCAATGTCCCTTCGTTTCTTCACTCAAAGCTAATGCTCTACCACTTGAGTCATAGTTCTTCTGGCATTTTTCTGGTTAATTGGACATAAGAGTCTCACAGACTTTCCTGCCCCAGCTTTGAAGAGTGATTCTTAGATCTCAGCCTTCTGAGTAGCTAGGGTTACAGGAGTGACCCACTAGATTATTATTGTTATTGTTACTATTATTTTACTTGAGTTATGCCTTCAGTTTGGCATTTTAGGATTAATTGAATATAAGAGTCTCAAACTTTTCTGCCTGGGCTGTCTTCCAACCTCAGTCATTCTTCTATGTCTCATCTTCCTGAGTAGCTAGGATTACAGCTGTGAGCCACCAGTCCACCAGTAACCAGCACCATACCTTTTTTTTTTTTTTTTTTTTTCAGTTTTTAGGGCTTGAACTTAGAGCCTGGCCACTGTGCCTGTGCTTTTTTGCTCAGAGCTAGTACTCTACCCTTTGAGCCACTCCCAGTTTTCTGGAGGTAAATTGGAGAGAAGAGTCTCACAGACCTTTCTGCTTGGCCTGGCTTCAAACCTCAATCCTCAGATCTCAGCTTCCTGAGTAGCTAGTCACCAGCTCCTGGCTACTTTTTTTTGGGGGGGGGGTTCCGGTCGTGGGGCTTGAACTCTAGGCCTGGGCACTGTCCTTCAGCTCTTCAGCTCAAGGCTAGCACTGCCACTTGAGCCACAGCGCCACTTCCAGCTTTTTTCTTTTTGCTTATGTGGTGCTGAGGAATCGAACCCAGGGCCTCATGCATGCAAGGAAAGCGCTCTACCACTGAGCCACCTTTCCAGCCCTCCTGGCTACTTTTTTAATTCCTATTTTTTTGTTTCCTAGCTTTAATGAGGTTTTTATCTAGTCATTCATTTTTTCCATTTTTTATTTTAGTTTTATTGTCAAGGTGATGTTCAGAGGGGTTACAGTTACATAAGTAAGGCAGTAAGTTCATTTCTAACTTGTTACTCCCTCCCTCATTTTTCTCCCTCTTTCCCTCCTGCCTAGTTATTCATTTTTAGCTGTGTACCAATAGCACAAATACCATTCCTACTCTCCCTGAGCTCAGCATTCAAGTATTTGAACAGTGCGTGTAATGCTGGAAGTTTCTGTAGAAATATATACAGCAAAGACATTAAATGGGCCCAGAGTATTTTTGTTCTATTAATTTTTTTATCTATTTTTTTGTTTATTTGTTTGTTTTTGAGGCTGGATCCTACTATGGAGCCCAGGCTGGCCTCCAGCTCTTGATCCTCTTGGTAGGCCTCCTGAGTGCATGACAGGTTTTCACCATCTACATCTGACCTCAGTTTTTTAAGATGACCCTTTGACTTGGTTATTTAAAACTCATAATTTTTACAGTTCTTATTTATTTATTTATTTATTTATTACCAGTCTTGGGGCTTGAACTCAGGGCCTGGGTACTGTCCCCAAGCTTCTTTTGCTCAAGGCTAGCACTCTACCACTTGAGCTACAGAGCCACCTCCAGCTTTTTCTGTTTATATAGTACCGAGGAATCAAACCCAGAGCTTCATGCATGCTCTATAAGCACTCTATCACTAAGCTACATTCCTAGCCCTCTCCTTTATTTAAAAGAAAGTAATTGTCCGTGCCAGAGGCGCATGCCTATAATCCTTACTTCTTAGGAAGCTGAGATCTGAGGATCATAGTTTGAAGCCAACCCAGGCAGAAAAATCCATGAGACGCTTGCTTTCAATTAAGCTGGAAGTAGAGCTGTGGCTCAAATGTAGAGCGCAAACCTTGAGTAAAAAAAGCCAAGCAAGAGTGAGGCCTTGAGTTCAGGCCCCAGTACCAGCACACACACACACACACACACACACACACACACACACACACATACACACACACACACACACACATACACACACACACACACACACGCGCGCGCGCGCACACACACACGCAACATCATTTAGAAATTTTCTGTTTTCTGTCTAAAAAAAACAGATCATTCAAACTTCCCTTATATGTTCACATCTTAAAATCAGGGACAACATTTGCTAAATAGTTTAATGTTTCCTAATAGCTGAGTAAACAACCTGGCATTTCCACAAATGCTCTGCAAAAGTGGCCCAGCATGGGTGAAGTGTGTGGAGCACAGTATAATTTACCTATTGGTCCCAGGAGCATTTTGGCTGGGGCACCTCAAATCTCCCCCCAGAAGTCACCATGATGGCCTGTAAGGAACATGACTGGCTGGTGTATACAGTAGTCTTTGTGTGTTTAATAGAGTAAGATTTCTCTGTTGCTACAGCTGAGTACTTTTTTTTTTTTTTAACTGTATTTTTTGGTTGGGCATTGGTGGGTCACACCTGTAATCCTAGCTATTCAGGAGGCTGAGATCTAAGGATCACGGTTCAAAGCCAGCTGGGGCAGGAAAGTCTGTGAAACTCATATCTTCCAGGAAATGGGAAGTGGCGCTGTGGCTCAAGTGGTAGAGTGCTCACTGGAGAGTTAAAAGTGGCTTCGTTTCGAAGCAGTAACCCTTCTGTTGCTCATATTAACCTTGGGCCCACCTGAATTTCAGAAACGGTCTCGTTTGGGCTGAAACTGCTAATCCATAGATTACTTGAACAAAGCTACTCTGAAGTCAGGCCCCACTTTGTACTATAGCTGGCCTTGGGTCCCCACAAACTTCAGGAGATGACCAAGCTGGCCCAAGATAAACAGACCACCAATTACTCCCTGATAAGCTTTAACTGCTCTGGAATGTCCAGATGGCCCATTGAGACCCAGCCAGTTTGATAACTCCGTACTACCTCTTATCACCTTGGAATGCCCTGCTGATGCCTCTGGTTGCTGTAAATTTGTCAGTCTGTGATTTTTTTTTTTCCTTCTCCTTTTGTAACTTTGTAGTTTTTGCCTTTATAAACTCTGTGACATTTCAGCTTGGGGCTCTCCTCCTAAGCTCTGCTGAGTCGGTGTGTAGGACGAGGACCGAGCTGTAGCCCGCCTGAATAAAGCCTTGCTTTTGCATTTCGGAACGTCTGACTCTCGGTGGTCTTCTTGGTGGGGGTCCTGCGACAGGGGTACAACACTCACCTTGAGCTGAAGAGCTGAGGGACAGTACCCAGGCCCAGAGTTCAAGCCCCATGATCAATACCAAAAACACAAAAACAAAACTGTATTTTTTTTTGTCTTTTCTTTTTTGGTACTCGGTATTGAACCCAGAACACTGTACTTGCTAGGCAAATGCTTTGCCACTCAGCTACATCCCAGCCCTTGCTGAATTTTTTTGGCTAGTCCTAGGACTTGAACTCGGGGCCTGGGCACTGTCCTTGAGCTTCTTTTGCTCAAGGCTAGCAATCTACTACTTGAGCCACAGTGCCAATTCCAGCTTTTTCTGTATGAGGTACTGAGGTATCGAACCCAGGGCTTCATGCATGCTAGGCAGGCACTCTACCACTAAGCCACATTCCCAGCCCCTACTGATTACTTCTTTTATGTTGAGTTTTTCGGTGTGTGTGTGTGTGTGTGTGTGTTTTCCTGTGGGTCATGGGGCTTAAGCTCTGGGCCTGGACGCTGTCCCTCAGCTCTTCAGCTCAAGGCTAGCAGTCTACCATTTGAGCCACAGCACCACTTCCAATTTTCTAATGGTTTATTGGAGATGAGTCTCACAGACTTTCCTGCCTGGCCTAGCTTTGAACCACAATCCTCAGATCTCAGCCTCCTGAGTAGCTAGGATTACAGGAATGAGCCTCTGGCACCAGCATTTATATTGAGCTTTATAATACTGAATTTTATTATTTCCTCATTGATCCTAGTTTAAAAAAAAAAAAAAAAGAGAATCAGCCTCAAGGCTGCAGTCAAAAGTAAATAATACACTGCTCATATGGTAACTTTCTAGATGGTACTTCCTTTGCAGCTTGCTTCTGTTCTCTCTCTCTCTCTCCACTTTCTTTCTCTCTCTTCACGCTTCCTCCTCTCCCTCTCCCTCTCTTCTTTGATACAGTCTTCTAACACAGTGAGGCTCTTTCCTCAGCATCTGAGGATATTTTTTGCCAGTCCTGGGGCTTGAATTCAGGGCCTGGACACTGCCCTGGACAAGTGTCCCTGGACACTTCTTTTGATCAAGGCCAGCACTCCACCACTTGAACCACAGTGCCAATTTTGGCTTTTTCTGTGTATGTGGTACTGAGGAATGGAACTCAGAGCTTCATGCATGTTAGGCAAGCACTCTACCACTAAGCCACATTCCCAGTCCTCCCCACCTCCCATGCTTTAATGCCAAGAATGTATAACCACACCTGCTTCTCTCTTACATATTTGTTTATTTGGTGGCACTGAACTTAGGCTTGAACTCAGGGCCTCACACTTGCTGGGAAAATGCTCTACCCCTCTAGCCACACGTCTAGCCCTATTTTGGCTTTAGGTTATTTTTTCAGATAGGCTTTTCATTTTTCCCTGGGCTGGCCTCAGATCTCCACCTCCTAAGTAGTTGGGATTATAGTAGTCAGCTATGCTATCTGGCCATCTCTGAGTTCAAGCTCCACAACCACCACCAACAACAAAAAGAACAGGTAGCAGAAGAAAGTGGGGGTGGGGGGTGGGGGAGAAAATACTTGTAAGGTACTGTTGGCTTACACCTATAATCCTAGCTATTCAGAAGATTGAGATCTTCAGGACTGAGGAGGTTCCTGGGGAGGAAAAGTCCTCTAGATTCCATCGACACACACGCACACGCGCGCACACATACACCCCACACTCACATTTGAAGTTAGGCATGTCCAGGATGTCAACTTAAATACATATAAGATGGGGTTAAGGGCTGGGAAGGTGGCTCAGTGGTAGAGCACTTGCCTTGCATGCCTGAGGCCCTGAGTTCGATTCCTCAGCACCACATAAGCAAAAAGAAAAAAGCCAGAAGTGGCGCTGTGGTTCAAGTGGTAGAGTGCTAGCCTTGAGCTGAAGAGCTGAGGAACAGCGCCCAGGCCCAGAGTTTAGGTCCCATGACCAGACCCAAAAAAATAAAAAAGATGGGGTTAAAAAATTTCCAAGATGGGGGCTGGGAATGTGGCCTAGTGGTAGAGTGCTTGCCTTGCATTCATGAAGCTCTGAGTTCCATTCCTCAGTACCACATACACAGAAAAAGCCAGAAGTGGTGCTGTGGCTCAAGTGGTAGAGTGCTAGCCTTTAGCAAAAGAAGTTCAGGCAAATGTGTAATCCCTGAGTTCAAGCCCCACAACAGGCTTGGCTCAGCAGTAGAGTACTCAGCTAGCAAGCATGGGGACCTGAGTTTAAACTCTAGTCTTGCAAAAACAAAGTGCAGAAAAGTGCCGTGGCCTCAGTAGACTAGATAGTTTTTGTTCACTTGTTTGTTTCCCTTGAACTCCATGGGTAAGTTAACTTTTACCCAAAGCTATTTTAGGACTTATTTTGTTAGAGGTTCATCTTGGTGGCTGAAGCAAGAGGCAATTAGAGAAGTGTTTGAGTCAACCTCCAATAGGATTGTTGCTGTATCTAGCAAACTTTCCAGCCTGCAGCTAAGTCAGTCACACTGCACTGAAATACTCCCTCTCCCTCTCTCTCTCCACTATTTTATATTTATTTATTTAATTTATATTATCATTTTTTGGTTGGTTGTGGGGGCTGAACTCTGGGCCTGGGTGCTGTCCCTCAGCTCTTCAGCTCAAGGCTAGCATCCTACCACTTGAGCCACAGCCTCTTACGGCTTTTTTCTGCTTATGTGGTGCTGAGGGCCTCATGCATGTGAGGCAAGCACTCTACCGCTGAGCCACCTTCCCAGCCCCTTCTATTTTATATTTATAAATAGACTAATCAGCTAGAATTCTCCTTGGGTGCATCTTTTTTTTTTTGCCAGTCCTGGGGCTTGAACTCAGGGCCTGGACAATGTCCCTAAATTGCTTTTGTTCAAGGCTAGTGCTCTACCACTTAAACCACAGTACCACTTCCAGCTTTTTCTGTCTATGTGGACTGAGGAATCAAACCCAGGGCTTTATGCATGTTAAGCAAGCACTCTACCACTAAGCCACATTCCCAGTCCTGACAGATCCCTTCAAATACTCTGGTTTGTCTCAAACTTTACATCCATCTCTTCCCTGATAATTGCCAACACCAAGTTACAGAATTCAAGTTTCCCTTACAGACAAATGGCAGAAGTCTGAATTAGTTCAGAGAACCCAAATGGCTCACAAGAGACTCCACAATAAAAAAAAAAGAAATAAAGAAATCCACATTTTTCCATATCTGACAGATGGATCTCAAACAGCCCAAAATGAGTATTAAAAAGAAAGGGAAAGGAAAGGCACTCATAATTCAGCTAAAATTTATGCAGGGTCAGAATTCAAGGCTCAGACAGTTTAAAATTTATTTCTCTGACTATTTGCTAAAAGCAGCTCATGACGATCTGAAATGGAAATGGGGCACCTTAAATGAATGTGATGTTGGAGGTTCTATGATTCCCATAGAATTGTTCTTTTCTGACCTTTATGGAGGTTGGTATTTTGCAGAGGAGGGCAGTCATGGGGCTTGAACTCAGGGCCTGGGCACTGTCCCTAAGCTCTTTTGCTCAAGGCTAGTACACTACCACTTTGAGCCACAAGTTCACTTCCTGATTGTTTATTTGGTGGCAGTGGTTAATTGAAGATAAGTGTTTTTGGGGGGCTTTTCTGCCCAGGCTGACTTTCAACTGTCATCCTTAGATCTCAGCCTCTTAAGTAGCTAGGATTACAGGTATGAGCCACTAGTGCCTGGAAAGGGTTAGTATTTTGTCCTGACTTACCAAAGTTGTAACCAAGCCAGGCACCAGTGGCCCATGCCTGTAATCCTAGCTACTCAGGAGGATGAGATGTGAGGATTATAGTTCAAAGCCAGCCAGGGCAGGGAAGTCTATAATACTCTTGTGGATTTTGTTTGTTTTGTGCTGAACTCAGTGCCTGTCCCTGAGCTTTTATGCTCAAGGCTAATGCTCTACCACTTTGAGCTGCAGCACTATAGGCTTTTTGGTAGTTGGAGAAAAGAGTTCCTGGATTTTCCTGATCTAGTTGGCTTTGAACCGTGATCCTCAGATCTCAGTAGCAAGGATGACAAACATGAGCCCCTGACACCCGACATCTGTGAGACTCTTCCCTCTAGTTAATCACCAAAAAGCCAGAAATTGAGCTGTGGCTCAAATGGTAGAGTGCAAGCCTGAGCTCAGGGACAGTGCCCAAACCAGGCCATGTGTTCAAGCCTCAGGACTGGCACCTCTACCACAACAATGACAAAAAAAGATGTAACCAGAATTCTAAGCCAGAGGCCTATCTCTAGGACTTTCAACATGTGATGACCAATCACTCCTGTATACACTAACTAGGAAGAATGGTGAAGAGCAGAAAAAGGAGATTTATTATGCAGCATGGGCATGCCACAAGAGAATCAAACTAGCATCTCAACCTCTCTGTGGAAATTTGACTTGAGTTTGAGGTTTCAATAGAGTAAGAATTGTAACAGATAGTAAGAGATGTGCATAGTTTTTAAGAAGCCCCAGAGAAAGGTGTGGTTCTCTTTATCTTTTATTTCCAGGTTGCTTTGGCGGTATCTTGTTTCAATAGAGTCACTTAGTCTAAGATGGTAGTTTTGATTATGTCACAAGGTGTTTATACATGACCCTGTCATTCCTGAGATCCAGTGACCTCAAAAGACAATGACCTAGAGCAAGTGAGACAGATGCAAAATGGAGACAGAGCATACTGAGTGGTTTTCTTTTCTGTTGGTACTGGGGCATGAACTCAGAACCAGGGCACTTTGCTTATTGCTCAAGGCAGATGCTCTACCATTTGTGCTACAGCTTTATTTCCAGCTTTTTGCTGGTTAATTGGAGATAAGAACCTCAAGAACTTTTCTGCCCTGGCTGGCTTTGAGCTATGATCCTTAGATCTCAGCTGTCTGAGTAGCTAAGATTAGGCATAACCCACAAAGTCTTTGTTTCTCTCTGACATTTGCTGACATTTGCTGACCCAAGTGAAGAGTCAATACTTTTTTTTTTTTGTCAGTCATAGGGGCTGAACTCTGGGCCTGGGTGCTGTCCCTCAGCTCTTCAGCTCAAGGCCAGTACCCTACTACTTAATCCCCAGCGCCACTTCCGCCTTTTTTCTGCTTATGTGGTGCTGAGGCAAGTACTCTACCACTGAGCCAATTTCCCAGCCCTAAGAGTCAATACTTTTAGCAAAAACAACTTCTTTTTTTTTCTTTTTCTTTTTTTTGTTGGCTCAGATGCTTGAACTCGGGGCCTGGGCACTGTCTCTAGCCTCTTTGTACTCAAGATAGAGCTCTACCACTTGAGCCACAGCACTACTTCTGGCTTTGTCTGAGTAGTTTATTGGAGATAAAAGTCTTTTTTTTTTTTTTTTTTTTGGGTCCAGTCGTGGGGCCTGAACTCTGGGCCTGGGCGCTGTCCCTCAGCTGTTCAGCTCAAGGCTAGCGCTCTACCACTTGAGCCACAGCGCCACTTCCAGCTTTTTTCTTTTTACTTATGTGGTGCTGAGGAATCGAACTCAGGGCCTCAGGCATGCAAAGCAAGCACTCTACCACTGAGCCACCTTCCCAGCCCCTCTTCTGTAGTTCCTGAAAACTAGAAGGCCTAAAGTCTGGATTAAACTAGATGAAAATGAGCTTGGGGGCTGGGAAGGTGGCTCAGTGGTAGAGTGCTTGCCTTACATGCATGAGGCCCTGGGTTTGATTCCTCAGCAGCACATAAACAGAAAAAGCCAGAAGTGGTGCTGTGCCTCAAGTGGTAGATCACTAGCCTTGAGCTGAAGAGCTGAGGGACAGTGCCTATGCCCAGAGTTCAGGCCCCACAACCGACAAAAAAATTAAATTAAATTAAATTTTAAAAATTGGCAAGAATTCTGTTATAGGGAGTGTTATGTACTTCATAACATATCTTATCAGAAGGCTTATAATGGAAACAGGGTATCAGTCATTCACATATGTAATATTAGCTACTTGCAAGGCTGAGATCAGGAGGATCACAATTTGAGGCCAGTCCTGATGTAGACATGAGATTGCTTCTCAACAAATGGCTGGACATGATGACATGGTGGCACATACCTGTCATCCAAACTACTTGAAAGGCTGAGATTGGGAGAGTAAGAGTTACAGTCCAGCCTAGGCAGAAAGTCTGTAAGAATCAATTGAAGAACTCAACTGAGTGAGTTGCTGCATATCTGTTATTCTCTCTATGGTAGGAAATGAAAAATAGAAGGATTGTAGTACGGTTTGTGGCCAGGCAGAAAGTGAGACCTTATCTCAAAAGCAACCAGTGTTGGGCTGGGAAGGTGGCTTAGTGGTAGAGAGCTTGCCTTGCATGCATGAGGCCCTGGGTTCAATTCCTCAGCACCACATAAGTAGAAAAAAAAAGCCGGAAGTGGCGCTATAGCTCAAGTGGTAGAGCGCTAGTGTTGAGCTGAGAGAGCTGAGGGACAGCACCCAGGCCTACAGTTCAGGCCCCATGACTGGACCCCCCCCCCAAAAAAAAAGGAACCAATGCAAGCAAATGGTTGAAGGTTTAGCTTAGCTAAGAATGCCTTCCTAGCAAGTGTGAGGCCCTGAATTCAAATTTTAGTGCCACCAAAATAGAAGACACATAATGTCAGGTTTTGCAAGGTAAATTCAAGCTTTTAATGAATACCTTATGTTATTTAATAATTTTATTTAATAATTTTAAAATGTACTGATGCATATTTAAGTGATTTTTTTTTTTTTTTTGCTTGTTGGTTTTTCTGGTGATAGAGAATTCCACTCAAAACCTCTTGAAAGGTAAGCAAGCACTCTACCACTGAGGTACTTCTCTTTTTTTTTTTTTTTGGTCAGTCATGGGGCTTGAACTCTGGGTCTGGGCACTGTCCCTGCGCTCTTCAGCTCAAGGCGAGCGCTCTACCTCTTGAGCTACAGTGCCACTTCGGGTTTTCTAGTAGTTTATTGGAGATCAGAGTCTCATGGACTTTTCTGCCCGGGCTGGCTTTGAACTGAGATCTTCAGATCTCAGCCTCCTGAGTAGCTAGGATTACAGGCGTGAGCCACCAGCGTCCGGCCACTGAGGTACTTCTCTAGTAACCTTTAAGTAGTTTCTAATCTATATTGCTATTATAAATTATGTTGTAATGACCACTTTTTTTTTTTTCTTGCCAGTCCTGGGGCTTGAACTCAGAACTCAGAGTGTGGGCACTGTCCCTGAGTTGCTTTTTTTTTTTTTTTGATTGGTCATGGGGCTTGAACTCTAGGCCTGGGTGCTGTCCCTCAGCTAGTCAGCTCAAGGCGAGCGCTCTACCACTAGAGCCACAGTGCCACTTCTGGTTTTCTGAGTGTTTATTGGAGATAAGAGTCTCATGGACTTTTCCCTCCTGGGCTGGCTTTGAACTGCGATCTTCAGATCTCAGCCTTCTGAGTAGCTAGGATTACAGGCGTAAGTCACCAGCGCCTGGCCCTGAGCTTCTTTTGCTCAAGACTAGCACTCTACCACTTGAGCCACAGTATTACTTCTGCTTTTTCTGTTTATGTGGGACTGAGGAATTTGAAACTAGGGCTTCTTGTATGCTAGGCAAACACTCTAGCACTAAGCCGCATTCCCAGCCCCTGCAATGATCATCTTTAAAGTACATGTGTATATATGTATATTTTGTATGTGGCAATGTCTCTTCAGGGTAGTGTCCTGCAAGTCAGTTTGCATGTATTAGATAATGCCAAATTCCCTGCATTTTTGCATTGCCATTAGGGATATTTGAGACTGTCTGATAGCTCACAGCTATGATCACAGACGTATTGTCAAACTTTTGGATTTCTGACAATTTGATAATGAGACAAATAATAGATGATAAAGATAAGTGATAGATGAGAAATAATGTCATAGTGATGTGTGTGTGTGTGTGTGTGTGTGTGTGTGTGTGTGTGTGTGTGTGTGCATACGTGTATAGGCTGGGGCTTGAACTCAGGGCCTGGGGGCTCTCCTTTAGCATATTTGCTCAAAGCTAGCACTCTACTACCTTAGCCATAGCTCCTTTCACAGACTTGCCTGCCCTAGCTGGCTTTGAACTGTGATCTTCAGGTCTCAGCCTCCTGCATAACTAAAATTACAGGTGTGAGCCACAGGTGCTGGCTATAGTGTTGTTTTAAGTGGAATTGTTCTTACTAACTGTACATCTTTTTTTTTTTTTTGTCTGTCGTGAGGCTTGAACTCTGGGCCTGGACACTGTCCCTCAACTCTTCAGCTCAAGCTAGAACTTTACCATTTGAGCCACAGCACTACTAGCTGGCTTTGAACCATGATCCTCAGATCTCAGCCTCCTGAGTAGCTAGGATTACAGGAGTAAGCCACCAGCGCACAGCTTTTTTTTCTTTTTTCTTTTTTTTAAATTTTATTTTAATTATTTGGAGGAGTTACAGTTACATAAGTAAGGTAATGAGTACATCGAGCATTGTTAACCCCTCCTTTGTTTTTCTCCTACTATCCCTTCCCTCCCCAACCTCCTAACTATAATCTTGAGCATTCATGGTTTTTCCTCAATGATGGTCTCCTTGGAGTCACACACTTATCCATGGAAACCAAGAGTAGATTGTGTTTTGTATGGTCAAGAAACTAGGGAAACAACTATATGTTAAAACTTAGAAGCCAGGTGCTGGTGGCTAACATCTGATCCTAGAAATTTAGGAGGCTGAGATCTGAGGATCACAGCTCCTGAAGTGGAGCTGTGGCTCAAAGGAGAGCACTAGCCTTGACCACAAAAGCTCAGGGTCAGCCCCCAGGCTCTGAGTTCAAGCCCCAGAGCATGGGCACACACACACACACAGAAGCCAGTGTCTCATGCCTGTAATCCTAGCTACTCAGGAGGCTGAGTATCTGAGGATTGTAGTTTAAAACCAGTCGAGGCAGGAAAGTCTGTGAGACTCTTATTTTCAATTAACAACCAGAAAACTGGAAGTGGTGCTATGGCTCAAAGTAGTAGAGTGCTAGCCTTCAGTGAAAAGCTCAGGGACAGCACCCAGGTTCTGAGTTCAAGCCCCATGACAAAGAAAGAAAGAAAAAGAGAGAAAGAGAGAGAGAGAGAGAGACAGAGAGAGGGAGGGAGAGAGGGAGAGAAGAAAGGAAGGGAAAGAAGGAAGGAAGGAAGGAAGGAAGGAAGGAAGGAAGGAAGGAAGGAAGGAAGGACTGAAGGAAGGAGGGAAGGAAGGAAGGAAGGAAGGAAAGGTGGAAAAAAAAAAGGGAGGAAAGGAATGAGGTTAGCTCTAATGTGGAGAAAGCTATGGGGGTGGGAATGTGGAAAAGATTCAAAAAAGAAAATGGGGGCTAGGAATGTGGCTTAGTGCTTGCCTACCATGCATGAAGCCCTGGATTCAATTCCTCAGTACCACATAAACAGAAGAAGCTGGAAGTGGCTCTGTGGCTCAAGTGGTAGAGTATTAGCCTTGAATAAAAGCAGCTCAGGGACAGTGACCAGGCCCTGAGTTCAAGCCACAGGACTGGCAAAAAAAGAAAGAAAATAGGGTTGGGATGTTGCTCAAGTGGTCAAGTGGTAAGTTGCCTGCCTAGCATATGTGAGTTCAAATCTCAATACTGCAAAAAAAAAAAAAAAGATAGATAATAGAGTTTACAAAGGAGATAAAAAGATTCACAAAGATGAAGCTGAGTTTGAATTTATGGATTTGTTCTCCCATGAGGCACAGTAGAAACACTAGAAACATTTTCAACATTTTTCTCCCTCTCTACTTTTTAAACTATGTCAAATTAATAATCCCTTTCATTGCTTTTCCTATTCATTTCTCTTTTCAATAATGACACCTCAGTTCTTGCTCTTTTTTCTGCATATCTGTACTTCAATAATACCATGCTAACCTGTCATCCCGCTTGAATTAGACTTCTAAATTAACTTCCTAAGGCACCACTTTGATCATGTTACTTTTTTGCTCCCAAATCTTCAAAGGCACCACTCCCACTGTTTTCTGAATAAAGTTTGGACTTTCTTGTATTTATCTGCAATTCAGTCATACTTTTTTTTAAAAAAGTTTTTAAAGTCTTTTCTATATACAAAATCATGTTCTCCAATAGACTTTCCTCTTACTTTAGTCATTAGCAAATACTTTTTTTTTTTTTTTTTTTTTGGGGTCCGGTTGTGGGGCCTGGGCGCTGTCCCTCAGCTCTTCAGCTCAAGGCTAGCGCTCTACCACTTGAGCCACAGCGCCACTTCTGGCTTTTTTCTTTTTGCTTATATGGTGCTGAGGAATCGAACCCAGGGCCTCAGGCTTGCAAGGCAAGCGCTCTACCACTGAGCCACCTTCCCAGCCCTATTAGCAAATACTTTCTATAGCACCTTTATTTGGAAGCATTTGTCTAGGCTAGTGATAAAATCACTCAGTTAAATCTCCTAGAGACAGACCAGCATCAGATCAGATCTCAGGAGGAAAATTACCCAGATGTTTTACCTGAAATAGCCAACTGGCCTCTGTCCATGCTCAAAGGCCATGGGAGGAATTATAACCATGAGATTCAAGAGAAAACACTGAAAACAAATTATAGAAAAATGAGAGAATCAGGGGGCTGGGAAGGTAGCTCAGTAGTAGAGTGTTTGCTTTGCATGCATGAGGCCCTGGGTTCAATTCCTCAGTACCACCTAAGCAGAAAAAGCCAGAAGTGGCATTGTGGCTCAAGTGGTAGAGCACTAGTCTTGAGCTGAAGAGCTGAGGGACTACGCCCAGGCCCAGAGTTCAGGTCCCATGACTGACAGAAAGAAAGAAAGAAAGAAAGGAAGAAAGAAAGAAAGAAAGAAAGAAAGAAAGAAAGAAAGAAAGAAAGAAAGAAAGAAAGAAAGAAAGAAAGAAAGAAAGAAAGGAAGGAAGGAAGGAAAGAAGGGAGGAAGGAAGGAAGGAAGAAAAAATGAGAGAATCAGGGCTGGGAATATGGTCTGGTGATAGAGTGCTTGCCTGGCATGCATGAAGCCCTGGGTTGGATTCCTCAGTACCAAATACACAGAGAAAGTCAGAAGTGGCACTGTGGTTTAAGTGGTAGAGTGCTAGCCTTGAGCAAATGAAACTCAGGAACAGTGCCCAGGTGCTGAGTTCAAGCCCCAGGACTGGCAAAAAGAAAAGAAAAAGAAAAATGAGAGAATCATGTTGAAGGGAAGGAAAGAAGTCTGGCCACTTGTGCAGAGAGCAAAGAGTATAGGAGAGGGAGAAAGTAGACTGTTCCACACTGATGGAAAATGAAATATCCCTGGGCTTTAGTGGTATGCTTGCATATATAGCACCTGCACTCCACTCGTTTTACATATATTTGGAGTACCCATTATAAGCACTGCTAGATTTATAATGTAATTTGAGACTGAGCTCGTGAGCAGGCCTAGGCTCAGGAATTTGAATCTATGGACATTCAAGTGTTGCTTAGGGTATTTATAGTCTTCTATGAACAAAATCAATGGCTTTTTAGCAGTACAATAAATCACTAAGGTGAAGGGTAACAGTCTAAAAAGTGAGTAAAAGTGGATGATTGGCCAACAGTATCCTGGGAATACTGAGTAAGCGTGACAGTGTGGATTTGTAAAAGGCAAAGTGACCTCAGATTTTAGGCTTCAAGGCCTCTGTATAAGCCAAGCACTAGGGACTTACCCTTGTAGTCCTAGCTACTCAGGAGGGTAGGATCTGAGGATCACAGTTCAAAGCCAGCTTGAGTAGAAAGCCTATGAGACTCTTATCTCCAACTAACTACCAAGAGCCAGAAGTAGAACTGTAGCTCAAGTGGTAGAGTCCAAGCCTTGTGCAAAGAAGCTCAGGGACACAAGCTAGGCCCTGAGTTCAAGCCCCAGGATCAGTGCGCGTGCGCGCGCGCGCGCACACACACACACACACACACACACACACACACACACACACACACACACACGACTATGTAGGCACACGTGAAATACACGAATGTGAATTTATTTAGATATTTAAGTATTTCCTAGGGTCTCTTCTAACTCTCATATCACAGAAATATATTGTCAAAGTGAACTTTTCCTATTTTTCTCCCCCTGAAAAAAGGGGGGGTTTCCCAATCCACTGGCAGCTTTGTCACTATTATCAGGTTTAAAATTCTGAGGCAAATTTACCATGAAGTTTATGGCATTAAAGTTTCTGGGCTCCTCATTTGTACTATGTAAATATTCAATTTTGTACCTACTTTTGACTCATAATTATTCATTTATTTCCTTCCTCCTTCTTTCCCTCCCTCCCTTTCTTCCTTTTTTTTTTTGTGGATGGGGCGCGGGACTTGGACACTGCCACTGAGCTTTTTCACTCAAGGCTAACACTGTACCACTTTGAGACACAGCACCAATTCCACCACCAGTTTTCTGGTGGTTAATTGGAGCTAAGTCTCAGGCCTGCCCTGGGTGGTTCCAATTGCAGTGCTCAAATCTTAGCCTCCTGAGTAGCTAGGATCACAGGCGTGAGCCACTGGCACCCCATACCAGAATAATTTTTTTAGAAAGAAATATGTTTTTTGTTGTTGTTGTTTTGTTTTCACAAGTTTCCATCAAATTTCAGAATATTTCAGTGACTATCCACTTCCATGGGTTTTTCTAAAGTTAGCTAAAATGCTCAGCCAAAACAAATGATTTTTTTTTTTTTTTGGTCGGTCATGGAGCTTGAACTCTGGGCTTGGGCGCTGCCCCTCAACTCTTCAGCTCAAGGGGAGCACTCTACTGCTTGAGCCACAGCGCCACTTCCAGTTTTCTAGTGGTTTTATTGGATATAAAGAGTCTCACGGACTTTCCTGCCTGGGCTGGCTTTGAACCGTGATCCTCAGATCTCAGCCTCCTGAGTAGCTAGGATTACAGGCGTGAACCACCGGCGCCGGGCTCAAGTGATTTTTTTTTGGGGGGGGGTCCAGTCATGGGGCCTGGGCGTTGTCCCTCAGATCTTCAGCTCAAGGATAGCGCTCTACCACTTGAGCCACAGCACCACTTCTGGCTTTTTTCTTTTTCTGCTTATGTGGTGCTGAGGAATCGAACCCAGGGCCTCATGCATCAAAGCAAGCGCTCTACCACTGAGCCACGTTCCCAGTCCCCGATTTTTTTTTTTTTTAAAGTAAGTACAGGTCAAAGGAAGATAGCTCAGCCAGTTTCCAGATTTTCATCCAGACGGTCTGAAAAAGTTAAAAATGTCTACACAGACCAAAATCAGGCTGCTGAAACATATTATCTGACCTTTATTTTATTGAGCTGCCAGTATTTAGAGAGCTTTCACATAAAACTCAGACTTTCTGAGTTTTCCTTAAAAAATAAAGACCTCAAAACTAGGTGCTGGTCTTCTGAATAAAGTGGTTAGATCTGAATCTCAAGTGATTCTTTCGCGTCAATTTAGCACTGCTGCCAGGCGCCGGGGGCTCACACCTGTAATCCTGGCTACTCAGGAGGCTGAGAGCTGAGGATCGCGGTTCAAAGCCTAGCACTGCTGTCCGCAGAGATACCTTTCACCACATTTTTAGGCCTTTGAACTTGTAACTAAATCGCTGCTCTTTTACATTTCATTTTCTCTCCTTTCCCTAATCCCAACGGGAATTGAAGCCAGGACCTCCTGGCGCGCTAGGCAAGTGCTGGACCATTCTCCAGCCACTCCTCTAAGTCCACAAACCCAGCCCTTTCCAGCATCCTTGTCTTTGACTTTCACTTTGCCAAAAAAAAAAAGAGAGAAAAGGCGCAATTCTACCATCAACGCTTTTTCTGAGCATCCTGTCAGCTGTGGCACTGCAGTTCTGGCCGGACCTCCAGGAGAGCCCTAATCTTACCACGTCTACCCCGGCTTCCCATCGCGGCCCAGGACTCCAGTTTGCATCCTGCTCTCCGCGCCCCTGGCCAGACCCCTCGGCTCGGCTGTGAGTCCGTGGCAACCTTAGACTACAGTTAGATGACGACAGAAGAGAAAAAAGTAACAAGTCTATGGCCCAGAAAGCAGCAGGCGCTGGTGGAGGAACCGCGCGAGCCAAGACTGGCCAGCTCTCCCCAGAGCCTCAGTTCCAATTCTCGCGAGATTTGGCCAGCGCGCCGAGCCCTTCCGCCCCACCCCCTCCGAGATTTGGGGCTGGGTTTCTTTCTGATTTGCATAAACCCACACTATTCCCAAACCATGCTTTTCCGGAGTCGTGCTCCGGAAGCGGAAGTGCGACCTGCAGCCTGTCAAAGTCGGGGTGTTCCTCGGTGGTCTCTTTCGCCGGCTCCGCAGCGCTCTGCACCCGTTCCCGCGGAGCTGGCGCGGGGGACGGAGGTGCAGGATGAGCACCATGTTCGCGGACACCCTGCTCATCGTCTTTATTTCCGTGTGCACCGCGCTGCTCGCGGAGGGTGAGAGCCGCTCTTCGCGGATGATTGTGGGTCTCCGAGAGGCTCGAGGGCCTTTCTTGGTGGGGTGGGGGGGAGGGAGACTTGGACTCCTGGAAATCCCCGAGCTTACCCATGGGCGAAAGCCGGGGGGTAGAGTGGACCCCGTCCCCTGTCCCTGGGGGAAGGTGGATTCCACCGGCGTGCTTGTGGAGAGACACGGGCCACCTGACAGTTGGTTTGGGTTGAAAAGTCAGTTGTGTTTCCGTTTGAGAAAAGTTAAGTATGGGAAATACGGAGGAAATGTTGAAATCCCTACGACTATGACCACTAATAACAGTTTGTTGTCACCATCTCGATCGTCTCTCCGTTACCATCTTGCTTTTAATGTTGTAGGCATAACCTGGGTCCTGGTTTACCGGACAGACAAGTACAAGAGACTGAAGGCGGAAGTGGAAAAACAGAGTAAAAAATGTAAGTATGGTAACCCGTTAGCATAGTTACCACATCTCAACTTCACTTAGACCATGTTCGAAGTAAGTATTTTGAGGGAACCATCTGTCAGAAAAAACATTATAGGTAATTTAGCTTTTCAGACGTGGTAATACATACACACCTGTAATCTTGGCATCCACAGGAGGCAGAAATAGGAAGATGACTCCTGAGATCTGTTTCAAACAACAACAATAACAAAAATTAACTTGACATCTTCTAACAAATGGACAGCTGTGTGTGTGTGTGTGTGTGTGTGTGTGTGTGTGTGTGTGTGTCAGTTCTGGAGTTTGAACTCAGGGCCTCAAGACTGTCTCTGAGCTTTGTGTCTCAAGGTTAGTGGGCTACCACTTTCTACAACTATACTTTCAGTTTTGTGGTGGTTAATTGGCAATGGAAGAGTCTGACTTTCCTGCCCGAGCTGGCTTCTAACCTTGATACTCAGATCTCACCTTCTGAGTAGTAAGATAGCAGACATGAGCCACCGCGCCCCTCCCTCCCCCATCAAGAAATAGAAAACGTTTATGCAACATGTATAATAAAACTAAAATGAGGTATTCACGAACAAGGTCCTGAGGGAAGCCGCACTGTGGTTGCTTGGCCATTTCTCCCGTGTTGTCTTTGCGCGTCTGGCAGAACTTCTCATGGTACCATGTTGGGCCAAAACATCTGGAGGTTTACAACCTCTGTGATCAGTCAGGTCCACTGTGAACACAGCTTGGGGAAGACTCTGCCATTTCCAGTGGAAAACAAGTGGTGGTTACTGGCCATGATGACTATATTCTTTGGATCTGGATTTGTAGCACCCTTTTTTTTAATAGCGAGATACCAACTGCTTAAGAAATAAAGGTAGGGGCTGGGAAGGTGGCTCAGTGGTAGAGCGCTTGCCTTGCATGCCTGAGGCCCTGGGTTCAATTCCTCAGTACCACATAAGCAAAAAGAAAAAAAAGCCAGAAGTGGAGCTGTGGCTCAAGTGGTAGAGCGCTAGCCTTGAGCTGAAGAGCTGAGGGACAGTGCCCAGGCCCAGAGTTCAGGCAACACAACTGGACCCCCCCAACCCCACCAAGAAAAAGAAAGAAGGGTATCCCCTTAATTCACCCATTTAACAGATTAGAATGTTTGAAGAGGCACAGACTCTGGAAAATGGATTAAACTCTCCAACTCAGCATACTAGGTATGTTTGTAAATAAACTCCTGACATGAAAAAAACAAAACTAAAGTGAAAGAAGGACATAGCAGGTACATATTATATTCTATAATTGCTCTAAAGAAGATGTTGATAGGGACCTTAGAAGCCTTCCTGAAACAGATGAAGTACATGGTCTAGACATAAGTCCCCCACAGATAATTAGAATTTGGATAGAGAATGGGTAGGGGAAGGAAAAAAATTCCAAGTAAAGGAAATAACATACAGGCAAAAGTCTTGGAAATTTTACTATGTAAAGTATTTGGATAATGAGAAATCATTATATCTAGTATCAAGGAAAGTGTTGTCTTTAGGAATAAGCCAGCTTTCATTGGGTAAGCAGGTTAGCAAAGTTTGAGAAAATGTTTAAGAATAGGTAAAACTTTAGAAATAAAGCAGAGCCAGGCACCGGTGGCTCACACCTGTAATCCTAGCTACTGAGGAGGCTGAGATCTGAGGATCACGGTTCAAAGCCAGCCTGGGCCAAAAAGTCCGTGAGACTTTTATCTCCAATTAACCACCAGAAAACGGAAGTGGAGCTATGGCTCAAGCAGTAGAGCACTCGCCTTGAGCTGAAGAGCGCAGGGATAGCACCCAAGCCCAGAATAGCCCCGAATTCAAGCCCCATGACCAACCAAAAAAAAAAAAGAAATAAAGCAGAACATCACTGAAGGTACAATATGTCCTGGGTCTTAAACTCAGGGTCTTAACACTATCCCTGAATTTTTTTTGCTTAAGGCTAGTACTCTACCACATTTTTTCTGTTTATGTGGTACTGAAGAATTGAACCCAGGGCTTCGTGCATGCTAGGCAAGCACTCTACCTCTAAGCCACATTCTCAGTCCCAATACTCTACCACTTTGAGCCACAACTCCACTTCTGGCTTTTCTTTTTCTTTTTTCTTTTTTTGTGGGTCCTGGGACCTGAACTCGGCCTGGGCACTGTCCCTCCCTCAGCTTTTCAGTTCAAGGCAAATGCTGTACCACTTGAGCCACAGTGCCACTTCTGGCTTCTTCTGCTTATGTGGTGCTGAGTAATTGAACCCAGAGCCTCATGTCTGCAAGGCAAGCACTCTACCACTGAGCCAACTTCCTAGCCCAACTTCTGGCTTTTCTTGGTGTTTACTTGGAGATAAGAGTCTCATGGAGTTTCCTGCCCAGGCTGACTTTGAACCGCCTCCTGAGTAGCTAGGATTACAGGCATGAGCCACTGTCACCCGACTATGAATAGAGTTTTGATTATTATTTTTTATTTTTTTAAAATAAGTTTATTGTGAAAATACTGTACATGAGCAAGGTAATGAGTACATTTCTTATCAAGTATTGTTGCCTCCTCCTTTGTTTTTCCCCTTACCATCCCTTCCCTCCCATCTCTACAACTACACTCACCCCTCCCGCACCCCCCCCATCCCCCCCTAAATTGTAAAGTTCCCTTTTCTACATATTGGCTTGTACATCTCATTGTTGCAATGGATCAACCTGTATCCCTATTTAAACAATTTGTTTTTTTCCCTTCCACTCCCCAAATTAAACCAACATCAAATACAGTGAAAATGGGTTATAATGTGGGGGAGGGACATACAAAGCAACAAAAAAATCACATGATGCCTTATAAATATGTTAGAAACGATAGCAAGCAAGAAAAAAAAAAAAACAACACTTGTGTCCTTATCTTGGGGTTCATTTCGCTTAAAATCATCTTTTTTTTTTTTGGGTCCGGTCGTGGGCCGGTCGTGGGGCCTGAACTCTGGGCCTGGGCACTGTCCCTCAGCTCTTTAGCTCAAGGCTAGTGCTCTACCACTGAGCCACCTTCCCAGCCCGCTTAACATCATCTTATCTGAACTTTTCTTCTTGTCTCAGACATACACTAGTTATTGCAAATAAAGGAAGCCATGGGACCTATGTTTCTTTGGGCCTGGCTTACTTCACTTAATATAATTTTTTCCAAGTCTTTCCATTTCCTAACAAATGGGGCAATGTCATTCTTTCTGATGGAAAGAATAGAATTCCATTGTGTGTAAGGTTTGATTATTTTTGAGAAAGCGTCTTGTTATGTCATCCATGCTGGCCTTGAACACAATCCTCCTGCTTTGGTCTCCTGAGTACTAGGTTGGTGAGTGATTCTTTATAGAATCATAGGCCCTGGGCTTAATCCCCAGCATTACAAAACAAAAACAAAACAAAAAATTCTCATTTGATCCACATAGTAACCATTTGTGGTCAGTTGAATAAATGTTAGCTCCACATTATGGGAAAGAAGATTGTTACTCAAAGTTAATGATATACTTTCATCACAGAGTAAATAAAGAAAGACCAAACTAAGTCATGAAATTACAGTTTACCATTTCATATTCAGTTTTGGTAATACACGTCACTAAATTCATTATCTTTACCTTTGGAAATGTGACCCTCTTGCAGTGTCTTTATCTTAGGTGACTGGAATCTTTTAGCATCCAGTGATATAAGACAGAAATGTTGAGGTACTTTTTATTTGGCTTCTAAGCACCATATTCTTGACACTGCTGTTTATTGGGCATTCTGCAGTTTTCTTGTTGATTTCTTTTCTTGACTAACTGGTTGATTGTTGGGGGTGACACTCTCCTTTTCTTTTTCACATATGTGTATGGTACTAGGGATTGAACCTAGGACCTCTTTCATGCCAAGCAAGCACTCTTAACACTAAACTACAGCCCAGACCCTAATTTATTTGTTTTACATTCACTGCCTCAATTAATTTATTTCTGGGGCTGTATGTGTTAGAGCACCTCCCCCCAACTTGTATCTCTAGCTCCCTCCCTTAATATAATATCTAGTATTCCAACTATAAATTTTCCACCTTGATGTGACAAATGCTCAAACCCAGTATGTCCAAAATTGCATACTTGTTCCCTACTTCTGGGCACTGTCCCTCAGCTCTTCAGCTCAAGGCTAGCACTCTACCACTTGAGCCACAGCGCCACTTCCGGCTTTTTTCTTTTTGCTTATGTGGTGCTGAGGAATTGAACCCAGGGCCTCTGGCATGCAAGGCATGCGCTCTACCACTGAGCCACCTTCCCAGCCCCTTTTTTTTTTTTTTTACTTGTTCCCTACTTCTAATTTTATTTGTAGTCTTTTTGAGCTTGGTCAATTTGAGTTCTATTCTTTCAATTTCTCAGGTCATAAAACTCATGTACTTATCTTTGATTCTTCTCTCACAGTCCACATCCAGTCTATCAGCAAATACTATTGGGCTGCCTTCAGATATATTCAGAATCTGACTACTTTTTACTACCTCCTCTGGTACCCACCATCATCCAAGCACCATAATCTTTGTATGGATTATTGCAACAGCTGCCAACTAGTATTACTGAAAGTACAACTCGAACGATCCTTTTAAAACCTTTTCAGATTATGCCCATCATTTGCTCACAACTCTGTGGTAGTGTCTCATTTTCACTCAGGAACAGCCAAAGTTCTTACAGTGGTCTGAATATTCACCTTTTTCCCACTCCTTCCCATTCTCTCTGTTCTACCCTCACTGGCCTGCTTTCTATTCATCACACACTCTAGCCACACTCCTGTGCTGAGATCTTTCTGGTGGTCTTTTGTCTCCCAGAAATATTCTTTTCTGTAGTACCTGCTTGGTAAGCCTCTTAGCATTTAAGTTTTGTGGGTTTTTTTGGCTGGTCCTGGTGCTTGAACTCAGCACCTGGACTCTGTCCCTGAGCCCCTTTGATGCTCAAGGTTAGTGCTCTACTACTTGAGCCACAGAACCACTTCTGGCTTTTTCTGTTTATGTGGCACTGAAGAATCCAACCCAGGGCTTCATGCATACTAAGCAACCACTCTATTACTAAGACACATTCCCAGCCCAGCTTTTTAGTTATGATATATAGGTTACTTCTTTTTTTGTGGATTAGTACTAGGACTTGAACTCAGGGTCTGGGTGCTATTGATTAGCTTTTTTTGCTCAAGGTTGGTTGGTGCTCTATCACTTAAGCCACAGTTCTACTTCTGGCTCACAGACTTACTTGCCTTGGCTCGCTTCAAACCATTATTCTCGGATCTCAGCCTCTTTTTTTTTTTATTTATTTTTATTTTTTTGCCAGTCCCAGGGCCTGAATTCAAGACCTGGGCACTGTCCCTGAGCTTTTTGCTTAAGGCTAGCATTCTACCACTTTGAGCCACAGTACCACTTCTGTTTATGTGATGTTGAGGAATTGAACCCAGGGCCTCATGCATGCTAGGCTAGCACTCTACCACTAAGCCACATTCCCAGCCCAGATCTCAGCCTCTTGAGTAGCTAGGATTACAGATGTGAGCCACTAGCAGTTGGCCACAGATCACTTCTGAGTCTTAATTTGGCCAGTCTATTTAAAACTTTAGTCTGTCTACTTGTTTTCTCTTTACTGCTACTAATCTCCCTTATCTTGCTCCTATTTCCTTCTTACCCTCTCTGCTCCTACCTGACACGGCTCTTACACTTCGTAATACAGTGTAAGATGTACTTATTATCTTGTTATCTATAGTTTATTTCCACTTTCTACAATGAAAACATCACCTAGGTCCTGATCTTTGTAGTCACTTTATGTATACTGTGCACATAGAAAGAAAAGTGGAGATGTGAAAGTAATTATCCTCAGCTTATGTTTTGAAACATCACTTTAGGTTTGACTAGATATTACTTCAATATGTTTTTTTTTTTTTTTCTAGTCCTGGGGCTTGAATTCAGGGCCTGGGCCTGAGCTGCTTTTGTTCAAGGCTAGCATTCTCCCACTTGAGCCACAGTGCCACTTCTGTGTTTTTTTTTTTCTTTTCTGTTTATATAGTACTGAGGAATTGAACCCAGGACTTCATGCATGCTAGGCAAGCACTCCACCACTAAGCCACATTCTTAGCTTCAATATAATACTTCAGTTAATGATGTTTACTATTACTTTTATACTGCTAATGATGAACCTAGCAACATGCCATTCAAGCACCTCCAACTCTAGCCAATGATTATTATATTATTCTTAGAATTTATTCTCAATTTTAACTTTCAGCGGTAGTGGGAACAGGCTAGTTTTGGCTATCATCAGTAAGTATGACTTTTAGA
This sequence comes from Dipodomys spectabilis, assembly GCF_019054845.1. NCBI lineage: Eukaryota > Metazoa > Chordata > Mammalia > Rodentia > Heteromyidae > Dipodomys > Dipodomys spectabilis. Next base: position 2,595,172 of record NW_024870713.1, read on the forward strand.
GTTTTTTTTTCTCTCTCTCTCTCCTTCCTCCTTCTTCTTCTTCTTTTTTTTTTTTGCCTGGACTCTGGACCTGGGTACTGTCCCTCAGCTCTTCCGACTTTTTCTGCTTAGATGGTGCTGAGAAATCGAACCCAGGGCCTCATGCACGTAAGGCAAGCACTCTACCACTGAGCCACCTTCCCAGCCCCTCTTTCTTTCTTCCTTTAATTTTTTTTTTGTGCCAATCCTGGGGATTGAATACCAAGGCTGGAGTGCTGTCCTGAGCATCTCTTGCACAAAACTAGCACTGGTGGCTCATGCCTATAATCCTAGCTACTCAGGAAGCTGAGACCTGAGGATCACAGTTCAAAGCCAGCCCAGGCAGGAAAGTACATGAGACTCTTATCTCCAATAAAAATACCAGAAAACCAGAAGTAGTGCTATGGCTCAAGTGGTAGAGTGCTAGCCTTGAGCTGAAGAGCTGAGGGACTACACCCAGGTCCACCCAGAGTTTAAGCCCCATGACCAACAAAAAACCAAACCAAACAAAAAAACTAGCACTGTATGGCAGAGTGCTTGCCTAGCATGCATGAAGCCCTGGGTTCAATTCCTCAATACCACATAAACAGAAAAAGCTGGAAGTGGTGCTGTGGCTCAGTAGTAGAGTACTAACCTTGAGCAAAAGAAGCTCAGGGACAGTGCCCAGGCCCTGAGTTCAAGCCCCAGGACTGGCAAAACACACACACACAAACTAGAACTGTACTACTTGACACAGGGCCACTTCTGGCTTTTTCTATGATTAATTGGAGATGAGTCTCACAGACTTTTCTGCTCTGGCTGGCTTTCAACTGCAATTCTCATTTCTCCATTCCCTGAGTAGCTAGGATTACAGGTGTGAGCCACCAGTGCTGGGCTAGAACTTCTTTTCTTCATCCAGCTGTGATAGCATCTTTTATTTCCTTAGCATAATGCATTATTAATGTTTACTGTATTACTATGTTGTTTACAGTGGAGAAGAAGAAGGAAACAATAACAGAGTCAGCTGGTCGACAACAAAAAAAGAAAATAGGTGAGATATTACTATAGATAAAATTTAAAATGTTTTTGGAAAAAATGTAAGTTTTTTTTTTTTTTTTTTTGGAGGGGGGGTCTGATCGTGGGGCCTGAACTCTGGGCCTGGACGCTGTTCCTCAGCTCTTCAGCTCAAGGCTGGCGCTCTACCACTTGAGCCACAGTGCCACTTCCGGCTTTTTTTCTTTTTGCTTATGTGGTGCTGAGGAATCGAACCCAGGGCCTCATGCATGCAAGGCAAGCACTCTACCACAGCCACCTTCCCAGCCCAATTGTAAATTTTTAAATGATGAAAATGTAGTAAAACAATAATGATAAGTCATCTGGGTATAGTTTTGTAATCATAAAACACTTGTATGACGTCTCAATTGAGTCTCAAACCATTTTTTTTTTTTTTTGTGCTGGTCCTGGGGCTTGAACTCTGGGCCTGAGTGCTGTCCTTCAGCTCTTCAGCTCAAGGCAAGTGCTCTACCACTTGAACCACATCGCTACTTCCAGTTTTCTGGTGGTTTATTGGAGATAAGAGTCTGGCAGACTTTCCTGCCCGAGCTGGCTTTTAACCGTGATCCTCAGATCTCAGCCTCCTGAGTAGCTAGGATTGCAGACGTGAGCCACCGACACCCGGCTTTTATATAAGTTTTATACTTTACATTTAAGGTGATTATATACACTTCAGTCTAAATCATTTGTATTTATTGTTGCCATGGTATCCTTATTGAGTCCTGACTATTGATGGAAATAGAAGTAGGGACAGGAAATTTTCTGCCAAATAATTTTTGCTTATTGTGAGAAATAATGATAATATACTTTTATTTTTTCAGTGTAATTTAGAATATAAATTGGTGCTGGATAGTGGCTCATCCCTGTAATCCTAGCTACTCAGGAGGCTGAGATATGAGGATCATAGTTCAAAGCCAATCCGGGGAAGAAGATCTGTGGCTGGGAAGGTGGCTCAGTGGTAGAGTGCTTGCCTTGCATGCATGAGGCCCTGGGTTTGATTCCTCAGCACCACATAAGCAGAAAAAGCTGGAAGTAGTATTGTGGCTCAAGTGGTAGAGTGCTAGCCTTGAGTTGAAGCGCTGAGGGACAGTGCCCAGGCCCAGAGTTCAGGCCCCACAACTGACCCCCCCCCCCCCAAAAAAAAAATATATATATATAAATTGGTTTCCAAAAGATAGATAATATACAATCCCTAGTCAGCGCTAATTTATTGTAGAAAAGTTCTGTGCTCAGCACTTTGTATTAACCAGTTCATTAATTCTTTTAGAGAGACAAGAAGAAAAACTGAAGAATAACAATAGAGATCTATCAATGGTAAGAGTCTTAAATATAACATCATAATTAACCATATAAGATTTTTTTCCTTGTATTACAAATAGCTGATTTGCATCAATTGCTTTGCACTTGGCTTTCTAGAAATTTGAAATTTGTCACTTAAGAAAAATATAAATAATACTTCAGTGCTGTTGGCATATGCCTGCAGTGTTAACCACTTATGAGGCTGAGATCTAAGGATCATGGTTTTAAGCCAGCCTAGGCAAAAAAGTCCCTAAGACTCTTCTCCCCAGTTAATTAGCAAAAAGCCAGAAATGAAGGTATAGTTCAAGTAATAGAGCACTGGCCTTGAGCCAGAAGCTGAGGGAGAGCCCCCGGGCTGTGGGTTCAGGCTACTGGCATCAAACAACAACACACATTGGTATGCTTAGATCAAACAGAAGCTGCTGATTTTATTTTATTTATTTATTTTTTTGCCAGTTGTGGACACTGTCCCTCAGCTCTTCAGCTCAAGGCTAGTGCTCTACAACTTCAGCCACAGTGCCACTTCTGGCTTTTTCTGCTTATGTGGTGCTGAGGAATCGAACCCAGGGCCTCATGCGTGCAAGGCAAGAATTGTACCACTGAGCCACCTTCCCAGCCCCAGAAGCTGCTGATTTTAAACCCCATTATATTTTTTTAATTTTTTTGTAGGCCTAGGCACTGCCCCTGAGCTCAAGGCTAGTGCTCCATTACTTTTTTTTTCTTTTTTGGGGGGAGGTCTTGGGACTTGAACTCTGGGCCTGGGCACCATCCCTGAGCTTTGCTGCTTGCCATTAGTTCTCTACCACTTTGAGCCACAGAGTCACTTGTAGTTTTCTGGTGGTTAATTGGAGATAAAGAGTCTCATGAGTCTTTTGCCCTAGCTAGCTGGATTTTGATCCTTAAATCTCAGCCTTCTCACTAGCATGAGCCACTGGCACCTAGCCTACTTAGCTTTTTTTTTTTTTTTTTTGGACAGGGCTGGGACTTGACCTCAGGGCCTACGTACTGTCCCTGAGGGTTTTTGTTTTTTCTGTTTTTTTTTTGGGTCCGGTCGTGGGGCCTGAACTCTGGGCTTGGGCGCTGTCCCTCAGCTCAGCTCTTCAGCGCAAGGCTAGCGCTCTACCACTTGAGTCACAGCACCACTTCCGGCTTTTTTCTTTTTGCTTATGTGCTGCTGAGGAATCGAACCCAGGGCCTCAGGCATGCATGGCAAGCGCTCTACCACTGAGCCACCTTCCCAGCCCCTGTCCCTGAGCTTTTTGCTCAAGGCTACTAACACTCTACCACTTGAGGCGCAGCGCCATTTCCAGCTTTTTTTTATTTGTTTATGTGATACTGAGGAATCAACCCAAGGCTTCATGCATACTAGGCAAGCATTCTACCACTAAGACACATTCCCAGTCCCTCTACTTAGCTTTTAGAGGCTGTCACAGAGGAAGTCAAAATTTGTCCTCTTTGCACATTTCTACATTTCTTAGTTTCCTTACTTTAAAAAAAAATTAGTTTTATTTTTTGGAGAAAGGATCTGTCTCTGTAGCCAAAACTGGCCTTGAGTTTGAGATCCTCCTGCCTCTCTCTTCCCAGTCCTGGGATTTCAGGCATATGTCACCTTGTCCAGCTTCTCCTGTTTTTATTTCCTGACTTACCTTGTGATTGTTACGCAGGTGTTCTATAGCCAGCCATGCCCCCAGCCCTTCCCTTCTAGTTTGTGAAGTAGCCATTTTCTTTTCCTTCGTTAGATTAGTGCTCTGGTTTTTGGTGATTTATGTAATTCCAGTATAGGGGATAGAATGTATAGATAGTTTTATTTTAAGAGTTCTTTTATTCTGAATGTCCAATGTATTGTAAAGTTACTTTAAAATCTTTGTTCATTTATCCACTTATGAGTACCTAATTAGCAGTAGCCTAAAAACAGATAATGGTTTCTGTTGATGCTCCAGAAAGTCTAGAGGTTGATAGTCCAAGATTAGTGTAAGAGTTTGGTACTATCATCATGTCCTTAGCAAAGCCGCATTTGGTTGTTTAATGGCTGCTTTGCTTGGGACAATATTATTTATTTTTATTCTAGGCAAGAACAATGGGCAAAAGGCCTAAGGGGATGCAAATTTGTCATTTAAAAATCTCTTTCAGAGCTGTATTTATGGTTGCTCAGACCTGTAATCTTACCTAGTCCACTGAGGCTAAATCAGAGAATCAAGTCTGAGGTAGAGAATTGCTTGAGTCCAGGAGTTCAAAGTCAGCAGAGGCAACATAGAGAGACCCCCATCTCCAAAGTAAATAAATAGCCGGGCGCTGGTGGCTCATGCCTGTAATTCTAGCTACTCAAGGAGGCTGAGATCTGAGTATCACAGTTGCCCTGGCAGGAAAGTCTGTGAGACTCATTTAAAAAAAATTTTGGCCAGTCTTGGAGCTTGAACTAGGGCCTAGGCACTATTTCTGAGTTTCTTTTGCTCAAGGCTAGCACTCTACCACTTGAGCCATAGTGCTACTATTAGATTTTTCTGTTTATGTGGTACTGAGGAATTGAATCCAGGGCTTCATACATGCTAGACAAGCACTCTACCACTATGCCACATTCCCAGCCCAGACAAAACTTTTTTTTTTGGTCAGTCTTAGGGCTTGAACTCTGGGCCTCGATGCTATCCCTGAGCTTTTCAGCCAAGGCAAGCACTCTATCACTTGAGCCACAGCGCCACTTCCAGTTTTCTGAGTGGTTTATTGGAGATAAGAGTCTCACACAGACTTTCCTGCCCAGGCTAGTTTGAACTATGATCCTCAGGTCTCCGCTTCCTCAGTAGCTAGGATTACAGGTGTGAGCCATAGGCACCTGGCAAAACTTTTAAAAAAAACATATAATTTTATTGTTATTATTAAGGTGTTGTATAGAGGGGTTGTTAGCATTTTGTAATCAAGTAATAAGCACAGTATATTTTGCTCATGGTTTTCTTTAGTGTAAAATGATAATTTATTGATTTCCTTATAGGTTCGAATGAAATCTATGTTTGCAATTGGTTTTTGTTTTACTGCCCTAATGGGAATGTTCAATTCCATGTGAGTATACTTTTATATGTTCTTGTCTAATAACTATATTCTGTATTTGCATATGTGAGCCATAAACTTTTTGGTAATATTATTTTGATTTAATTTCAAATTTATATTCTAGTACTCAGGCACAAGCACACAAAGAACTGATATCTTTCCATTGATATGTGTGTGTGTGTATACATATATATGTGTATGTATATATATGCATATATATATTTTTTTCTTTTTCAATGCTGGAGTATGAACTAAAGATTTTTTTTTTTTTTTTGGGTCTGGTCATGGGGCCTGAACTCTGGGCCTGGGCGCTGTCCCTCAGCTCTTCAGCTCAAAGCTAGCGCTCTACCACTTGAGCCACAGCGCCACTTCTGGCTTTTTTCTTTTTGCTTATGTGGTGCTGGGAAATTGAACCCAGAGCCTCAGGCATTCAAGGCAAGCACTCTACCACTGAACTAAAGATTTTATGCTCACTTAGTTCTCTTGCTTGAATAGTGCTACTCTACTACCTGAGCCATTCCAGAAGCCCAGCTTCTTTGCTGATTATTTATTCTTATTTATTTATTTATTTTTGTCAGTCGTGGGTCTTGAACTCTGGGGGCCTAGGCACTGTCCCTGAGTTCTGCAGTCAAAGCAAGCACTCTACCATGTCAGCCACAGGGCCACTTCCAGTTTTCTAGTAGTGGTTAATTGGAGATAAGAGTCTCATGGATGTTCCTCTCTGGGCTGGCTTTGAACCATGATCCTCAGATCTCAGCCTCCTGAGTAATTAGGATTACAGGCATGAGCCACTGGCGCCTGGCTTTTGCTGATTATTTTGGAGATGAAGTCTACCAAACTTTTGTGCTGTCTTTGAGCCATGAGTCTTTATTTATTTATTTATTTATTTATTGGTCGTGGAGCCTGAACTCTGTGCCTGGGCACTGTCTATCAGCTTTTCAGCTCAAGGCTAGTGCTCTACCACTTGAGCCACAGCACCACTTCCAGCTTTTTCTGCTTGTGAGTTGCTGAGGAATCTAACCCAGGGCTTTATGCATGCAAGGCAAGCAAGCACTGTATCACTGAGCCACTTTCCCAGCCCGAGCCATGATTCTCTAGATCTCAGCCTCTTAATGCTTAGCTACAATTACAGGTATGAGCCACTAGCTCCAGGCTGTTTCCTCTGGTTGTAAATTAACTACTAGTGTGTTTCTTTAAGTTGAAATTCACATAAAGATAATTTGGCTCAGTGGTAGAGCACTTGCCTTGCGTGCCTGAGGCCCTGGGTTCGATTCCTCAGCACCACATAAGCAGAAAAAAATAAAAGCCGGAAGTGGCCCTGTGGCTCAAGTGGTAGAATGCTAGCCTTGAGCTGAAGAGCTGAGGGACAGCGCCCAGGCCCAGAGTTCAGGCCCCATGACCGCCCCCCACTCCAAAAAAAAAAAAAAAAGATTCTTTGACTCTTAAAATAGCCTTAACAACTATAATTTTGTTTAACGACAAGGTCAGTTACTGTTGACTAAACCACAGTGCAGACCCAAGTAACTGTTGAGCAGCTTTTGACAGAAGTTAGGAAAATGTCCAAAAATAACACCATTTATTACCTTTTCAGAGATCATCTGAACTATATCACATACATTAGCATTTCCTTTACTTTCTCTTTTCCTTCTCTTTCACTTATTCTTTCCCTGCTTCCTCTTTGTCTGTCCATCTTTCCCTGACTTGCCTTCCCAAGTGCAGGCTTCCCTTCCTGTTTACTTATTGTAGACTTTATACCAGACACCAGAAAATAATAAAGAAGATGTGACCCCTGCCCTCAGTCATGTAAAATTTTTTTGTGTGTGTGTGTGTCCAGTCGTGGGGCCTGAACTCTGGGCCTGGGCGCTGTCCCTCAGCTCTTCAGCTCAAGGCTAGCGCTCTACCACTTGAGCCACAGCACCACTTCTGGCTTTTTTCTTTTTGCTTATGTGGTGCTGAGGAATCGAACCCAGGGCCTCATGCATGCAAGGCAAGTGCTCTACCACTGAGCCACCTTCCCAGCCCATCGTGTAAAATTTTTTTAGTTGTTTTTTTTTTAATATTTTGAGGAAGGGTCTTTTTATTTAGCTCAGGCTAGAATTAAGCTCTTCCTTCCTCAGCCTCTCAGGTGATGGGGGTATAGGTATGCATTACCTTAGTAGTGTAAGGTATAATAGGGGAGAAAGAAGGAAGTTTTGTTTTGGTGAGAGATTTAGATTACTCAAAATGATTTTTTTTTTTTTACATCGTGGGGCTTGAACTCTGGGCCTGGGCACTTTCTCTGAGCTCTTCAGCTCGGAGCAAGTGCTCTAACACTGGAGCCACAATGCCATTTCTGGTTTTCAGGTGGTTAATTGGAGATAAGAGTCTCATGGATGTTCCTGCCCAGGCTGGCTTTGAACCATGATCCACAAATCTCAGCCTCCTGAGTAGTTAGGATTACAGGCATGAGCCACCAGTGCCCCACTCAAAATGTAAAATTTTAATGTAAAATTTTGACTTAATAGTCAAGTACATAAATGACTTGGGCAAGGTATCTAGAAGTCCTATTTATTTCTGTTTTAATAGTTTTAAACCAAAGCCAGTTACTGGTGTCACATGCCTGTAATTCTAGCTACTTGATCTGAGGATTGTGGTTTGAAGCCAGCCCAGACAGGAAAGTCCACGAAACTCTTTCCTCCAGTTAAAAGCTCCACCAAAAAGCCAGAAGTGGAGATGTAGCTCAAATGGTAGTACTCTAGCCTTGAGTGAAAAAGCTAAGGAATAATGCCCAGATGATGAGTTCAAGCTCCAATACCAGCACCCACTCTTCCCCCCAAAATAATATTTCAGAATATTGTGTATATGATTTAGGTTGTTTTTGTTTTTGTTTTTTTTCTGGTCGTGGGGCTTGAACAAATGACCTGGGCCTATCCTTGAGCATCTCTGTGCTCAAGACTAGCATTCTACCACTTGATCCACAGCGCCACTTCTGGCTTTTTCTGTTTATGTAGTCCTGAGGAATCCAACCCAGGGCTTCATGCATGCTAGGCAAGCATTTTACCACTAAGTCACATTCCCAGCCCCTTGTTTTTTTTTTTTTTTTTTTTGCTTTACCATTTATATATCCCATAAATTCCTATTCAGTGACTTGTATCTGTTTAGTGTAGGCATAGGAGGTCTTTCAGGCTTGGAAAAGAAGGTTCATAAAATCATATTGGCCCAGCAATAGTGATATACAGCTATAATCCTAGTTGCTATGTAGGTGGAGATTGGGAAGATATCATCAACAAGCTTGGTGTGGTTGTGCATATCTGTGATTCCTGATAAGCAGGAGACAAAGGTAGAGGGACTGTAGTGGGAGTCTGGCCTGAGAGAAAAAGCATAAGACTCCTGTCTAAAAAACAAAGCAAAAATGGGTTACAAAAATGGCTTAAGTGGATGAGTACCTGTCAAGCAAGCCCACAGCCCTGAGTTCAAATGCCAAAACTGCCATAAAGTATCTGGTGTTACAGTTTAGAACAGTGGTTCTCAAAATATAGTTTGGGTTTTTCTGCAAATCTTTTCAGGAAGTCTTTGAAGTGCAAAACCATTCTAATAATTCTGAGGTGTTATTTGCCTTCACTTCTAATGTTATGTATATTAATAGCTATAACTGCACTAACAAAAGCTTTTAGAGAAGATTCTCAATAATTTGTCAGTATGTGAAGTTTTTATATCAAAAAGAGTTAAAAGCCAGGTGCTGGTGGCTCATGCCTCTAATCCTAGCTTCTCAGGAGGCTGAGATCTGAGGATCACAGTTCAAAACCAGCTCAGGCAGAAAAATCCGTAAGACTCTTATCTTCAATTAACTACCAAAAAACTGGAAGTGATGCTTTGGCTCAAGTGGTAAAGCTCTGGCCTTGAGCTGAAGAACTCAGGGACAGTGCCCAGGCCCAGAATTCAAGCCCCACGATCGACAAAAAAAAAAGGAGTTAAGAGACTAGTGGGGTTAATCTAGGCCCATTAGTGTGTCACTGTCCTTCAGGTTCATAACTGTATAGCTTATCAGCCTCCTTTGTTTTTCCAAGATCAAGAGTATTAAAGTTCTATTTCTGTCCCAGGTTCTTCTCTAAAAGTACGAGGTTTGATACTCTTCCAAAAAATAACAATTCTTCGTTTCATTCTGCTTTGCCTTCTTAGATTTGATGGTAGAGTGGTGGCAAAGCTCCCTTTTACCCCGCTGTCCTACATCCAAGGACTGTCTCACCGAAACCTTCTGGGAGATGACACCACAGACTGCTCCTTCATATTCCTGTATATTCTGTGCACTATGTCAATTCGGCAAGTGAGTGACTGCATCTATTATTTAATATTTAATATGTGTAAACTTCCTGTTTTCATACCTAATATTAGCTTTTCCTTCCCTAATACTGGAAATGTTTATCTGTTGCTACTGAGATCTTTCAGTTGCTTTTAGAATTCCAGGGATTATCCTAAAACTATTTTAAACATAGGCAAGTCTCATCTTGCCTATGAAGAGAAGAGATATAAAGCCAAATACGATTTTTTTTCCCCTGCCGATCCTGGGGTTTGAACTCTGGGCCTGGGCACTGTCCCTCAGTCTATTTGTGCCCAAGGCTAGCACTCTGCCACTTGTGCCACAGTGTCACTTCTGGCTTTTTTGAGTAGTTTATTGGAGATAAGAGTCTCATGGGGTCTTTTCTTTGCTTTTTTTTTGGTTCCGGTCGTGGGGCCTGAACCCTGGGCCCCTCAGCTCTTCAGCTCAAGGCTAGCGCTCTACCACTTGAGCCATAGCGCCACTTCCAGCTTTTTTCTTTTTGCTTATGTGGTGCTGAGGAATCGAACCCAGGGCCTCAGGCATGCAAGGCAAGCGCTCTACCACTGAGCCACCTTCCCAGCCCTCATTGGGTCTTTTCTGTCCTGGCTAGCTTCAAACAACAATCTTCAGATCTCAGCCTCCTAATTAGGTGTGAACCACTGGCACCCAGCCCAAATATGATTTTCATACTCTGTTCTTAGAGCTCCCAGGTTCCTTCTTCACTGCATCTATTTAAAGTTACAAAAGTAGAGTGAATTTGGATTTCCCAGAATCATATCTGTCTGTCTTTCTTTCTTTCTTTCTTCCTTCCTTCCTTCCTTTCTCTTTCTTTCTTTCTTCCTTTCTTTCTCTCTCTCTCTCTTTCTTTCTTTCTTTCTTTTTTTGCCAGTCCTGGGTGGGGCTTGAACTGATGGCCTGGACTCTGTCCCTGAGCCTTTTTGTGCTCAAGGCTAGCACTCTACCACTTGTGCCACAGTGTCACTTCCAGCTTTTTCTGTTTATGTAGTACTGAGGAATCGAACCCAGGGTTTCATGTATGCTAGGCAAGCACTCTACCACTAAGCCACATTCCCAGCCCAGAGCCATGTTTTTCACTATATACCAGAGCCCTTTGACAATTCAGGAACACCAATGATTTTGTGATTTTTATTTTATTTTTTTAGGTTATTTACAATTGAGATGAGTCCTGGGCATTAATAGTGAAAAGCCAAGCGAATTGGAAAGGTGATGAGAACCTAGAAGAAATACCAAACATTCAGTTAGTAGGCAGAGGTTTATAGAACTAACTAGCCTTTGAGATGAATGTTTGCTATTTTATTTTTGAGACAAGAATCTCATTATGTATTGCCTGGGCTGGTCTCAAATTTTGGGGCTCCAGCAATCCTCTCACCTCAACTTCTTCAGCAGTAGGGACTATAGGCATGTATTACTTTACCTGGCTAAGATTAAATGAAGGCCTGGTGACTCATGCTTTTAATCCTAGCAGTTGGGGAGGTTGATATCAGAAGGATTACAGTTTTTGGCTAGTCCAGGCAGAAAAATCCAAGAGAAGCTGTGTGTGGTAGCATATGACTGTCATCCTAGCTATGATGAATTTCACCCATTTCAAAATAACCCACGCTAAAAAGGACTAGAAGTATGGCTCGGTGTTAGAGTGTTTGCTTAGCAATCATTAAGTCCTAGGTTTAAATTCTAATACTGAAAAAAATTTTTTTTGAGATTAAACTTTAATCTCAGGGTCTGGGTACTGTTTCTGAGCTTCTTTTGCTCAAGGATATCACTCTATCACTTGAGCCACAGTGTCACTTCTGTTTTTTTCTGTTTATGTGCTACTGAGGAATGGAACCCAGGGCTTCATGAATACTAGGCAAACATTCTACCACTAAGCCACATTTCTAGCCTGGGCTCAGTGGTAGAGCGCTTGCTTTGTGTTCATGAGGCCCTGGGTTCGATTCCTCAGCACCACATAAGCAAAAAGAAAAAAGCTGGAAGTGGCGCTGTGGCTCAAGTGGTAGAGTGCTAACCTTGAGCTGAAGAGCTGAGGGACAGCGCCCAGGCCCAGAGTTCAGGCCCACGACCGGACCCAAAAAAAAAACACAAAAAAAACTTTAACCCTAAACTAAAGCAATTTTGTGATATATTACTAATTCATATAACCATTGTAAGTATTACTAATTCATATAAACATTTGAGTCTGGTTATCATCTATTATGTGTTTCTTTGTGTGTCTATCCTCAGGCTTGAACTTGGCCTGGGTATTGAACCTGAGCTTTTTTTTTCCCCCTCTCAATGGTAGTACTCTACCACTTGAGCTTGCAACTCCACTTTGGTTATTTTGGTAGTTAATTGCAGATAAAAGCCTCATAGTGGGCTGGGAAGGTGGCTCAGTGGTAGAGCACTTGCCTTGCATGCATGAGGCCCTGGGTTCCATTCCTCAGCACCACATAGCAGAAAAAAGAAAAAGCCAGAAGTCGCGCTGTGGCTCAAGTGGTAGAGTGCTAGCCTTGAGCTAAAGAGCTGAGAGATAGTGCCCAGGCCCAGAGTTCAGGCCCCACAACCGGACCCAAAAAGAAGCCTCATAGTCTTCCCTGCCTAGACTGCCTAAAAACCAGATCTCAACCTTCCAAGTAGCTAGGATTACAGGTGTGAGCCACTGACACCTGGCATTATTATGCGTTTCTTCTTTTATGTTTTTCCAATTCTGTGATTATATGTATGCCGTTGACTTAAGAGCTTTCAAGGAAAAGCAGAAATAATATTCCACTAACAGATATTTGAAAAGTGCAGGGGAAGTCAAGGGAAGGGTGGTAAATGAATAGAGGAAGTGGGGAGAATGCAGTCATAATATTCTAGGAAAATTGAGAAGTGTAGAGCTGGAAGGGCTGGAGGAGATAGAGGTGACATGGCTCAAGATGCATTGTATTCATAAACTGATTTGTTGAATGGTAACTCCTTTATACAATCAACTAAAGATAATAAAAAGGGCTGGAGATGTGGCTTAGTGGTAGAGTGTTTGCCTAGTATTCATGAAGCCCTGGGTTCCATTCCTCAGTAGCACATAAACAGAAAAAAACAAAAGTGACACTGTGGCTCAAGTGATAGAGTGATATCCTTGAGCAAAAGAAGCTCCGAAACAGTACCCAGACCCTGAGTTCAAGCCCTAGGACTGTTAAAAAAAAAAAAAAATCCTAGCTATCACCTTGTCTTCATTTTTTTTTTCCTGTCAGTACTGGGGCTTGAACTCAGGACATCTAGCTCTCACTGACCTGCTTTGCTCACAGCTGGCACTTTATCACTTGAGCTACACCTCCAAATCTTCAATTTGCGAGTAAATTGAAGATGGAGTCTTGAGGCCTTTTGGGGGCATTTGTTTGTTTGTTTGTTTTGCTGGTCTTGGGGCTCAAACTCTGGGCCTGAGTGCTGTCCCTCAGCTTCTTTTTTCTCAAGGCTAGATCTCTACCACTGAGCCACAGAGCCCTTTCTGGCTTTTTCTGTGGTTTATTAGAGATGTGTCTCACAGACTTTCCTGCCCAGTCTGGCTTTGAACCTCGATCCTCAGATCTCAGCCTCCTGAGTAGCTAGGATTACAAGTGTGAGCCACCTATGCCCAGCTTTGGGTTGACTTTTAATTTCCATCCTTCAAATCTCAGCTTCCTGAGAACTAAAGTAGGATTCCAGGCATGAGCTACCAATTCCCTCTTGACTGAGTATCCTTCAGAATGCCAGACAACGTCTCTTTGCCTTAATTTTATAATTAAGTCTGAAAAAAGGATTGGTGTAAAATCTCATCATGCTATTATTATGAGATTAACAATGACTGAAAACAGACTTTGGAGTAATTTTAATATTAGAACAGTCTTCCATCCCCCAGATAGGATTAAATTTCTTTTTAAGATTAAAAACATGTTTTATCAACTAAAAATAAGTGTAATTATCTCTTATCTTTCTCCTTAACTTTTGTTTACTTCCTTAATGTTTAGTAATTAGCTACCTTGACCTTCACATCACAGCTGTTTCCTCCATGTAATTTTATAGCAGCTTCCTCCAGAAGTGTTAAATTAGACCAAGGTAGCGGTGGAATTAAAGAATACAAAGAAGCCTGTCATGATCCATGCCTGTAATCCCAGCCCTCAGGAAGGAATATCCTCTGAGTTTGAGGTTGGCCTAGGCTATAGAGCAAAACTATCTAAAAAAAAAAAATTCCCCTTTATTTTGAATCAATAGTAGATCGAATAAATGGTAGCCTACTCTATAGGAGTGATCTAAACTTTAGTAAACCAAGCCAATTTACCAGGTGAACACCTAAGGAAAACTGGTCTATTAAAACTGGTTAAAAGGGTCTCAAGTAAAACTGGTTAAAAGTAAAAAGGCTTATTAGTAAATGGTTCTAAGGGAGAATCAGAGAAAGAGTTTATCTTATTTATCACACTTTTTTTTTTTTTTTTTTTTGAACTCTGGGCCTGGGCACTGTCCCTCAGCTCTTCAGCTCAAGGCTAGTGCTCTACCACTAGAGCCATGGCGCCACTTCTAGTTTTCTGGTGGCTAATTGGGGATAAGAGTCTCACAGACTTTCCTTCCCAGGCTGGCTTTGAACCTTGATCCTCAGATGTCAACCTTCTGAGGAGCTAGGATTATAGGCATGAACCACCAGGGCCTAGCTCTGTCATACTTTTTTTTTTTTTTTTTAATTTAATTTTATTTTATTTGAGAACATACTGTACAGAGGGGTTACAATTACATGGGCAGGATAATGCATACATTTCTTACCAAGCTCTGTCATACTTTTTAATATACATGTTTATAATCTGAAAATGTCACTGTCTTCTGGAGGTTATATGTGCTCAGGGCAGTGAAAAAAGGAATGTGGGTGCGTGCATGCTGTCTCTTGAGTGTGCTAGAACTCAGAGCCAAGGCACTGTCTTTGAGCTCTTTTCCTCAAGGATAGTGTATTACTTGAGCCACAGCTTCACTTCTGGCTTTTTTTTTTGCTTGTCATCGGGCTTGAATTCAGGGCCTGGGTGCTGTCCCAGAGCCTCTTTGTGCTCAAGGCTAGCACTCTGCCACTTGACCCCCCAGCACCACTTCCAGCTTTTTCTGAGTAGTTTATTGAAGATAAGAGTTTCACTGACTTTCCTGCCCTGGCTGTCTTAAATCCTTAGATCTCAGCCTCCTGAGCAGTTAGAATTACAGCCACTGGTGCCTGGGCATTTCTAGCTTTTTTGGTAACTAATTAGAGAAAAGAGTCTCATGAATTTTCCTGCACAGGCTGGCTTTGAACTGCAATTCTCACATCTCAACCTCCAGAACAGCTAGGATCACAGGCATGAACCACTGGTGCACCCCCAAAAGTAATTTTATCCTATACTTATGGCCTTCCTAGAGCGAAGAGCTTTGTGGACTCTTAAGAAAGTTTGAAAGAAAAAAAAAGCAGTACCAGTATCTGTAGTGTACAAGCATGTATTTTGTTTGTAGTTACAAGCTGCATACTACTTGGAGGATATATGTGGCTCAGAAAGTGATGCTACTAACCCAGAAGAGCATTCATCTGGCAGCATCTTGTTCTGATTTCTATGTGTATTGCTCCAATGCCTAGGATTCAAGGCACTGGAGACTGATTCTCTGTCATTGTTGAAGATTCTTTTTAGTCTTTATATTGTGTGAGAATTCTCTGCAGTCTCTGCTAACCCTAAACCCATGAAATGAGTTTTAAATTTCAGACCTTATATTTTCCAGTTCTGAGATTTTTTTCAAGCTTGTGTGTGTGTTTCTTTCCTCTATTGAGAATTCTTGTTTATTATACTTTCTTTTATGTATTCAGACATAGTTATTTAGATGTTTTAAATACAGAGTGTGCTAATTCTAAATTTGGAATTTGGACTGTATCCTATTCTAAGTATGCATTGTGTTTACAGGGTAGAGGTGGGAGAGAATTGTTTGTTTTTTGAAACAGTCTGGTAATTTAGCCTAGGCTTGCCTTGAGGTCAAAATCCTCCTGTCTCTGACTCCTGAGTAGTGGGATTACAGATTTATATAACTACATACAACTTTACTCCTGTTTCTTGATATATCTAGTTTTTAAAAAAATTATTATATATCTTGGGCAGTTGTTGTAGAGAATCTGGATTGTCTTACTGTTTATGAGTGTTGATTTTGTCTGTGTGTGTGTGTGTGGTCAGTTGTGGGGCCTGAACTCTGGGCCTGGGTGCTGTCCCTCAGCTCTTCAGCTCAAGGCTAGCTCTCTACCACTTGAGCCACTGCGCCACTTCTGGCTTTTTCTGCTTATGTGGTGCTGAGGAATCAAACCCAGGGCCTCATGCATACAAGGCAAGCACTCTACCGCTGAGCCACCTTCCCAGCCCTTTGTTGTTGTTTTTTAAAGGTACTGTCAATATGCTGTTATTCTTTTGTTTCCGCTTCCAGCTCTTTTGCTGGTTAATTGGAGATAATAAGTCTCATGTACTTTTCTCCCCAGGCTGGCTTACAACTGTGATCTTCAGATCTCAGCATCCAGAGTAGCTAGGGCAACTGGCAACTGACTTCAGTTTTAATACTTTTTGTTGTTGCTGTTTGAGTTATTTCAGGCTAGGCTGTGGATTACATGCAATAGTCAAGTTAATATGAAACTTTCAATAGTTCAGTGTCTTTTGTCTTCAAAACTATTTTTATTTTCCTTTTACTTTCCTAGTTTAAAGTATAGAAAATCTACAATTTAAAAAGACATCAGAGATTTTTAAACTGATTTTAAATTTCTAAAAGGGTACTCATATAATTGACACTTCTCTCTGCAGAATAGTTAAGCAGTAATCCCTTTCATATTTTGTCCAGATTATATATTTGCTAAGTGGACAAATAGGTTTATCATCATACATTTGGTAATGTCTTATTTCAGACTTTATTTATTTATTTATTTTTGGGTCAGGTCGTGGGGCCTGAACTCTGGGCCTGGGCACTGTCCCTCAGCTCTTCAGCTCAAGGCTAGCACTCTACCACTTGAGCCACAGCGCCACTTCCGGCTTTTTTCTTTTTGCTTATGTGGTGCTGAGGAATCGAACCCAGGGCCTCATATATGCAAGGCAAGTGCTCTACCACTGAGCTACCTTCCCAGCCCCTCAGGCTTTATTCTTGTTTTCCATAATCATCAACTTAATGCTAAATATACTGCAAGGTGCTCAGGAAATACTTATTGGTCAAATTTTTTTTTTTTTATTGTAAAGATACTATACAGAGGGTTACAGTTACATGAGTGAGGTAATGAGTACACTTCCTCTTGAACATTGTTACCCCCTCCATTGTTTTCCCCCTACCATCCCCTCCCTCCCTCCCTTCCCCGAGGTTCTTTTTTTTTTTTTTTTTTTGATTGTGATGAAGTGATTACATAATTTCAAAGTCACAAGTTCATTCTAACTTCCCTGGAGCAAATTGTCTACCACAGTCTGTAATATATAACAGTGTTCACATGTTATATTATTGGTCAAATTTTAAAGATTAGAAGTAGCTTTTTTTTTTTTTTTTTGCCAGTCCTGGGGTCTGAACTCAGGGCCTGGGCACCATCCTTGAACTTCTTTTCCTCAAGGCTAGCACTCTACCACTTGAGCCACAGTGCCACTTCTGGCCTTTTCTGTTTATGTGGTACTGAGGAATCAAACCCAGGGCTTCATGCATGCTAGGTAAGCACTCTGTGCAATGAGATTTTTTAGAGATGGACAAGAAAGAGCCCTTGGTGTGATATCTCACACCAAGAGCCAGTGACTCACACCTGTAATCCTAGCTACTCAGGAGGCTGAGAGCTGTGAGGATCATGGTTTGAAGCCATCCTGAACAGGAAAGTCTGTAATACTCTTGTCTCCAGTTAACCACCAGAAAAGCTGGAAGTGGAGCTTGGGCGCTAGTGGTAAAGTGCTAGCCTTGAGCAAAAGAGCAGTTCTCCTTTAGGCATGAGCTAAAGTACTATTACATATATTGGAAGCCAGTTGTTGGAGACCCTCACTTGTAATCCTAGACTACTCCAGAGGCTGAGATTTAAGGATTACAATTCAAGCCAGCAGAAAAGTCCCTGTGAGACTCTTACCTCCATAACTACTCAAAAACCAGAAGTAGAGCTGTGGCTCCAAGTGGTAGAGTGCTAGTCTTGAGCAAAAGAACTCAGGGACAGCACCCAGGCTCTGATCTCAAGCTCCACAACCAACCAATAAATTAGTGGTAAATATAATTTAAATGAATTTTTTCTTAGTTGGTTTTTTTTTTTTTTTTTGCCTGTCATGAGGCTTGAACTCAGGGCCTGGGCATTGTCTCTGAACTTCTTTGTCTCAAGGTTAGTGCTATACAACTTGAGCCACAGCACCACTTTAGGCTTTTTTCTGTTTCTGGGTTCTGAGGAATTGAACCTGGGGCTTCATATATGCTAGGCAAGCACTTTACCACTGAGCCACATTCTCAGCCCATCTTAGTTGTATTTTGTTTTGTTTTGTTTTTGTTGGTCGTGGGGCCTGAAATCTGGGCCTACACGCTGTCCTCAGCTCTTCAGCTTAAGGCTATCTCTCTACCACTTCAGCCACGGCGGCACTTCCAGCTTTTTCTGCTTATGTGGTGCTGAGGAATTGAACCCAGGGCCTCATTCATGCAAGGCGAGCACTCTACCACTGAGCCACCTTACCAGCCCCTACTTGTATTTTTTATAGTTCAATATTCCATATTATTGTAACATTGTTGTCCCAGGAATGTAAATGTTCATTACATAGTAGTTTGTCATTTTTCAGACAAAGGATTGAGGAGTATATGCTTCTAGAGAAGCATAGATTGGATAGGTTCAGTGTCTTATGTCCAACAAATAGTCTTTAATTATTGAGTTTAATGCATGCAAATCTATGTATCACAGTTTTAGCTGAAGACCAAAATTTTACCAAAGTATGGTGTAAGGAAGCCTACTAATCTAAAACCCAAAGCATGTAGGTTTAATCTATGTCTGTTCTTTTTTGTTTTTGTTTTTGTTTGTCATGGGGCTTGAACTCTGGGCCTGGCGCTGTCCCTCAGCTCTTCAGCTCAAGGCAAGTGCTCTACCACTTGAGCCCCAGCACCACTTCTGATTTTCTGTTTGTTAACTGGAAAAGAGTTTCATGGACTTTCCTACCCGACCTGGCTTTGAACTGTGATCCTCAAATCTCAGTCTCCTAAGTAGCTAGGCATGAGCCACCAGTGCCTAGCCTCTGTTCTTAATTTACCTTTTCTTTTTTTTTTGGAGAAACCATTATTTCTTTTTTTTCTTTTTTGTCAGTCTTGGGGTTTGAACACAGGGTCTGGACACTGTCCCTGAGCTCGTTTTGCTCAAGGCTACCACTCTGCCACTTGAGCCACAGCACCACCTCTGGCCCTTTCTGTTTATGTGGTACTGAGGAATGGAAACCAGGGCTTCATAAATGCTAGGCAAGCACTCTACCACTAAGCCACATTCCCAGTCCCCATTAGATTATTTCTCAGTTTTAGTTTTCTCAAATAGAAAATTAGGGACTAGAGTAAGAGTACTCAGATAATCTCAAAGGTTTTTATTCTATTTTTTTTTTTTTTTTGTCAGTCATGGGGCTTGAA
Source organism: Dipodomys spectabilis (assembly GCF_019054845.1). Taxonomy (NCBI): domain Eukaryota; kingdom Metazoa; phylum Chordata; class Mammalia; order Rodentia; family Heteromyidae; genus Dipodomys; species Dipodomys spectabilis. The sequence goes on from NW_024870713.1 coordinate 2,614,439, forward strand.
CTCTGGACCTGGGCACTGTCCCCCTCAGCTCTTCAGCCCAAGGCTACCAGGCTAGCACTCTACCACTCGAGCCACAGTACCACTTCCGGTTTTCTGGTGGTTAATTGGAGATAAGAATCTTATGGACTTTCCTGCCCAGCTGGCTTTGAACCATGATCCTCAGATCCCAGCCTCCTGAGTAGCTAGGATTACAGGCGTGAGCCACTGGTGCCCAGCAAGGTTTTTATTCTAAAATACCAAGTAAATTTTAAGAATTGGCCTTTACTTAACCTTTGCACATTCCTGAACCCACTCCATACTCTTTAAAGCTTGTGTCCCTGGATGCCACATCACAGTGTTTACATGAGTGCTCTTTAGTATACCCACGCCTGTCTGCTCCCACCAGTGTCATTACCATCCCAGTCATTGTGTTTGTCTAAAACTATTTATGTTGGTTTTCCTAGTCATTGTAATTGTGTAATTTAATTAAATGTTACATTAACTATGGAAATCAGAGGACAAAAATTATGAAAACTACATAAATTTAAAAAGAACTGAATAAAGATAAGTTTTCTAGCTGGGTACTGTGGCTCACATCTGTAATTTTAGCTACTCAGGAAGATGAGATCTGAGGATCGTGGTTGGAAGCCAGCCCAGGCAGGAAAGTCTGTAAAACTCTTTTCCAATTAAATCATAGAAAAAGATGGAAGTAGAGCTATGGCTCAAGTGGTAGAGTGCTAGCCTTGATCAGAAGGAGCTCAGGGGTAGTACCTGGGCCTAGAGTTCAAACTTCAGGACCAGCCTCCCCGCAAAAAAAATAGCCAGGCACCAGTGTCTTATGCATCCTCTCTACTCAGGAGACTGAGATCTGAGGATCGTGGTTCAAAGCCAATCCTGGCAGGAAATTCTTTTTTTTTTTTTTTTTTTTTTTTGGGTTCAGTCGTGGGGCCTGAACTCTGGGCCTGGGCGCTGTCCCTCAGCTCAAGGCTAGCGCTCTACCACTTGAGCCACAGCGCCACTTCTGGCTTTTTTCTTTTTGCTTAAATGGTGCTGAGGAATCCACCCCAGGGCCTCAGGCATGCAAGACAAATACTCTACCACTGAGCCACCTTCCCAGCCCAGAAATTCTTTTTTTTTTTTTTTTTATGGCAGAGTGCCAGTCTTTTTTTTTTTTGGGGGGGGGGGGGGTCCGGTCATGGGCCTGAACTCTGGGCCTGGGCACTGTCCCTCAGCTCTTCAGCTCAAGGCTAACACTCTATCATTTGAGCTATAACGCCACTTCTGGCTTTTTTTTTCTGCTTATGTGGTGCTGAGGAATTGAACCCAGGGCCTCATGCATACAAGGCAAGCTCTCTATCACTGAGCCACCTTCCCAGCCTCCCAGCCCAGAAATTCTTTTTTTTTTTTTTGGGTCCGGTCGTGGGGCCTGAACTCAGGGCCTGGGCGCTGTCCCTGTGCTCTTCAGCTCAAGGCTAGCACTCTACCACTTGAGCCACAGCGCCACTTCTGGCTTTTTTCTTTTTGCTTATGTGGTACTGAGGAATCGAACCCAGGGCCTCATGCATGCAAGGCAAGCGCTCTGCCACTGAGCCACCTTCCCAGCCCCCCCAGCCCAGAAATTCTTATCTCTAATTAAATCACAGAAAAAGCCAGAAGTGCTGCTGTGGCTCAAGTAGTAGACTACTAACCTTGAGCAAAAGGAGCTCAGGGACAGCACCCAGGCACTGAGTGAGTTCAAGCCTTAGGATTGGTTTAAAAAAAAAAAAGACAAGTTTTCTGGAAAAAGTATATTATTGAATTAGATAAAAAGATAGGGGAACTCTACACGTAGTCTTTTGAGGAACCTCCACACTGCTTTCCAGAGTGGTTGAACAAGTCTACACTCCCACCAACAATGTAGTAGGGTTCCTTTTTGGCCATATCCCTTCCAGCATCAGAATTAGGTTTCTTTCTTTTTTAAAAAATTATTATTATTTTTTTGGGTCTGGTCGTGGGGCCTGAACTCTGGGCCTGGGCGCTGTCCCTCAGCTTTTCAGCTCAAGGCTAGCACTCTACCCCTTGAGCCACAGCACCACTTCTGGCTTTTTTTTTCTTCTTATGTGATACTGAGGAATCGATCCCAGGGCCTCATGCATACAAGGCAAGCGCTCTACCACTGAGCCACCTTCCCAGCCCTGATTTACATTTCTTTTATGTCTATTGACCATTCTTATTTCCTCTTCAGAGAAGTCTCTCTTTAAGTCTTTTTTTTTTTTTTTTTAATTTTTTTTTGGTCCAGTTGTGGGGCCTGAACTCTGGGCCTGGACGCTGTCCCTCAGCTCTTCAGCTCAAGGCTAGCACTCTACCACTTGAACCACAGCGCCACTTCTGGCTGTTTTCTTTTTGCTTATGTGGTGCTGAGGAATCGAACCCAGGGCCTCATGCATGCAAGGCAAGCACTCTACCACTGAGCCACCTTCCCAGCCCTCTAAGTCTTTAGCCCAATTGTTAATTGGGCGGTTGTTTCTTTGAGGATTTGTTGGTGGGGGATTTAAGTTTTTTTTGAATTCTAAATATATTTTAGATATGAGACCCTTGTCCATTGTATGGCTAGTGAAGACCTTCTCCCAATCCTTGGGCTTTCTATTGATCTTGCTACCTATGTCCTTTGCCATGCAGAAGCTCTGCAGTTTCATGCAATCCCATTTGTCCAGCCTTTCTTTGATTGAGCTCCGCTATGACCCAGCAATCCCCAGTTGTCATTGTATTTGATTCTGGTGTCCTACATCTTGTATATACTTTTTTCTAATTTGGGGAGGGGAAGGGAAATAACAAAATGCTGAAATAAGGTTACAGGATGACCTGTTGTAACAATGAGATGTACAAGACACTATGTTGAAAACGAATTTTACAACTTTGGTGGGGGAAAAGGGTGGTAGGGAAAAAAACAAAGGAGGGGGTAATAATGCTTGATAGGAAATGGACTCATTACCTTGCTCAAGTAACTGTAACCCCTCTGTACAGTAGCTTTACAATAAAGAAATGCAGAAAAATCCCCCTCTCCCCCCAAAAAAGAAAAGGGGATGGGAGTATCTTAAAAATCTGTAAGGGGCTAGGAAGGTAGCTGGGAAGTGGTAGAGCGCTTGCCTTGCATGCCTGAGACCCTGGGTTCAACTCCTCAGCGCCACATATGCAAAAAGAAAGAAGCCGGAAGTGGCACTATGGCTCAAGTGATAGAGATCTAGCCTTGAGCTGAAGAGCTGAGGGACTGTGCCCAGGCCCAGAGTTTAGGCCCCATGACCAGACCCCCCCAAAAAAAATCTATAAGGATTTTAGACCTAGTTGCTTTGAAAGTCTCCAAGTTCTTTTACCACTTTAAATAAGTTGAGCCTGAGCATTGTGGACTAAAGCTGTCCAGAAGGCACATACTATAAGAAATAACAAATGAGGGCTGGGAAGGTGGCTCAGTGGTAGAGTGTTTGCCTTGCATGCATGAGGCCCTGGGTTTGATTCCACCACATAAGCAGAAAAAGCAGTAAGTGGTGCTGTGAGTCAAATGGTAGAGCGCTAGCCTTGAGCTGAAGAGCTCAAAGACGGTGCCCAGGCCAAGCCCCACGACTGACAAAAAAAAAGAATATACTGAATGAATATGCTTTATGGGTTTTGTTCCTTTTTTTGAAATAATTGGTCGTGGGGCTTGAACGCAGGGCCTGTGTGCTATTCCTGAGCTCTTTTGCTCAAGACTAGTTCTCTACCACTTTGAGCCACAATTCCACTTCCAGTTTTCTGGTGGTTAATTGGAGTTAAGACTCACAGACTTTCCTGCCTGGGCTGGCTTCAAACTGTGATCCTAGGCTCACAGGCAGGAGCTACTGGTGCCTAGCTTTCCTTTTTTTCTTTCTGTTTTTAAAGTTTAAGTTAGAGTCTGAAGTTATAGCTCAGTGGTAGAATGTTTGCCTACCATGAACAAGGCCCTAGGTTCTGTCTATATCCTCAGTACTGCACAAAAAGAAAAATAAAAAAATAAATTAAAAAAAATATGATTCACCACTTTAACAAATCAGTTTTGATTAGTAGGCTTAAGGTCCCATCAAGTAAAGAGGGCTTTTTTGTTCTAGGGTCTTCATTATATTGTGGGACTTTTTGTTTTGTTTTGTTTGTTTTTTTGGGTCCGGTCATGGGGCCTGAACTCTGGGCCTGGGCGCTGTCCCTCAGCTCTTCAGCTCAAGGCTAGTGCTCTACCACTTGAGCCACAGCACCACTTCCGGCTTTTTTCTTTTTGCTTATGTGGTGCTGAGGAATCGAACCCAGGGCCTCATGCCTGCAAGGCAAGCGCTCTACCACTGAGCCACCTTCCCAGCCCCTGTAGGGCTTTTTAAAAACATAACAAAACAATCATCCTATTGTAGATCTTAGTAGTACTTTTAACTTGTACACATTCTCTTTGCCTAAGAACTGTGTAAAACACTTAATTTTTCATCTCATTTAAAAATACAATTCTTACTATGTTTTCTTCACAGAACATTCAGAAGATTCTCGGCCTTGCCCCTTCACGAGCTGCCACCAAGCAGGCAGGTGGATTTCTTGGCCCACCACCGCCTTCTGGGAAGTTCTCTTGACCTCATGCAGAAGAACCCTTTAATTCTTTTCATTCTGTTTAGTCCCTCAATTCAGACTGGCAACTATTTCGTAGCAAGAACCATGGGCAGCCATAGTATTTGAGCCATTTTTTAGTTTTGAATTACTTCTCAGTTTTTTGGATATAATGGTAATGAGAATGGCACCAACAAATAAGATGGTGCTTTTTCTTTTGTAGGTGGATTGATTACTTAAGTTCTGTTGATTTTTTTTTTTTTACATAATCAAAAACAAATATCTTTCTTATTTCGCTTACATACATGTTTTCTGTGGGACTGACGCTCAAGGCTGTGTGTATATGCTATGTGCCAAGGAAGCTGACTCTTACACGCAATTATGAGAGCTTGAAGAACAATTTAGTTTGTATAACTAAACTTAATTAGAACTATTCATTGTGTTTTTTAAAAGCTAAATATATCAATTGAGATCAATAAAGAGCCAAATTTTTAGCTATTTCATATTTATATTGTTTTAAAGTACATATTTTTATTAATCTGAATATCAGGGTAAGAACCAAGAAGAGTTGAAACATTCAGTGGACTCTTTTACTAATACATTCTCATGCGCACAAATCATAGAATAGTGTACAAGTTGGAAGTCAAGAGTGCAGAGGAAAGTGATGATTCAGGAGTTAAAAAATGAAATCCTCAGTAGTTCCTTTCATTCTCTATAATCTGCTGCGTCCTGTGAGTGTTCTGAGATTGTAGTTATATGCAGTTAATCTGACAGAGCTTCCTTTTAGTCACAAAGTCCTGTAGTTCTTGCCTTGCTCCATTGTGAGGTATATGATTGATACTCCTCCTATAATCAATGGAATTAGAAGCCCATTGTGGATTAATAATTCTATCAACAAATATAAATACTCAACAATATTCTCACTAGATGAGGGTATTAGGTGATAAAGAACAATTTGCAAGATAATTACTGTTAAACAACACTTCATCAGCAACCATAAAGTCTAGAAGATAGTTAAATACAATCTTCAATGTGCTCAGGAACATAAATATCAACTTAGGATTTTGTGTACAGCTAAACCATAAGTTTTATCTTTAAAGCTGGGTGCTGGTGGCTCATGCCTATAATCCTGGCTACTCAAGAAGCTGAAATCTGAGGACTGAGCTTTGAAGCCAGCCCAGACTTAGAGGCTCTTATCTCCAATTAAGCACCACAAATGCTGGTAGTAGAGTTGTAGACTGCTGGCCTTGAGCACAAAAGTTCAGGGACAGTGTCCAGTCCCTGAATTCAAGCCCCAGGACTGGCACCAAAAAAAGAAGTAATCTATAAGTAGTTGCCCAAAGGGGCTTCAGTTAAACATAGCGGTTTATGAGTATAATGCGTCTTGATCATTCCTTTCATTATTCTCCCCAATCTGTTTGAACCCTACCCAATCCCTCAACCCAAAATGTTAAGGATAAAATAAAGACATTTTCAGGCATACAAAATCTAAAGGCACATTTCAGTGATGGAAAAGAAGACCCACTTCAAGGGAAAGTGTGGAATACAAGAAACCATGGTCAAAAGAGCAAAGAGACAAACGGCACATGGTCTCCCTGATTAAGTGGATGTTAAATCCAGAATGTAAGGTATTATGACAAAGTAAACAAGACTAGAGAATCAAAGGACCTCTACTCATCTGGTCAAATCATTACTAAGTGACCCCATGCTGCTGACTACATTGGAGGGAAACTAGGAGGACACAGAAACTGAAGGAAACGGGGAAACATACAACAGTGGAACCCATCAGCTGCACTTGACATTGATCAAAATGAACTAAGCAACTCAATGGCAGCGATGGGAGGGAGGGAATGAGTGGGAAAGAGGGAACAGCTGACACGAAGCAAAAGGAAAGAAATTACATATCACCTGATGTGGAAGAAATAACTGTATTGTCAAAGCTCATAGAACTCATAAACTTTATAGACTACGATAAAGGCAATTTGCCTTTAGGATGTGTTTGTGACTTTAACTAAGTATCACTATTCCAGAATACTGTGAAATTTGTGAAATTTAAAAAAAAAAAATTGCAAAAAAAAAAAAACCCATGGTCAATACAGAAACTGATGAAATATATGGATGGGTGTGTGTGTGTGTGTGTGTGTGTGTGTGTGTGTGTGTGCGTGTGTGTGTGTGTGTGTGTGTGTGTGTGTGTATTCACAAGCCCCAGCACTGTGCTTGAACAAAGGGCCCTGCACTCTTACTTGGCCTTTTCTCTCAAGGCTGGTGCTCTACCACTTTAGTCATGCTTCCAGTTTCTGCATTTTTGCTGATTAATTGGAGATAAAAGAGCCTTGAGGATTTTGTAATTACTGTTCTTGGACCTATCTAATAGATGAAGCAGCTAGGTTGGAGAGGTTGAATAACTGATAGAACATCACAAAAACAGGTTGGCAGAATCAGGATTTGAACCCAAGTAGTAAAGCCGTGTAGTCAGAGAAGCTCTGTTATTTTATGGCCTCCCCATGCTTCTCTTCCCATCATCTCCTGGTCCTGGGGCTTGAAGTCAGGGCCTGGGCATTGTCCCTGAGTTTGCTTAAAGCCAGCGCATTCTCACTTCAGCCACGTTCCACTTCTGGCACTTCTGGTAGTTTGTTGTAGATAAGAATCTCACTGACTGGGGCTGGGAAGGTGGCTCAGTGGTAGAGTGCTTGCCTGGGGCCCTGGGTTCGATTCCTCAGTACCACATAAGCAAAAAGAAAAAAGCCGGAGGTGTCACTGTGGCTCAAGTGGTAGAGCGCTAGCCTTGAGCTGAAGAGCTGAGGGACAGCGCCCAGGCCCAGAGTTCAAGCCCCATGACCGACAAAAAAAAAAAAAAGAATCTCACTGACTTTACTGTCTGGACTAGCTTTGAACCGCTGCTCTCAGATCTCAGCCTCCTGAGTAGCTAGGATTACAGGCATAAGCCACTGATGCCCAGCTGGTTTTGTTTTGTTTTTTTCTCTCTCTTATTTTGCTTTTTGATGATACTGAAGATTAAACTCAGGGCCTTCTGCTTATTTTATCAACCGAACCACACTTCCAACTGTTTTGTCTTTTTGATATGAGCTTTAAAAAAGCAGGTGAAACCACACACACACACACACACACAAGAATATATATATATTTTTAAACCTTTTGGCTTCTAGGGTGTCATCCTAGAAGATGCCTCCCTGTGGCTGCCATGGCACCATGTCACAGGTGACAGAGCAACCTGGGCCACTAAGCAAAAGAGATTGAGCCTGGAGATGGAGCCCAAGGTGGCAGGCAGATGATGGCATTCCGGAACAAAGGCCTGTGCAAGATTCTGCTCAATACCATTTTACAGTATTGACAATAGCTGGGCATAGTGGTTTAATTTGGCTCCTAAATTCATTTGAATCGCCTTAGCTGTCTTGATATTATCCTTGCTAAGTACTATAAGGTGAGTCCGGCATTATCTTTTACATTTCCTGCCTGATTTGAAAGCAGACCTTTCCAAAGAAGTTTGACTCCATGGGGCCTACAATGTAAAACTTTAATTTGGATCCTAATGGGACCCATTAGCCCATATGTAAAATGTCTTTATCTAAGATAAATTCTAGTCTATAAAGACTAAATGATGATCACATTCTCTATTCCATTTTTTAAAACCCTCATTTCTGTATCACTAAGTTTATATTAAGAAGACATTTCAAACCTTAGAAGAAATTTAAGACTCAGCTGTCACCAGATGGGGAAGGAAGAGGGTAAACAAAGGTCTACTAACATGATATTTCAAATGCTGTCTTCTGTACTAAACTCATGCTTTTAAATCTCAAAACTTATATTTGGATCCAAGGTGCATCTGGCAACTCAAGAACTTCAATGTAATAATCAAAGGCCTTATTTTTAAAAATATACAAGTGATTTTTTTGGGGGGGGGGCAGTCCTGGGTGCTGTCCCTCAGCTCTTCAGCTCAAGGCTAGTGCTCTACCACTAGAGCCACAGCACCACTTCAGATTTTCTGACTGGTTTATTAGAGATAAGAGTCTGGCGGACTTTCCTGCTCAGGCTGACTTATAACCATGATTCTCAGATCTCAGCCTCCTGAATAGCTAGGACTATAGGCATGAGCCACTAGTGCCCAGCTCCTGAGCTTCTTTTCCTCAAGGCTAGCACTCTACCACTTGAGCCACAGTGCCATTTCTGGCTTTTTCTGTTTATGTTGTACCGAAGAATCAAACCCACAGCTTCATGAATGCTAGGCAAGCACTCTACCAATAAGCCACATTAACAGCCTGTGATTTTTTTTAAAAAAAATTTATAATTATTCCAACCATTTTCTGAACAGCCAATTTAATCTTAAGCAGATGTCATATCGAGAAAGTTGAAAAAGCCGGGTGCTAGTGGCTGATTTTTGAGGATGACAGTTCAAAGCCATCCCAGGCAGAAAAGTCTGTGAAATTCTTATCTCCATTTAACCACAGAAAAAGCCAGAAGTGGCACTATATCTCAAGTGGTAAAGTATTAGCCTTGAGCAAAAGGAGCTCGAGCTCAAGGGACAGCTCTCTGGCCCAGAGTTCAAACCAAAGGACCAGCAAAATAATAATAAGAAGAAAGTTGAAAAGAAACTGCAACCTGCTTGATCTCATGTAAGGTTCCATTCTAGGAAAAAATTACATTTTGATCTTATTTCAGTGCAGTGGTTTTCACATTTTTGTTTACCACCTCAGTGGGCCAGGGTATAATGCATTTATTCAACCCACATACACAGGTTTTTTTTTTTTTTTTTGGGGGGGGGGTCCAGTCGTGGGCCCTGAACTCTGGGCCTGGGCGCTGTCCTTCAGCTCTTCAGCTCAAGGCTAGTGCTCTACCACTTAAGCCACCGCACTACTTCCAGCTTTTTTTTTCTGCTTATGTGGTGCTAAGGAATCGAACCCAGGGCCTGGAGCATGCAAGGCAAGTGCTCTACCACTGAGCCACCTTCCCAGCCCTACATACACAGGTTTTGTGATATATTTTCTTCTTATATATATTTGGATATTTCATTCTAACTTGCTTTTTGAAAAATGTGGTAGCAATCTGCTAAGGTTACCACCCATTAAATCCTGGTTGATAAGAGGGTAGAGGGACTAGAGAAGTCGAATAAGTGTTTTCTTTCTCTCTGGAACTCAATTAGAAAATTAGCCAGGCATGGTGATACATCCTAGTAGCTGTCACAGTTATCCGAGACTAAGCTGGAAAAATTACTTAAGCCCAAGAGGTAGAGACCAACCTGAATAACACAACTAGACTCTAGATCAGAAAGAAAGAGAGAAGGGATAGAGAAAGATGGGGTGCAGGGGGGAGAAAGAAGGAAAAAGAAGGGAGGGAAAAGAAAGTATTTGAAGTCATTTGGACATCAGGGCTGAAATTAGATATGGTAGACTTAAGACTTTTTTCTTTTTTTTGGTCGGTCATGGGGCTTGAACTCTGGATCTGGGCGCTGTCCCTCAGCTCCTCAGCTCAAGGCTAGCGCTCTACCACTTGAGCTACAGCGCCACTTCCAGTTTTCTAGTGATTTATTGGAGATAGGAGTCTCGCGGTCTTTCCTGCCCGGGCTGGCTTTCAACCGAGATCCTCAGATCTCAGCCTCCTGAGTAGCTAGGATTACAGGCTTGAGCCACCAGTGCCCAGTACTTCTGGGCTTTTTCTTGGTGGTTTATGAAGATAAGAGTCTCATGAACTTTTCCGGAACTTTCCTGGCTTGAACTCTAGGCCTGGGTGCTGTCTCTCAGCTCTTCAGCTCAAGGCTAGTGCTCTACCACTAGAGCCACAGCACCACTTCAGATTTTCTGAGTGGTTTATTGGAGATAAGAGTCTGGCGGGCTTTCCTGACCAGGCTGTCTTTGAACTACAATCCTCAGATCTCAGCTTTCTGAATAGCTAGGATTAGAGGTCTGAGCCACCAGCGTCCAGCTTGGAATATATTTTCTAGAAGACCAGAATATTCTAAGCACTTGACATGGTATCACCGTATAATTGCATACACTCAGTCACCCATGTAACAAGCACACTTAATACCATCTTTGTGCCAAGCCCTTGGGTCACTATGGACACAAAAGTGAATTGAGTAGTAATCTGTGCTCAAAAATCTTTTCTCAAGGCTGGGAATGTGGCTTAGTGGTAGAGTTCTTGCCTAGAATGCATGAGCCCTGGGTTTGATTCCTCAGAAAAAGCTGGAAGTGGTAACGTGGCTCAAGTGGTAGAGTAAAAGCCTTAAGCAAAAGAAGCTCAGGGACAGTGCCCAGGCCCTGAGTTCAAGCCCTAGTATTGGCAAAAAAAAATTTTTAAGTGAAAAAAAACTTTTCTCTTACACAAATGATCACAAACAAGGCCATACTAAACCTATCAGCACAACTATGTTTATCGCAGCATTATTCACCATAGCTAAGATATGGAACCAACCCAGATGCCTCTCAGTAGATGAATGGATCAAGAAAATGTGATATATATATATATAATATATATATATATATATATTTAGAGAGAGAGAGAGAGAGAGAGATGTGTATATACATGTGAATACATATATAGATATGTGTATACACACACACATACACACAATGGAATTCTATGACTCTATCAAAAAGAATGACGTTGCCCCATTTGTTAGGAAATGGAAAGACTTCGAAAAAATCATATTATGTGAAGTAAGACAGGCCCAAAGAAACATAGGTCCCATGGTTTCCCTTATCTGCAAGAACTACTATATGTCAAGGACAAGCAGAAGAGATCAAAAGCTATGAACATATGACCATATAACCTGATGCTAAGCAAAATGAACCCCAAGATAAGACACAAAAGATTTGATCTTTGTTGCTGTTCTTTTTAATGTACTTATAATGTACTATGTGATTTTTTTTGTTTCTTTGTATGTTCTTCCCCCATGGTACAACTCCTGTTGTCACTGTATTTGATTCCAGTGTCCTGCATCTTGTATATACTTTTTTCTAATTTGGGGAGAGGAAAGGAAATAACAAAATGCTTAAATAGGGATACAGGTTGACCCATTGTAACAATGTGTACAAGACACTATGTTGAAAATGAACTTTACAACTTGGAGGGGGGAGGGAGGAGTTGGGGAAGTGGGAGGAAAGGGATGGTAGGGGAAAAATTAAGGAATGGGTAACAATGCTTGATAGGAAATGGACTCATTACCTTGCTCATGTAACTGTAACCCCTCTGTACAGTATCTTTACAATAAAAAATATATACTAAGAAAAAATCTTTTCTTATTTAACAAGCAGGGGCAATAGTTCCTGGAGTGACCCACATATTTAAAAACCTGCCAAGAGTTTTTCTCTATCACCTCTTGCCATGACTTTTCACAAAGACACAGAATCAAGTGATTCCTGGTCAAGGAACAAAGGCAAAATTGTTTTGTTGCCCTGTGGATTCAGATGGGCACTGATAACTCCATGAAGAGACACTGAAGGAATTCATTCTGAATTGAAATGGAATTGCCCTGGAAATGGCATTTGCCATTTCAGGTCACTGTCTTCTTACTCTATTCCAGGTTCCTGTCAGCACTATTAAGAGTTGGACATGTTTTATTGAAAATCTGATATTTCTAGTTCTTTGGGTTGGTTCAATAATCATGTGAAACCTTTTGAAAACAAAATCTGGGTTGGATAAAGATTATCTTTCTAAAATTTAAAATTTATTTTTTGAAAGCTTTAATCTTGTAAGATATTATTGAGAAGGTGTTAAGGCTTGTGGATAAACTAATTCCACTTCTTTCTGGTCTTGATTGTATTGTGTTCACTGGATAATTTAAGGTACATCATTTAATTTTGTGTGTGTGTGTCAGTTGTGGGGCTTGAACTTTGGGCCTGGGTGCTGTCCCTCAGCTCTTCAGTTCAAGGCCAGTGCTCTATCACTTGAGCCACAGCGCTACTTCTGGTTTTCTGGTGGGTAATTGGAGATAAAAGAGTCTCATGGACTGGGCTGGCTTTGAACCGCAATCCTCATAACTCAGCCTCCTGCGCAGCGAGGATTACAGGTATGAGCTACCAGCGCCTGGCCACAACATTTAATTTGAAGACCTTATCTTTTCCTCCAATGAAAAATAATAAAATCCATTCCTGTTATCTTAGTAGATAGCATTTACTAGTGAACAAGAAAGATTAAAATAACTAGAAGACTTCAAATAACAGGAATACTATCATATTTTTTTTTAAAAAAAAACATGATTTGGAGATTGCAATTACATGATTCTGGTCTGACTTAATCCTGGAATGTTTCAGCAATGTCACTTCCACACTGTGATTCTTTATCAGCCATGTCAGAACAACTCAACAGCTCTAAGAAAGGAGTACTAACACATAGTCACAGGATGTAGGTATACATGTCTATAATCCTAGCATTTGGAAAGCAGAGGCAGGAAAATCTCAGTTCAATTCTAGCCTAAGTTAAATAACCAGGTGTATAATGTTAAAAAAAAACAAAACAAAAAAAAAAACAAAGACAAAAGGACTGGGGCGATTGTGGCTCATACCTATAATTCTAGCTACTCAGGAGGCTGAGGTCTGGACAGCAGTTTGAAGCCAGCACAGACAGGAAGGTCTCTGTGACTTTTATCTCAAATAAATAACTCAGAAAAAGCTGAAAGTGGTGCTTTGGCTCAAGTGGTAGAGTGCTAGCCTTGAGCAAAAAGGAGCTCAGGGTCAGTGTCCAGGCCCAGAGTTCAAGCCCCAGGACCAACAATAAATAAATAAATAGAAATGAAATTTCTGCTGTTGTAGTTGTGGTATTAGGGGATTAAACCTAGGTCCTAGTGCTTGTGTAGTATGAGTGATGCCACTGAGCTGTATGTCTAGCCTTAGGAGTGTGTGTGTGTGTGTGTGTGTATGTGTGTGTGTGCTGGCACTGTGGCTTGAACTCAGGGTCTGTGTGCTGTCTCTTAGCTTTTTCACCCAAGGTTGGCACTTGAACACTTGCATTATTACCTTACTTCCAGCTTGGTTGTTGTTGTTTTTTATTTTTTGTTTGTTTGTTTGCCAGTCCTGGGGCTTGAACTCAGGACCTGAGCATTGTCCCTGAGCTTCTTTTTGCTCAAGGCTAACACTCTACCACTTGAGCCACATTGCCACATCTGGCCTTTTCTGTTTATATAGGGCTAAGGAATCAAAACCAGGGCTTCATGCGTGCTAGTCAAGCACTCTGCTGCTAAGCCATATTCCCAGCCCCATCATTTCATTTCCAGCTTTTTGCTGGTTAGTTAGAGATAAATCTCATAGACTTACCTGCCCAAACTGGCTTCAAACCATGATCCTCAGATCAGAGCCTTCTGAGTAGCTAGGATTACTGTATAGTCATGTGCTACTGGCACCTGGTTAGCCCTAGAACTTTTTTAAGAGCTAAGAAATCTATTCCTAAAAGATGTCCAGCTTTTTCATGGCTCATTTGGCTATGTCTGAATCACAGATGTAACCCTGGCCATGTCAAGGGAAATAAAAACAGCCCTAATTAGTTTAGTTCATTGACTACCCTCCTCAAATGCATTAGATATTGGGGTTCTGTGGTCCTGGGGAAAGGTAGAAATTACTTTAAGGTAGAATACACATATTGAAGGGTATGGGTAATTGGTGTAGGCCATTCCAGATGGAAGTAGGCTGCTTGAAGGGTAATTAGGCCTGTGGCTCCTATAATTTGTCAACTTCTCTTTCACTGTATCTTGCCATTTGCTGCCACCTGGTGCAGGGATATTTCTTTTTGCCACTACCATGGACCAGCCTCAATTCTTTTCTTGTTATATAGGCCTGCTTTTTCTTTCTTTCTTTCTTTTTTCTTGTTTTTGTTGTCACAAGGCTTAAACTGGTTGCTATCCCTGAGCCACTGTACCAGTTCCAGTTTTCTGGTAGTTAATTGGAGATAAGAGTCTCATGGTCTTTCCTGCCCAGGCTGGCTTCGAAACTCAATCCTCAGATCCCAGCCTCCTGAGTAGCAGAATTACAGGTACAAGCCACCAGCACCTGATAAGTAATTACTCCTAAAAATAGGAGTAAAGCTGGGTAGTACCAGTGGCTCATGCCTATAATCTTAGCTTCTCAGGATGCTGAAACCTGGAGGATTTAAGATTCAAAGCCAAGCTGGGCGCCAGTGGCTCACGCCTGTAATCCTAGCTACTAAGGAGGCTGAGATCTGAGGATCATGGTTCAAAGCTAGCCTGGGCAGCAAAGTCTGTGAAACTCATCTCCAATAACCACCAGAAAATGGGAAGTGGTGCTGTGGCTCAAGTGGTAGAGCACTCACCTTGAGCTGAAGAGCTGAGGGACAGCGCCCAAGCCCAGAGTCCAAGCCCCACAATGGACAGGAAAAAAAATTAAATGATGTAGCTTAAATTATCCAGTGAACACAATACAATCAAGACCATAAAAAAAAATTCAAAGCCAGCCCAGGCAGAAAAATCTGCTTGCAAAAAATATCTGCAAGTCTGTTATCTCCAATTAACCAGCAAAATGTTAGAATGAAGACTGACTCAAGTGGTAGAACTCCAGCTGTGAGCAGAAAGCCCAGTGAGAATGGAAGGCACACGTGCACACACACACCCCCACACAAACACACACACACATATACACACCCCACATGAAAAAGAATAAGTAGACCTGGGAACACTCTCTTTGGCATACTCCTCAACCCCCACGTCCCCATGTCTTTATATGTGTTGGTATGTGGTGTGTGTGTGTGTGTGTGTGTGTGTGTGTGTGTGTGTGTGTGTGTGTCCTGGGACTTGAACTCAGGGCCTGAGTGTTATTTTGTTTTTCTTTTGTCGGTTGTGGGGCTTAAACTCTGGGCCTGGGCGCTGTCCCTCAGCTCTTCAGCTCAAGGCAAGTGCTCTACCACTTGAGCCACAGCACCACTTCAGGTTTTCTGGTGGTTTATTGGAGATAAGAGTCTCATGGACTTTCCTGCCCGGGCTGGCTTTGAATTGCGATCCTCAGATTTCAGCCTCCTGAGTAGCTAGGATTATAGGCATTAGCCACCGGCACCCAACTTCTTAGTGCTATTCTTGAGGGGTTTTGTTCAAGGCTAGCACTCTACCACTTGAACCACAACTCCACTTCTGGCTTTTAGTGGTTATAGAGATAAGAGTCTATAGATTTTCCTATCAGTTCTGTCTTTGAACTACAATCCTCAAATCTCAGCCTCCAGAGACGCTAGGATCACAGTTATGTGTCACTGATACCTGGCAGTCATAGTCCTCTTGAGCAAACTCAAGTGGCAGGACTGACTGACATGCTCTTAGCTTCTCATTGACCTGTCTTCTATTTTTGTTTTTTAGAAGCCTGTCTTCTTTTCAGGCTGACATTGTCAGTATGTTATATTTTAGCCCTTTCCTAAAAATAACAGTGCTTTAGCTGAGTGTCAGTGGCTCACACATGTAAGCCTAGTTACTCAAGCTGAAACCAAAGAATCGTGGATCCAAGCTAGCCTGGTCAGGAAAGTCTGTGAGACTTTTGTCTCCAATTACCAAAAAAGCTGGAAGTAGCTCAAATGGTAGAGTGCTAGCCTTAGGCACAAAAGCTCAGAATAGCACCCAGGCCCTGGGTTCAAGCCCCAGGATCAGCACAAAAATAAAAAAGTGTTTTATTTTTGAAGAAAGTAATATATACACACAGTAAAAATACAAATATTTAGGTATAAAATTTAGAAATCTATGATTCTCTCCCTCATGCTATCCTGACCTTTTCCTGTCTTCCTATTCTAAAAGGTGCGTGCCACTGTTAATACTTGGGTATCGGTGATGCTTCATTTGATGTGTCAGATTGGTTAGGGCAAGTCATCTGGGCAAATGGTGTAGATGTTGATGGGCAGGCATTTTTTTAGATATGAGAATTGTTCGTAATCAATAACTTTGAGTAGAATAGATTATCATCATAATAAGGTAAGAATGAGATAAGAATCTCATAGACTTTCCAGCCTTGGTTGATTTCAAACTGTGATCCTCAGATCTCAGTCTCCTGAGTAGCTAGTATTACAGGACTGAGCCACCAGCATCTGGTTTGTAGTGACTCATAATACCTAGCAGAAGTCACCTTTAGAGGCATCTGAGGCCTCCAAAGGGCAGCTGTTCCAGATGTGTAGCAGTGAAGATCAGTAGAAGAGCTTCCTACCGATCCATAGAAGCCATTGAGCCGAAGTGCCATAACAGGCTGCTAGAACTCTAACTGTGGGGACATGGCAATTTTCTGTGGATCTGACACCCCGACCCAGGGAAGAATTACGTATAGCCTGAGGCTAGGGCTGCAGGAACTCTTGAATTGGGAGGCCTGTGAAATTCTTGTTGTCTAGAGCCTGCCTTCTGGCTATACATGCTTATTGCTAATGGAAACCGAGCCCTCAAATAAGAATGATTTCTATAGCCTTCCTGCAGAGAAAGAGAGAGGGAGGCTAGGGAGAGGGAGAATGGGAGAAGGGGAGAAAAAGAGAAGAGAGAAAAGAGAGGAGAGAGAGAACAATAAAATTATTTTGTTTTGTTGTACTGGAGATTGAATCTGGGAACTTGTACTTGCTTGGCAAATATTCTAACACTTGAGCCATACCCCTAGGCTTTACACTCAGGACTGTGGTCCAGCTATCACACCCAGATTTTATTGCTTGATTTTTTTTTTTTTAATAATGTTTGGCCTGGGTTGGCCTTGAACTTTGATCCTTCCAATCTCCCTAATACCCACCTCCTGAGTAGCTAGGATTACAGATATAAGCAATGGCTAGTTTAATTTTTTTTTTTTTTTTTTGCCAGTCCTGGGGCTTGTTCCTGAGCTTCTTTTGCTCAAGACTAGCACTCTATCACTTGAGCTGTAGCACTACCTCTGGCTTTTTCTGTGTATGTGGTACTGAGGCTTCATGCATGCTACACAAGCACTCTACCACTAAATTACCTTCCCAGTCCCTAGTTTAATTTTTTTTTTTTGTCGGCCATGGGACTTGAACCTGTCGGCCTGGGTGCTGTCCCTCAGCTCTTCAGCTCAAGGCGAGCGCTCTACCACTTGAGCCACAGCACCAGTTCTGGTTTTCTGGTGGTTTATTGGAGATAGGAGTCTCACAGTCTTTCCTGCCCGGGCTGGCTTTGAACTGCGATCCTCAGATCTCAGCCTCCTGAGTAGCTAGGATTACAGGCGTGAGCCACCAGTGCCCAGCCTCCTAGTTTAATTTTTATTACTTATTTTGAAATACTATATAAACTCTCAGGAAGCTCAAAAATAGTACAGAGAGGACTTTAAGTTTTTGACTATATATATGCAACTATATAATATATAATTGACTACATAACCTAATACATACATATGTGCAATTAAAGTTCTGCTGGGTTCTAGAATAAACACTGAAACAACCAGTAATGTATCCTATACATTTGAAAGAGGTGAAACAATTCCTATGGAACTGCCCTTTCTGATAACAGGTATGTTCTGAATATTTCTGTAGTTAATGTCAGTGGACTATCAGTTCCAAGCAAATTACTTGTAAATATATTTGTCACTCTATAATATTTTTCCCTTTTTAAACACTTTGACATACTCTGTTTCCTCTTAAGTTTAAAAAATTAAACCTACTTTTGCATATATGACTATTATAGTCTGAAAAATCTGTTGAAATTAAAGACTAGATTCTTCTACTAGAAATTTCTGGCCAGCTTCAGAGAACATCTGTATCAGCGGAGATTTCAAAGTCCAGGGTTTATAACCTCCAATTCTGATAACTATTCATTTGTCTACTCAACAAATACCTGTGAAACACAACCTTTGAGGTAGGTAGTTTACATCAGGAAGCCTGTTAGGTTTTGAGTAAGAAAAATGATATTCTATATGTCTGAAAAAGCTAAGGACACTGAAGTTTAAAATGGAAATGAAGTAAGCCAGACCCAAAGAAACAGACTCCATGGTTTCCTTCATTTGTAACAATTACTGTATGTCTAGGATAGTCCTAGTAGAGGATTACCATAGCTCACTAGCTATGTATATATGACCATATAAAATGATGCCAATCAAAATGAACTCCAAGATATTGATACAAGAGGGTTTTTTGTTATTGTTAATGATGTTCTTGTTTTTAATGTACTGTATGAAGTTCTTTCTTTTGTCTTCTTTTTCTTTTTCCTTTGGTTTATCCCCTGTAGTCACCATTTTTGATTCTGGTAGCCAGTGTCTTGAATATACGTTTAGCTGATTTGGGAGGGAAGGGGAATAACAAAATGGTGAAGCCAGGACAAAGGGTAAACCAATGTACCTTCAATACTCACAAGACACTAGGTTGGACATGAACTTTACAACTAGATGGGGAGAGAGAGTTAGAGGGAGGGATAGCAGAAGAAAAACAAGGAAGAGATAAACAATGTTCGACCAGAAATGTACTCACTAACTTACTTATGTAACTGTTACCCTTCTGTACATCAATTTTATAACAAAATAAAATTAAAATTAAAAAGATAGAAAGGATACTCACCTTTAATGGGCTGGGAAGGTGGCTCAGTGGTAGAGCACTTGCCTTGCATGCCTGAGGCCCTGGGTTCCATTCTTCAGTACCACATAAGCAAAAAGAAAAAAGCCAGAAGTGGCGCTGTGGCTCAAGTGGTAGAGCGCTAGCCTTGAGCTGAAGAGCTGAGGGACAGCACCCAGGCTCAGAGTTCAGGCCCCACGACCGGACTCCCCCAAAAACAACAACAACAACAACAAAAGGATACTCACCTTTATATGGGAAAGGGCCATTAAAATAGTCAGGAAAACAACAATGCTTGATAAGAAATGTACTCATTACCTTGCTCATGTAATTGTAACCACTATGTACAGTATTTTCACAATAAAAAAAAGAGAAATGGAAACTGGACACTGGTGGCTCATACCAATAACTAGCTACTTACAAAACTGAGATATGGAGATCATGATTTAAAGCCGGTGAGAGAGGGAAATCTGAGAGACTCAGCTCTAGTTAACTAGCAAAAAACTGTGGAACTGGAGGCTTAAGTGGTAGGATGCCACTTAACTGGCTCAAGTAGTAGGGCACCACTCAGGAAGGGTAAAAATAGATAGAGTGAGAGGCTTTGAATTCTAAACTGAGTACCAGAATAAAAAATAAAGGTCAGGAGGAGGATTCTAAGTAGTTTTTCTTACCCACTTTCTTTCTGTGAATGATTTTCTAGCTTTATATTAAAGGAATTATAAGGATGATACACATTATTATTCAGGAAATAAAAATGTCTCTCTGTGTGTGTGTGCTTTTAATATAGATCTAGAGAAAACTCTAGGCTATTTTTGGAAAAATTCAATTTATAGTGAAACTAATTCCTGGAGGATGGCCTTAGATCAGGATGGGGTCATAAGGAGTCCCTCCTTTGGGAAGCTTAGAGACAGGAAAGGGACTCTAGTTACTCTTCCTCTCCATTTCAAGTTGCCAAGAATTGTGGAAATGGGGGGCTTTAAGGAAACTGTGAGTGGAACAGTTTTTCCTGAACTCTTCTCCCCCGGCTTTTTTTTTTTTTTTTTTGAGGGACAGCTGGGTGCTGTCCCTCAGCTCTTCAGCTCAAGGCTAGCGCTCTACCACTTGAGCCACAGTGCCACTTCTGGCTTATTTCTTTTTGCTTATGTGGTGCTGAGGAATCGAATCCAGGGCCTCAGACATGCAAGGCAAGCGCTCTACCACTGAGCCACCTTCCCAGCCCCATCTTCTCTCCCTTTAAGTAATGCCTTTTCCCATTTTCCTCCTCCCCCAATACCTGCCCTCTGGGTCCTCTAGCTTCTCCTGATCCCACCCCCTCTCTTCTCTCTTTTACCAGTCCTAGGGCTTGAACTCAGGGCCTGGGCACTGTCCCTGAGCTTCTTTTTGCTCAAGGCTAGCACTCCACCACTTGAGCCACAGTGCCATTTCTGGCTTTTTCTGTGTATGTGGTACTGAGGAATTGAACTAAGGGCTTCATGCATGTGAGGCAAGCACTCTTTCACTATTCCCAGCCCAAGGCAGAATATTTTATTATTATTATTTATAATGTTGGCTGTAGGTTTGTCATATACAGCCTTTATTGTATTGAGGAATGTTCCCTGGATTCCTAATTTTTCCATCATAAAGGGGTGTTGGATCTTGTCAAATGCTTTTTCTGCATCTATTGAGATAACCATGTGGTTCTTATCCTTGCTCTTGTTGATGTGATGAATTATATTGATTTGCATATATTGAACCAGCTTTGCATCCCTGAAGTGAATCCTGTTTGATTGTGGTGTTTGATTTTTTGGATGAATTGTTGAAGTAGATTGGCCAAAATTTTGTTGAGAAGTTTTGCATCAATGTTCATCAAAGAAATGGATCTATAGTTCTCTTTCTTTGATGAATCCCTGCCTGGTTTTGGGATGAGGGTTATGATGGCTTCATAGAATGAGTTCGGTAATGAACTTTCTCTTTCAATTTCATTGAAGAGTTGGAGGAGTATTGGTGTGAGTTCTGCTTTGAAGGCCTTGTAGAATTCCACTATAAACACATCTGGTCCTGGGCCTTTCTTGGATGGGAGGTCTCTTATTGCTGTTTCTATTTCAGTGCTTGATATGGGCCTGTTAAGATGGTTTAACTCAGCCGGGCGCTGGTGTCTCACTTCTGTAATCCAAGCTACTCAGGAGGCTGAGATCTGAGGAACTCGGTACAAAGCCAGCCTGGGCACGAAAATCTGTGAAACTCTTATCTCCAATAAACCACTAGAAAAACGGAAGTGGCACTGTGGCTCAAGTGGTAGAGTGCTCACCTTGAGCTGAAGAGTGCAGGGACAGCGCCCAAGACTACAGTTCAAAGTCCCACAACCTACAAAAAAAAAAAAAAAAAAGATGGTTTAACTCATCTTGGTTTAGTTTTGGCATGTCGATATTTGCTAGGAAAAGGTCCATTTCTGCCAAGTTCTTAAACTTAGCATAAAGGTTTGAGAAGTATTCCCTTATAATGTTCTGAATCTGTGGTGATGTTTCCATTCTCATCTCTGAGTTTATTTATTTGGGTGTGTTCTCTTCTTTTTCTGATAAGATTTGCTAAGGGTCTGTCAATGTTTTTTTTGTTGTTGTTGGTTGTAGGTCTTGAACTCTAAGCCTGGGTGCTTTCCCTGAGCTCTTCAGCTCCAGGTTAGAGCTCTACCACTTGAGCCACAGGACCATTTCGGCTTTTTTTTTGTTTATGTGGTGCTGAGGAATAGAATCCAGGGTTTCATGCATGCTAGGCAAGCACTCTATCACTGAGCCACCTTCCCAGCTCCTTTGTTAATTTTTTCAAAGAACCAACTCTTTGTTTTGTTGATTCTTTCTATTTTTTTTTGGATTCTAATTTGTTTAATTCTGATTTAATTTTAATTATTTCTTTCTGTCTACTGGATTGGGGTTTATCTTGCTGCTCTTTTTCAAGGAGGTTCAGATGTCTCATTAAATT
Organism: Dipodomys spectabilis; assembly: GCF_019054845.1. Taxonomy (NCBI): domain Eukaryota; kingdom Metazoa; phylum Chordata; class Mammalia; order Rodentia; family Heteromyidae; genus Dipodomys; species Dipodomys spectabilis. The sequence continues at coordinate 2,636,405 of NW_024870713.1, forward strand.
GTTGGTTTCAGATCTCTCCAATTTGTTGATGTAGGAACTCAGAGCTATAAACTTGCCTCTGAGTACTGCCTTTGTTGTGTCCCAGAGGAGCTGGTAATTTGTGTGTTCATTTTTGTTGAATATCATGAACATTTGAATTTCGTTTCTAATATCTTCCATGACCCACTGGTGATTCAACAGTGTGTTGTTCAGCCTCCATGTATTACAGGATTTTCTTTGGTGGCTTTTGGTGTTGAGTTCTAATTTTATCCCCTTGTGATCTGAGAGAATGCAAGGTATAACTTCAATGTTTCTGAATTTGGACAAGTTGGCTTTGTGACCTAAAATGTGGTCTATTTTGGAAAATGTTCCATGTGTGTATTCTGATGCTGCTGGGTGAAATATTTGGTAGATGTCTGTTAACTCTAGTTGTTCTATGCAGTTGTTTAGATCTGAGGTTTCTCTGTTGAGTTTTTGCCAACTTGATCTATGTAGTGGGGATAGTGGTGTGTTAAAGTCCTCAACAATTAATGTCTTTGGATCTATGTGGGATTTGAGGGAAAGTAGTGTTTCTTGGATAAATTTGGGTGCTCCATTGTTTGGTGAATAGATATTTAGAATTGTAATATCCTCCTGAAGGAGAGATCCCTTAATTAGTATGTAGTGACCTTCTTTATCTCTTCTCACTAATTTTAATTTGAAGTCTATGTTATTTGATATTAGGACTGCAACTCTCGCCTGTTTATGGGAGCTGTTTGCTTGGTAGATTTTATTCCAGCCTTTCACTTTCAAAATGTGTTTATGGGCAAGGTGTGACTCCTGAAGGCAGCAGATAGAAGGATCTATCCAACTAGACCACAATAAAGGCCAAGAAACTGCACTGAAACTGAAAATCCAAGAAATATAGGAAGAACCCAGTTGCTGCAGCCCCCAAGAAGGTGGATAACAGGGCAAGAACTCCCAAACACCTCTCAGTCTTAACTCTCAACATTAACAGACTTAACTCTTCAATTAAGTGACATAAACTGTCTAGTTAGATTAAAAAGCAGAATGTTTTAAGTAGGGAATGTCCCATCAAACTGGAGCTCTAGAGACTTTGTTTATAGAAATGACACTTCTTGCTCTAGCAGTCCTGGAGATCAACAGTGCTCAACTGCCAACTCATGAAGCTTCAATCTTGTTTGTGAAAAACAATAATAACAAAAGTAGTTCTCTGAGTTTGGCCATGGGTATTCTGAATTTGGACATTGTTTCCATTTGAGGATCAGAATCTATACACCTTAGTAGCATTGAAGAGGCCTAAGGAATTAGTATGAAGAACAGAAAATATTGACTAGGACAGTTTTCTTCTCCTTTAAACCTGAATATCACACTGCCTACTATGGTTCAGGTTTGGCTGGTCGAGAAAGGGAGTGGCCAGTTCAGTCACCTGAGAAGAAACAAGCTGTGGTAAATATCCAAACTGAAGATTAATTTGTAGTCATAAACTTCACTATGGCAGTTGCGTGGGAGTTGAGGAAGAATGAACAAGACCAACTGTTTCCAGACTTCTTGGGTGGCAGCTTTATGTCATGGAGGCTTCCCACCCCATACTGTTCCTGTGCTCTTTGCTCTTTGTACCCTGTATAGCAGTAAGGCTTCTGTCCTCACCAGTTTGACATTAATGTCATTTACACTGCTCTTTGAGAATTTAAGATACAACTCATATTTCCTTGACAGATTTCCACAGTGCTGCTTTATACAGATTTATGTGTATGCCCATCCTAGGGCTTGAACTCAGGGCTGAGCACTGTTCCTGAGCTTTTTTTTTTGGGGGGGGGGGGGGGTCTGGTCGTGGGCCCTGGGCGCTCTCCCTCAGCTCTTCAGCTCAAGGCTAGCGCTCTACCACTTGAGCCACAGCGCCACTTCCAGCATTTTTTTTCTGCTTATGTGGTGCTGAGGAATCGAACCCAAAGCCTCATGCATGCAAGGCAAGCGCTCTACTACCCAGGCACCTTCCCAGCCCCTGTTCCTGAGCTTCTTTTGCTCAAGACTAGTGCTCTACCACTTGAGACACGGTTCCACTTCCGGGTACCCCTCCCCCCCTTGTTTAGTGGAGATGAGTCTCACTGACTTTTCTTCCCAGGCTGGCTTCGAACCATGATTCTCAGATCTCAGCCTCCTATGTAGCTAGGATTACAGGCGTAAGCCACCAGCTCCTTGCTACAGTTTTTGTTTTTTTTTTAAAATACTGTAGTTTGAAAGTTGAGTAACAACCTAAGTAACATTGATTTGTTAATCTGACCTTGGGCTTTGTATAGGCGGTAAGATTTAGAGTGGGATCCTAGCATGATTGGATACAATAATGCATCCCTGCAAACAGTTTTAAAGTATTATGCACCGTTGAGATGTAGCTCAGTGGTAGGCAAGTTGCCTGACAATTGGAAGATTTTTAGTCCCCCAGACTCTGGGGGAGGAAAGGAAGTATTATTCAAATACTGACCAAAAAGAAGGAAGTCTCATCCTTCTCCTACCAACTCCTAGGAGATGGGGGAGTGCGGGTGTTGAGGACCCTGGTGTGGACACTGTCTGCTAGTCCAGTCTGACCTGGTCCTAGGGGAAATCATTCGTATAATTAACGGAAGGCCCTATCAGGCTTTGAATTCCTTCTACCTTTAAAATCCTTCTACCAAGGGCTAGGAAGGTGGCTTAGTGGTAGAGTGCTAGCCTTGAGCTGAAGAGCTGAGGGACAGCGCCCAGGCCCAGAGTTCAGGCCCCACAACGCGACCCAAAAAGAAAAAACAAAAATCCTTCCTGGTGGAGACATGCCCTCCCTCTTTTGTTGGTACCATTTGATTCCATTTATCTTAAAAAAAAATTCCAAATTCGTATCAGTTGCGTGAGGGGTTAAATCTTCACATGCTCATATACACATGCAAAGAACTTCGCACAGCCTTGATCACGCGCTCCAACCCTACCCTGTCTTCCCAAACGAACCTCCACACGCTTCGCTCTATTTTCTCACTTGTACACGAAGTACTTTGACTCTATTTGCTGTTTTTCACTATCTCCATTCTCCAGTAGTATCCCCCACTCGGGGCAGGACCTGTTCTCCATTCCTTCCATTCCGTGGGGGTCTTTGTGTGTGTTCAGGACCCTGGGAGGCAGCTGCACCCTTTCGAAGCCACTCTGACCCGCACCCAGAGCCCCAAAGGCCCCGGCCTGGACATCGGACCCCGGCCTGGATCTCTCCTTCCGACACCCGTAGCTCGCGGCCCACCAATCCTCGGCTCTCTCCCCGGCTTCTCCCCGCCTCCCGAACGTCACGGCCCGGCCCCCGCGGTCAGCCAGCTCCCGGCCCCGCGCCTGCCCGGTACAGCCCAGATGAGCCTTCGCGCGTTGGCGGCGCCCGCCCCGCGTCTCCTCCGCACGCTTCTCGCTTCCGCCATGAGCACTGGCAGCTTCGTCGTGTCGCAGCCGCTCAACTACCGCGGCGGAGCTCGCGTGGAGCCGGCGGACTCCTCCGGCACCGAGAAGGCGTTCGAACCGGCCACGGGTGAGCGGATGGAGTCGGTGGGGAGTTACTTCCGGCCCCTCCGTGTCGTGCGTCACCGGGGCCCGGGGATCCTGGTGGATGCGCGGTGCCCCGCGGTCTGGACGGAGCCCAGAGTCGGGGTGCGGGGCCCGCCTTGACGTCGGCAGACCCGGGAGGCGGTTCTCCGGGGCGGGGGTATCGCTCCGGGGTGGCCCCTGGCGGGCACTAATCCCGCATCTCTGGTGTAGCCCATCTATTTCTCTACCTAGACTAGAATTGGGAAGAGAAGTGGAAAAAAAAAAAAACCCAAAAAAGAAGAACCCCCCGAACTTTAGCGCGCCCCCTCCCGCCCCAAGCCTGACTGGTAACACCGACACTGTGGAGGGGAGTGTTTCCATGCAAGCGTTTGCACAGTTTCCACGACGATCGGAGCGATCACCGTGCCCGTTAACCTCCCCACGGTTACCGGCTTTTGGTAGTGAGAACTTTGAAGAGTTAAGCTTTGAGCGTGTGAGCAGATGGTACAGTGATTACATCTGTGAACTAGATCTGCGCAGTTGGCAGTTCTGTATAACGGACACCTTTGTACTCCGAGCATAATGTGTGCTGAACTGAGGAGTTGTTTATTTGCCTTTGAGGAGCACACTTCTCCGCCTTCCTTCCCGTATGGATCCGAAAGGAAACATGGCAGGGTGCATAGGTGGCTCACGCATATAATTCTAGCCATTCAGGAGACTAAAATCTGAGAATTACCATTTGTAGCCAGTCCAGGCAAGACGCTTACCTCCAGTAAACCAATGAACTCTGCTCAAGAGGCAGAAAGCCAAGTGACAGAAACTTCACTCAGAAAAGTTGCTTTTTGTTTTAATGACCTACAGTCTATGTGGTCTTTGTTTGTTCATTGTCTTTACCAAGTACCTAGTCCATTTAGTAACAGGAATGCTAGTTTTGTGAAATTTCTCTGGGAAAAGCAATGACCCAGGAATTCTTGTAAAAAGGAAGTGTGGTTGGGAAAGATGGGAGGATGGTACAAGGGTCAAGATACATTGTACTTATAAACTGATTTTTTGAATCAAACCCTTTTGTTGTCACTAAACGCAACTGGGAACAATACAACCACAGGAATATCGGGCCAAAGAACGGAAATATACAGAGGGCACCAGGGAACTCAGAAGATCATTGCCAGCTTCTGAGTCCTGAGATCCCGCTTAACAAGCTTTTTATTCAGTTTAATATGTGTGTGTAGCTGTAGGAGTGTTCACAAACTAGGATATCAATCATCTTGTGGTTACATCCATTAACAGGAGGTATAGTTTGTATACATAGCAATAATTAACTCCCTAATTCTTAAGGAAGAAGGAAGCAATAAACATTCCAACCATAACACAGGTCTTAAGCTTTTTTTAACTTTAATTCATTAATTTATTTTTACCAGCCCTGGGGCTTGAACTCTGGGCCTGGGTTCTGTCCCTGAGCTCCTTTTGCTCAAGGCTAGCACTCTACCACTTGAGCCACAGAGCAACGTCTGGCTTTTTCTGTGATTAATTGGAGATAAGAGTATCATGGAGGGGCTGGAAAGGTGGCTCAGTGGTAGAGCGCTTGCCTTGCATATATGAAGCCCTGGGTTTGATTCCTCAGCACCATATAAGCAAAAAGAAAAAAAACCGGAAGTGGCGCTGTGGCTCAAGTGGTAGAGTGCTAGCCTTGAGCTGAAGAGCTGAGGGACAGTGCCCAGGCCGAGTTCAGGCCCCACAACCGGACCGCCCGCCCCCCCCCCCCCCCAAAAAAAAAAGAGTATCATGGAGTTTCCTGCCTGAGTTGGCTTTGAACCATCCTCAGATCTCAGCCTCTTGAGTAGCTAGGATTATAGGCAGGAGCCACTGGCACTGGGCAGTCTTAAGTTTTTAGTGTCCAAACAGCCCTAAAGCACACACACTTTAGGGTGGTAACTTATACCTTGTCTTGCCTTGACTGTTTGATCTTTGCAGGCCACAGCTTTCAGCCTCCTGAGGGCTGTTTGAATCGGCTTTCCATTCTCTTAACCCTTTTCTGAGTTCACAGTTTAGCTTCAGAATTCCTACAGTTTATACAACTACTTAAGGATAAATATTCTTTTTTAAGTGTTGCAGTTCTGTTGATAGAGTTGGTTTTGTTTACAATCCTTGGGATATGGGTCTAGAAAAACATCTTTTTATATTTTGCCTCACAGTGGAAATAGGGCATAAAGTTGAAGAAACAACTTTTTCTCTTTTTATTTGAGAAAAGGATTTCTTGCTTTTAGAACCCTCTTTTTTCCTGTTGTTATTGCTTATTGCCCATATCCTTCTAGTATCAGCAGTATGGAATAACTTATTGTTGTGCCCAGGTTGCAGGACCCCCACCAAGAAGACCACTGAGACTCAGACTTTACAGCTGTTTTAAGGTTTTATTTAAACAGGCTGCAGCGGGCTGGGAAGGTGGCTCAGTGGTAGAGCGCTTGCCTTGCATGCATGAGGCCCTGGGTTCGATTCCCCAGCACCACATAAGCAAAAAGAAAAAAGCCGGAAGTGGCGCTGTGGTTCAAGTGGTAGAGTGCTAGCCTTGGGCTGAAGAGCTGAGGGACAGCACCCAGGCCCAGAGTTCAGGCCCCATGACTGGACCGAAAAATAAATAAATAAACAGGCTGCAGCTCGGAGGAGAGCCCCGAGCTAAACATTTGCAGGGGTTATAAAGGCACACAACCAACCAAGTGTTTGGATTAGTGTTGCTCTGCTAGAAACAAGCAACAAATCACTGTCACTGCCTCAAAACTTTAACCCTTCACTTACAACATAGAAAAAGGATTTAAAATCAAGAGTTCAGAGCTGGGATCCATGGCTCATGTCTGTAGTCCTAGCTACTTAGGGAGGCTGAGATTTGAGGATCATGGTTCAAAGCCAGCCTGGGCAACAAAAATCATAAAACTTTTTTTTTTTTTTTTTTTTTTTGTGGTTTATAGGACTTGAACTCTGGGCCTGGGCACTGTTCTTGAGCTCTTCAGCTCAAGGTGAGTGCTCTACCACTTGAGCCATAGGGCCACTTCCAGTTTCTAGGTAGTTAATTGGAGATAAGAATCTCAGGGACTTTCCTCCAGGATTGGCTTTGAACAGAGATCCTCAGATCCCAGCCTCCTGAGTAACTAGGATTATAGGCGTGAGCCACCAGCCCCTGGCTGGTCGTGAGACTCTCATCTCCAGAAAACCAGAAGTAGAGCTGTAGTTCTAAGTGGTAGAGCAATGGCCCTGAGTGAAGAAGCGCCCAGGCCCTGACAAGCCTCAGGACCGACCAAAAAAAAAAAAAAAAAAATCAAGAGTTCATAACCGACTGCTTTGGACCTGCCAGATCCCTGAAGTTTGGGGACAGTATTTAGGGAGTCACAAAATGACTTACAGCAACTCAATGCTAGTGGACTCGATTATACAGCAAAGAAGAATTAATCTTTCCCAAATCCATGCTGAGTTTAGAGCAGGGGATGATACCTCATTTTATTCCATGATATGGTTAAATACTTTTTTCTGAAAGAGGTCTGCAACCTTTATCAGCCTCTAAAGGGATCAGTGAACACACGTACATACACAAGTTAGGAACTTCTGATATAAAATGGTCACTAAATCAGACCATACTTTTTTTTTTTTGGTCCAGTTGTGGGGCCTGAACTCTGGACCTGGGCACTGTCCCTCGGTTCTTCAGCTCAAGGCTAGTGCTCTACCACTTGAGACACAGCATCACTTCTGGCTTTTTTCTTTTTGCTTATGTGGTGCTGAGGAATCAAACCCAGGGCCTCATGCATGCAAGGCAAGCGCTCTACCACTGAGCCACCTTCCCAGCCCCAGACCATACTTTTATTGTGTGAATTGAAACTGGGACTTTAACTCATGGGAGCACCCCTCCACCCCCGCCCCCAATCCAACTATACTTAAAAAAAGAGGAAAGAACTCAAGCACCAGTGGTTCATGCTTATAATCCTAGCTACTCAGGTGGCTGAGATCTGAGGATTACAGTTAGAAGCCAGCCTGGGATGGAAAAGTCCATGAGACTCTAATTTCCAATTAACCACAAAAAGCCAGAAGTGGAGCTGTGGCTCAAGTGGTAGAGTGCTTGCTTTGAACACAAAAGCTCAGGGACAGTGCTCAGGCTCTGGGACTGGCAAAAAAAAAAAAGGAAAGAGGAAAGAAATGCTAAGAGAATGTTGATTTATAATGATTTCAATTAAATGAGTTGCAATAATTTGAAACTGACTCTCTCTTTTTTTCTTTTGTAGGTAGAGTGATAGCTACTTTTACATGTTCTGGAGAAAAGGAAGTCAATTTAGCTGTTGAAAATGCAAAGGCTGCTTTTAAAATATGGAGTAAAAAATCTGGTATGGAGCGGTCCCGAGTCCTTTTGGAAGCTGCCCGGATAATAAGGGTATGTCTATATTGTACTTGGAGAAAACTCATCTTACATTGTTTTGAGGTTTTTTTTTTTGTAGCTAAGGTTTTTTTTTTTTAATTTTATTTTATTTTTGTGAACATACTGTACAGAGGGGTTACAATTTCATGGGCAGGATAATGCGTACATTTCTTATCAAGCATTGTTGCCTTCTCCTTTGTTTACCCTTCATATCCCTTCCCAGCCTCCCCCCCACTCTCCCACCCAATCCTCCCCCCCCCCCAACGTTGTAAAGCTCATTTTCGACATGACAACTTGTACTTCTCATTATTGCAACAGGTCCACCTGTATCCTTAAACGACTTGTTTTTCCCCATCTCCTCCACAAGTTATATTGACATCAAATATAGTGAAAACAGGGGTTATACTGTGGGGGAGGGACATACAAAGCAACAAAGAGATAATCTTATAAATGCATTAGAAACAAATGCATGAAAGAAAAAAAACATTAAAATACATATCTAAGGGTTCATTTTCCTAACATCACATTATCTGACCTTTTCCGCTTGACTCATACATATACTAGATATTGCAAATAAGGGAAACCATGGGACCTATGTTTTTTTGGGCCTGGCTTACTTCACTTAATATAATTTTTTCCAAGCCTTTCCATTTCCTAACAAATGGGGCAATGTCATTCTTTCTGATGGAGGCATAGAATTCCATTGTGTATATATACCACATTTTCTTGATCCATTCATCTACTGAGGGGCATTTGGGTTGGTTCCATATCTTAGCTATGGGAAATAATGCTGCAATAAACATAGTTGTGCTGGTAGCTTTAGTGTGGTCTTTTTTGTAAACATTAGGGTAAATGCCCAAAAGTGGGATTGCTGGGTCATAGGGGAGTTCTATGTGAAGTCTTTTGAGGAACCTCCATACTGCTTTCCAAAGTGGTTGAACAAGTTTACATTCCCACCAACAATGAAGTAAGGTTCCCTTCTGTCCACATCCCCTCCAGCATCTGTTGTTGTTAGAGTTCTTGATTTTTGCCATTCTAACTGGGGTGAGGTGGTATCTCAATGTTGTTTTGATTTGCATTTCTTTTATGGCTAGGGATGTTGAGCATTTCTTCATGTGTCTATTGGCCATCCTTCTTTCTTCTTCAGAGAAGTTTCTCTTTAAGTCTTTAGCCCACTTATTTATTGGGCAGTTGTTTCTTTGAGGATTTGTTGTTGGGGGATTTAATTTTTTGAGTTCCAAGTATATTTTAGATATGAGACCCTTGTCTGTTGTATGGCTAGTGAAGATCTTCTCCCAGTCCGTGGGCTTTCTATTGATCTTACTAGCTATGTCCTTTGCCATGCAGAAGCTCTGCAACTTCATGCAATCCCATTTGTCCAACCTTTCTTTGATTTGTTGTGTTTCCGGGTCTCTATTCAGAAAATTTCGGCCTGAGCCAAGGAGACCTAGGGTTTCTCCTATTCCATCCTGTAATGTTTTCAGAGTGTCTGCTTTGACTTCGAGGTCTTTGATCCATTTGGAGTTGATTCTGGTGCAGGGTGATATATAAGGATCTAGCTTTAGTTTTCTACAAGTTGTAGCTAAGGTTTTAAACCAACATTAGGCTTTAATGTTTTTATGAAATGGAAAAAAAAGTTTCCATATTAGTACCTTTAGATCTCAAGTAGGCTTTTACTCAGTTATTCTGGTCTACATCTTGGCTCTTGGATATCTTCCTTGGCAGGTTTTCTTCTCCTCATTTGTTTTGAATTGTCTCTTTCTCTCTCTTTTTTCCCTTGTGGCACTAGATCATGGTCTAGTCTGACCCAGGCAAAAAGCAAGACCCTGCGTCAAAAATAGCCAGAGCAAAATGGGCTGGGAAAAAAAAAAAAAAATGTAAGTACTAATCTGGGCTTGGTGGCAGATAAATATAAGAGACACTTATCTGCAGTTAAGCTGCAAAAAGCCTTAACTAGAGGTGGAGTTTAAGTGGTAGTTTGTCAGCCATGATTGAAAAAGGTGAGAGCACAAAGGTCTGAGTTTAAGCTCTGTGTGTGTGTGTGTGTGTGTGTGTGTGTGTGTGTGTGTGTGGTGTAGTGATGATAGACTATACTCATTAAAAAAAGTTAGAAAATTACAAAGAATATACACCAAAATAGCAACCATTGATATCTCAGAGTGGAAGATAGTGGTGATTTTTTTAGGGATCTCTAAATACAATAAGCCACTCTTTTGGGGACAGTGTCTAGAGACACCAGAATGGTTGCCTTTGACATGCAATTATAGGCTTTCTCCAATATAGCCAGTTACAAAACTAGGCTGTTTTGAACCCCTGGCAATAGTATTGTTTACTTTTTTTTTTTGTCAGTCTTGGGGCTTGAACTCAGGGTCTGGGTGCTGTCTCTGAGCTTCTTTTCCTTACTAGCACTTTACCACTTGAGCCACAGTGTCACTTTTGGCTTTTTCTGTGTATGTGGTACTGGAGATTTGAACCCAGGGCTTCATGTATTGTAGGCAAGCACTCTACCACTAAGCCACATTCCCAGCCCATAGAATTGTTTATTTTTGTACCAAGAAAGTTGTGAAAACACCAAAATCTGCATATGGCGTGTCCACATGACTTTGAGGGGTTCATGTAAAACCAAAAGTCCTCACGCAATTATCTAAAATGAAAAAAACACATGTCAGTAGGGCCTATATGTGTACCAGATGTGTCCACTACAGGATCAAGTGTGCTTCCTTTATTGAGAAGAAAATTGCTGTGAAAATAATAAAGGCACAAGCACAGAGTTTGAAGCTAAATAAAAAGATGAAGCTTGTTTGTCCAGAATGTATAAGGTCTGTAAAAAAAGAATTTCCAAGCCGGGCACCACTGGCTCATACCTGTAATCCTAGCTACTCAGAAGGCTGAGATCTGAGGATCACGGTTGGAAGCCAGACCAGGCAGAAAAGTCCCCATGAGACTCTTATCGCCAATTAACCCCTCAAAAACTGGAAGTGGAGCTGAGACTCAAAGTGGTAGAGTGCCAGCCTTGAGCAAAATTGCTCAGGACAGAGCCCAGGCCCTGAGTTCAAGCCCCAGGATTGACAAAGAAAAAAAATTTCCAAGGAAAAAAAGTCTTTTTGATAAATTAAAAAGGCTTTATTATATAATAAAATAAATCTGTAAATATTTACAGTTTTGACCAAGTTCAGTAGAAATAATATTAATAATTATATGATAATAGTAATTAGTAGTAGTAGCATTGTAATCAATCATCTGAGTGCCAGTGGCTTATTGTATCCTATTTAGGAGGTAGATTTGGGAGGATTGTGGTTCAAGGTTAGGGCCAAAGTTTGCAAGTTGGATATGGTGATACATGCCTGTTATTCCAACTCACAAGAGGCTGGGATCAAAAGGGTCACAGTTAGAAAACAGGTAGCCAAAAATTTCACGAGACCCTATCTCAACAGGAAAACTAGGCACAGTAGTATGTACCTGTTATCTCATAGTTCAAGCCAGCCTGGGCAGAAAGCAAGACCATATTTAAAAAATAACCACAGCAAAGCCTGGTACTGGTGGCTCATGTCTGTAATCCTTAGGAAGCTGAGATCTAAGGATTGCAGTTTGAAGCCAGCTGGTGCAGTAAAGTCTGTGATACTCATAATCTCCAGTTAACCAGCAAAAAGTAGAGCTGTAGCTCAAGTGGTAGAATACCACCTTTAAGTGAAAATACTCAGGGAGAGCATCCAGGCCTTGAGTTACACACACACACACACACACACACACACACACACACACACCTGAGCACCAGTGGTTCCAGGCCTTGAGTTTAAGATCACACACACACACACACACACACACACACACACACACACACACAGAGCTGGGCACCAGTGGCTCAAACCTGTAATCCTAACCACTCAGTACTGGGAAGTTCAGATCTGAGCATTGCAACACACACACACACACATGCACGCACCAGTGAGAGCATCAGGGAGAGCATCCAGGCCTTGAGTTACACACACACACACACACACACACACACACACACACACACACACACACACACACACACACACACCCTGGGCACCAGTGCTCAAACCTGTGATCCTAACCACACACACACACACACACACACACACACACACACACACACACACACACACACACACCCTGGGCACCAGTGCTCAAACACACACACACACACACACACACACACACACACACACACACACCCCTGGGCACCAGTGCTCAAACACACACACACACACACACACACACACACACACACACACACACACACACACACACACACACACACACACACACACACACACACACACACACACACACACACACACACACACACACACACACACACACACACACCCCTGGGCACCAGTGCTCAAACCTGTAATCCTAACCACTCAGTACCAGGAAGTTCAGATCTGAGCATTGCAGTTCAAAGCCATCTTGGGCTGGAAAATCCATGAAACTTTCATCTCCAATTAATTACCAGAAAAGAAAAGAAACTGGAAGTGAGCTGTGGTTCAAGTGGTAGGGCGCTGGCTTGAGCTAAAAAGCAGAAACCTCTAGGATAGTGCCCAGGCCCTGAGTTAAAGCCCAGGACTAGCACAAAAAGAAAAACAAGCTAGCTGTGCACCAGTGGTTCATTCCTGTAATCCTAAGGAGGCAGAGATCTGAAGATTGCAGTTTGAAGCTAGCTGGGGAAGGAAAGTCTGTGAGACTTATTTCCAATAAACTACTCAGAAAAAGCCGGAAGTGCTGTGACTCAAGTGGTAGAGCATTAGCCTTAAGCTCAAAAAGACTCAGAGACAGCACCTAGGTCCTGAGTTCAAGTCCCAGGAACGTCAATATACGCCCCACCAAAAACACAAAACAAAAAACAAAAAGGGCTGGAGATGTGGCTCAAGCACTAGTAAGTGTAAAGTTTTGAGTTCAAATCCCAGGAATCACCCCCCCCCCCCAATTTCATGAATCTTTGAAATTCCCACATGTATTATGCAGCCTAAGTGATAGAGAAAAACTCTCAGCCCTCTGTGATTGTCAGATGTGTTGAAATTGTTGTGTGATCTGCTGAGACTTTGGCTGCCTTAATTTGCTTCCAGGAACCACATGATGCCCCCTAAGCAAGGTCAAGTGAATATGGGAAAATGACCATTTTAGATTTGCTGAAAGGTGGCATGTTTGTTTTTTGCCAGTCCTGGATCTTGAACTTGAGTGCTATTTCAGTGTTTCTGTTCATGGCTAGCACTCCACTGCTTGATCCATGGCCCTACTTCTGCTTTTTTTTTTGGTTGTTAATTTGGAGATAGTCTCACTGACTTTATTGCTTGGGCTAGGTTTTGAACTTTGATCCTCAGGTCTCAGCTTCCGGAGTAGCTAGGATTGAAGATGTTAGCCACCAGTGCTTGACAAGGTGGCATGATTTTTTTTTCCCCATCCTGGGTCTTGAACTCAGGGCCTGGGTGCTGTCCCTGAGCCTCTATGTGTGCAAGGTAATGTGTCTTATATCTAGTCTTCTGTTTTACTCAAAGGAGCGGACAAATGAAATTGCCAATGTGGAGACCATCAACAATGGGAAGTCCATCTTCGAAGCCCGCTTAGACATTGAAAATTGCTGGCAGACCCTGGAATATTTTGCAGGCTTGGCTGGATCCATGGCTGGTAAGCCTTTTCCTTTCTCTGCTCACAAGATCTAGAGGAGCAGAGCCTAGTGATGAAGAGAAAACATCTTTGAGTTAACACAGGCCTGGTTTAAATTTTGGGGTCACTGCTTTCTATTTGAGTGCACAGGATTTACTTTATCTTGTCTTATCTAAGCTGGAGATAATGCCCTGTACCTCTTGGATTGTTTTAAAGATTAAATGAGCTACTACATGTAAATCACCCAGCATGTACGTGTTCTGGCAGGAGCACATCATGTGTTTGTTTGATGGATTTAGCAAAAGACTAACAATTTAGAAAGCCTGCAGCAGTTCATATTTGATGGTTAGTAGGACTCAGCTGGGCCAGAAGTCCAAGGTTTTATAGTCCCCACACTTCTTTGCTACTGAGTCTTCCCCTCATTTTTATTTCATTTGAGTTATCCAAAAGAGGCTCTGGAAACTTTTTTTTGGGAATTGAGCAAGGTGCCAGTGGTTTATACCTAGCTACTAAACAGGCTGAGATCTGAGGATTGCAATTTGAAGCCAACTTTGACAGAAAAGTCTGAGACTCTTATCTCTAATTAACCAACAAAAAGCTGGAAGTGGAGCTATAGATCAAGTGGTAGACATCCAGCCTTGAGCAAAAAAGTAAGGGACACTACTCTACTCAAGCCCTGAGTTCAAGTCCTAGTACCTGGAGGAAAAAAATATTAATTTAAGTAGGATGAACATGTGCTGGTAAAAATCTTGGGGAAGCATGGATCTCTGTTCTTTTTGTTGTTGCTGTTGTATAAATATTTATTTATTTTTTGAGACAAGATTTTTGGTAGCTCAGGATGCCCCTTGGAGTTGAGATTCTCCCAAATCTACCTTAGTGCTGGGATTACAGGCATGCACTACCATCCTTCAGCAAACTATATCCTACTTTCTCCTTTGTTTTCCCCTTAGGTGAACACATTCAGCTCCAAGGTGGATCCTTTGGTTATACCAGAAGAGAACCTCTGGGGGTCTGTGTGGGGATAGGAGCATGGAACTACCCCTTCCAGATTGCCTGTTGGAAGTCAGCTCCAGCTTTGGCCTGCGGTAAGAATGAATTACTCTGCACTGTGAGCTGCTGGTCTCTCCTATTCTCTGCTCTTCACCTCTCTATAAACACACACTTGGAAGCAGAAAGGGCTTGTTTGGGATATTCATACCTCAGAGGAGGGAGGTCCATTCCTGCCCAGCTTGTCCCTCATATTACTTAAGTTATACACACTAGTCATGTCTATATATTCCTTAAAAAAAATTATGCCTAGGGCTGGGAATGTAGCTTAGTGGTAGAGTGCTTGCCTAGCATGCATGAGGCCCTGGGTTGGATTCCACATAAACAGAAAAAGCCAGAATGGAGCTGTGTCTCAAGTGGTAGAGTGCTAGCCCTGAGCAAAAAGAAGCTCAGGGACAGTGTTCAAGCCCCAGGACTGGCAGGAAAAAAAATATTATGTCTGCCATTTGTTTATTTAGTTTTGGGCAGTAGTGAGGATTGAACTTGGCAGGTCACCATGCTTGCTAGGGAGGTCCTCTACCTCTTGAACCTGGCCTCAGCTCTCTACTTTAGTATGAGGAGAGGAGGTAACTTTTTTCCCTGCTAAATTGCATTAGAACTTGGCTTTCTTGGACAAGAATTTCCAGAAGTAGAAGATAAGCTATCACTTTCATTGGTGTCCTAAGAGAAATGATAAAGCTACCATCAGAGCAGCTCTGCTGGTTGAAAAACAGAGACTTCTGGGAGCAAGACAGTGTATCTTTAAAGGATTTTGAGGGAACACTGCAGTTAGGACACTGAAATGTGGTTCTGTCCTGTTGTCTTGAGTGTTTTGTTTTTGCACTTTTTTTTTTTTTTCTGAGGGGCAGTGTATAGAGGAGGAATAGGTTCAGAGGTAAGCCATTAGCTTTTGGGACCTTTAGGTATTTGGTTTTAACTGATATGTAATGGGACTGATTGCACCTCAAATGCTAATGTAAGCTTTTTTTTTTTTTTTTTTTGGGTCCGGTCATGGGGCCTGAACGCTGGGCCTGGGCGCTGTTCCTCAGCTCTTCAGCTCAAGGCTAGCGCTCTACCACTTGAGCCACAGCGCCACTTCCGGCTTTTTTCTTTTTGCTTATGTGGTGCTGAGGAATCGAACCCAGGGCTTTAGGCATGCAAGGCAAGTGCTCTACCACTGAGCCACCTTCCCAGCCCAATATATATATTTATTTATATTTGTTTGTTTGTTTTTCTTGTTGGTTGTGGAGCTTGAACACTGGGCCTGGGTGCTGTCCCTCAGCTCTTCAGATCAAGGCTCGTGCTCTACCACTTGAGCCACAGTTCCACTTCCTAATGTAAGCTTTAAATGAGGTGATTTATGTACAATGGCCTTGCTATGCGTAAGGAAATACTATTTGAGACTGAGCAAGTGTATGGTGTGAGCTGCCTTTAATGAGAGAAAGCAAGATAGGAAGGACAAGATGGTCTGTTAAGAACATTTTGGGTGTGGAATTTGATGGGAGGATGGGAAACAGTTGGAAGTGTCTGGGCTTGTTCTTAAAGGATCACCACTTTTGAGTGTGTGTGTGTGTCTTGCATTTATGCAGGAAATGCCATGGTCTTTAAACCTTCTCCCTTCACGCCTGTTTCTGTTTTGCTCCTGGCTGAAATCTATACCGAGGCTGGTGTGCCTCCTGGGCTCTTCAATGTGGTGCAGGGAGGTGCTGCCACAGGCCAGTTTCTCTGTCAGCATCGCGATGTGGCCAAGGTTTCCTTCACCGGAAGTGTGCCTACTGGAGTGAAGGTATAGAAGAAACCAGCCTTGGTGAACTCACATGATTCCGGATCTGGTAGTGCCAGATATGCTACACTACTGTCATGTTGATGGATCCATACTCCTTTCTCCAGGATGTGTTTTATATGTCTTTGGATTTTACCTAGATGATATGGGGCCAGAGCCTGACGTGGAAGTGGGAGGCAGGGAGGGAACAAGCCTGGGCCTAGTGTGGAGAAGGTCCCTCCCCTGCCTGAGGGGACAGTGGGGAGAGTGGGGGCCTGTGTCGGAGGCAATTTTGTCAGGTTATTTCACATTCATTTGTTTTTTTTTTTATTTTGGGTCCAGTCGTGGGCCTGAACTCTGGGCCTGAGCGCTGTCCCTCAGCTCTTCAGCTTAAAGCGAGCGCTCTACCACTTGAGCAACAGCGCCACTTCTGGCTTTTTTCTTTTTGCTTATGTGGTGCTGAGGAATCGAACCCAGGGCCTCAGGCATGCAAGGCAAGCACTCTACCACTGAGCCACCTTCCCAGCCCACATTCATTTGTTTTTAGTTTGTGTTCTGAGCTCTGTTAGCCTGATACACAGTAACACAAGAATTCCTGGCTTGATAATCCTGGGAATTTGCCAGGGTTTTAAATGAACTCCTTCTTTAGATTTTATTTTTAATAATTAATTAATTAATTTGTGCTGGCAGTGGGATTTGAACTTGGAACCTGGGCACTGTACCTCAGCCTTTTCACTCAAGGCTGGCACTCTACAACTTGAGCCATGCCTCTACTTCTAGCTTTATTTTTTAAATTCTTTTTTTTTTCCACAGTGGTCCCTGCGTGTCCTGTTTGAGTACCTGCTTTTTTTTTTATTGTAAAAATACTATACAGAGGGGTTACAATTACATGGGCAAGATAATGAGTGCATTTCTTATCAAGCATTGTTGCCTCCTTCTTTGTTTCCCCTTCCTATCCCTTCCCATCTCCCCCCCCCTTTTTAAATTCTTTATTGTGATTAAGTGATTACATAATTTCACAAATTTTACAGTATTGTGGGATAGCGTTGCTTTGTTAAATTTACAAACACATTCTAACTTTCATGGGGCAAATTGTCTATGGTGGTCTATAAAGTTTATGAGTTCTATGAGCTTTGACAATACAGTTATTTCTTCCACATCGGGTGATGTGCACATTCCTTTCTTTTTTTTGCGTAGAATTAGTTGTTCCCTCTTTCCCACTCATTCCCTCCCTCCCATCGCTGCCATTGAGTTGCTTTGTTTATTTTGATCAATGGCCAGTGCAGCTGATGGGTCCCACTGTTGTATGTTTTTCTCTGACTTCCTCTAGTTCTGTGTCCTCCAGCTTTCTGCTGGCTAATTGGAGATAAATGTTTCATAGAGTTTTCTGCCTCAGCTGGCTTCAAACCTTGATCCTCAGAACTCAGCTTTCTGAGTAGTTAGGATTACAGGCATGAGCCACCAGTACCTGACTTCCTCTTTAGATTTTGAAGTATAGTTCTGTGGATGTACTTCAGATTTTTGGAAAAGAGTATTTTAAGTAGACAAAGGGCACAGTGTATTAATGGGTAAGGCTGTGGGTCATAATCTAGTTCAGGGTGACTGGGTTTAGGTTTAGGTGGGTTAGCATGCAGACTAACTGGTGTTCACCCTCCTGCATACTTTGTTTTATTCTGTAAGATCATGGAGATGTCAGCTAAAGGAATCAAACATGTTACCTTGGAGCTCGGAGGCAAATCTCCTCTCATCATCTTCTCTGACTGTAACATGGAGAATGCTGTGAAAGGGGCACTGATGGCTAACTTCCTCACACAAGGCCAGGTATGGACCTGTATGGGAGAGGCTTAGAAGGAGTGTTTACTGGTGACCTAACAGCATGTCCTCTTGCTTTCTGTTGTACCAGTTCAGTATTCTTTGTATATATGTGTGTGAGTGCATACCAGTACTAGGCCTTGAACTCAGGGGCCTGGCACTGTCCCTGAGCTTCTTTGCTCGAGGCTAGCACTCTACCACTTGAGCCACAGCTCCACTGCAAGCTGTTTTGGTAGTTAGTTAATTGGAGGTAAGAGACTCAGACTTTCATGAGTGGGCTGGTTTCTAATCATGATCCTCAGATCTCAGCCTCCCAAGTAGCTAGGATTTGTAAGTGTGAGTAACCAGCTCCCAACTTGGCTCAGTACAATTAGTAAAAGAATAAATTGGAGCTGGGCAATGGTGGCTCATGCTACCAGGAGGCTACTCAGGAGGCTGAGATCTAAGGATCGTCATTTAAGGCCAGCCCAGCTTGGGCAGGAAAATCCCTGAGACTCTTATCTCCAATAACCCACTCAGAAAACAGGAAGTGGCAGTGGCTCAAGTGGTAGAGCGCTAACCTTGAGCTGAAGAGCTGAGGGACAGCGTTCAGGCCCAGAGTTCAAGCCCCATGACTGACAAAAAAAAAAAAAAAATTAAATAAATTGGGACTGGGAATGTGGCTTAGTAGTTAAAATTTATGTACAAAGATATTAGTCACCCTATTACTTATGATAGTCAAAACTGTAACATCCTAAATCTCTCTTAGGAAAAAATATTTGTGTGAGTTAAGATGCATTTTTATTAGGAACTACTATAATCCCCATTAGAAAAGATCCTGTTGGGGGGCTGGGAAGGTGGCTCAGTGGTAGAGTGCTTACCTTGCATGCATGAGGCCCTGGGTTGGATTCCTCAGCACCACATAAGCAGAAAAAGCTAGAAGTTGGCCAGGCGCCAGTGGCTCATGCCTGTAATCCTAGCTAGTCAGGAGGCTGAGATCTGAGGATCGCAGTTCAAAGCCAGCCAGGGCAGGAAAGTCTGTGAGACTCTTATCTCCAATAAACCACCAGAAATGGCGCTGTAGCTCAGTTGGTAGAGTGCTTGCCTTGAGATGAAGAGCTGAGGGACAGCACTCAGGCCCAGAGTTCAAGCCCCAGGAAAAACACACACACACACACACACACACACACACACACCACACACACACACACACCGCACACACACACACACAAAACTGGAAGTGGCACTGTGGCTCCACTGGTAGAGCACTAGCCGTGTCCAGGCCCAGAGTTCAGGCCCCAGGACTGACAAAAAACAAAACAAAACAAAATTCCCCCCCAAAATCCTGTTGGACTGGGAATGTGGCTTAGTGGTAGAGTGTTTGCCTATCATGCATAAAGCCGTGGGTTGATTCTTCAGTACCACATACACAGAAAAAGCCAGAAGTGGTGCTGTGGCTCAAATAGTAGAGTACTAGCTTTGAGCAAAAAGAAGCTCTGGGACAGCACCAAGGACCTGAGTTCAAGCCCCAGGGTTGGCCAAAAAAAAAAAAAAAAAAAAGAATAAATTAACATTGATACATTGATAGATTTTTCTTTTCTTTTGTTTTTTGGGTCCGGTCATGGGGCCTGAACTCTGGGCCTGGGCGCTGTCCCTCAGCTCTTCAGCTCAAGGCTAGCACTCTACCACTTGAGCCACAGCACCACTTCCGGCTTTTTTTTTTCCTTTTTGCTTATGTGGTACTGAGGAATCGAACTCAGGGCCTCATGCTTGCAAGGCATGCACTCTACCACTGAGCTACCTTCCCAGCCCTGATAGATTTTTCTTAACAGCTGGCCCATGTCTTCTTAGCCAAAGATTTTGTTCAAGATCCATTTTGTGACCTTACATTTTTTCCTTTATGATTAAGAATTATCTTCTATATGATATGTTGAGACTGTTTCCTTCCTCATCAAATGTTTTCCTCAATAGCTTAGTTTCTTCGTGAGGATTCCTGCTAAGAACAGTTTTTTTTTTTTTTTTGTGGGGCTTGAACTCTGGGATTGGGCGCTGTCCCTCCGCTCTTCAGCTCAAGGTGAGCGCTCTACCACTTGAGCCACAGTGCCACTTCCAGTTTTCTAGTGGTTTATTGGAGATGAGTCTTACAGATGTTCCTGCCCGGGTTGGCTTTGAACCGTGATCCTCAGATCTCAGCCTCCTGAGTAGCTAGGATTACAGGCATGAGCCACTAGTGCCCGGCCTAAGAACAGTTTTTGAGGTGGTTTTCTACCTTCTCTGTGTGTCAGTCCATCTTCTACTCCAAGAAGGAATTTCACCTTCTCCTGTTTTTTATTTACTAACATTTTTAATTTTATTTTATGGGTTGTAATCCATTATTTATTTTACAATCATTATTTATTATGTAACTTTTATTTACTTTAATTTTTATTTATTTTTTTTTACCAGTCATGAGGCTTGAACTCAGAGCCCGGGCACTGTCCCTGAGCTTCTTTTTGCTCAAGGCTAACATTCTACCACTTGAGCCACAGTTCCAATTCTGGCTTTTTCTCTTCATATGGTACTGAGGAATTGAACCCATGGCTTCATGCATACTAGGCAAGCACTCTACTGCGAAGCCACATTCCCAGCCCCATTATTTATTTTGATAGTCAGATAACTGCAGGTTTGGCTAGTAGGAGCCCTTTCTACAACTTTCTTTTTTTTTTTTGGCCAGTCTTGAGGTTTCAACTCAGGGCCTGGGCACTGTCTCTGAGCTTTTGCTCAACGCTAGCACTCTACCATTTGAGCCACAGTACCACTTCCAGCTTTTTTTTTCTTCTTCTTCTGTTTTTGTGGTACTGAGGCATTAAATCCAGAGCTTCATGCATGTTAGGCAAGCAGTCTACTACTAATATTCCCAGCCTCTACAACTTTTTTGATATACTTTCTTTCTTGGAGTACTTCATTATTTTCCAGGTGTTCTAATCTCTAGGAAAGACTCCTTTCTTGGGCTGAACATTACAGTCAGTTCGTCTAGGCACCCCTGGTTTCATTGAGTCAAAAGGTATTTAGAGATCAAGATGGTGGGCTTGGGAGGTAGCTCAGTAGCAAGAGTGTTTGTTTAGCATGTGTTCAGGCCCTTGGTTTGTTCCCCAGCCCTGCTCATACCTCCCTTGCCCCTGCCATGGTCAAAAAACCCCCCAAAAAACAAACAACCTCCCCCCCCCCCCAAACAAACACCAAAATAAAAGCCAAGGTATAAGGGATTCTATATTCTCTTAAGAGGCCAGTGCTAAGAAATACACATTTAATGTGTATGAGTACACATACACACTCCTATGCTTGTGTGTGCCTCTATTAACAGCCACAAGTTATTGCAGATCATTCCAATTATAGTTCCACATCATAGGATACAGTTTGGCTGTTTTCCTGTTTGAAATTCTCCCTGTTGTAATTTCCTTTTCTGGCAGTAAGAAATTTGATTCTTGTTATCCACAGTATATTTAGGTAATTGCTCAGTCCTTGAATGTACTGCAGTAGTATAAAATTGATGAATCTATACCACCGTGAAAAGTAATTCTAAGTATGGGCATAATACTATGTTTAAGAGTTCCTTGGGGGAGGGGGAGGTAGCTCAGGGGTAGAGAGAATGTCTAGCATAAGAAAAACCCCAGGACTGCAAAAACAAAAGCTACTTTGGTCAGTCCATCTTTCCTTGCCTTCAGTATGGTTAGGATACTAATTTAGAATGATAGATTTTATTTTTTGTTTCTGTTTCATTGTGAGTTGATCTTTCCCATCCTTAAATATTAAAAACTCTAGCTGGGTGCTGGTGGCTCACGCCTGTAATCCTGGCTGCTCAGGAGGCTGAGATCTTAGGATCATGGTTCAAAGCCAACCTGTCAGTTATGGGCCTTAACTCTGGGCCTGGGAGTTGTCACTCATCTCTTCTGCTCAAGAGGAGCACTCTACCACTTGAGCCACAGTGCCACTTCCGGTTTTCTGGTTAATTGGAGATAAGAGTCTCCTGGACTTTTCTGCCTGGGCTGGCTTCAAAAGGTGTTCCTCAGATCTCAGCCTCCTGACTAGCTAGGATTATAGGCAAGAGCCACCAGTGCCTGGCTTTGAGAGACTCTTATCTGAAATTAACCACCAGAAAACTGGAGGTGGTGGTGTGGCTCAAAGTGGTAGAGTGCTATCCTTGGGTGAAAGAGCTCAGAGATAGTGCCTGAGCCCTGCGTTAAAGTGCCATGACTGACAAAGAGATTTAAAAAATCTATTTTGATTGGATAAAACACTTAACTGTTTTTTTTTTTTCTTTCTGTCCGTTGTGGGGCCTGGGTGCTGTCCCTGAGCTCTTCAGCTCAAGGCTAGCACTCTACCACTTGAGCCACAGCACCACTTCAGGCTTTTCTGCTTATGTGGTGCTGAGGAATTGAACCCAGGGCCTCATGCATGCAAAGCAAGTGCTCTACCACTGAGCCACCTTCCCAGCCCCACTTAACTGGTTTTAAATGTCATAATTTCACAAAGCCCCACTCTCTTCTGTTCCCATTATCTCCTCCTTTGCTTTCCTGTCCATCCACTTGTGTCACCTTTCCTTTGTTGTGTTGCTTTTTGCAGCATTGTTAGAAGTACTCCCTTTGCTTTTTGTTTCTACTTACTATATCCTGGAAGCCATTCTATTTCCTTCTCTGTTTTTGGACTTTCTTTTCTGTTTATTTTCACTATATATATTTTTTTGTTTTTTAATTTTTTATTGTAAAGATACTATACAAAGGGTTACAGTTACATGAGCAAGGTATTTTTACTGTATTTTAATAGTATTCATGTTAATGTCCATGAGAAAGTCTAGTGATTATTTTCACTTTTAGAGTCAACCATTGACTGAAATTGAAATGCTCGTGTGTGTGTGTGTGTGTGTGTGTGTGTGTGTGTGTGTGTGTGTGCGCGTGTGCGTGTGCGTGTGTGTGTGCGCGCGTGTGCGTGTGTGTGTGCATGTGGGTGCGTGGGTGCCTGTGCGCACGCATGCACGCGCACCTATCCTGAGGCTTGAACTCTGGGCCTGGGTACTGTCTCTGAGCTTTGTTTGCTCAAGGCTAGAATTCTACCACTTAAGCCACAGCTCCACTTACTGCTTTTTGGTAGTTAATTGGAGAGAAGAATGTTAAGGCAGCAGCAAAAGGAGATTATATGATCCAGGATCTTTTTCCTTTTGCAGGTTCTAAGATTTGAACTCAGGGCTGGTTGCTTGCTCAGCTTGCTTGTTCATAGCTGATACTCTACCATGTGAGCCACGCTTCCAGCTCAACTTTTTGCTGGTTAATTGGAGATGGGATCTCTGGGAAATTCTGCTTGAGTTGACTTTGAGCCTATTGTCCAGTTTTCTCAGTGTCTTTCTCAGTGTCCTTAGCTAGGATTACAGGCATGAGCCACTTTTACTCAGCATGAGCATTAATTTTGATCTTAAAAGGTAGATTGCAGTTGCCAGTATAGTCTACAGTTACATATGTGATTCTTCCTAGTAGGATTGGGGACAAATTTTAGAAATGAAAAAATCCTTTTAGGGGCCGGGAAGGTGGCTCAGTGGTAGAGCGCTTGCCTTGCATGCATGAGGCCCTGGGTTCGATTCCTCAGCACCACATAAGCAAAAAGAAAAAAGCCGGAAGTGACGCTGTGGCTCAAGTGGTAGAGTGCTAGCCTTGAGCTGAAGAGCTGAGGGACAGCGCCCAGGCCCAGAGTTCAGGCCCCATGACCGGACCCCCCAAAAAAAATCCTTTAAAAAAAATGTACCACAGAAAAGCTCAAAAGCTATACATATGACCCTATAAGATGATGTTAAGCAAACTGAACCCCAAGATAGCGACACAAGGTTTGTTTTTCTTTCTTGCTATTGTTTTTTAATGTATTTATAATGTATACTATGTGATTTTTTTTGTTTGTTTCTTTGGTATGTTCCTCCCCCATGGTATAACCCCTGTTTTCACTGTATTTGATTCCGGTATCCTGCATCTTGTATATACATTTTTCTAATTTGGGAGGGGAAAGAAAATAACACAATGCTTAAATAGGGATACAGGTTGACCCATTGTAACAATGAAATGTACAAGACACTGTGTTGAAAATGAACTTTACAACTTCAGCCTGGTGGGGGCGGGGGGGGGGGGGAGAAGGGGAGTTGGAAGGGAAGAGATGGTAGGGGAAAAACAAAGGAGGGGGTAATAATGCTCGATAGGATAGGAAATATACTCATTACCTTACTCATGTAACTGTAACCCCTTTGTACAGTATCTTTACAATAAAAAATATATAAAAATAGTACCAGTGGGGGAAGCATATGAATGGAGGTAGGAAGATTGCGCAAATGCAGTCATTGTATTCATTGTGTGTACATTATGTAAAAACTGAACTGTGTCCCCTGGCGTTCATGGCTCACACCTGTAATCCTAGCTCCTCAGGAGGTTGAGATCTGAGGATTGTGGTTCAAAGCCAGCCTGGGCAGGAAAGTCTGTGAGACTCTTACCTCCAATAAACCACCAGAAAACTGGAAGTGGTGCTGTGGCTCAGGTGGTAGAGTGCTTGCCTTGAGCTGAAGAACTCAGGGATAGCGCCCAAGCCCAGAGTTCAAGCCCCATGACCAACCAAAAAAAAAAAAATGCACTGTGTAACTTGAGGGTAGTGATGGAAAGGGACAAACGGGGGAGAATAATAGGGATGGTGTTGACCAAGAAGCACTGTACTCATAATCTGACTCAGGGAATTATAACCTCTTTGTTCAACTATATCATCATCATAATAGTAATAAAAATAATAAATATCATGTCTCTTTTAGGTTTAAAGTTGCTAGATTATTTTTCTTTTTCCATTTCCCTTTTTCTGATCTTGTGTCTGCCCTTTAGGTTTGCTGTAATGGCACAAGAGTATTTGTACAAAAGGAAATTTTTGATAAATTCACTGAAGAAGTGGTGAAACAGACCCAAAAGATAAAAATTGGAGATCCCTTTTTGGAAGATACAAGGATGGGTCCCCTTATCAACAAACCACATCTGGAGAAGGTTCTTGGCTTTGTTAAATTGGCAAAGGAAGAGGTAAGAAACGAGAGGCGGCTAAGAGGGCAGTGAAAGGCTGCTGGCTGAGTGTCTCTTCTGGTTAATATCCAGTGGCCATGCATGCCCTTCTGCTATGCTAGGCTATGCTCTTGCAATGGGGAGATTTTAATGTTTCAGGAATGCATATGGGAGTGACATGTTTATCACAGAAGATGTATTCTTTCTCTTTTCTTTCCAGGGCGCTAAAGTGTTATGTGGTGGAGATGTGTATGTTCCTGAGGATCCCATATTAAAAGATGGATATTACATGAAACCTTGTATATTAAGTATGTCTTCTTGTCTGCTCTTAAATGGGTTCAATGAAGTATTAAGTATATCGAATGATTATGTGTAAAGTATGTATGGAATATAAAGCGATGACCCAGGTGTCGTAAGTAGATGTGGGTTACCTCTGAAGCCCTCTGGGTGCCCTGCTTCTAGGTCAGCCATATGTATTAGGTTCCATGAGAAGTTCAAGGAAATGAAAGTAGCTAGATACTGGTGGTTCACACCTGTAATCCTAGTTACTCAGGAAGCTAAGATCTGAGGATCAGTGGACACTTTTATTCCAATTAAGCACCAAAAAAGCAGAAGTAGAGCTATGGCTCAAGCAAGAAAGCTCAGGGACAGAGTCCAGGTCCTGAGTTCAAGCCCCAGAACCAGTACCAAAAATAAGTTTACCATTAGGATATTAATTTTTGTTTGTTTAGTTTCCTCTCTTTTGCATGTTTGTTTCTTTTCACTATTTAACATTGTGATGAATATTTTTGTAAAGTCAGTGTTGTTTGACTTAGTAGAGGTAGAGTTACACAAAGGCTGTAATTTAATAGAGATTATGAAACTGCCAGGTGAAAAGGATATTCCAGCCAGTATTCACAGTTGGCCATGTCATAATGGACTTTTTTTTAAATAAAGTGCTATATTTTCCTATTAACTGTGAATAATGCATTTAAAAAATTTCCTAAAATGAATTTTTAAAAATTATAGTTAAGTAGTTACATGAAGAGGTTATAATTCCATAAGTCAGATTAAGAGTACAGTACATGTTGATCAATGTCACTCCTTCCATTGTGGTCCCCTATTATTTCCCCTCCCATTCCTACTCTCAAAGGAAGAAGTCGTTTTTGAGGGTCTGAGCTAACACTCCCTTCTCTGACATACTGTTTTTTTTTTTTTGTTGTTGTTTTTTGGGGTCCAGTCATGGGGGTTGAACTCTGGGCCTGGGCGCTGTTCCTCAGCTCTTCAGCTCAAGGCTAGCACTCTACCACTTGAGCCACAGCACCACTTCCGGCTTTTTTCTTTTTGCTTATATGGTGCTGAGGAATCAAACCCAGGGCCTCAGACATGCGAGGCAAGCGCTCTACCACTGAGCCACCTTCCCAGCCCCTGACATACTGTTTTCTATAACTGCTTTCAGCTAATTGCAGAGATGACATGACCTGTGTGCAGGAAGAGATCTTTGGACCTGTTATGTCCATTTTATCGTTTGACAGTGAAGAGGAGGTTCTGGAAAGGGCCAACAACACCACTTTCGGACTAGCAGCAGGTGTTTTTACCAGGTACGTAGAAAGGGACCCCAAATGAAGCAGCTTTGAAGGGTTGAGCTACAGAATGCTAAGATGAGCAGCTGACCTTCCTCCTCCCCAAAGTTGCCCTCCAGCCATCAGCATTTTCCATTTGTTGAAGTTTATGCTTTTTTTTTCCTTTTGCAATGCTGAGGATGGAACCCAGGGTCTCGTCCATTCCAGGCAAGTACTCTGCCACTGAGATACCCTCCCCCTCCAATCTTGTTTGCTTTGCTTTAAGTGAGGCGATGCCAAAGCAGCATTTTGTAGTTTGCCCTCAATGGCCTGGCAACCCTGCTCTCAATGTAAATTGAACCATGAATTTTGCTGATGAAAAAGCTGTTCCTTCATTCCTTCACTGAGTAAACATTTTAGGTTCTGGCCTGTGTAAAGCATTGGCTGAGGTACTTACTGGAAACATACGTATTTCTACAATTAAAACAATGTTTTAATGTTATTATAAAGGTGTTATACAGAGGGGTTACAGTTACATAAGTCAAGTAAAGAGTAGGTTTCTTTTTGGACAATGTCACCCCTTCTTGTATTTCTCCCATTTAGAAATTTATAAGCAAGGGGCTGGGAAGGTGGCTCAGTGGTAGAGTGCTTGCCTTGCATGCATGAGGCCCTGGGTTCGATTCCTCAGCACCACATAAGCAAAAAGAAAAAAGCCAGAAGGGCACTGTGTCTCAAGTGGTAGAGCACTAGCCTTGAGCTGAAGAGCTGAGGGACAGCGCCCAGGCCCAGAGTTCAGGCCCCACGACTGGACCCTCCCCCCCAAAAAAAAAAGAAATTTATAAGCAAATGAGTACTGGTAATATTCTTCAAAAATAAGATTATTATTAATTATTATTATTATTTTGTCGGTTGCGGGGCTTGAACTCTAGGCTTGGGCGCTGTTCCTGCGCTCTTCAGCTCAAGGCTAGCGCTCTACCACTTGAGCCACAGCGCCACTTCCGGTTTTCTAGTGGTTTATTGGAGATAAGAGTCTCAGGGACTTTGCTGCCCGGGCTGGCTTTGAACCGAGATTCTCAGATTTCAGCCTCCTGAGTAGTAGGATTACAGACATGAGCCACCAGTGCCCAGCAGGATTATTTTTTTTGTCAGTCCTGGGTCTTGAACTTTGGGCCTGGGCACTGTCCCTGAGTTGCTTTTGCTCAAGGCTATTATTCTACCACGACTTCTGGCTTTTTTTGTTTATGTGGTGCTGAGGAATTGGACCCAGGGCTTCATGCATGCTAGGCAAGCACTCTACCACTAAACCGTATTCCGAGTCCAACAGGATCTTTTTTTTAATGGGGCTTATAGTAGTCCTAATAGTTGGACTGGGATGTAGCTTTGTGGCAGTGCACTTGCTTAGCAAGTACAACGTCCTGGGTTTGATCCCCAGTACCAAAAAAGAAAAGACAAAAAAAATACAGTTAAAAACCTAGGAGCTAGGAAGGTGGCTCAGTGGTAGAGTGATTGCCTTGCATGCATGAGTCCCTGGGTTCGATTCCTCAGCACCACATAAGCAGAAAAAGCCGGAAGCGGTGCTGTGGCTCAAGTGGTGGAGCGCTAACCTTGAGCGGAAGAGCTGCGGGACAGCACCCAGGCCCAGAGATCAAGTTCCAGGACAAACAAAAAACAACAACAACAAAAAACCCTTAATAGGGATTGCATCCTAACTCACATAGATAGTTTTTCCTAAGAGAGATTTAGGATGTTCCAGTTTTGAATATCATATGTAATATTGTGACTAATATTTTTATACATAAATTTTAACTAATACAAGTAAAAGTGATTTGGGAGCAAAATTTTTCTGAAAAAGCCAGGCATGGTGCTACATAGACATATGTAACACTAGCACTCAATAGTCTGATGCAGGAGGATCATGAGTTTGAGGTTAGCTTGGGCTGTGTAGCAAGAGTGTCTCAAAAAAAAAATCACTAAAATCAAGTATGTATTTCTTGATTGTGTACAAACTTTGATTAAATGGCAATAGAAGGCAGATTTTTTTTTCCATTTAGAGTTAATGCTGTTTGTTTGATGTGATGTCAGAGGTCAGATTATTTGTTGCTCTGTGGTCAAGAACCCAGGAAGGAAGAACCCACGTCTTCTCTCCAGTGAAGCATCTTGGAGGCATGCTGTCATTGCTTCCCTTTGAGTTCTGAAGAAAAGGTTGGGAGCTGCTTTGCTAATGAGATGAGATGATTGAGCAGGTTAAGTGTTCTTGCTTGACCACCATCCATACTGGCAAAGCCCATCAGGAGGAAGTGTGATCCTAATGTGCTGAGTTACTTCTTTCTTATTTTTTTGTTGGTCATGGGGCTTGAACTCTGGGCCTGGCTGCTGTCCCTCAGCTCTTCAGCTCAAGGCAAGCACTATACCACTTGAGCCACAGTGCTGCTTCTGGGTTTCTTGTGGTTTACTGGAGATAGAATTCTCACAGACTTTCCTGTCTGGGCTGGCTTTGAACCTTGATCCTCAGATCTCAGCCTCCTGAATAGCTAGGATTACAGGTGTGAGCCACCAGCACCCGACTTTTTTTTTTTTTTTTTCTTAAACAACTTTACATTCTAACAATCTTACTGGGATTAAGGCACACACCATACAGCTCATCTATTTTAGTGTTTTTAGTATATTTGCAGAATTATGCAATTATAGCTGCAAAATAGCGTAATTTTAGAATATTATCAGTAGATTTTCTTGATCCCAAGAAGAAACTGGGTCCCTTAACAGTCACCTCTCATGTTTTCTCCTTCTCAGATCCTGCAACATTGACCTATTCTGTCCCTGTGAATTTGCCCATTCTGAACATTTTATATAGGTGTAGTCATACCGTTGTGGTGTTTGTGTTGGCTTCTTCCACTTTTCCTGTTTTCAAAGTTTATATATGTTGGAGCATGTATCTGTAAATTCCCTTTTCCTCCTGAAAAGTTTTCCACTGTATGGATCTACCACCTTTAGTTTATAAGACTTCTTTGCTTTTTGAGGCAGGATCTCATTGTGTAGCTCAGGCTAGTCTGGAACTTACAGCCCCCTTGCTTCAGCCTCCTGAGTCTGGTGTTACAGCTTTAAACTACCATGCCCAGCTTAC
Source organism: Dipodomys spectabilis (assembly GCF_019054845.1). Classification (NCBI taxonomy): domain Eukaryota; kingdom Metazoa; phylum Chordata; class Mammalia; order Rodentia; family Heteromyidae; genus Dipodomys; species Dipodomys spectabilis. Next base: position 2,666,226 of record NW_024870713.1, read on the forward strand.
TGTTTATCCATTCATCTGTTGGTGGATAATTGTCAGATTGTTCCTAGTCTTTTTTTTTGTCAGTCATGGGGGTTGAACTCAGGGCCTGGACATGTCCCTGAGCTTTTTTTGCGTAAGACTAGCTCTCTACCTCTTTGAGCCACAGGAATACTTTGTTTTCTGGTGGTTAATTAATGGTGTGTCATTGCAGTTTTGCTTTACATTTGTGTTGATTGTTTGCCATTTTCTTGACAGTTTTTATTTGCAACACAAAAGTTTTAATTTTGACAAATCTTTTTTTTTTTTTTTTCAGTTTTGCTACTTTTATTTCAGGGGCTTTGCCTAGGCTAAGGTCATGGGGCTTTTTCCGTGTTTCTTCCTACAAATTTCCTGGTTTTCCCTCTGACACTGTAGGTCTGTGGTCCACATGAGTGGATATTGTGTGTAGAATGAGAAAGGACCTTTTGTGTGTAGGTATGTGGTTGTTCTTACACTATTTGTTGAAATATTTTCCCCCTATTGAGTAGTTTCTTTTTTTTTAAATTTAATTTTATTGTCAAGGTGATGTACAGAGGGGTTACAGTTACATATGTAGGAAAGTAAGTACATTTCTTGTCTGTTGAGTAGTTTCTATGCCCTTGTTGTTCTGTATTTTGTAAATGCTGTTGGATGAAATGAAAACTAAATCTATTTCTGTTTTGCTTAAATGGTGAGTGGTTTTGAAACATTTTGAAGAAACAAAAATTTGGCAAGATTTCAGGACCTTTAGATCTAGCAGTCTGAGTGTTCCTGTAGGAGCATAGCATAAGCACTGTGAATAACCCCAGTCTCTTTTCTCCACAGAGACCTCCAGCGGGCTCACAGAGTAGTGGCAGAGCTGCAGGCTGGAATGTGCTTCATTAACAACTATAATGTCAGCCCAGTGGAATTGCCCTTTGGTGGATATAAGAAATCAGGTGAGGCTGGGAAAGTGGCTTAGTGGTAGAGTGCTTGCCTAGCATCCATGAAGCCCTGGTTTTGATTCCCCAGCACCACATACACAGAAAAAGCCAGAGGTAGCTCTGTGGCTCAAGTGGTAGAACACTAGCCTTGAGCAAAAAGCTCAGGGACAGTGCCCAAGCCCTGAGATTAAGCCTCAGGATGCAAAAAAGAAATCAGGTAAGGAGCTGGAAAGTGCAAAAGCAAACCAGGTTGCTAAGAGGACTGTCATATAACCAGTCATTATACCCCAGTGGTCATAAGTCTACCTGGGTATATTCACCTGGGGAAATACATAGACTCCTGGTCTTGCCCAGACCCACTGTGCCAGTCTGTGGGAATGGAGGCCAAGTGTCTGCAGAGGGCTCTGCGGTACACATATTAAATCATTCTATCTGGGCCATGTTTTTAAATGTCATAATTTACCACAGTTCTAACTCACTCCCTCCCACTGGGAGTATTTTCCTTAAGCTACTGCTGCCCCATTTCATAGTCAGACATGTATTATCATCATATGTCAGAGACCTTGTATCTGGCAAATACTTACAGGCATCATGTGGGCAAATACATAAACACTACTGAAATGGTCCTGGCAAGTTTTACAGTCTGATTTGGTATTTAGAATTGTCCTGGCATTTCTTAATCACCTCTAATCCCTGTAGGGCACTTGGAATAACTGGATACATAGCCCAAGTAGAATTACTACCAAGGTACCATTTAGTATGGTCTGAATCACCCAGAATAATGTACACTGAAGTTAAGGTTCATGTTATGTGTTTTCCTGTCCTTATCCCTAAAGACCTGTGGGTCACACTTCCCATCCCTAGCCCACAGATAGCACATGGGTTGAAGACTGGATCCCATATGTGAAGATTCTGTGTTCTTCCCTGCCTCAATAAGCAGTGTGTGCTTTCTCTGACAATGTCAGTGACAGCTCATCCTAGCTCCTTCTCTTCCTTTTAGGGTTTGGCAGGGAGAATGGCCGAGCGACAATCGAGTATTATTCGCAGCTGAAGACTGTGTGTGTGGAGATGGGTGATGTGGAGTCTGCTTTTTGAAATTCTTCTGTGAGGCCTGTCCATGAGAGAATTGAGAGCTTGTCAAATCTAGACTTGCAGTTATTATGGATAATTGTTCAGTGTTCTTCACCTATCACTCACCTGTCTAATGAAAATGTGCCTAAATGTCCTTTAGATAGTAATCAAGGAAACTGTGATTTTCCTCAAAGCTAATTTCTGTGAAATCTGCCAAAGCCAAGAACGCACTTCAAGAGAATAGGTAGATTAAACATTACATTTCTTATACTTCTGATTCCAGCCATGTTAATTTCTTCTTTCTTTTTCTTTTTTCTTTTTTAGCTTACTTTAAAGAACATGATACTTTGTAGTTTCCTAGTAGACTCAGTAGATATGATTTCTGTTGGCTGACTTTTTTGTGTGTGTTGGTACTGGGCTTAAATTCAGGGCCTGGTGCTGTCCCTTAAGTTTTCCACTCAAGGCTGGTTCACTACTTTTTGAGCCCCAGCTACACTTCATACTTAAATACTAAGTATTACATTTAATGCTCAGAGATGAGTCTCATAGACTTTTCTGCCCAGGCTGACTTTGAACCTCAACACTCAGATCTCAGCCTCCTGTATAGTGGCCAGTGAGTCACTGGCACTGGGCTTTGTTGATATCCACCCCCCCCCCCCCCATCATGGGGCCTGAACTCTAGGCCTGAGCACTGTCCCTCAGCTCTTCAGCTCAGGCTAGTGCTCTACCACTGAGCCACAGAGCCACTTCTAGGGCCTCATGCATGCAAGGCAAGCACTCTACCACTGATCTACCTTCCCTTCCTTGTTGACATTTTTAAAGCTGTGTTCTTCTGTCATTCCCATTGAGAAAATTGATGATTCATATAGAGAGGGGATTAAATAATAGATGAGGGTCAGGTTTTGTACAACTTGGAAATTGATTTCATTCAACCCCTCCCCTCCCACATATACATACCCCCCCCCCCCTAGTAAAACTTGCCTTTGGTCCTTAAATACTACAGATAGCTTGTTCTCTTGATTTTTAGCACCCTAACCCAAGTTTGTTCTCTTACAGCAAAAAAGTTGCTTTTTTAAGTGCTTAAATATCACTGCTAATGTATAGTGAAATTAAAAATAAATTACATGTTAATCCTTTTTCTTTCTTGTTTTGAAACTCAACACAACTTAAGGCTGTGGCTGAGGGATCTGATCCACCTCTGGCAGTTAAGTACAAAGGGCAGATTGAGTTGCTATAAAGAATTTATAGGGCCAGGTGCTGGTGGCTTGCATCTCTGGAGGTTGAGATCTGAAGATCTCAAAGCTAACCCAGGCAGGAAAGTCTGGGAGACTCTTATCTCTGATAAACCACTCAGAAAACCAGAAGTGGCGCTGTGGCTCAAATGGTAGAGCTCTAGCCTGGAGCTGAAGAGCTGAGAGACAGCGTTTGGGCCCAGAGTTCAAACCCCACAACCTACAAGAAAAACAAAACCCAACAAAACTTATGGCTCCAGGTTGTTTCCCATTGTGATGGGGCCAATCCTGAAGAGCTGGCACATCACCTCACGTTCCTTGTTGGAGGCTGCTGCATTGAGACCCTGTCCTGCCCTTTCTCTCCTTTCAGGGGACTAGTTAATAACAAATGATGTTGGCAGTTGGAGTTAAAGAATTGAGGGACAGGCCAGCCGCTGGTGGCTCATGCCTGTAATCCTAGGTACTCAGGAGGCTGAGCTCTGAGGATCGCGGTTCAAAGCCAGCCCGGGCAGGAAAGTCCATGAGACTCTTATCTCCAATAAACCACTAGAAAACTAGAAGTGGCGCTGTGGTTCAAGCAGTAGAGTGCCTGCCTTGAGCTGAAGAGCACAGGTACAGTGGCCAAGCCCTGAGTTCAAGCCCCGAGACCGACAAAAAAAAAAAAATGTCCATCTAGGCTGCTCCAGCCTAGATGGACAGTGTCATTTCAGAATGTGGGAATTGTTGAATCAGCCTGCCTGGGGGTTAGTGGAGGTCATTTGTGATAGCTAGCTAGGCACAGAGTCGTCTCACCCTGTGTCTTAGGGCCTGGTGTAACAGAAACAGTAGGAATTGCCTGGGAAGAGAAGCTTCTGATGCCCCTTCTGAGTTAGCTCTGAATTTCAGATGAAGAAACTGATTTGAAGAAAGAGGATCCAAGACAAGTTAGTGAATTGAGGGGTTGTCTAGACCTGGTGTGGGACTTGAGATCCTGTGCTTCTGTGGTTTCTGTGACTGCAGTAAGAAGCCTTTGCACATGTGATGGCTTGAAGCAACACAAATGTGTTATCTGGACATCATATATTTAAAATGGTTTTTTACTTGGCCAAATCCACAGAGTTGTCAGGATCACGCTTCCTCCAGAGGCTCCATAAGAATTCTGTAGTTGGATGTTGAATAACTCATCCACAGATGTGTATGCTAAAGGCATGGTTCCAGGGAGTTACAATTGAGGCTTGGTGGAACCTTCAGTGGGTTGGGGCTCCTGAGGTGCTCAGGGCATTGGGTGTGCCTTCCAAGGGAATGCAGAACTCCACCATGCACTCCCGCCATGAAGGGCCCAGAGCAATAGCCAGTTGATGTGGATCAAACCCTCTGAAACGAAACCAAAAAGACCTTTCCTTTCCTTTAAAAAATATTTTTTGTGTGTGTGTGCCAGTTCTCAGGCTTGAACTCAAAGGCCTGGGCACTGTCCCTGAGCTTCTTTTGCTCAAGGCTAGCGCTCTACCTTTGAGCTACAGTATGACTTCTGGCCTTTTCTGTTTCTGTAGTACTGAGGAATTGAACCCAGGGAGGGCTTCATGCATGCTAAGCAAGCACTTTACCATTAAGCCACATTCCTAGCCCTAGCTACTGTATTTCATAAATTTGTCTGAACAAAGAATTGAAAGAAATGACTGATGGGCTGGGACACCAGAAAAATGTACATGTTCTGTACAGATGCAGTTATTAGCATATTTCTTTTCTTTTTCTTTTTTTTTCTTCTTGTGTCGCCTTGGCTTGAACTTGGGGCCTGGGCACTGTCTCTGAGCTTTTTTTGTTCAAGGCTGGCACTCTACTACTTGAGCCACACTCCACTTGCAGCTTCTTCGGTAGTTAATTGGACATGAGTCTCATGGAGCCTGGCGCTGGTGACTCAGAGCTGTTATCCTAACTAACAGGAGGCTGAGATCTGAGGATCCCAGTTCAAAGTCTGGCCTTGCACATGAAAGCAAGTTTACTACCTGAGTTACACCCCAGTCCTACAGATGCAATTTAAAAATTTTAAATGTCTGACCCACAGGTGTGAGACCCAACAAAAAGGAAGGCTGACTAGGATTACAGGCGTGAACCACCAAGAGCCTGGCCTTTCATATTAAGTATTTTAAAATTTCTTTGAGGGCTGGGAAGGTGGCTCAGTGGTAGAGCGCTTGCCTTGCATGCATGAGGCCCTGGGTTTGATTCCTCAGCATCACATAAGCAAAAAGAAAAAAGCCGGAAGTGGTGCTGTGGCTCAAGTGGTAGAGCTCTAGCCTTGAGTTGAAGAGCTGAGGAACAGCGCCCAGGCCCAGAGTTCAGGCCTCACGACCGGAACCAAAAAAACAAAAAAGTCTTTGATTGACAGATTACTTTGTGAAGTGTATTGAATGATGCTTTGGGGGCAAGTGGAGAGAGAATTGTATTGATGCCAGAAAGAAGAAATACTTGCTGGTTCCTGGAGGGTTCACTCCTTTGCAACTTCAGAATCCCTATCTTTTTGTTTTTGGTCAGTTGTGGGGCCTGAACTCCAGGCCTGGGCACTGTCCCTCAGTTCTTTGGCTCAAGGCTAGCAATCTAGTACTTGAGCCATTGCATCACTTCCGGCTTTTTCTGCTTATGTGGTGCTAAGGAATCAAACCCAGGGCCTCTTGCATGCAAGGCAAGTGCTCTACCACTGAGCCAACTTCCCAGCCCAACTATCTTAGTGACCCTGTAAGGACACAATTGCCTTAGACCTTAACTGAGCAGGTCTTTTACATACAAAGCCCTGGGGCCTTCTGCTTTCTCCCCTGCTGTGCTTTCTTCCTTGCCTGAGAGATCCTAATTGCTGCGAGAATCTGACCTAGTGGGTTAAAGATTAACACCTTCCCACCAAGCACTTTACCAAAATTTCCCTATAAATTAGAACACTACTCCAAGTCCTTGACTGCTTTTTTTTTTTTTGGTACTGGTCCTGGGGCTTGAACTCAAGGCTTGGGTGCTGTCCCGAAGCTTTTTGCTTGATACTAGCACTCTGGTGCTGTCCCGAAGCTTTTTGCTTGATACTAGCACTCTACCACTTGAGCCACAGCTCTGTTCTGGCTTTTTTGGTAGTTAATTGGAGATAAGAGTCTCAGGAACTTGCTTGCCCTGTCTGCTTCGATGGGCGATCCTCAGTTCTCAGACACCTGAGTAGCTAGGATACCTGTATGAGTCACTCGCACCTCACCCTTGGCTACCTTATACATTGTCAGAGTCTGCACCCCAGCTTCTCTTAATGCTCAAGTCTGAGTTGGGCTTTTCTTAGCAATAAAAGTGAATCCTTGGCTGTCATGGCTACAGTGCCTGCCTGGCAAGTACGAGGCCCTGAGTTCAAACCCTCGCAACACTACCACTACACCTTGTTGGACATATGGCTCTCAGTTTCCACTTTAGACCTGTGTGAAGGTAAACCTGAATTTTAGTAAGATCCTCAGAAGCAACATAAGCCAAATAGTTTGCCAAGCAGCGCCTTTACAGAAGTGAATCTCAGGTTTGGCTGTGCACTAAGAATTGCCCAGGGAATTAAAAAATACTGACATGCTAACTTAATGGATCTGGGTGTCTGGAGTCTTAAAACTTCTTTCAGTGAATTTAATGGGCAGCTGAGGTTGAGAACCACTGCTTTCAGGGTTGTGAATTTAAGTACAGTGGCATTAGTTACATAAAGCTCTTTTTAGAAAAACTAGTTCTGTGGCTTGAACTCAGGGTCTGTCCCCGAGCTTTTGTGTTCAAGTCTAGTGCTTTACCACTTGAGTCACAGCTCCACTTCCAGCTTTTTGGTCATTGATTGGAGATAAGAGTCTCATGGACTTTCCTGCTTGCACTGGTTTTGAACCATGGTCTCAGATCTCAGCCTCCTGCAGTAGCCAGGTGAGCCACCAGCGCTTGGCAGCGTTCTTAAATTTAATGAATTAAGTAAAAATTCAGCCTGTCAGTTGTTTTAGCCACATTTCCACATATGTGGGTATTGGTTATTATCATGGACAGTGCAGGCAGTATTGCCATCCTGTCAAATAATTCTTTTTTTTATTTTTATTTTTTTTCAAATAATTCTTTTGGACAGTGTTGCTTTAGATAGAGGTGGAACTGGGAGATGATTCTCCTCCTCCTCCTCCTCCTCCTCCTCCTCCTCCTCCTCTTCCTTCCTTTTTCCTTCTTTTCTTTCTTCTTTTTTTGCCATTCTTGAGGCTTGAACTCAGCCTAGGCACTGTCCCTGAGTGTGTCTTGTTTAAGGCTTGTACTCTACCACTTGTTCCACAGTGCCATTCTGGCCTTTTCTGTTTATGTGATATTGAGAAATGGAACCCAGAGCTTCATGCATGCTAGGCACACATTCTACCACTAAGCCATAGTCCCAGCCCTATTCTGCATTTGATTGGGCTACATGGGCTGGATTGGGAAGGTTTGGAGGATAATCTGGGTTGCTGATGTTTGTGAGTTTGACCAGCAGGTGGCTCTTATGCTTCCTAGGACACCTTATGCTGGCGCCTGAACCTAGCCTGGGCCTCTAGAGCTTTCTACTAGGCATTGTGTATGCAGTATCATTTGATATTTAATAATTCCATAGAATTAGTGTTATTATGCCCAGTGTATGGCCAGGAAAGCTGAAGCCTAAGGAACTTTGATAAACCTGGGCTACCTGTAGGTGGGGATTCTTATAGTACTTAATTGTATGGATTAATTAAACTTTTATACATTGGTGTGGCTCTGATTTCCATCTGTAACAAAACTTTACTTTTTTATGGAAGTAAATTGACTCTTGGGAACATACACTGTTGATAGGTTATCAGTTAATGGTTTCTATTACTTTCCTCCTTAATATGAGGAATCAACAACCTAGCTTTCCATGTTTTGCTGCAGCCCTCTAACTGCCTTGTCCTAGGAGTCTCTGAATGTATGCTTACTGCAGGCATGCAACCATACCACATGTAGTGAGGGTCCAGGCTTTCCTCTAAAACTCCATGTAAGTCCCTTCCGCAGTAGCAACATGACAAAATGGGTCACTCTACTTTTGAAAGTTCATCCTTTTCAGATGTCAGAGGCCATCCATCTCTAGGTCTGTGCCCTGCCTCTCGAGGCCTCCAATCTGCTGTGAGAAAACAGCAGCAAGTTCTCTGGCCACATTAGTTGCATTTCTTATTAACCCCAAATCTAGCTTGGTACAGCTATTCAGTAATGCCATTTTTTCTTGTAGTCAGGACCCAGACCTTCTTGACACTCAGTACCACCATTATGTCACAAAGGAACATTTAGTGTAAAAAAGAAGGCGAATTAAAGCTTTATAAAAACAGCTCTCAATTTCCTTATTTTTCTTTTTTCTTTTTTTTTTGGTTGGTTATGGGGCTTGAACTCTGGGCTTGGGCGCTGTCCCTGTGCTGTTCAGATCAAGGCGAGCGCTCTACCGCTTGAACCACAGCGCCACTTCCAGTTTTCTAGTGGTTTCTTGGAGATAAGAGTTTCACGGACTTTCCTACCCAGGCTGGCTTTGAACTCCTCAGTTGCTAGGATTACAGGCGTGAGCCACCAGCACCCGGCTTCAATTTCCTTATTTTTCACAAGTCTAGTGAATATTCCTTATCAGCTGACACTGGAATGTATGCTGATCTAATCCAGCCTCCTCATCTTCAGTGGCTGACTACAGCACTCCAGCACTCCATCCTTCTATCCCTGTCTCTGAAGCTTAAGCAGTACAGTGGTACAATGGAAACTGCATGGAGTTTAGAACCCAGCCTGGTTCAAATCCTATCCCTCATCCTCATAAACTGTTGAGCACTTGAAATGTGGCTAATGCAAATTAAGAATGATTTTTTTCTTCTGAACTTCAAGGTTACAGTTTGACATATCCTTTTTCTCAGGCTTACTTCACATTTCCCACTTTATCACAGATACATGGAGTATTCTGGTTCTATTTGTCCTTTGCTCCCTTTTTCACTCCCACTAGCATCACCCCTTACATTTTTATTTCAGCTTCCTGATACTCATTTTCTTAAACTGTTGATTATTCAAAAGGTTCACTCCGTGCCTATACTATACTTTAGTCAACTTAATCCTGTATATAAGCATATTCCTCTGTGTGTATTTATGTGGGGGGTTATGTTTTGGGTCTAAGATCCACATATGAAAGAAAACATGTGCCTTGTAGATTTCTGGGCCTGGCATACTTTGTCAGTATATTTCCCTGCAAATGACATAAAATCATTATTTGTGACAGCTATGGTGCACATAGGTGTGCAGACTTTTAGATAAATGCCCAAGAATGATATTGCTGAGTCATAGCGTAGCTCTGTGTTTAGTTTTTGAGGAATTTCCAAACTGATTTCCATAGTGGTTGCCCTAATTTACATCCCTATCAACAGTATATTTGCCAGCACTTTGCTGCTTGTCTTCTTACTAGAGTAAGATCGAATCTTAATGTTGTTTTGACTCACTTTGCTTTTTATAGCCAGAGATATTGATCATTTCTTCATTTATTTATTTATTTGTTCGTTGGTTGGTTGGTTGGTTCTGGGGCATGAATTTGGGTCCTGGGTATTGTCCTTGTTGAGCCATAGCACCACTTTTGGTGGGTAATTGGAGATAAGAGTCTCTTGGGGGCTGGGAAGGTGGCTCAGTGGTAGAGTGCTAGCCTTGAGCTGAAGAGCTGAGGGACAGCGCCCAAGCCCAGAGTTCAGGCCCCATGACTGGACCCCCCCCCCCCCAAAAAAAAAAAAAAAAGAGTCTCTTGGGACTTTCCTGCCTGAGCTAGCTTTGAACTGTAATCATCAGATCTTAGTTTTTGCCATGTGGATGAATTCTAGTGTTTACTCCTTCCTGTAGTAGTTACAAGATTTTAGGTCTTACAATAAGATCTTTGATGCATTTTGAATTGATATTAGTATAAGATGAGAGTGGGAGATAGGGATCCAATTTCAGTCTTTTGCATATGGATGTCCAATTTTTCCAACATAATTTGTTGAACAGGCTGTGTTTTTCCTATACATATACACACATATATACATATATACATACATATACACATATACATATGTGAATACATATGTACATAGACTATTTATATGTGTATCTGTGTATATACACATATATGTATATATGTTAGATGGCAGTAGGTGTATGGTTTCATTTTTGGATCTTTTAGTCTGTCCCATTGGTCATTGTTTTTTTTTTCCCAACAGGGAAAAATATTTTAAGAATTTTATAATAAAGATCTACATATAATTTAAAGTTTGCTCTACTCCAGCCCATCAACTGGTTGATTTCCAAAGCAGCAATATATAGGAAGTGAGCACAGGGTCATTTCATGTCATTCCAATCTACCATTTTGAAATTCTTCTTGCCCTGCCTTCTTGGCCTATCTACATATTTTAACACAGATGCAGGGCCCATTTCTCCCTCCAGTAAATCTATGTGCTGCCAAGACATCATTAACTCAGTAAAGGGTGACTGTGAAGCACTATGTCGGGTCTGTTTTCTTTTTCTTTTTTTTTTGGGTCCAGTTGTGGGGCCTGAACTCTGGGCCTGGGCGCTGTCCCTCAGCTCTTCAGCTCAAGATTAGCGCTCTACCACTTGAGCCACAGCACCACTTCTGGCTTTTTTCTTTTTGCTTATGTGGTGCTGAGGAATCGAACCCAGGGCCTCACGCATGCAAGGCAAACGCTCTACCACTGAGCCACCTTCCCAGCCCCGGGTCTGTTTTCTTAGGCCAGTACCATGCTGTTTTTGTTACTGTAGTTCAACAGTAAAGTTTAAACTCTGGAATTGTGATACCTCTGGTGCTGCTTTTTTTTGCTCAGAATTGCTTTAGCTATTCTGGGTATTTTGTGATTCCATATAAACTTTTAGATTATTTCCTATCTGTATAAAGAATGATCCTGGGATTTTGATGGGTATTGCATTGAATTTGCAGATCACCCTTGGCAATATGGACATTTTCATTATGGTAATGCTGCCAATCCATAAACATGGGAGGTCTTCTACCTCTTTATGTCTTCTATTTCTTTCTTCAGAGTTTTGGAGTTTTCATTATAAAGGTCCTTCACATCATTGGTTAGGCTTTTTCTTAGTTTTTTCTTTTTGTTTGTTTTCTTTTGTTTTTTTGAGGCTATTGTGAATGAGATTGTTTTCCTGATTTCCTTCTGTTTATTGTTGATATATAGGAAAGCTACTGACTTTTGTGTGTTGATTCTACTACTTTGTCAATGGTATTTATTAGCCATAAGAGTTTTGGGATAGAAGCCTATAGATTTATAGTCATGTCATCTGCAAATAAGGATAATTTTTTATTTTTGCCAGTCCTGGGGCTTGAACCCAGGACCTGGGTGATGTCCCTTGGCTTCTTTTGCTAAGGCTAATGCCCTAGTACTTGAATCACAGCTCCACTTCTGGCTTTTTTAGTAGTTTCTTGGAGATAAATCTTGTGGTCTTTCCTGCCTGAGTTGGCTTTCAACCACAATCCTCAGATCTCAGCCTCCTGAATGGCTAGGATTATAGGTGTGAGCCACTGGCACCCAGCTAAATAGCGACAATTTGATCTCTTCCTTCCCAATTTGAATTCCTTGTGTTATTGGGCTAGGCTTTCCAGTAGTATATTGAATAGTAATGGGAAGAATGGACTCCCTTGTCTTGTTCCTGATTTTAGAGGAAATGGTTTGTTCCTCACCATTTAGAATGATGTTAATTGTAAGCTGTAAAATTAGTTGTTCCTGATTTTAGAGGAAATGGTTTGTTTTTCACCATTTAGTATGAAGTTAGATGTAAGTTGTAAGGCAACATGTCTTATGTTGCCTTTATTATGTTGAGGAATGATCCTTCTATTCCTAGCTTCTCCAACACCTTTAAGATATAAAGTATGTTGGATTTTGTCAAAGGCTTTTTCTGGATCTTTAGAAACAATCATATGATTTTTGTCCTCGGTTCCATTTATGTGCTGTATTAGGGCTATTGTTTCGTGTATATTGAACCAGCCTTGTATCCCTAAAGAGAACAATTTGAATCATTGTTTTCTTATATTTGTTTTGTTTAAACTCTTATCACTCAAAAACAAAGTGTGTCTAGTGACAACCATAGTGGACAGCACAGGTCTAGACAATAGTTTTTCTAATAGAATTTATGGCTACTTTAGTTTCTGGAAGCAACCATCTTAGTTTGTTAATCTGGATCGTTCTTTCAATTAAAGCCTTTCAATCTTCCTTTATTTAATGTATTCTTCTCCACTTGCAATCAGATTGTTCTATCCAAATGTGGAAAGTAGCATTCACCCTTAAGTTTCATCATCTTAAGTAAAGCCCATTGTCAACTCTTTTTTTGTTTTTGTTTTTTTTTTTGCCAGTCCTGGGGCTTGAACTCAGGGCCTAGATCCCGTCCCTGAGCTTCTTTTGCTCAAAGCTAGCACTCTACCACTTGAGCCACAGCACCACTTCTGGCTTTTTCTGTTTGTGTGGTACTGAGGAATCAAACCCAGGGCTTCATGCTAGGCACTAAGCCACATTCCCAGCCCCCATTCTTAACTCTTTCAGCAGTGGAAGCAATCTTCAATAGATTAAAAAAAAATCCTTATTGTTATTCTAATTATTAGTATGAAGTGATAAGACGAATTTATATCCTAACTAGGATTAAGAAATAATTTAATTTTCCACTGTGGCATGATTACATACACACTGCCACAATCAGACTGTTTCTCAACTTGACACTATACTGAGAATCTGCTAGCAAAGATCTGACAGCAAGGATCTGTTACATTTCTCTTGTCTTGAAGGAATGGATTATTTCAAATACAGATTCAAAATGAAATGGAAGAGCTGGGCATTGGTAATTCACATCTGTAATCCTAGCTATTCAGGAGGCTGTGATCTGAGGATCACAGGTCAAAGCCAGCCTGGGCAGGTAAGTCCATGAGACTCTTATCTCCAATTAAACATCAGAGAATTGGAAGTTTTGCTGTTGCTCACAGTAGTAGAGCACTAATCTTGAGCAAAAAGAGCTCAGGGACAGCACCCAAGCTCTGAATTCAAGGAAAAACAAAAAACGAAAAAGGAAATGAGAGAGCTGGGTACTGGTGGTGCATGCCTGCAAACCTATCTTACTCAGAAGGGCTGAGTTCTGAGGGGTGCAGTTCAAAGCTAGACTAGGCAGGAAAGTCTGTGAGACTCTTATCTCCAAATAACTACCCTAAAAAGCTGGAAGTGGAGCTGTGTCTCAAAGTGTCAGAGTACTAGCCCTGAGCACAAAAGCCCTGAGTTCAAGCCCCAAGAGTGGCATCAAAACCAAAAAAAAAAAACCAAAACAAAACCTAAACAAACAAAAAATGAGACCTAGAGTCAGAAGGTTTAGGTATGAGGCCAATGCCAGTTAAGTTTTTATTATATTTAGAAAAAAAAAAAAAACTGAACATAAAGGTAAGTCATTTAAAATGAGCGAGGGTTTTGAAGCCCCTGTAAATTGTGAGTGCAGCATTTGGACCCACTGCCTAGGCCGGTTTTAACCCATCCAAGGTGCTGGAAGGCAGAGCACACGGTTGTGCCCATCAAGGCAATAAGGGCGAAAGACCCCACAGCTCCTCGATACCGCTTGCTAGGGTCTGAAAAAGAAGAAGGCAGCAAGTTACCCAACAGAGCATCCACAAGCCATTCTATCAGGGCATGCGTGTCTGAACATCTGACCATCTGCTCTAGCCTGCAAACAGTCCCTGTGTGAGATAATGCATGCCATTACATGTCACAATGGCCTGGCCCCTATTGTTAAAGCAACTCTGATCTAGGGCTTTTAAAAAGTCTCCCCCCGGGCTGGGAAGGTGGCTCAGTGGTAGAGCGCTTGCCTTGCATGCTCGAGGCCCTGGGTTCGATTCCTCAGCACCACATAAGCAGAAAGAAAAAAGCCGGAAGTGGCGCTGTGGCTCAAGTGGTAGAGCGCTAGCCTTGAGCTGAAGAGCTGAGGGACGGCACCCAGGCCCAGAGTTCAGGCCCCACCACCGGACCCAAAAAAAAAAATAAGTAAATAAAATAAAATAAAAAGTCTCCCCCCACCTTTTTTTCTTCTTTTTGGTTGGGTGGCTTGATCTTTGGGCCTGGGCGCTGTCCCTCAGCTCTTCAGCTCAAGGTTAGCACTCTACCACTTGAGCAAAACAGCACTACTTCTGGTTTTCTGAGTGGTTTATTGGAGATAAGAGTCACAGGGACTTTCCTGCCCAGGCTGGCTTTGAACCATGATCCTCATAGCTCAGCCTCCTGTGTAGCTGGATTACAGGCATGGGCTACTGGTGCCAGCTCCCCCCTCACCCCTTTTTTTTTTAAAATGTAGTTCAGCTGAAGTTTGAAAGTCCCTATCTCAAAAACAACTGCAGAAAACAGAGATGGAAGCCTGGCTTGAGTGACAGCAAGCACCAAGCCCTGAGCTCAAACAGCAGTACTACCAAAAAAAAATCACACACACACACACACATTAGCACACAAAAGGTGGCTCAGTTGTAGAGTGCTTGCCTTGCATGTATAAGGCCCTGGGTTCGATTCCTCAGCACTACATAAGCAGAAAAAGCCGGAAGTAGCTCTTTGGCTCAAGTGGTAGAGTGCTAGCCTTTAGCTGAAGAGCTGAGGGACCGCCCAGACCCAGAGTAAGGCCCCCTCTCCAACTCAAAAAAAAAGAATTTAAAGTTACCTTGGTAGATGTCAACATGTACTTACCTCCTGTGTAGTAGCCATAGGCATAAAGGACTCGCCCAACAATCCAGGCCAGGCCCAAGCCAGAAGCTATGCGCTAAGGTAAAAAGAGTATGTTAGTGTTTACATTAAAAATTACCAATCTTTACTAACACCTAGGGTTTAGTGCATATTATGTTAGAAACAAGTTAATAATTCCATGGATTTGCTAAAATACTCCCAGTAAAGTTAAAATTTGTGTTTCAGTTAGGAAAACCTAAGACCTATGGTTGCAGACCCAAGCGCTAGGTACTGGCCTGCTAGTTGGGCTGGCTGGTGGACTGGAGTCTCCTGCCTTGCCCTGGACAACTTGGGTAACATGGACTAGAGCTCTGGAAGAGAGGCAGACTTTGGACCTCAAGGTGAGTCTGAAGAGAAAGCTGACCAAAAGTCAGGATTAGAGAGAAAGTCTTGTTATCTCATGAGGGCCACGAAAGGTTAGGAACTAGGAGTATGAAGGGTCAGAACTCTAGTCAGAATCTATATGGAGGATAATTATTACCCTAAAAGGAGAACACTTCCTGTCCATGGCAAAACCCAAATGGCAAATAATAGGCCCAGATGAACTTCAGCTGTTACGGAGGCCTCTCAAGCTGAGTGTGTCTACTCTCACTGCTGCCCAGGCTTTGCTGCCTGCTCCTCTTCCTGATCCATAGCCTTCCCATTGCTTATCTCACAGACCTGGCAGACTCCTGGATGTACCAGACATGGGTACTTTCCTGCTTCCTCACCAGTTTTGACTCTGCCCTCTCAGAAAGCCCTCTGCCCTGACCACACCGCTCAGAATTGCCTTGTCCTCTCCTTCCCTTGTTTGTCTTTGTGCACTTAACATACCACATTCTTAGATTTCTGTTTGGGACTCCACTAATAGAGAAGCTCCAGGAAACCAGTGTCTGTCTCTTTTTCATTGCTGTAACCCCAAATGGTGAATGTGGATGAATGAATGAACATGGCAAATAAAAACAGCCACTGGATATGAACATTTAGAACCAGATAAACCTGGGTTCAAAGTCAAGATTCTTCAACTCTGTAGCTTTTGATCTCATGAAAGTTAAATATTATCAAAGAAGCTTTTCCCTCCCTCCCTCCCTCTCTCCCTCCCTTCCTTTCTTTCTTCTTTCTTGTCTGGTCGTGGGGCCTGAACTCTAGGCCTGGGCGCTGTCTCTCAGCTCTTCAGTTCAAGGCTAGCATTGTACCACTTGAGCCACAGCGCCACTTCCAGTTTTTTTCTTTTTGCTTGTGTGGTGCTGAGTAATCGAACCCAGGGCCTCAGGCATGCAAGGCAAGCGCTCTACCACTGAGCCACCTTCCCAGCCCCGTGTTTTTTTTTTTTTGCACCAGTCTGGGGCTTGCACTCTGGGCCTGGGTGCTATTCCTGAACTCATTTTGCTCAAGTTTAGCACTCTAGCACTTGAGCCACAGTGCCACTTCTGGCCTTTTCTGGTGGTTAATTGGAGCTAAGAATCACAGACTTTCCTGCCCAGCCTGGCTTCTCAGCCTGTAACTAGGATTACAGGTGTGCGCCACAGATGTCCAGCTTATCTGTAAAAGCAGGGATAGCTGGGCACTGGTGGCTTACCCCTGTAATCCTAAATACTCAGAATGCTGATATCTGAGGATCAAGGTTCAAAGCTGGCCCAGACAGGAAAGTCCATGACACATTTATTTCCAATTAACTTAAAAAAAAAAAAAGCTGGAAGTAGAGCTGTGGCTTAAGTGGTAGAGCACTAGCCTTGAGCAAAAAATGCTTAGGGGCAGTACCTAGGCCTCAAGTTCAAGCTCTAGGACCAGCACCATAAAAAAAGGGGAGGGACTACTTACTTTAAAAAAAAAACTTTGTAAGAAATGATTAAATAAGCTGGGTGTTGGTGGTTCATGCCTGTAATCTAGCTACTCAGGAGGCTGAGATTTGAGGATTGTGGTTCAAAGTCAGTCCCAGGCAGGAAAGTCCATGAGACACTTATCTGCCAAGTAACCACCAGAAAACCGAAAGTGGCTCTGAGGCTCAAGTGGTAGAGTGATTCCCTGCAGCTGAACAGTTCAGGGGCAGTGCCCAGGCCCAGAGTTCAAGCCCCATGACTGACAAAAGGAAAAAAAAAGATTAAAAAAAAAACCCTCTTGAAAACTTGGTACCTCTACACTGATGGTGCTCATTCAATGTTCACTATTACCTGTATCCCCAGTAGCTTAGTGAACTATAAATGAAACAGATAAATTGCCTCCTGGAAACTTACCGGATGGTAAACACCTCCAACAGCTAGAAAAAATAGGAAAGGAGGATACACTTCCAACCTGGAATAGAGAGAAACTTTTAAAAAGGTAGCCTTAAGTATGTCTATGCAAAACAGAGAGACTTTTACTTTCCTACGTGTAGGTTAACAGCTTAAGAATAAAAGCACAGACAGGAGGGAAATCCAACTCTGGTACCCATTCCTCTTCTGCTTTGCAGAGGGGAACATGCTGAGCAAAAGGACCTTATATTCGATACTCATGAGGACGGGTTGGCAGATTTGCATAGGTTTCCTTACAAACTCTCTTATTCTCTGGGACATGGAAGTTCAATACCAGGAATGGGCTCTGATGTCAATATTACACAACAGTGCAGCATTGAAGTCATTTCTGAAAATGTTATCAAGTAACTTCTCCAAAAATGGAAAAAACTTTGTGTGTGTGTGTGTGCCTGTGTGTGTATGTGTGTGTCATAGGGTTTGAACTCAGGGCCTGGGCACTGTCCCGGAGCTCTTTTGCTCAAGGCTAGTACTCTACCACTTTTGTTTGTTTGTTTTTTGTCCAGTTGTGGGCCTGAACTCTGGGTCTGGGCGCTGTCCTTCAGCTCTTTACCTCAAGGCTAGCGCTCTACCACTTGAGCCACAGCGCCACCTCCGGCTTTTTTTTCTGCTTATGTGGTGCTGAGGAATTGAACCCAGGGCCTCATGCATGCAAGGCAAGCACTCTACCACTGAGCCACCTTCCCAGCCCCTACTCTACCACTTTTGAGTTACAGCTCCACTTGTTGTTTTCTGGTCATTAACTGGGAATAAAAGTCTCACAGACTTGCTTTGAACCACAATCTTCAGAGCTCAGCTTCCTGAGTAGGAAGGTTTTCAGGTGTGAGCCACCAGCTCCCAGCCAGAAAAAAACTCTGAATAATCTGCTGATAAATATAACTTTGTAGTGATACCTTTTCTCCCCCTGCCTTTTTTATTTTTTATTTTTTTTTGCCAGTCCTGAGGCTTGAACTCTTGAGGTTTGAGCACAGGGCCTGTGCACTGTCCCTGGGCTACTTTTGCTCAAGGCTAGCACTCTACCGCTAGAGCCACAGTGCCACGTCCAGCCTTTTGCCTTTTCTGTTTATGTGATACTGAGGAATTGAACCCAGGGCTTTATGCATGCTAGGCAAGCACTCTACCACTAAGCCACATTTTGTGTGTGTGTGTGTGTGTGTGTGTGTGTGTGTGTGTGTGTGTGTGTGTGTGTGTGTGTGTACTAGAGCATTAACTCAGGGCTTGTGTGCTGTCCCTTTAGATTTTTTTGCTTAAGGTTGGTACTCTTTCACTTGAACCACAGGGTCTATTTCTGGCTTTTCTGGTGGTTAATTGGAGATAAAAGTCTCATAGACTTTCCTACCCATTCTGGCTTTGAACCACAATCCTCAGATTTCAGCCTCCTGATAGCTAGGATTACAAGCAGGAGCCACTGTGCCTAGCTAGTGATGCTTTTAATGAAGTGCCCTGATGATCCTTCTTGTTCTGTTTAGTAAACGAACAGCCCACTCTGTCCATGTCTTTGGTACATAGAAGCTTGACACTCACGTGTTCTGGTGGGCTCTCTGAATGCAGTTGAAAAGGTGCCCATTTTCAGGGTCTGTGCTGTACATGACAGGATACTGTGAAAATGAAGCACATATAAACAAATGGTCAAGCACTCAGTGTGGACACTTAGAAGTAACCATGAAAACAATACAACCTCAAACGGCTTCTACTGGACACTTGGAGAAAGTCATTTGTTATCTGCTTAAATATTTACAGTGACAGAGTTTTCACTCTCAGGGCATGTTCAGTGTTTGTTATAATAACAACTGTTATTTTTATGGTACTGCTGTTTGAAGGTGCCCTGCTTGATAGATAGATACTCTACCACTGGAGCTATACCACCAGCTCTCAAGGTTTGTATTAAATATCCAGCCACAAGAATATGTATCTCTGGGCTGTGGTTGCACAAGAGTTACAAACAGCTTGTACCAAACCAGTGCTTTCCACTGATACTATGCATCAGTGGTGCATTACAGCTGCATTAAAAAGACACCACAGAGAATAAATTCCTTCTCAAGAGACATCATATACTGCATCCTTTTAAGAACTCCCTTAATGGGGGAACAGATAATTGAAGGTGTAAACATTTTATTGGAGTGTCCATTAGAAGAAGAAATCTAGATACGAAACTTTAAAAGCAGCTCCAGTGAAATGTGTAAGAGTCCAAACAGAAACAGATGTCTAATTGCTCACCAGGGACAACTTTAGAAAGCATCCCTTCTAGATTAGCTAGAACTAAAGGAAATATTTAATAGATCTCCTTCCTGCATCTAAAGGCTAATCCTTGGGCTAAGCTCCACATAGCTTCTCTACTGGAAAACAGGAAAATCACCTTCTGCTAAGCAGTGCATTAGGATACCATGCTGCTACTTAATTCTCTTTAGCAAGCAGCATTTTCCCTAACAAAAGGCTCTAGCCAAAAGCAGATCATTTCAGTCCCAGTAGACTTGACTTTTCTATGGAGAAGACAAAGTAAGAGGAGATGAAAACTATTCCCTAGCAGGGCCTCCTATTTTTCACTTATTTCCTGCTACAAAGAAGCAGAATTTTTTTTTTTTTTTTTTGGTCGGTCATGGGGCTTGAACTCTGGGCCTGAGTGCTGTCCCCCAGCTCTTCAGCTCAAGGCGAGCACTCTACCACTTGAGCTACAGTGCCACTTCTGGTTTTCTGGTTGATAATCGGAGGTAAGAGTTTCACGGACTTTCCTGCCTAGGCTGGCTTTGAACCCTGATCCTCAGATCTCACCTCCTGAGTAGCTAGGATTACAGGCGTGAGCCACCAGTGAGAAGCAGAATTTCTTTTTTTTATTATGAAAATACTGTACAGAGGGGTTACAATTACATGGGCAAGATAATGAGTACATTTTTTATCAAGCATTGTAGCCTCCTCCTTTGTTTCCCCTTCCCATCCCTTCCCATCCTCCCCCCCCCCCCGCCCCCCGAATCCCCCCCACCCCAAAGTTGTAAAGTTTGTTTTCGACATAACAACTTGTACATCTCATTGTTGCAATGGGTCCACCTGTATCCCTATTTAAATGATTTGTTTTTCCCCTTCCCCTCCACAAATTATACCAACATCAAATACAGTGAAAGCAGGGGTTATACTGTGGGGGAGGGACATACAAAGCAACAAAGAAATAATCTTATAAATTCTTAGAAACAATCGCATGAAAGAAAAAAAAAAACCATTTGAATATATATCTTAGGGTTCATTTCCCTAACATCACCTTATCTGACCTTTTCTGCTTGACTCAGACATTTACTAGATATTGCAAATAAGGGAAACCATGGGACCTATGTTTCTTTGGGCCTGGCTTACTTCACTTAATAAAATTTTTTTCAAGCCTTTCCATTTCCTAACAAATGGGGCAATGTCATTCTTTCTGATGGAGGCATAGAATTCCATTGTGTATATATACATTTTCTTGATCCATTCATCTACT
This sequence comes from Dipodomys spectabilis, assembly GCF_019054845.1. Classification (NCBI taxonomy): domain Eukaryota; kingdom Metazoa; phylum Chordata; class Mammalia; order Rodentia; family Heteromyidae; genus Dipodomys; species Dipodomys spectabilis. The sequence continues at coordinate 2,686,908 of NW_024870713.1, forward strand.
GAGGGGCATCTGGGTTGGTTCCATATCTTAGCTATAGTAAATAATGCTGCAATAAACATAGTCGTGCTGGTAGCTTTAGTGCGGTCTTGTTTGTAAACATTTGGGCAAATGCGCACAAGTGGGATTGCTGGGTCATAGGGGAGCTCTATGTGGAGTCTTTTGAGGAACCTCCATACTGAGAAGCAGAATTTCTAAGAGGCACATCTCTAAAACTGCTATCATGTTCTACTGATTCCTCCATGACTGAAAACAAACCCTTGGAGAAACCTGGGGCCTCAGACAAGCCTATAAAAGCATCAGTTTGTATTCTTACCTCCACCTTATACTTCTTGCGGGCCTTGCCAACATTGATGGCTAGGTGGAGTACCATCACAAAACTGGCAGCACCAGTTAGAATCACGAAGCCATATTCCTTAGAGAGGACAGCCATCTTGTGGACTCTGTGGAAGAAAGTATACTACATTAGATACTATCCCAGCTCTGTGGGTGAAAGGATCCATCACATCAATCCAGGGGACCATGCAGAGGCAGGCAGGCACAGGAGAAAGATTATTACAAGGCTTATTAGAAGAGCCATATTTCCCCCAGAGAGGGAGCACAAGGTACGTACCCTCTGCTATCTAGGTAGCAGCAGAGTCTGGGGGTAGGAAGTGAGGGAGACGGGAGCTCAGGTGGGTCTGGGTGGAGAGAGGGAGGGGCCAGCTGTATGGCGGGAACTCCAGGGCTGGGAGGAGCTCAGGTCTGGATGGAGCTGAGAGCCAAAGGTGGGTATAATGCTTACAGTGGGCATTGCACATACAGATAAAAAAGATAGGTGTCCAAGAGGCCAGTGGAAATATACTGTATACTGTACAATGAAATTAAAAAATTAGTCTTAGTCAAGTATGCAGTACATTCACAATTATATATCATGTATTTTCTTGTGTTCAAGGTCTTTTGCCCAATGTTATATTTACAAGGTTTACCTATGTCATTGTCATACTTGTAGAATGGTATGGCCAACAAAGTTTGCATGACAAAATGCTAAAGGATTTAAGAAAGGAAAGAAGACAGTGGCACTAGTGGCTCATGTCTGTAATCCTAGCTCCTCAGGAGGGTGAGATCTGAGGACTGTGATTCAAAGCCAGCAGGAAAGTCCTGAGACTCCTATCTCCTATTAACCAGCAAAAAGCTGTAAATAGGGCTATGGCTAAAGTAGTAGAGCACTAGCCTTGAGTACAAAAGCTCAGGGACAGTGTCTAGATCCTGGATTCAGGTCCCACACCCAGACCAATAAAAAGGAGAAATAAGCTGGGCAGTGTCGGCTCATGCTTTTATTCCTAGCTACTCAAGAGACTGAGATCTGAGATTTGTGGTTCAAAGCCAGCCTGAGCAGGAAAGCCCATGAGACGCTTAGGTCCAATTAACAACCAGAAAACCAGAAGTGGAGCTGTGGCTCAAGTGGCAGAGTGCTAGCCTTGAGCAAAAAAGCTCAGGGATAGTGCCCGGACCCTAAGTTCAGGCCCCACAACTGACAAAAAAAAGAAAGGGAGGAAGGGAAGAAAGAAGGAGGAGGAAAAGATAAGAAGGAGAAGAGAAAGAGATAGGATACAAAGCCTTTTGGCTTCTGGAGGGAAGCCATGGGAAGTCAGAGACTTGTGGCTTCCCTTTGATCCTGATCCTGGAGCAGGTGCTAGCATGGCAGAAGAAATCTCATGCCAGTAAAGAAAGTCCTTATCTAGTAGAGATAGTCCTTGTTCCAGTGTATTGAAGGCACAGCATGATTCCAGAGCCTATAACACTTGTTATACAATGTTCTCAGATCTGCAGTTTATTTTGAAATACATTAAAAAACGACCATACAGGCCAATAAAACAGATACTGGGATCTCACATGAACATTCAAGGTACAATTGTTTCAATGTTTCTGTGGGTTTAGAAATCTTCATAATTAAAAGCTTAGAGAAAAAGCTAATCCCAGATCATTTCCCAGTGCTCTTTTCTCCAAGAGGAAAGAGGAAGAAAGAAAGAAAGACTGGGTATCAGAGAGAGCATCTCAGTTGGTCGTTAGGCCCATCCATTAGCTTCTTTAAGCTTTGGGTCCTATATGGAAAGCCTGGAGTGCCATAGGACACAAGGAAGAGCTACACCATGTCAAGAGATTTTTAACTGGCTCAAAGACTGTCACAGGACAGGAGCTCTTACAGAGTTCTGCTTTCATTTTTTTGTTGTTGCTGTGCTGATTTGGGAGCTTGATCTCAGGGCCTGGCCTCTGTTCCTTAGCTTTTTTGCTCAAGGGTGGTATTTTAGCATTTGAACTTTCTGGTGGTTAATTGGAAGTGTCTCTTGTACTTTTCTGACCAGCCTGGGTTTGAACCATGATCCTCAGATCTTAGTCTCTATAGTAGCTAGGACTATAGACATGAGCCACTGGCTCCTGGCTGGGAAGGTGGCTCAGTGGTAGAGCGCTTGCCTTGCATGCATGAGGCCCTGGGTTCGATTCCTCAGCATCACATAAGCAAAAAAGAAAGTGAGGCTGTGGCTCAAGTGGTAGAGCACTAGCCTTGAGCTGAAGAGCTGAAGGACAGTGCCCAGGGCCAGAGTTCGGGCCTCATGACCGGGCCCCCCTCCCCCCCAAAAAAGATATCCATCCCCATTAAATCCCCATTAAGTATCTAGCTTCATTCTCCCCTAGAAGCCAATTGAGAAGGATCATCATTCTGCAACAAGTCTCTACACGAAATTACAAACAAACCAACAGGTTAGTACTATCCCTATTTTCCAAGGGATTCTCAAAAGGTTGAGGGCTTACCCACAAAGTCTAAAACAGAAAGTATAGAAACTGAGAGTCACATTCAAATTCATCTAGTTCCAATGTCCCCTTTCTGTCCTATTGAAAAATTGAGAGTTGAACTGACACTGGAGTGGGGAGCATCTTTCTCAATATGGAACTCGGAGTGGACAGGCAGCTCAGGTCTTTAAGTTTCTTAGTTTGGACAGTAATATTTGGGACCTAAGCCCTAGAGATCTATCCTCTCCCCAACTGTGGTCCATACATTCTTACCAGTTTTCTCCTGGTGTGTTGTTCACTTGCCCTTGGGGGAATAGAACCCAGCCTGGGCAGGGCTGTCTCCATGACTCAGCACAGAAGGCCTCCAGGTTAGCAGCTGAGCCTGCCCTGCCCTGCCCTGCCCTGCCCTGTTCCATCCTGCTGCAGAGATCAAGAGACTTGGCTATCCTCCATATCCTTTTGCCTTCTCTTCCTAAGTCTAGAAAAGTTAGTGCAAGTAGGAATCTGCAGTACTAATTATTAAAACAGAGTGTGGATTCTGAACAGCTCTTTGAAATAAGACTGAAATGAGCCTGCCTTGTAACTCTGCCGGAAGCTGCCTGATTAATGGCCATAAAATAATCACATCTGCTTTGGTCAGGGTTTGCAAGTCCAGAGGCTCAGGTGAATCATTGACAAAGCTAATATCACTGTAGTACTCCAGGAAGGCCAAGACAACATGAGTGAAGTGGCTTAGTCACGAACCATGCTTTCCTGATTTCCAAGGGTTAGCTAAGTGGCAAGACAAAGAGTCTCTTGAGTTGATGTCTCCATTGGAGGTAAAAACAAAAAGACAAAAACACTTGTAAAGCAACTGCTTGACAATCTACAATTAGAAATTAATGTTATTGAGGGAAGAAGACACTATGTGCAACTTGTAGGCAGGGATGGGAAGGGGAAACTGGGGGACAGTGAAGGAAGTTGTCCAAAAAGAACTATGTTCACACCAGGTGCTATTGGTTCATGCCTGTAATCCTTGCTACTCAGGAGGCTGAGATCTGAAGAAAACAGTTTGAAGCCAGCTCAGGCAGGAAAGTCCTGAGACCCCTATCCTCAACTAACCACCAGAAGTGGAAGTGGAGCTGTGGCTGTGTTAGAATGCTAGCCTTGAGTGAAAAAGCTGAGGGACAATGTACAGGCCCTGAATTTAAGTCCCACAACCTACAAAAACAAAAACAAAAACCTGTACTGATTACCTGAGTTAGGCAATGGTAACCCCTTTTTAAAACACAATAATAATCATAATCATAAATTATATTAAAAAAGATGTTACTACTTAGTTCTTTTTTTCAGAGTAAATATGAAATCTTCTAGGTGTTTCAGAAGGCTTCTCCTTGTGAAGGTGGTATGTATTTATTGAATGAACCTGGATGGAGACAAGGAGAACCAGGATTATGGAGGACATTTGAAATACTGAAAATGAACAGAAAAGTGAGCCCAGAGTCTGTTGCTTGATGGTTGCAACATAGAGCGCTATGGAAAACATATATCCAATATGGAGTAAAAATGGTTGCTGGGCACTCATGGCTAAGTCTGTAATTCTAGCTTCTCAAGAAGCTGAGATCTGAGGATTGTGCTTTGAAGCTAGGTGTGGCAGTTAAGTCTACTAGATCTACATCTCCAGTGGAGCAGGAAATAGTAGAGCTGTGATTCAAGTGGTAGAGTGCTAGCCTTGAGGAAAAAAGCTCAGGAACACTGAGTTCAAACCCCAGAATGGGCACCAAAAAAAAAAAAAAAGAAGAAAAAAGAAAAAAAAAAGGTTAAGGTTTGCCCTTTAAAGAAAGGATCCACTTAATTCAAATAAGGTTAAAAAACACACCAACATTCACTAAACCCTTATTTTCTGAGACTCCAGGGTGAAGAGATGGGTATTTCCAGCCTGCAGAGTGGCTTCGGTGAATAGAGAATGCACAGAACAGGAAAGTAGCTCATAGTTCACAGTGATCACACCCCAGGCAGCCCTGGCCACACCCTGGGTTGTGCAAGTTCAGACCTAGCAGATAGCTTTCAGGGACAGGCTTGGAGAACTGATAAGTGACACACAACCTCCCTCTGATACGAGCGGTCTTTTGGAATTTACTTGTTAGTGTTTGCCTTACCTGCCCAGTGTCACTAGCAACCCTTTTATAGCTCCAACAAGATAAAGTTCTTGAAGGCAGAAACTCTGCCCTAGACTCTTTTTTTTCCTTTTTGTCCTGGTAGTGGGGATTGAACCCAGGGTCTCAAGCTTTCACTTGGCTTTTTCCAAGTGGTGCTTTTTCAAGGCTGGTGATTCCTCACTTGAGCCACAGCTTCACTTCCATCTTTTTGCTGATTAATCGGAGATAAGAGTCTTCTAGACTTGTCTGCCTGGGGGTGTTTCCAAACTTGACCTTCAGTTCTCAGCTTCTTCAGTAGCTAGGATTACAGGCATAAGCCACCAGTGTCTAGCTTAGACTCTCTTCTGCATAGTTCTGGGTTCTGCCTCTGAATGCTAGCACCCCTGGTTAGTTAGCTGTGGTATCATGAACTTAAAGACTAAAAAACGAAAATGGTTCCATATGCTCTCTGAGGACAGAGAGCAGAAGATAGAAGCTGCTTGTTTGCAGATATACTCAATAGAGTGCTATTATTCTGTTGTCTATATAGTGGTTCTCAAACTTCAGTGGTATCAGAATCACCTGGAATGTGTGTTAGAACATACCTCACTCTCAGAGATTCTGATCTCCTCGGGCTTTGGTGGAGCTATGAATATATACTTCTAGCAAGTTACTAGATGATTCTGATGGTTCTGGTGAAAGACCACATTTTTCAGAACTAGTTTTAGGCAAAAAAGAAAAAACGCAGGGGGCTGGGAAGGTGGCTCAGTGGTAGAGCACTTGCCGTGCATGCATGAGGCCCTGGATTCGATTCCTCAGCACCACATAAGCAGAAAAAGAAAAGCCGGAAGTGGCACTGTGGCTCAAGTGGTAGAGTGCTAGCCTTGAGCTGAAGAGCTGAGGGACAGTGCCCAGGCCCAGAGTTCAGGCCCCATGACCGGACCCCCTCCTTCCCCCCCTAAACAAAGGAAAAAATGCAGGGGATAGATATTTTATCCAGAAGCACGGTCTTGTCTTGGTGACTCATAGTCCACCACAGTGGTAGACTGAGGTCCCCCTTCTCCTGAAGTATCCCCAGAATCTGAAGTTTCTGAGGCCAGAGAGAGTTCTGCAGTTCTCAGCTGCAGCTGAGCCTGTCACAAGTCTGACTCCATTCAGTGTTAGCAGAGGACTCAGGATAGAAGTAGACAAGATGGCTTAGTTTCTCCTGAGACTTTACTCTGTGTTTGGTGGTCTTTCTACATGGTCATATTATCAGACAAGACCTTCCAACTAGGTCAAATGAGCCAGAGTTTAAGGCTTCCCATGCTTCAGGAGAGATGCTCATGTGCTGTAAGATGACTTTTTGGGGACCATCACTTCCAAGAGCATGGATCAGTTCTACCTCACATTCTGAATGATCACATCACTTCAAATGAAAAGCTTGTTAAGGGATTTATTGGGACCTCCAAGGAGCCTCTCATGAAATTTCATCCCATTTCTGCAGAAATAGCAGAACAGGAAATAACATTATCATTGCATGCTGAATATCAACTAGAAGAACTAGACGGCTTCTTTCATGCCACGCACTGGGACAGACAGTATAGATCAACACTCTTCAAAGAAATCCTGTGTGGTAGTTATCATTCTTATAATCTCCATTGTTCACATGAGAAAAGGCAAAGAGGAGTTCCATAATTTGCTTATGGTCCATAGCTGGTAAGTGCAGAACTGGGATCTGAATGCAAATACATGGACACTGACATCCACTCTTTTTTTGTTGTTGGTGGTGGTGGTCATGGGGCTTGAGATCTAGGCCTGGGCACTATCCTTGAGCTCTTTTACTCAAAGCTAGCACTCTACCACTCTGAGTCACAGCACCACTTCTGGTTTTCTGTTAGTTAATTGGAGATAAGAGTCTCACAGCCTTTCCTGCTCAGGCTGGCTTTGAACCACAATTCTCAAATCTCAGCCTCCTGAGTAGCTAAAATTTCAGGTGCAAGCCACTAGCACCCGGTGAGACTCTTATTTCTAATGAAGCAACAAAAAAATCTATAAGTATAGCTATGGCTCAAGTGGTAGACTACTAGCCTTGAGCAAAAAAAGTTCAGCCATTAGCCCTGGGATTATCCACTCTTTTTGCTACTATGCCGATATGCTTGCTTCTTACCCACAAATGGGAGGACCTCCTCCTCCAGCTGGGCTGCAATGAGGAGAAACCCTTGGCAAAGCTTGTTGTAATTCTGGGGCAGTTGGGTCACATCCTGGACTTCTGCTCCAGGGACAAAGGGAGAGGAACAGGGGCAGGACACACCAGTTTAGGGGAGGCCAGAGCTAGACCCAGGGTCTTTAAATTCTACATTACTGCTCTTGTGGTGCTGGAGATTGAGCCCAGGGCCTTGCACATGCTAGCCAAATAATCTCCCATTAAGCTATATGCCAGTTCCCAGGATCTTTCGAACAGTTCATCCATATAATATGCTGAACAAAAGGACCAATGACAGGCATCTTTACCTTCTTCCTCAATGTAGGGAAGAGGCATCCAGTTTTTCACCACAAGATCTGATGTTAATGGTAGATTTTTCTGGATGCCCCCTTTTAAAAGCACAGTAGCAACTCTATTTGTAACTTTTAAAATTTATCCAAGAGTGTATTGCTTGTCAGGGATGATCAAGTTGGAGTAAGAAAATTAGGAACAGTATCTTAAGCAGATGACATATAGGCCAGGAGGACAGCAGAGAACCCCCAGGGCCTGGAGGATTTCCTGGAGGGGAAATTCAGGAGGACAAGATTTGTCCAGGTAATTAGTAGAGTCTTGGGGGATGGAGTGGGGAGGAGGGAGGTGGTGGTGGAACAGCCCTCAGGACAAGGGTACTGTACAGCCCATCAGTAGACAGCAGAGGAGGTTAAAGAAGCAAAGGGACCACTGTAAAGAGTCACTTTAGAGATCAAACCTAGGCTTCAAATGTGATAGTGTTGGTCAAACTCTATTCCAGTGTTTCAGTAAGAAACCCCAGGTTTCGTAGGATATTTGGCTAAGGTAATTTCCCCTAGGAATTTTGCTAACAGATTGTCCTATAAACCCAATGATTCTAGTACTAAAGTTTCACTCACCCTTCCCTGATTCCTGCTTCTGCCTGCCACTTTTGGCCTTATCTCACTGGGGCAGGGTTTCTTCAGTTAAGAGAAAGGCTTGCCCAGGAAACGTAGTGAACTACAGCTCTAATGCAACATACCACACGAGGCTGTCATTCACTGTTTACCCAAGTCCTTCTTGGCTGCTAACAGAAATTCCCCAGGATACAATTGGCATTGCATAAATGGAACAAAGGCAGTTTTTATGCACTTGGTCACTTGGGCCCAATAGCTTATCACTTGTGAATCAGCAAGTTACAGCACCAAATCTTCAAATGATTACTTAGACATCTCCTCTCCCCTCCTTTCCATTCTCTTCCTACTTCATTTCTTCATTATTTCCTTCTTTCTCTTTCTTGAAAGGGTCTCACTGTTCATGTCCATGATGACCTCAAACCTCTAATCTTCCTTCATCTGCTTCCCAAGTGCTGAGACTAAATCACAACCTAGGCCACTGGACTTGAAAGACATTGAAGAAAAGCCTTGGTGATAAGAAGTAACATTTGGGGGCTGGGAAAGTGGCTCAGTGGTAGAGCACTTGCCTTGCATGCCTGAGGCCCTGGGTTCGATTCCTCAGCACCACATAAGCAAAAAGAAAAAAGCCGGAAGTGGTGCTGTGGCTCAAGTGGTAGAGCGCTAGCCTTGAGCTGAAGAGCTGAGGGACAGCGCCCAGGCCCAGAGTTCAGGCCCCATGACCGGACCCAAAAAATAAAAAAAAAATAAGAAGTAACTTTTGGTGGTTCCCACCTATAATTCTAGCTACTAGGCTAAGATCTGGGATCATTGTTCAAAGTAAGCCCAGGCAGGAAAAATTCATGAGACTTTTCTCTGCTTAACTAGAAGAAAGTCAGAAATGGAGACATGGCTCATGTGATAGAGTGCTAGCTTTGAGTGAACAAGAGACAGTGCACAGGCCCTGAGTCCAAGCCCCAGTATTAGCACAAAAAAGCAGCCTCCCCCCTGAAAAAATTCTAAATATTGTCCCCAAATGATAACACACATTTGATAGACATTTCTCCAAAGGCTGAATATGAAAAGCCAGTTGATTAGGAACTTCATTATCCAGCACTTGCTTATAAGTTCAAATGAGGCACACATTAGGCAGGTCATAATGTGGGTCTTTCCCAGTATCCCACACTCTTCCATTCCTCATTCATGTGTTGGCAGTATATTGACAAAGTGGAAGTGAATTATGAGGATGGAATATTTTCCCTTGAGGAACAAATGTACTATAAGCCAGTCACACTCAAACAGTTAAGCAGCCACAGCTTAGCCATATACAACATTCAAGTGAACTGTTGGTATTCTAAACAATTGTTGAATACACCACTGTGCTTGCTGGCTGGGGTTTGGGGAGCAAAGGCTTAGCGTGAAGCTCAGAGTCAAATAAATGGTCCTTGGTTATATGGGACCAGCTTGTGCTGGTACAGACTCTGTTAAAGCCATGTAAATAAACATCTCTTTTCCTATCTTTTTTCTTTCCTTTTCTTTTCTGGAGTTGGACTCTTGTCTGATAAGGTACAACACATATGCTTGACTAGAACTGAATCTTCCCTGGGAAAAGGATGGGCACAAGGAAAAGAATGGGGAGATGGCAAGGGATACTAAAGGGGAAAGGGGTGAGGTGAGATCACCAAATTCATTCAATGAAGGTAGTTTGGTAAACTCAGTGCAGCACAAAGCATTTTACATAGAAGACACTTGCCTCAGTGAGTTCTCAGTATGATGGCTGCCCTTGTTCATCCACGGCTAAGCCCAGGCAGCACTGAAGGAGCAGGACTGAGAAGGAAGATCCTCCAGAAAACAGTCGTCAAGTTGTGTGTGTGTGTGTGTGTGTGTGTGTGTGTGTGTGTGTGTGTGTGCATGCTGAGGAGATAGAGGAGATCAGAAACCAGGAGTGACAGCTGGAGAGGAAAGCCTTAAAGGACCATAGTGAAGTGTGAGAGAAGTAAGGAAAAAGTAAGCACACAGGTAGGTCTGCAGAAAGGAAAAGGTTTGACTTTCATACGGAGAATAAAGTAGATCAAGGTGACCAAGGTGAAGGGAGGTGAGACGGACTAGAGGAAGAATAGTAGTGGGAGAAGCCAATTATTATTATTATCATTATCATTATCATTATAAACGCAGGTATTGGGGCTTGAACCTAGGGCCTTGTGCTCTCACTTTTTCCCTCAAAGCTGGTGCTCTACCACTTGAACCATACCTCTATTTCTAGCTTTTTTTGCTGGTTAGTTGGAGATAAAAGTCTCTAAGCCTGCCTGGACTGGCTTTAAACTACAATGTTCAGATCTTAGCCTCTTGAGTAGTTAGGATTACATGTGTGAGCTACTAGTACTGGGGAAAACAATTATTATTAACAATAATAATTGGCCCTGGTGCCAGTGGCTCACACCTGTAATCCTAGCTACTCTGGATGATCACAGTTTGAAGCCAGCCCAAGAAGTCAAGTCCATGAGATTATTATTTTTTTATTAATGTTTTTTTAATTGTGAAAATACCATTCAGAGGGGTTACAATTACATGAGTAAGGTAGTGAGTACATTTCTTATCAAGCATTGTTGCCTCCTCTTTTGTTTCCCCTTACCATCTGTCCATGAGATTCTTATCTCCAATAAACTACCAAAAAAGAAAAAAAAAGTCAGAAGTGGACCTGTGGCTTAAATGGTAGAGCACTAACCTTGAGCAAAAGCAGCTTGGGAATAGGACCCATGACCCAAGTTCAAGCCCCAGGATTGGCCAAAAAATAAAAAATATATATAATTGGAATTAGGTAGCTATCAAACCAATCTGTCAAACAGAATTTAGTGCCTGTTGCACATCATTAGCATGCTTATTTGAATCCTGCTCAAAGCTGTTCATTAATATTAATTCATTAAATCCCTTAGCACTTCTATGATGTCTAGTTACCTCCAATCCCTAAGTGAAGAAATTGAACATCTGAGAGGCTAAATAATTTGCCCAAGATCACACAGTGACCACAGAGCAAAGTCTGGATTAACATAATACACTCTAGGCAGTCTGGCTCCAGAATCCAGCTTTCACCCTCGGTTCTACTGTCTCTCTAAGAGGTTGAAGAGCAAGTTAGACAACACCTGACCTCTTTTGAAATCTTTCTACCTTCTCAGATCCTCTCTAGAGTATAAAATATGTTAACAAGAGGAGAGAGCTAATAATTAACTCCAAGCCTGTGACTGTCTAAAGCCTGTGAAGTTTCTAATTGGGGTTGGGTGGAGGGACTGGGAAAGATCCACATTAAAAAAAAAAAGTTTCATTTTGCTAGGTACTGGTGGCTCACACCTATAATCCTAGCTATTCAGGAGAACGAGATCTGAGGATCACAGTTTTGAAGCCATCCCAGGCAGGAAAGTCTGAGACTTGTGTCTCCAATTAACCAGAAAAAAAGCTGGAAGTGGAGCTGTTGCTCAAGTGGTAGAGTGCTAGTCTTGAGCACAAAAGCTCAGGGACAGGGCTGGGAAGGTGGCTCAGTGGCAGAGCGCTTGCCTTGCATGCCTGAGGCCCTGGGTTCGATTCCTCAGCACCACATAAGCAAAAAGAAAAAAGCTGGAAGTGGCGCTGTGGCTCAAGTGGCAGTGCTAGCCTTGAGCTGAAGAGCTGAGGGACAGCGCCCAGGCCCAGAGTACAGGCCCCACGACTGGACCCAAAAATAAATTAAAAAAAAAATAAAAAACAAACCAATGGCTAATGCTAATGTAACCCTAGCTACTCAGGAGGCTGAGATCTGAGGATCATGATTCGAAGCCTGTCTGGACAAGAAAGTCTGTGAAACTCTTTACCTCCAATTAACCACCAGAAAACCAGAAGTAGCACGTGGCTCAAAATGGTGGAGCACTAGCCTTGAGCAGAAAAGCTCAGGGACAGTGCCCAGGCCCAGAATTCAAGCCCCATGACTGACCAAAAAACAAACAAACAACAAAAAAAAAACTACCTACCTACTCACTTACCTATCTACATGTACATATGTATATGCATGTATATGTGTAACTGTGTAGCAAGCACTAAGTTATTTTTGACAGATGATTTGATACCTGTCTCATTCCAGTTTGCCCCTGGGGCTCTCCAATATTCTCTCGCTGTGTGTCTTCTTTGTGCTAACTTCAGGTAAGAAGATTCCTTTTCTTGATTGTTCCCCCAGAACTCTAGGCCAGCAGCAGGAAATTTACGTAAAGGGAAAGGCTGCCCTTCTCCAGTTTTGTCTATGTATGTATGTATGTATGTATGTATGTATGTATGTATGTATGTGTCTTGGGACTTGAACTCAGGGCCTGGGTGCTGTCCCTAAGCTTTTGTGCCCAAGGCTAGCACTGTACCACTTTGACCCACAGCTCCACTTCATGTTTTGGGGTGGCTAATTAGAGACAAGAGTCTTATGAACTTGCCTGAGCTGGCTTCCAACCCTGATCCTCAGATCTCATTCTCCTAGGTAGTTAGGAATACAGGTGTGAGCCACCAGCACATGGCTTGTTCCCTATTTATTGGCTTATTACTACTTTAGAGACAGGTTCTCACCAAATTGCCAATATGCCTCAAACTTGCTATCTTCCTGCCTCAGCCTCCCCAAGTACTGGGAGTATAGGCACATGCCACCACCCCCTGCAAGATTTTGTTTTTTAATGATAGCATGCCTCTGTAAAGCAGTGTCTGTGGCTGGCTACAGTATCACTGTCATTTTATATATAGTAACATTGGTTACAGAAAAAGAAAGAATCACTTGACAAAGTTTTCTATTTCTGTAACATTGTGTCAGGAGAGAAGCTTAACAGTGTCTTCCCAGGGTGGAAGTTATTTGGATTTTAGATGTTGGTTTGATTTAACCCCAGTTTAATTTAACCCCTGTCAGAACACACATTTTTGATTCCTTGACTACGATGCGATAAGCCTCGCCGTAGTCGGTCCACTGAAATAAAACATGCCAGTAACTCTGACTAGTAACCTTGGGTGCCTCCCAGGCACTGCAGACTCCTTTCCCAAGGAAGTCCTTGCTCCAGTTCCCACCCTAAAATCTGCAGCGATTCTTCTGCCAAGACCAAACCGAGGCCCACAGCAGCGCAGGAATCATTTTTCCCTTCACCTTCTTCCCTCCAGCTCAGGGACTGAAGCCCTAACTCCCCAGGCTCCAATCTTTTGCATTCTCCCATCCCCCCAGCCGTCCATCCTGCTTTTCCTCCCTCCCCCCCGCCCCCCCACCATGAGTCTCCTAGGCTACTTGTAAATGTGTGACTCTCAAGGAAAGTATTAGCAAGAAGCCACAACTTCGGGCAATGACTCATAAATGAATCTCCAGCCCTGTCTACCGCCCAGCATCACTCTCCACCCTACCCCGGGGTTCTGGGCCTCCCAGCAGAGACTCCAGATAAGAAGTTTCCTAAACCCAAGGAAGAGACAAATGAGTATTTTTTTCCTCCTCAGTCTCTCCGGAGGACTCTCCAGCTGCAAGGCAGCCCTCCAGTAGGTTCTAATACAACTGCTTCTCTGCAGCAGGAGGAAAAGAAACCCAATTCCTCCGAGACTGTCCCCAAAGACTCTTAGCAGCACAACCGCAGGGGCGCGGCGCTTCAGGCCGGCGCAGCCAACTTTCCCCTCCGCAGTGTCCCCATTGTCCATCCTCGGAGTTCGAGGTCGGGTGGGTTTCAGAAGACTGCAAGAGGGAGTCTCAGGACCGCACAGCCCAAGAGGAGGCGAGGAAAGAAAGGACAGGAGGAAGGGTTGACCTTGAGCATCAACCTGCATCACAGATCCTGCCGCCGGGTCTTGCATAAATAGTCCAAACCTGCTCTATACTGGGAAAGCGTGCAGGACAGATGGAGGTCAAGGGGAGGAAAATGCCGAGCTCAACTCTACAGAAAAGGGAGGGAGGTTGAAGAGATCGCGTTCGGTTCTGGCTAGCTGAGATCAAGGCTATGGCGGGTGGCAAGCAATTAATTGCTTCATGTAGATCAGGTTTTCTGCAGCCTGCAGGTGCTAGGACTCACCTGGATTACCTTCGCCCGGTGCACAACGAAGCTGCGCAGCTCAGCTCAGCTCGGCCCGGCTCGGGTGCGGCTCCAGAACAGGCCAGAGCAGGCCCCGCCCGCGCCCCGGGAGCGAGGCCACGCCCCCAGGGCGGAGCCCGCGGAGCCCGCGGAGCCGGCGCACTGCGCCAGGATTTAAGACCTGGCTGGACCCGTGTCCGGGAGGCGGAGACTAAGTTCTTTTCCTGCTCTGGTTGCCTTCAGGGTTACTCTTTCTATCCCAAATCCACGTATCTGCCTGCTTCTTCCCCAAGTTTCATGGCCGCTATCCTACATTGTTTTCAATCAGTTCCTCTTCAGCTAGAACTTGCAAGGCGGTGTCACGAGCACAATTTGTTCCCTGCAGAGCCACCGTAGTTTGGCTGTGGCTCAGCGGCCGCGGGCGCGGGGCACTGTCGGGCCACACTGGCACGCGCTGCGCGTGCTCGGCAGGCGCGTTCCCGAGGCCGGCTGTCCCGCGGGGGCGAGCCTAGTCTCCACACCGTGTCAGTGCAAAGACTCGGGTCTGTCAGGGCTGGTGAGTTTCCCCAACTAATACAAGTTGTTAGGCTGCGAACTCCTCCTGCTCCCTCCTCCTGGGTCCTGGGGCTTGAACTCACCGCCCACCGGGCGCTGTCCTCGAGCTGGAGCTTTACAGCCTGGAGCCGCCGCACCCCTTCCCAGCATCTGGTAGTTTGTGAGAGTCTCAAGCACTTTCCAGCCGAGTCTGGCTTGGAACCCTGACCTCAGATCTCAGCCTCGTGAGTAGTTGGGATTACAGGTGTGAGCCATCGGTGTCAGGTGCAACTTCTTTAAAAAATATCATTGTATTGTTATGATTAAAGTGTTGTACAGAGGGATTACCATTTTCTAAGTCGAGTAATGAAGACATTTTTTTTTTTTTGGACTCTATCCCTGCTCATAAGTGACACAGTTCATTTCCCCTCTTTGTCTTTTGATATCTTTGGATATCTAGTTCTAATATGCACACGCTGGGCATAGTGATGCATGCCTGTAATTCCAGTTACATGAGAGACAGAAGTGGAGGGTTGAGAGAGTCCAGCCAGAGCAAAAGATGGAGACACCACCTCAAAATCAAAATAAAGCTCAAGTGGTAGAATACTTGCATGCTTAAGGTGCTGGGTTCAGTCCCCAGTACAACTACTACCGCTACCACCATAATACGCACTCATGAGCAGTCACAATTTTCTCTGGCACTGAATAATGGATATGGTTTCCCTCCAATTCCCAATAGAAATAAGAACTTTTGTTGTTGTTGGTTGTAGAGCTTGAACCCTGGGGCTGGTCACTGTCCCTGGGCATTTTTGCTCTACTACCTTGAGCCTTAGTGCCACTTCCTGTTTTTGCATGGTTAACTGGAGATAAGACTATTCTGCCAGGGCTGGCTTTGAACTGTGCTCCTCAGATCTCAGCCTCCTGATTATCTAGGGTTATAGGCATGAGCCACTGGAGCCCTACTGAAATAAGACCTTTTAAGTAAGGTTATTGTCAAAAATCAAATGAAATGAAGATACAGTGCCTCACAAAAGTTCTACAACCCTTTTGTCTTAGGTTAATATGTTTGTGGTTTCTATTGTAATAAAACAAATTATGGTATGGATTTGGCTCAAGAGTTATTGTGTCCCTACTTCACTCACCATTCTTTCTCATTTGCAATCTGACTTCTGCTTCCAAATCACTTTGCAAATTGCAATCTTAAAAAGTCACCATTTTCCTGGATTCTCAAACATTGCTTCTTCCTAATTATTTTCCTTCTACTCTCCTTTACTGGGCCTTCTTCATTTCTCTGACTATTAAAATGTGTTCAAGCGTCTCCCAAAACACTAATCTCCCATGTTTACTTGCATCCTTCTCTATGAGTTCCTTCATTGACTTTTCCTTGATTGTATTTCCATGACTATTTTGGTTGTCTACATTCTAAATTCCCTTCTCTTCTAGGAAAAATTCCTATTATTTTTAACTCTTTTTTTCCCTCTGTCTTTTCTTTTTTGGTACTGGGGATTGAACCCAGGGCATTACACTTGCTAGGCAAGCACTTTGCCATTGAGCTATATCCCAGCCCTGTTTGGGTTTATTTTTTACCTGAATTTTTTTGTCCTCATTTTAAATGTGTTCTTTAGAGGTAGTACAAACTGGAATATTGAAGTTTGTTTTTTTTTATTGCAATATGGAAATTGAACTCTGGACCCTCCACTTGCTAGGCAAATGCTCTCCCAGTTCTGTTATAATACTGAAGGACAGACCAGCCAATTCTCCTTTCCTCCAAATTCAGAGGTGCCAAGTTGGCAAAGCCTTTGACTTTGGACTCTATTTTGGAGAGCATGGATAACAGCAATACAGAGACATTTGGAGGCTTCATTTATTATGGTGGCAACAGTGGTAAAGAGGGATTTCTTGTGAATCTGTCCTGATGACCGTCTCCCTCTTCTGAAAGTACTCTTTGTTCCCTTCATTCTTTTCTACCATACAGTTTTTAATGAATTAACTTATTTGCTTATGCTATGGCTCCTGTACTCAAACTGAAGTTACACAGATGTGGAGATACAGTCTATTTACTGTTGCATCTCTACTGCGCTTATGTGTCTGGCATAGAGTAGGCACTTAGTAACTGTGTTAAATGAATCTACAGATTGTAATGAATCTACTGCTTGTTTTGTTTTGTGTGTGTCAGTCATGGGGATTGAACTCTGGGCTTGGGTGCTGTCCCTGTGCTCTTCAGCTCAAGGCAAGCCCTCTACTGCTTGAGCCACAGTGCCAACTTCCCAGTTTCATTTTTTTTATTATTATTTTTTATTGCCAAGCTTTCTGTAACTGCTTTGGTTTTTAGGAAGCCTGCATCTCTGGCCCACCACTCTGATAACCTCCCAAGAATTATCTAGAGTCAGTTTCTGTTTCATGGGGAAAATACAGGCTTCATTCATAGGCTTTTTACAACATCCATTCTCTTTGCAGTGAAACTTTAAGATATTTCAGCAAATGATAACATCTAAAGAAATCACTTAGTGATTACTTGGTCATCACTCCTAGTCTTTTATTCACTCTTTGGACTCAGTATTATATAGAAGCCTAAAGAGTCTTTTATTTTACTGTATGGCTAGAGGAAATTGTTTCTGAATCTTGTTTAGTGTTTTTATGTGCAAAGTTAACATACTAGCAACAATTTTGCTTGGCTGTTGTGAACTGGAGGGTGTCTATTGCTATTATCATCAATGTGTGTTGATTGCACCTTAAAATAATTCCCTTCTTAGGCCTTCTGCCATAGATCAGGCCTTATGTCTCCTCTGACCTGGACATTTACAGAAACTTTTTCTTTTTGTGCCAATCCTGGGGCTTGACCTCAGGGCCTAGATGCTACCCTGAGCTTTTGTGCTCAAGGCTAGCACTCTGCCACTTGAGTCACAACTCCACCTCTGGCTTTTTTTGTACTTCATTGGAGATAAGAGTATCAAGACTCTCCTGCCATGGCTGGCTTCAAACCTTGCCTCACATCTCAGCCTCCTGAGTATCTAGGATTACAGGTGTGAGCCACTGGGGCCTGGCACATACAGAAACTTTTTGCCTGGTTTCCCCTTAATAATTCACTGCCATTGTGGTTAACTTTCTAAATCAGATCTCTTCTTCAGTGATTATGGGGACCTATGTCCTGTCATCCCGTACGATGACATTCAAACTTTGAAACATGTTATTTCAATATCTAGAGAGCTTCAAACTGATTTTTCCAGAATCCTCTCATTTAATGTTAATTTAATAAACTTTATTAAATGTGCATTGAATACCAGGCACTAATAGAACTTATATTTTATGGGGCTGGGAAGGTGGCTCAGTGGTAGAGCGCTTGCCTTGCATGTCTGAGGCCCTGGGTTTGATTCCTCAGCACCATATAAGCAAAAAGAAAAAAGCCAGAAGTGGCACTGTGGCTCAAGTGGTAGAGCGCTAGCCTTGAGCTGAAGAGCTGAGAGATAGCACCCAGGCCCAGAGTTCAGGCCTCACAACCAGACAACCCCCCTCCCCCCCCAAAAAAATAGAACTTATATTTTAGGGGCCCAGCATGCTTCTACTGAGCTACTCTGATGCTGGTAGAACTTATTTTTATGGTTGAACCCATTGACAAAACCAATAATATGTGAATATCTTGTCCATTTTGTTCTGCTATAAACGAAAACCATATACTGAATAATAGAATAAATTATCATGGAGCTTGAACTTAGGGCCTGGGCACTGTCCCTGGGCTTCTTTTGCTCAAGGTTAGCATTCTACCACTTTGAGCCACAGCTCCACTTCCAATTTTCTGGTGGTTAATTGGAGGTAAGAGTCTCATGGGACTTTGCTGCCTGGGCTGACTTCAAACCACAATCCTTAGATCTCAGCCTCCTGAGTAGCTAGAATTATAGGCGTGAGCCACTGGTGCCTCGCTTGTCTCTTTTTTTTTTTTCTGAGATAAGGCCTCATTACATAGCTCAGGCGATCCTTCAACTCACAATCCTCTTGCCTCCACTTTTTTTTTTTTTTTTTTGGTAAGTCGTGAGTCTTGAACTCTGGGCCTAGGAGCTGTCCCTTAGCTCTTCAGCTCAAGGCTAGCACTCTACCACTTAAGCCACAGTGGGACTTCCGGTTTTCTAGTGGTTTATTGGAGATAAGAGTTTCATGGACTTTCCTGCCCGGGCTTGCTTTGAACCATGATCCTCAGATCTCAGCCTCCTGAGTACCTAGGATTACAGGCATGAGCCACCAGAGCCTGGCTTGCCTCCACGTCTTAATATAAGCTTCTTTAAACTGAAGAAATTAATCCACTGATGTCATCTTTTAAAATGAGATATATGGTTTTAGACTTTATTTTTTTTTTTTTTTACCACTTTTATTCCATAGAGAAAAAGATTGTGTATTCACATTTATCAGGGTTTTTACTATGTGGGTTCCAGGTACACGTCTTCAGAACATCTTTTCCTACTTTCACTCATTCTTCGTTATTGAATTTTTATGTTCAACTCCTTAATGTATGCTAAATCTTTGACAGTTTACATCTTGAGGCCCTGAGCTGGAGAGGGAAGTAGGCATCTGGCCATTTTCTCAACGGTTTGTTCTTGAATCCGTATATCCTCCTTGTTCAAAATGCTACCTTTAACATGAGCTAAAACACCATATGTACTTGGGCTATTTTTGGACTCTCCAGATTGTCTCACTGATGTCTATTTCTTCTCCAGTATAAACATCATTTTAAGTTTTGCATCCTGCTTTAAAAAAATTCTAAATTGTTACTATAAAGGTAATATACAGAGAGTTATAGTTACCTAAGTCAGGTGATGAGTACATTTCTTTTTGGACAATGTCACCCCTTCCCTCACTTTTCTCCAAGTTTTTCCCTCCCATCCACACCCACAAGTTGTATAGTACATTTTCAATATAGTGTCTACTGAGTACCACTCCTACATTTGTTCACCCTTGGTCCCTCCATTTCTGTGTCCCCCTCCATCTGCCCAAAGACAGATAAATGAACAAACAAGACAATAAGAAAACAAAAACAACACAGACAAAACCTCTTGTTTCTGTTTTCTGAACTTCATTTAGATAAATATTTATATGATTGGATGTACATAGACATTGCATCTTTATGTTCCTCTCCTAAGAATGTCCTCTTTTGGTCTCGCTGTGTAAATGCCTAGAATCCTATATAATTTATCATGTCCCAGTGTATTTTAGATCTAGCTTCCACATAGGAGAGAAAACATGTCTCTCTGAGCTTGGCTTACCCCTCTTAACATGACTTATTCTAGGCCTATCTAGTTCCCTGCAAAGGATATCTCCCTTCTCCTCCTCCTCCTCCTCCTCCTCCTCCTCCTCCTCCTCCTCCCCCTCCCCCTCCTCCTCCTCCCCCTCCCCCTCCTCCCCCTCCCCCCCTCCCCCCTCCTCCCCCTCCCCCCTCCTCCCCCTCTCCCTCCCCCCTCCCCCTCCCCCTCCCCCCCTCCTCCTCCTCATTTTCTAATGGCTGTGTAAAATTACATTGTATATAAGTACTACATTTTTTTTTTTTATCTACTCATCTAGGACATCTGGGCTGTTTCCATAACTTGGCTGTTGTGAATAGTGCAGCAATGAACATGGCTGTGCAAATGTCTTTACATCCTCCTTGGTTTTACAAACAAAATGATTATGCTCAAATGATATTGCTAAGAAACACTCACTGGCTAATAATATCTAGTGTGTGTTCGAATTAAGCAGGGACTACAGCAAGTAAGGATCCTGGGCACCAGCACCCAGCATTTTGGCACAAAGTGACTTTCTGCCTGTGTCTGAAAACCTCTCCTAGTTTGCCAAGGGTCCAGTCATAGTAGGTGGCCCCTTCAGGACAGCATGCCAAGATAAGTAAGCAGGTGCCTGTAGATGGAGGCATTATGAAGGGCAGAAATATGGAGCATGACTTGATAATTTTCCCTCCAGTCGTTTTTCCAGAGTACCTAGACTGAATGACTTATTTTCTCACACTACTAGAAAATATTTCACCCACCTTTTAAAGTGTCCCATCTCCAAACATAGTCATTCCAAGGTACTATGGGTTATGATGTCAATATATGAATTTTGGAGATATGCAAGTCAGTTCATAACACTTCCTAATAGGTCAAAACCCTATTACATTGTAAGAGACAAAGAGATTAAGTCTAACCTTCATTTTAAATATGAATTATTGAATTAGATCATTTTCATATGATTTTAGTCATATAAGGCAGATATTATAATGGTTCTATACCTAGGGAGATGCTATTCAAAACAAATAACTAGTTTAAAGGCACAAGAGAGGTCCAGACTGGAACTAGAACTCAGGTATCCTAACATCTAAGCCACTTGTTATTCAGTAATAACTCTGTAGCCAAACTTCAGTGAGACACAGCTCTTCCAGATTTAATGCCCCAATCTACATCCTTTTGACACTGCTCAGAAAACATCTGAAGGTTACATAAGTTAAACCAAAAACCTATTACTCAGCCCTGTTGGACCCCAACTGTAATGAATACCAAATCAGTGCTGTATGCAGCAGATTAGCCTGAGTATGTGAATTAAGAGTCCTCTTTCCAGACAAGGCAGTGCTACATATAGGATCAGCAGGTAGGGTAAGTGGGGAGAGAAGTGAATCCACCACCGAAGCAATGAGAATCGAGACCTGTTGAAAGTAAGGTAACTAGAAAAAGATAACATCCCATAGACTGTGGACTGTGGAAGAAGAAAGAGGTGAAAATGTTTGAAGAAAGTTTTAAAGGCCTTAAGTTGGAAAAGAGTGAGGGCAGAAGAAAGAACCCTAATGCAGGACAGAGTTGCCTGTGCCACCTTGTGGTCACCTTACCACTTTCCACCAGATGCTCTACCTTTTCAAACCTCACACTGGTAATACTTATTACTACTCCTTTATCTTCAAAAGGCAACCTCACTTGAGTGGTGCCAAATGTTTAAGTTGGAGGTGTATCTCAGGATGCCCATTGATTTCTTTAGCCTTTTTTTTTTTTGTAGTATTAAAGGATTTTTTTTTTTTTTTTGTCAGTTGTAGGGCTTGAACTCTGGGGCTTGGGCACTGTCCCTGCCCTCTTCAGCTCAAGGCTAGCTCTCTACCACTTGAGCCACAGCGCCACTTCTGGTTTTCTAGTGGTTTATTGGAGATAAGAGTCTCACGAACTTTCCTGTCCGGGCTGACTTTGAACCGCGATTCTCAGATCTCAGCTTTCTGAGTAGCCAGGATTACAGGCGTGAGCCACCAGCACCCAGCTGTATTAAAGTATTTTATTGTTGAATACTGGGAGTTAAGAAGAGAGAAGAGGAACACATATTCCTTCCTCCACTGCTACTGCAATCACGCGCATGGGAGATTCCATTACCAATGAATGTCAGTTGGGGTTCATCCTTGTTTTGTGACAGAAGTGAAAGTGGATTCTGGTGCTTTTACAAAATTCAAATAGAAAGCTTGTTTGCTTAATTAATAGCCTTAATAGCAAGAGTATTCCATTCTATGGCTAGAAAGGAACAGTAAGTATGGAAAAGGGTGCCTCACTCCCCCTGCCTAAAGAATGAGTCTGTTGGCTACACAAGGTTTGGGATTATGGCTTTAAAATAACAACAGTTAATGTCTGTCTAGCACTTCCAAATGCCAAGTCTGTCTAGCAAAACCAAATGCTTATTTGGTTTTACAACAACTTTATGAGTTTGACACATTATTCCCCTTCACAGATAGGGAAACTGAGGTTGAGTAGTTCTATTAGAATCATCCAGATAGCAAGTGCCAGAGTGGGAACCTGAATACAGGAGGATGTTGGTGCTCATGGTCATGAATGCGGTCTGTCTTCCTTATATCTGTATTCTGAGAATGTCCAGATCAACGTGTGAACCCCAGTTCTTCCTCAGTGTATCCCAGTATCTTCTTCAGTGTTGCATTTTAGGGCATCCTGACAGAAGGGCAGAAGGTGGGGATTGGATTCTTTCATCTTTAATGAACACAGAACCATTTCAATACCTACAGCTCTTGCATCAGTTTAACCATGAGGGAATAACAGCCGAATCTTAGGGAAGTGGATCTGAGATGTTCTAGGTGTTAGCAATCATGCTTGCCTCTTGAAAGGTTTGAAAGCCTGCAATATAATTCATCTAAATTCTAGCAGAAAGAATGACTTCAAACACCAGTCAGTACACAGCGGAGACTAAACAACCACTGTATTAAGCTGTTAGAAAATTAAAAAGAGCCAGCCTGATGCTTGCAGCTCCCTTCTCTGCCATACCACTTCAGAGCTCTATGAAGAACAAGATGCTGCTCTCCTTAATGAAGATAGATGGCAGCTGTTAAGATTCAAAAATGAAACAAGAAGAATTTCCCAGGGGACAAATGGAAAACTGCCTAGGCAGAACTGCTCCGGGAAGAGAAAATTAATTATAGTAAATCTGGCTTCAGAAGACAGCACCCAGAAGACCGTCAAATCAGAAAGGAAACTAGCTCCGGTGTATCCCAGAGCAGATTGGCCAGATGCTGGCTGAGCAATAGCCAGGTTTAGCAGCTTGAGATCTCGGAGGAGCAGAAGGAGGCTCTCCGGGCACTTTCCACATCCTAGGAGTGTCAAGAGACTCGGATTCCTCTGAAACTGTTCGAGGAAGCCGTGGCATACTGCCTCTTCTCCTCTGGAACATTGCCCATTTCACAAGCAAGGGAAAGAAAACATTTCCACCTCGAAGGTCCCCATCCCCAACGCGCCTTCCTGTGGAGCCTCGCCTTCCGGTTTTACGTGGCAACTCCTGGTTGGTCCTCCACGGACAGCGCGCTGGAGAGGGCGGCGTTCATTGGACAGACTCCCCGCGCTCTTAAGCTTTGCGAGCCAGCGGGCGAGAGGGAGCGGACCCGTAGAAAACGCAATTCACTACGCGTGCTGTGTTGCGGTTGCTGAAGCAACCTCGGAGGCGCGTGGTGCTTGGTGGGTGGGGACGTAAGCTGTGTGCTGAGCCCGTGGATGTCCAGGCCAGGCTGGGGACAAAAACCATCCAGAGCTATGAGAGACAGGTCAGCGAGGAGCCTTGCGTACACGTCGTTCCCAAGAACTTTTGTCATCATTAAAGCAAAAAGCCAATTGCCTTGGACACAGACTAAGAACTTTTATTCTGTAGGTCAGTGTACTTGTTTAAATTCTCAAAAAATTCTTTTTTTTTTCCCATCTCATTCTCTACTCTTGTCCTCTTTTAAAGAGAGAGAGAAAAAAAAACACACACCTTCCCTGCTTGATTTGTTTTTAAGAAACTTAACTGAAATAACAAAATGTATGTTTCTTCGAATGCTACATCCTAGATCCCTTCCATAGTCTAGGAAGTAGGCTTAGTTCACCTGCTTTCTGTTTACAGATACATGAAAACAGCAAGAGGAAAGGCATGAGTTGAAGTTACCACAGTGTAAAGATAACAGAGCTGGCTGGGCTCCGGTGGCTCACGCCTGTAATCCTAGCTACTCAGGAGGCTGAGATCTGTGGATCGAGGTTCAATGCCAGCCCGGGCAGGAAAGACCGTGAGACTTTTTTTTTTCTTTCTTTTTTTCTTTTTGGGTCCGGTCTTGGGGCCTGAACTCTGGACCTGGGCACTGTCCCTCAGCTCTTCAGCTCAAAGGCTAGCGCTCTACCACTTGAGCCACAGCACCACTTCTGGCTTTTTTCTTTTTGCTTATGTGGTGCTGAGGAATCGAACCCAGGGCCTCAGGCATGCAAGGCAAGCACTCTACCACTGAGCCACCTTCCCAGCCCTTTTTAAATTTTTTATTGTGAAAATACCGTACAGAGAGGTTACAGTTACACGGGCATGGTAATGAATACATTTCTTATCAAGCATTGTTGCCTCCTCCTTTGTTTCCCCTTCTGTGAGACTCTTATCTCCAAAAAACCACTAGAAAACAGGAAGTGGCTCTGCCTTGAGCTGAAGAGCTCAGGGACAGCGCCCAAGCCCAGAGTTCAAACCCCACTAGTGGAAAAAAAAAAAAAAAAAGGTAACAGAGCTGTTCTTTTTTGTTGTTTTCCTCAGAAGGGACTGATGGGGGAGATGGCAATACGCAGACAAAGAGGGCAAGTGGGAGGATGGATCAGGCATTTTTAAGTATCTCAGCATAGCCAGGTATCCTTTTTCAAGAGTTTCTAATTTGTATGTGTGAATGTATAGAGGTGTTTTAGCAAATAACCAAAGGTTACTTAGAATTAAGTTTGGGAAATAAGTACATCAAGAAAGTGATGGATACCCTTCTGGAATCTGAGAAGAAAATAAATGTGACTTTTAAGGAATATATTGTTTTCTAATGTAGCTTTGAGGTTGGTTCCAAAGAGGAATTTCATAAACATTTTGGTCCTTGTAATGTCACTTGAAATTAGATACATAGCTGCCCACAGGGACTCCTTTGAAAAGCAATTCTCTAAGGGGGTGGGGGAGAAGATGATCAAGCCTTGGGCAGAAAAAGAAAGAAGAAAATAAGGAAGGAAGGAAAGAAGAAAGGAAGAATATGTTTTTTGGAGCCAAAATTCTAATAATTAAAATTAGCTTACCTTTGGGGCTGGGAAGGTGGCTCAGTGGTAGATGCTTGCCTTGCACGTATGAGGCCCTCGGTTGGATTCCTCAGCACCACATAAGTAGAAAAAGCCCGAAGTGGCGTTGTGGCTCAAGTGGTAGAGCACTAGCCTTGAGCTAGTTCAGGCCTCATGACTGACTTTTGGTTTCCTCTTCATTCTCTCATTTTCCAGAAGGATTTAGGATGTGGCTTAATAGATTCAGCTAAAATAGCTTTGAAATGTAAAGATGTGCAAATGTGGAGTGTATTGCTATTTAGTATTACCATATGTACTATCAAAATTTTTAATCATTGTTGACTATATCTTGTGCTTACTCAGATCTTCCTCCTCCTCCTGCTCCTTCTCTTCTTCCTTCTTTCTTCTGTCTTCTTCATTTTTTTGCCAATCCTGGAGTTTGAACCCAGGGCTTGGGCACAGTTCCTGAGATGCTTTTGTTCAAGGCTAGCATTCTACTATTTGAGCCACAGCACCACTTTTGACCTTTTCTGTTTATGTGGTATTGAGGAATCCAACCCAGGGCTTCATGCATGCGAGGCAAGCACTCTACCACAAAGCCACATTCCCAGCCCCCTCAGATCTTTTATCTTAAAATTTAATTAATTTTCTAAATCATGAATTAAAAGATAAAATTTGTGCATGCTTATGAGACATCATGTGATCTTTGATACATGTGTACATTGTGTAATGTTTATTTACATTTTTTCTGTTGTTTTTTAAAAGTTCTCTTTCTTTTATTGTGTAATGTTTAAATGAGCACAGATATATTACTTCAAACATGTATATTTTTTATTTGATTGATTTTTTTTGTCCAGTAGTGGGCCTGAACTCTGGGCCTGGGCGCTGTCCCTCAGCTCTTCAGCTCAAGGATAGCGTTCTACCACTTGAGCCACAGTGCCACTTCCGGCTTTTTTCTTTTTGCTTGAGAAATCGAACCCAGGGCCTCAGGCATGCAAGGCAAGCGCGCTACCACTGAGCCACCTTCCCAGCCCTTGATTTATTTTTTAAGACGAAGTCTTGCTATGTAGCTCAGGCTGACCTTGAACCCAAGATCCTCCCACCTCAGACACCTGAGTTCTGGGATTATACATGTGAATTGTCATGTCTGGCTCTTCTAGCTTTTTCAAATACAGTACATTATTTCTGGCTACAATGGTACACAGATCAAAATGGACTATAAGTGTTAATTAAAAATTAACTAATAATTAGCTAATAATGAAAAAGTGTCCAACAAGGGTATTTCCCCATTTACTATAAATTGTTTTTTTTTTTGTTTTGGTTTGGTTTTTTGGTCAGTCATGGGGCTTGAACTCTGGGCTTGGGTGCTGTCGCTGAGCTCCTCTGCTCAAGGCTAATGCTCTACCACTTGAGGCACAGCACCGCTTCCCGTTTTCTCTTGGTTAATTGGAGATAAGAGTCTCACAGATTTTCCTGCCTGGGCTAGCTTTGAACCATGATCCTCAGATCTCAGCCTCCTGAATACCTAGAATTACAGGCCTGATGAAAAGTATTTTTTTTAAATCTTTTTCTGCCTCCTTGTAAGTTGTAGGAATTCCTAATGCTCTTTTCATTTTTTTCTAGGTTGTTAATAAAATGTACAGAATGAATCACATGGAATTGCCAGAATCTGGAGAGTCTTAGGGGTAAAAAAAAAAAAAAAAAAGCCCAGTCAAATATTGGTATTTTTATAGAACTTAAGCTAATAGGTGAATAGAAAAAAATTACTAGAATATTTTAATATAAATCTTTTTTTATATAGATGATTGCCTCCTATTGATTTTGTAAATTGAGATTATATATGTGTAGATAGATAGATAGATAGATAGAGCTTACATATAGAAAGATCCATTTAAATGTTAGCAGACTTCTCTGCTTTGCACATGTGTGGGATGACATCCTGACTTAAATGCAGGAATTTCAGGGCAACTAGAAATCTTTCAGCACATGTCTTTCACAGCATTAACCACAATCCCCCCTGACAAGTTGGAGGTTACTGACTTTGAAACTTAGCCAGTTGCTGGGAGCCCAGCATCTATTCTTTCCATGACCCTTGAAAACTGGCCTGTTTCCTATTAATGATTTTGTTTTGTTTTGTTTTGTTGGAGGCCTGTTATGGTCCAGTTTCCTAGTTGATTTCCAGTTCTTCTGCCATTTTTATACAACTCACTTTCTTTGTGGTGGGTCTTACGAAAAAGATACCTTAGACAGAAAGGAAGCTTCTGGAAATTATCATGTTTCAGCAATAAAATTGTTCAAACATCTGACAATCATTTGTAACCAAACATCTCTGGTCTCATCCATGGAAAATATCACACATAGCAAAGAAAATTGAAAAGAGCTGGCCAAAGATATCTGTTGGGTTTGCATTGCACATTGTTCAGATGGGTTCCTAGGGTGTTCAGACCAAGGTGATTGTTGTTATTTTTTTACTTCAGTTTAATGGATGGAGTTGGATGGAGACTGGGATCAGAGTTTATGTTTGAAGGTGAATTTGAGAAGTCAATTAGGCCATCCTCCTCCTGTCTGGAAAATCAGCATTGTGATGAACAGTCTGATTCCAAGAGGTGAACGTAGGTCTTTTCAAAATTCTTAAGCAACCAGGGGCCATTCCCACTGGTAATCATCCTTGTAAGTATATGCTCTAGAACAGGCCATCATTGTTCTGAGGACCTCGCAGAAGAGGTAACTCCATCTGGCTTGAACTAATAGATGAATAGTTTGTTAGCCTTCAGAATCAACAGCTAAACACGTACTCTTAATACCTGGAACTTTGAATTTACCTGCTTTTTAGGATTCTGTTGATCTATAGATTATTGTAATCAATTTTCCAGGTGTTATTTTATTTGTGCCAGTACTGATCTTGAACTCAGAATGTGGGTGCTGTCCCTTAGCTTTTTTCTCAAGGATGATAGAAACTCTACCAGTTGAGCTATAGCTCTACTTTTGGCTTTTTGGTGGTATTGGAATTAAGAGACTCATAGACTTTTTTGCCTGGGCTGGTTTTGAACTTTGATCTTCATATCTTAGTAGCCTGAGTAGCTAGGATTACCATGAGCCACTAACACCTGGGTTCCAATTTTGCTTTTTAAAAATTATCCTTAAGTAGTTGTATAATGAGGTTTTTAGTTCTTGAGCAATAGCAATTCAATTGAACATAGCTAAGAAACTCTGGTTGTTAGCTTAGAAATGAGACTTCAAGGCCAAAATGGTTTAATCTTACCTAGGGTGTGATCTATCTTTAGTTTACAATGACATATTTATCTCATTTAAAGGAAATTCTAATCAAATAAGATAAGAGTGAAAAGATTCCACAGCCTTGTTCCCCCCACTCTCTTCCTCCTCCTCCTCCTCCTCCCTCTTCTAATTGAGAGACTGTGACTGGAACTCAATACCTGAGGTTTTGTTTATTGTTTGACATTCTACCAATGGAGCCATGCCTCCAACCCCTCCACAGCCTTTCTTAGGAACATATTCCTGTGATTTTTTTCCCCTGAGATTTGATTGAACACAGGCAAGTGCTCATTTACTAAGCTAGACCTCACAACTCTTAGTTTTTGTTGAAACAAAGCAAGGCCTTCCTATATAACCCAGGCTGACCTTGAATTTGCCATCCTTCGTCCTCATCTTCCAGAGTATGGGCTTACAGGCATATGCTACCATGCCTGGCTCATGGAACACAATTCTGAGTGGAATAGTAATAGCTCCATTTTTTCTAATGTAAGAAGTATGAATTCTTTGTGAGCCTGATAGACCACATGCTTCTTGTATGTAAATTACACTACTATTAACAGAGTCTGAAGGATGAAAACTTTGAGATAATTAACAAACAAGTCAGTCACACACAAGAGACACAACCAGAGAAAATCAAGCTTTATTAGTTTCCTCACGATGTGAAACTCCCGGTTAATAATTATGGTTGTCTTAATTGAACCTCAGGTGGCAGTTTTCTGACTATCAAGTAGGGGGAAATAGATTTCTGTTTCATGTCTGAGATCTTTTATTAACTAATGTGTAAAATGCCTTTATGTACAGAAGCATGATTTAAATCAGTATTATTGAATAGAAATATAGTGAGTGCTATACACACATAATTTAAAACTTTCTAATAGTCTTATTAAAAACTAGAAAGAAGGGTTGGGGATGTAGCTCAGTATAGTGTGCTTGTTGGGCATGTATTTTAAGTCCTAGGTTCAATCTCTAGGACCCAAAAAGACAAAAAGAAGCATAAAGAAATAATTTTAACAATTAAATTTAACAATATATTCACTTAATTTAATATATCCAGAATAGTATGATGGTAATGTATCATCACTATAAAAACCATTAACGTGATAATTTATATTTCTATTTTTGTCTGAAGCCTTAGAAGTCACTGTGTATATTGCATGTATATCAATTTGGACTGGCCACATTTTAAGTGTTCAAGAATCACAGATGGCTGTTGAGTTGGGACAGCATGGCTTAAATTGTTCTTCAATCTATAGTTATGCAGAAGACTTTAATGGGAGGGGGACATGGAGCAGGAAGGAGGGGATAAAAATGCCTCTGAGAGACAAACATAATTCGTGGCCACAGATTTCCCACAGTAGCATACTTTTGCTCACTATTTAAAATTTCAACCTATAACATCAGTTTGGGGCTTTACCAGTCCAGTAGGAATATGCCATCAAAACAATGTTATATATTCAGTGCCTGCACTACCTTGAGAAATGGGAGCAGGGTAAGTGGTTTTGGTTTGATAGAATGAGAATGGACTTTGGGAACAAGGCAGATATAAATTCAAACCCGAACGCCTGTGAGTTTATGCAGACCTGTAGCTTCTACACTCTAATAATAAGGATCTAATCATGGACCCAAAGTACTTGGCTTACAGGGTTTAATGGACTTGGATTGGATTCCTTATGCGAATGTAACTTGAGTCAGTGTGTGGTGTGTGGGAGGTGCCCAGGTTACTGGTACCATCTTCTTTTCTCCACCTGTTTTCCCCCATAGGGCACTTTACCTTGCCTTTCTCTTTCTCTAAACCCTCTTCTAGAACTTGACCCTAATTTCTTACTCTATATCCTCAGATCCTCCATTTCTGCTACAGCCCCTGTTCATAGACCTGTTGAAATTTCAGTTGTATAATGCAAATAAAGAACTTATTGTTGAAGCACCAGTAATAATGGTAATAACAATCCAGTTACAATTCCAGCAATAAGGCCAAGTCCTTGGGACATATTCTATAAATCTCTCTGAATTTGGGGGAAAGGTGAACAGTACTTTAGTTTTTGACCAATGGATGGCAGTATTGTCTAAGTCATGGACCTCTCAGCTGCTGCTCTATTCTATTTTCCTTTTTGGTGCCTTGTGATTATCTGTGGTTGTTCTTTCAACCTGAAGAGAACTCATAAAAAAAAAAAAAAGTTAAAAACACCACATTACAAGGTCAGCTGCCAATGTGCTTGAGGAAACCTAGGAAACAGAACTGCCATTAGACATTGGGGATAATATTGAAGCCCAGAATCAAGGTGCCTATTAAGAGGTGGCATATTGATGGTAGGTCTATAGCAGAGACCTTGCAAGGAAATGGCAAGAGATCCCTAAAGATCAAGCTGTAAGAAATGAAAGAATAGAGAGGCTAACCTTGAGGGGCTGTTGAAAACAGATAAACAGCTTCTGCAAATAGATTCACTGTAACATCTGGCTTTCACGTTGTAATACTCCCTTAGAAAAACCTTCTATCTTCTTTGGGAATGTGGCTTGACGTAGAGTGCTTTGCCTAGGATGCATGATGCCCTGAGTCTGATTCCTCAGTATCACATAAACAGAAAAATCCAGAAGTGGTGCTGTGACTCAAGTGGTAGAGTGCTAGCTTTGAACAAAAAAAGCTCTGAGAAAACCTTCTATCTTTGATGAGAAGGATACAGTTGAAGAATATGCTCTGGCTCCTTTTATTTTCTTACCAGGAGTTTGTTTTCCTTCCTTTCCAACTGTAACTCCAAGTATAATGATAGTTACCATTCAGAAAGATAACCCTTACTTAACTCTTGGAGCTATAGTCTAATTGAACCAGCTGACATAAAGTTGTTTTAGGCTTTAAGTTTGCTAGTTTCCATCAGGTGAACCAGTTGACTGATTAGGCATCATCAGTAATTAACTAGAGAATATTTGGGGAATATAGAATGAAAACCACCATTAACTTTAAGAGACACATTTAAAAAAATTTTTTGCTTTTCAGTGAACATGCATTTCTGGCATGAGGGAGTTTCATGGTGATATTTTATGCATGTACATAGCATACCCCCAGAATATTCCCATTGAAAAAATACATATCTTAAACAGAATAGAAAACTGTTGTTGTTCCTCCCCCCAATCCCACCCCCCTCGGTCTTGGGGCTAGAACTCTGGGCATTGTCTTTCAGCTCTTCAGCTCAAGGCTAGCACTCTACCACTTGAGCCACAGCACCACTTCCAGTTTTCTGAGTTGTTTATTGAAGACAAGAGTCTCATCGACTTTTCTACCTGGGCTGGCTTTGCACTGAGAACCTCCTATCTCAGCCTCCTGAATAGTTAGTATTATAGGAATGAGCCAGTGGTGCCTGGCAAACTACTATTTTTATTTTTTGTTTCAGAGGCCTGGACTAAACCAGAAAATTTTCTGAACTGTTAAATTGAGCTACTGATGGAAGTGGTGCTGTGGCTCAAGCGGTAGAGCACTTGCCTTGAGCTGAAGAGTGCAAGGATAGCGCCCAAGCCCAGAGTTCAAGCCCACGACCAAAAAAAAAAAAAAAAAAAATTGAGCTACTGAATTTCGTGATTAACCACACGGACAACAAAAAGGAGTTCATGGATTATCTTGGTTTGTTCAATGACTCAATCACTTATATGTTATTATTATTATTATTTTGTCAGTCTTGGGGCCTGAACTCTGGGCCTGGGCGCTGTTCCTCAGCTCTTCAGCTCACAGCGAGCACTCTACCACTTGAGCCACAGCACCACCTGTAGCTTTTTCTGCTTATGTGGTGTGGAGGAATTGAACCCAGGGCCTCATGTATGCACGGCAAGAATTCTACCACTGAGCCACCTTCCCAGCCCAATTTATATATTTTATTTTAAAGATACTGTACAGAGGGGTTACAGTTGCATAAGGTAATGAGTACATTTCCTATGGAGCATTGTTACCTTTCCTTTGTTTTTGCTTTTTTTTTTAATTGTGAAAATACTGTACAAAAGGGTTACAATTACATGGGCAAGGTAATAAATTCATTTCTTATCAAGCATTGTTCCCTCCTCCTTTGTTTCCTCTTCCCATCCTTTCCCATCTCTCCCCCTCCAAGACCCCCCCAAAGTTGTAAAGTTCATTTTTCTTTTTCAATGTTACTTTTTTTTTTTTATTGTGAAAATACCGTACAGAGGGGTTACAATTACATGGGCAAGATAATGAATACATTTCTTATCAAGCATTGTTGCCTCCTTCTTTGTTTCCCCTTCCCATCCCTTCCCATACTACTTTCCAAAGTGGTTGAACAAGTTTACACTCCCACCAACAATGCAGTAAGGATCCCTTCTGTCCACATCCCCTCTAGCATCTGTTGTTTTTAGAGTTCTTGATTATAGCCATTCTGACTGGGATGAGGTGGTATCTCAATGTTGTTTTGATTTGCATTTCTTTTATGGCTAGGGAGGTTGAGCATTTCTTCATGTGTCTATTGGCCATCCTTCTTTCCTCTTCAGAGAAGTTTTTCTGTAAATCTTTAGCCCACTTATTTATTGGGCAGTTGTTTCTTTGAGGATTTGTTGTTGGGGGATTTAAGTTTTTGAGTTCCAGGTATATTTTAGATATGAGACCCTTGTCCATTGTATGGCTAGTGAAGATCTTCTCCCAATCCGTGGACTTTCTATTGATCTTGCTAGCTATGTCCTTTGCCATGCAGAAGCTCTGCAGTTTCATGCAATCCGATTTATCCAACCTTTCTTTGATTTGTTGTGTTTCTGGGTCTCTTAAGAAAATTTCAGGGCTGGGAAGGTGGCTCAGTGGTAGAGCGCTTGCCTTGCGCATGCATGAGGCCCTGGGTTCGATTCCTCAGCACCACATAAGCAAAAAGAAAAAAAAAAAGCCAGAAATGGCGCTGTGGCTTAAGTGGTAGAGCGCTAGCCTTGAGCTGAAGAGCTGAGGGACAGCGCCCAGGCCCAGAGTTCAGGCCCCACGACCGGACCCCCCCCCCCCCCAAAAAAAAAAAAAAAAAAAGAAAATTTCGGCCTGTGCCAAGGAGACCTAGGGTTTCTCCTATTCCATCCTGTAAGGTTTTCAGAGTGTCTGCTTTGACTCCTAAGTCTTTGACCATTTGGAGTTGATTCTGGTAGAAGGTGATATATAAGGATCTAGCTTTAGTTTTCTATAAGTGATTAACCAATTTTGCCAGCACCATTTACTGAAGAGGCAGTCTTTCTTTCATTCTATTTTTTTTTTTTTAGCTCCCTTATCAAAGATTAGATGGCTATAGGTCTGTGGGTTCATTTCTGGGTTTTCAATTCTATTCCATTGGTCCTGAGGTCTCTTCTTGTGCCAGTACCAAGCTGTTTTGATTACTATGGCTTTGTAGTAGAGTTTGAAATTTGGTGTTGATATTTCTCTAGCACTGTTCTTTCTGTTAAGGATCATTTTTGCTATTCGGAGTCTTTTATTGTTCCATATGAATTTTTGGATTGCCTCTTCTATTTCCTTGAAGAATGAGGTTGGAATATTGATAGGTATTGCATTGGATGTGTAGATAGCCTTGGGAAGTATTGCCATTTTCACGATGTTGATCCTTCCAGTCTAGGAGCATGGGAGGTTTTCTAAGTTCTGTTTTGATTTCCTTTTTCAGGTTTTTAAAATTTTCATCATAGAGGTCCTTCACTTCTTTGGTTAAGTTAATTCCTAGGTATTTTATTTTTTGTAGGGCTATTATGAATGGAGTTGCTTTCCTGATTTCAGCTACGCTCTTCTCATTGTTGGTATACAGAAAAGCCATTGATTTTTTTTTTTTTTTTTTGGTCGGTTGTGGGGCTTGAACTCTGGGCCTGGGCGCTGTCCATGTGCTCTTCAGCTCAAGATGAGTGCTCTACTGCTTGAGCCACAACGCCACTTTCAGTTTTCTAGTGGTTTATTGGAGATAAAAGTCTCACAGACTTTCCTGCCCGGACTGGCTTTGAACCTCGATCCTCAGATCTCAGCCTCCTGAGTAGCTAGGATTACAGGCGTGAGCCACCGGCACCCGGCTAAACCATGTGGTTCTTATCCTTGCTTTTGTTGATGTGATGGATTATATTAATTGATTTGTGTATATTGAACCTGCTTTGCATCCCTGAAATGAATCCTGTTTGATCATGGTGTATGATTTTTTGAATGAATTGTTGAAGTCGATTGGCCAAAATTTTGTTGAGAAGTTTTGCATCAATGTTCATCAAAGAAATGGGTCTATAGTTCTCTTTCTTTGATCAGTCCTTGCCTGGTTTTGGGATGAGGGTTATTCCTCTTTTTTTTGCCTACTATCCCTTCCCTCCCCATCCCCCCAAATCCTCTCCCCACAAGTTGTAAAGTTCGTTTTCAACATAGTATCTTGTACATCTCATTGTTACAATGGGTCAGCCTGTATCCTTATTTCAGCATTTTATTATTTCCCTTCTCCTCCCCAAATTAGAAAAATGTATATACAGGATGCAATTAAAAATATCACTTGCTGGGGCTGGGAAGGTGGCTCAGTGGTAGAGTGCTTGCCTTGCATGCATGAGGCCCTGGGTTCGATTCCTCAGCACTACATAAGCAAAAAGAAAAAAGCTGGAAGTGGTGCTGTGGCTCAAGTGGTAGAGCACTAGCCTTGAGCTGAAGAGCTGATGGACAGCGCCCAGGCCCAGAGTTCAGGCCCCATGACCGGACCCCCCCCCCAAAAAAAAAAATCACTTGCTGTGTGCTGTGTAGAAAGAGGAAGTAATGAATAAGACACAGGTTTTCCCTGTAAGTCTTTGTAATTTGCTAGAGAAGAGAGAGAAGTCAGTCAATAATTCTAATTGGGGGAGTTACCACAATTGGGGACTATGCTTTGTTACAGAAAGATACAGAAAAACACCTAACTTGCCAGACAAGAAGGTCTTCACAAGGAGAGGACAAAAGCTGAGCCTTTGAAGACAAACAGAAGTTATTCCAAATTGGGCATGGGAAGTTAGGAGAAAGACATTCTAGGCAGAGGAAAGAAACATGTAAAGACAAGGATACTAGCTTGATTGATGTTTGTGAGGCCTGGAAAGTTCTTTTGAAGGAAGCTAGAGATGTGCTTGGAGATGGGGGTGGTGGAGGAAGACCTTTTATGCCTTGTTGAATAGTTGAGATTGTATCTGAAGATTTTTTTTGGTTTTTGTTTTTTTGGGCAGTCCTGGAGCTTGAACTCAGGGCCTGGGCACTGTCCCTGAGCTTCTTTTGCTAAAGGCTAGTGCTCTACCACTTGAGCCATAGTGCTACTTTCAGCTTTTTCTGTGTATGGAATATTGAGGAATGGAACCTAGGGCTACATGCATGCTAGCCAAGCACTCTACCACTAAGCCACATTCTCAGCCTATTTGAAAGGCTTGATGACACATAGGGAGTGGGAAAAATAAGGGATGAGTCTACTTTGGATGACAGGATGAATGCTGGGAATACCAAGGAAGGATAGCAGTTGAATTGTGGGAGTTGAATTTACTTTGGGACTTCAAGGACAACTACCTACCTATCAGGTACAGATTTTGTTGAATAATAACCATTTATTGAGGACATAGTGTGTCAGATACTGTATTAATTCTTATGGTTAATCCTTTTATCAATCCTGTTTTACATGAACTTTACACATGGTACAGATCAAAGCACATCTTCTTTTTTTTTTTTTTTTGGTCCGGTCATGGGTGAACTCTGGGCCTGGGCTCTGTCCCTTAACTCTTCAGCTCAAGGCTAGCACTCTACCACTTGAGCCACAGCGCCACTTCCGGCTTTTTTCTTTTTGCTTATATGGTGCTGAGGAACCGAACCCAGGGCCTCTTGCATGCAAGGCAAGTACTCTACCACTGAGCCACCTTCCCAGCCCTCAAAGCACATCTTCTATCCAAATTTACCTGACTAGCAAGTGGCAAAGCTGACGTATGAATCTGGGTTGATTCGAGTCTGCTCTCTTTTGTGGTGTTGTCTTTTTTGTTACTGTTGTTGTTGACACAGGGTCTCATTGTGTATTGAAGCATGCCTCAAAGTTGCAATCATCCTGCCTCAGCCGCCAAATCCTGGGGTAACAGTGGAGAATCACCATACTTAGCTTTTTCTTTTTTGTTCGGTTGTGGGGCTTGAACTCTAGACCTAGGCACTGTCTTTCAGCTTTTAAGCTAAAGGCTAGTACTCTACCACTTGAGCCACTTCCAGTTTTCTGAGTGGTTTATTAAAGATAAGAGTTTCATGGACTTTTCTGCCTGGGCTGGCTTTGAACTGCAATCCTTATATCTTGGCCTCCTGAGTAGCTAGGATTACAGGTGTGAGCCACCGGCACCGGGTTCATACATAGCTTCTTAACCATTGCATTCTTCATGAGTCATAATTGAAGCAACTATGTCTCATGTGAGACATTTTTTTTTTTTGAATAGCATTTTTTTAAATGTGAAAATACTGTACAGAGGGGTTACAATTACATAGGCAAGATAATGAGTACATTTCTTATCAAGCATTTCTTATCAAGCATTGTTGCCTCCTCCTTTGTTTCCCCTTCCTGTCCCTTCTGACCTTCCCTCCCCCCCCCCCCCAACCCCTTCTCCCTCATCTCGGAACAGGATTTGGAATGAGAAAAGTAAAGGACGGAGGCTGGAAACGTTAGCCTGGGAAACATTAGTCTCCAGGGTTAGTCATCATTACCACAGTCATCATCATTTTGTGGACAAAGTGCATGTTGCCACAGAGGAATGAGAAAAATGAGAAAAGGATACTCTCTAGAAACTTAAGAGGAGAATTTCAGGAGAGAAGGTGAACAGTGGCAAACATGGCAGATAAGTAAGGTAAGACAGGACTAGACAGTGTCCACATTTCCAGATCATGGCAAACATAGGCATATAAGTGTCCCTTCAGTATCTCTAACTTCTGACTTCCTTTCTTGTTGCTAGTATCACTGTCCTTATAGACATCCAGAATGCCTACTTCAGGATAATCTTTGAGATTCATGTCCTACGATGGAACTAAAGCCAAATCCTGGGAGCCCAGCTGGACAACATTTCTCTCACCTCCTTCTCTCTTTATGCCCTTCCTGACTCCTCCCCCCACCCCAGTCTTTGTGTTTTGTTTTTTTGTTTTTACCTACAATTATACTTCTGACCCAATTTTCTGTCTTCTGTTTACCTTCTCTTCTAATCTACTTTACCCCCAAATCCTGAATCTTCACCTTATCCCTGTTACCTTAGAAACCTTCATTGGGTAGGACATACATTCTAATTCTACTGAAGGCCATCTATGAAATGACTAGCTTAGTTTTTCCAACTGCCCTCTCCTCATTATGTACCCTTCATCCTATTCTTCAGCCACACTGAACATATGTCTTGCTTCCTGTGTTTGCTTCATTGGATTCATTGCATCAGCCAATCCTTCCACCTTGGTGCAATTTTCTTTTATCTTTCAAGTCCAAATTCTACTCATCTTTCAAAGGTCATTTCAGATGTTATTTTCCCTAGGAAGTTTTTCTTGATATTTTCTAGCAGAAATAATATCAAATTTCTCTGAGGTCCCATTCATATACCACTTTATCTATACCTTCCAGAGAAACTAATGATTCCTATCTGCCTTATTATTGCTATTTGATGTTTATGTCTTGACTTAGTTTTAGAAGACAAGGTACTGTGTGTGTGTGTGTGTGTGTGTGTGTTACTGAGGATTGAACTCAAGGCCTCATACTTACAAGTCATGACTCTTTTTTTTTTTTTTTTTCCCAGTCATGGGGCTTGAACTCAGGACCTGAGTACTGTCCCTGATCCTTTTCACTCAAGGCTAGCAATCTATCACATTGAGCTATAATGCTACTTCCATTTTTCTAGTGGTTAATTTGAGATCAGAGTCTCACAGACTTCTCTGCACTGTCCAGGCTGGCTTTGAACCATGATCCTCAGATCTTAACCTCTTGAGTAACTAGGATTACAGGCCTGAGCCCCCAGCTCCTGGCCTAAAACATGACTCTTGTCCTTTATGCTTTTAGGTTATTTTTCTGAATAGGGTCTCTTGCTTTTGTCAGCCCAGCCCCTGTCAAGGGCCTCCTAGTAGTTCTTCTAGGACCTCCCAAGTAACTAGGATCACCAACCTGAGTCACTA
Organism: Dipodomys spectabilis; assembly: GCF_019054845.1. Taxonomy (NCBI): domain Eukaryota; kingdom Metazoa; phylum Chordata; class Mammalia; order Rodentia; family Heteromyidae; genus Dipodomys; species Dipodomys spectabilis. The sequence goes on from NW_024870713.1 coordinate 2,725,318, forward strand.
TTCTCGGCTATGGTCAATTGTTTTTACATACTTTATTTTGCTTTTCACATGCTGTTCTGATATGTAGGTAGATGTTTGTCTGGGTATGTATTTAGTGAAGGAATGAATAGATGTTTGATGTTATTGTCAGGATCACTGTAGTCTCTGAGCTTTTCCTTCTTAGTCTTCTCTTTAGACTGAGCCTCCTTAATACCATGGTCTCTCAGCTAGTTGGTGAAGATCCATAGCTAAAGTTTTGAGAAAAAAATTTTTGGGGAGCATTAATATCTGTGCAGAAGGGCTTAGGTAGGTGTTTAGTTCCTCAGGTATGCTCTAGGGAACTACCTTTTTCGATTTGGAGAAATATCTGCAATTCTCTGGAGCATGTTCACATCCAGTCTAGGTATTCCTGAGATGTTTAATGTAGTTAACCTCTTCAGAAGCATTTAGAACATAAAGGTAAAAGAAAAAAGATGGTTGTCTTAGGGATAGAATCCTAGATCCCTTGGAAATATGTTCATATTTAGTGACTGTATAACATTTCCAGGTCTCCTGTAACTCATGGATAGTACTGCTTAGGAAATGAGAAGCCAAAGCCAGGACACTGGATGCAATTTGGTGCTGCCTGTGTATCCTACTTGCGAAATTCAATCTAGAGTGTGGAGTTTCCATGGCGGAACCTTCTATCTTTGTTGGCCTTCCCTGGCCTCTAAGGGTATTTTCCTCCCTAGCCACAGGTGGATAAGCTCCTTGTTATGCAAAATGCAGTGGAATTCAAGGGAAGGATCAGTGGAAAGTATGTCATGGTATTACATTTATTTGGATTTCAATGTCAAGTTCAGACCTATAAATTTGAGCACATGGGCAGCTGGAGTTTCTCACCACTTTGGGCAAAGTTGCGCCTTCCGAATGGAAAAGAAGAATATTTAACTGCTATATTACTGCATAAGAAGGAAAAGAAGAATATTTAACTGCTATATTACTGCATAAGAAGGAAAAGAAGAATATTTAACTGCTATATTACTGCATAAGAAGGATCCTGTGCTAGGCAGATAAGCAGTAAATTTAATTTCCCTTGGTCTTCTCTAGTGGAGATAGTCTTTTCAACTGCTTCTTCCCATTCTCTTTCTTTCTTTTTTTTTTGGTCCGGTCATGGGGCCTGAACTCTGGGCCTGGGCGCTATCCCTCAGCTCTTCAGCTCAAGGCTAGCGCTTTACCACTTGAGCCACAGTGTCACTTCCGGCTTTTTTCTTTTTGCTTATGTGGTGCTGAGGAATGGAACCCAGGGCCTCAGGCATGCAAGGCAAGCGCTCTACCACTGAGCCACCTACCCAGCCCCTTCCCATTCTTTCTTAATCATCTTTATCCCTCTACCTACTTATGGGCTAACCACTGGGCAGTTGAGAAGAAAGACAAATGACACCTCTGTGCAATGCAAGGCATCTCCTACTCGGGAGGAGGGGGTGAAAAAGAGACCTGTCACCTGTCTTTCTGCTTCCAGCAGGTGCTGCAGAGGTTGGTTCTTTCTCTTCATGGCTCATAAGTATATGCTTTCCAGATGTGATGCTCAATAAGAAGGTTCTTCCTGATTTCTTTTTTCCCTTTTTATGTTGGTCATGGGTCTTGAACTCTGGGCCTGGGCGCTGTCTCTGAGCTCTACAGCTCAAGGCTAGCACTCTACCACTTGAGCTACAGTATCACTTCTGTTTTTTTTCTGGTGGTTAATTGGAGATAATAGTCTCATGGACTTTCCTTCCCAGGCTGTCTTTGAACCTCGATCCTCAGATCTCAGCCTCCTGACTAGCTAGGATTACAGGCATTAGCCACCAGAGCTCCCTGTTTTCTATATACCTCTCCTTTCTAATGTAGCTTCTTCTTTTTCTTTTTTAACCTGTGCATGGTGCTTTGCTTATTGTTCATTATCAACTTAGAAGTAGGGAGGGAGTCTTGATTTCTTGGACAGAAAATCAGGTGGGAGTCATTCTAAAAAGGGAGAGTCCATAGGCCTGGAGTGTAGCTCCATGTGTGAGGCCCTGAATTCAATCTTCAGCACCACCAAAAAAAGGAGGCTTGGGTCAGAAATATATTTTGTGCTATGGTCAACTGAAGCATAAAAATTTTATATGGAGCCTGGGGCTGAGAATTAGAATCCAGATTTAGAATTGAAGGTCTAGTGATTCTACATTCCATTTTGTGGACTATCTCAAAATGGGCCAGTAGATTAGATGACTCACTACAAAGACTAGCAAGTAACTTTCAAGACTAGCCAAGAGGGGAGGGGATTGTAGTTGAGGTGGGAGGAGGGAAAGGTTGGTAGGGGAAAACAAAGGAGGAGGCAACAATGCTTGATAAGAAATGTACTCATTACCTTACTCATGTAACTGTAACCCTTCTGTACAGTATTTTCACAATAAAAAAAACTTATTAAAAAAAACTAGCCAAGACTTCTTCTTTGGGAAACAAATTATATCACTAAAAGGATGTTTAAACATTCCATAGTGATACCAAAAGATGTATGAATGTATGTATGTATGTATGTATTTTGTCAGTCATGAGGCCTGAACTCTGGGCCTGGGCACTGTCCCTCAGCTCTTCAGCTCAAGGCTAGTGCTTCACAACTAGAGCCACAGCTCCACTTCTGGCCTTTTCTGCTTATGTGGTGTTGAGAAATTGAATCCAGGGCCTCATGCATGCGAGGCAAGCACTCTACTACTGAGCCACCTTCCCGCCCCAAAAGATGTATTTATAATACACTAACAATTATAAAGAATTAAAGCAAGCAGGACTGGGAATTGTGTTGAAAAAACACTCTTCTTTGTGCTGCTATTGGGGCCTGAACTCTAAAAGAAGGATTACAAAAATTCCTGTAATTCTCTCCTTTTTCACAGCTTGCAGCCAGCATGGTTTTGTGACTCAGGCCACTGGTGTAATAGTCTGGGCCACAGTGCCAGCCATGGGTCACACACTGGCTGTGGAAACACCCTGCTCTAGCTGAACCCTTGACCTTGACCCAGCAGAGAAGCCACAGTGTCTCAGCCGAGTCAAAGATGGGGATAGGAGAATCTGAGGACAGAGTTCCACTCTGGCATGTGACTTGTTGGAACATCTAGGGGTTTTGGGTCTGGTTTGCTGTGAATTGATATTTTATCTGTAGTTAGTTCAGGATTACTCATTAATTATATACTAATGTTCAGAATGAACTTCTGTTGCACTAATTGGCAGAACAAGAGACTAGTTTGAACAGAGTTAGAAGCAAATACTTTTTTTGGACTTTTAGAAATCATTATTATATAAGTACATTAAAAACAATAGCAAGCAAGAAAAAAACTACGTGTGTCCCTGTCTTGGGGTTCATTTCACTTAACATCATCTTATAAGGTCACATGTACATACCTTTTGACCTTTTTTGCTTGTCCTAGACATGTACTAGTTATTGCAAATAACTAGTTTCTTTGAGCCTGGCTTACTTCACTTAGTATAATTTTTTCCAAGTCTTTCCATTTCCTAACAGTTGGGGCGATGCCATTCTTTCTGATGGAGGCATAGAATTCCATTTCATATATATATATATATATCACATTTTCTTGATCCATTCATCTACTGAAGGGCATCCCTGTTGGTTCCATATCTTAGCTATGGTAAATAATGCTGTGATAAACATAGTTGTGCTGGTAGCTTTAGTATGGCCTTGTTTGTGATCATTTGGGTAAATGCCCAAAAGTGGGATTGCTGGGTCATAGGGGAGCTCTATGTATAGTCTTGAAGAACCTCCATACTGCTTTCCAAAATGGTTGAACAAATTTACACTCCCACAAAAATGCAGTAGGATTCCCTTTTGGCCACATCTCCTCCAGCACTATGTAATTTTCTTTTGTATGTTCTTCCCCCATGGTATAACCCCTGTTTTCACTGTACCTGATTCCAGTGTCCTCCATCTTATATATACATTTCTGTAATTTGGAGAGGGGAAGGGATATAACAAAATGCTTAAATAAGGAAACAAATTGACCCATTGTAACAATGAGATGTACAAGACACTATGTTGAAAACGAACTTCACAATTTTGGGGGGTGGGGAGGAGGAGTTGGGGAGGTGGAGAGGGAAGGGATGATCGGTAGGGGAAAAACAAAGGAGGGGGTAACAATGCTCGATAGGAAATGTACTCATTACCCTAGTCATGTAACTGTAACCCCTCTGAACAGTATTTTTACAATGAAAATATATATGGAAAAAGACATCATTATTATAAAGTCCAGTAAAGAATGCATTTGTTTTTGGATAATGTCTCCCCTTCCCTCACCTCTCTGTTTTTCCCTCCCATCACGACTCACAAATTGTATAGTTCATTTTCAACATGGTGTCTGTGAGGACCACTGCTGCAATGAAGCAATATTTTTTATTGAAGCTATACTTTTGATAATGATATATCATGCTTGCAAAATAGGGCATTATTTAAAGTAATAGCCTGTTCTTGATCAGTTCTGTAATTTAGGGGCATCTTTCTGATAGGTAACTTCTCTTTTGATTCCCTACTTGTTTGCAACTTTATCCTTAAAATGACTGCTTTGAAACAAACTTCCTATATTTGAATGAATAACCTTTGATATTCATGTTCTTAAAAATTACCCATATTCTTGTATTTATTTGCTTGTTTGTTTATGATTTTCATTTTGGTACCAGTCCTGGGGCTTAAACTCCGGTCCATGAACTATTTTGCTCAACATTAGCATTCTACCATTTTAGCCACAGCTCCACTTCTGTCTTTTTTGATAGGCAATTGGAAATAAGAGTCTCATAAACTTTCCTTCCTGGATTGGCTTCAAATTGGAACCCTTAGATCTCAGTTGCCTGAGCTGCTAGAATTATAGGCATGAGCTGCTAGTGCCTGGCATGTTTATGAATTTTTGAGACAGGGTCTTTTGTTGTTGGTCTTAGGTGAGAGTTTATTGTTTTTTCAGTCTTACAAAAACATCCTACTATAAATATAGAACATCTCACTGTTTTTCCTCCTTTATCTATTCTTTTCTCTTTTTACCCTCCTCTCTTTTGAAAAAAAATTTTCTTTTGTTGTAAAGGTGATGCACAGAGTAGTTAGTTACGTAAGCCAGGTAATGAATACATTTCTTGTTGAACATTGTTACCCCCTCCCTGAGACAGTCTTACTGCATAGCTTCCAACTCGGAATTCTGCCTCAGCCTCCTGAGTGCTAGGATTACAGCTGTGTGACAGCATTTTTTAAAATGCCCTGATCTTTAAATGTTTATGTTTGTGTCTGATGAGTGCCTGTTTCATTATTTATAAACAGCCCCTCTAACTACTGTCTCTTCACATGGTGGAAGGGGCAAGAGGGTTTCTCTTAGGTGGCTTCTTCTTCTTCTTCTTTTCTTCTTCTTCTTCTTCTTCTTCTTCTTCTTCTTCTTCTTCTTCTCCTTCTCCTTCTTCTTTCTTCTTCTTCTTCTTCTTCTTCTTCTTCTTCTTCTTCTTCTTCTTCTTCTTCTTCTTCTTCTTCTTCTTCTTCTTCTTCTTCTTCTTCTTCTTCTTCTTTCTCCTTCTCCTTCTCCTTCTCCTTCTCCTTCTCCTTCTCCTTCTCCTTCTCCTTCTCCTTCTCCTTCTCCTTCTCCTCCTCCTCCTCCTCCTCCTCCTCCTCCTCCTCCTTCTCCTTCTCCTTCTTCTTCTTCTTCTTCTTCCTCCTCCTCCTCCTTCTTCTTCCTCTTTTTCATCTTCTTCCTCTTCCTCCTCCTTCTTCCTCTTCCTCCTCCTCCTCCTTCTTCCTCTTCTCCTTTTTCTTGGATGACTCAGGACTTTGCCTCACATCAGGACCCCCATTCTAAGTAGGAGGTGGTACTTACAGGTTGGAAGCTGAAGATGTTAAGAGCAGGTGTTGGGCTCTGAGCATATGTGCTGGTCACAGGCAGAGATCAGACCTATAGTTCAGTTATCTGAGTGCCTAGGGATCCTTTCAGGGACTTGTGACTGAAGTTCCGCTTCAGAGCATCTGTCTTATTAGGGAGCCAGGCTGACTCTAATGTAAACAAGACATGTTCACACTTGGATTAAATCCCCATGAATGAGTTTCTCATATGAATTTGGTTCTCTCCCCTTCCTTTTCTTCCTTCCTTTTCACTTCCTCCCTCTCTTCTTCATTTCCTATTTTTCCCTTTCTTTTCCTTGTGATCTTTCACAGTGACTTAGTCTCAGACTGAAATGTTGAGAAAAGGCCAAATAATTGAGGCTTCAATCAACTCTTTCCAAAGATCAGAGGGAATTACAAGTACAAGTCACTATCTTCCTGCCTTTCCTACAGGTAAGTGTGCTCCTTGTTGCAAGGGATCATATCTCTTGTGTGCCTGTCACAGCCACAATTCTTCCATGCTCATGCTCCTGGCATTAAAATCAAAATGCAGAAATAAGGATTCAGGATGACCATTGTAATAATGAGATGTACAAGACAATATGTTGAAAAGGAACTTTACAACTTTGCAGGGGGGGTGGTGGTGGGGAGGGGAGGGATGAGTTGGGGTGGTGGGGAGGGAAGGGATCGTAGGGGAAAAACAAAGGAGGGTGTACCAATGCTGGATAGGAAATGGACTCATTATCTTTCTCATGTAACTGTAACCCCTCTGTACAGTATCTTTACAATAAAAAATATATATTAAGAAAAAAAATCCATAGTAGGTACCAGATTCCTTCTGATTGCAAACAAGAATCAGAAAAACGTGATTCAGGCCCAGATACTTGCCTTGCCATTCCTGTTGTCTTACTCCCTGTGAAGCCTTCACACAGTCTCTGCTTTTCTAGCTCAACTGCCCTTTACCACATCCTGGGAAGTCCTTGATGGGTAAAGCCTAAGCTCCTGCTGAGGAACCCTCTTCCAATCTGATCCTGCATTGCTTGCATGGCTCGCATGTGGTGAAGTCTGGCCCTTGGGAATCTCCAGACTTGGGCTTCTGTGCTTACACACTCACCTAGCTGATGCTCTTTTCATCTTGCTTTTCTAAAAAAGGAAATCCCATTTTAGCTTCCTTTTGATTCAGCTCTCCAAGTTGCAGTTGGCTTAATATCTGGGGCATCTCCCTTTCTGGCTCTGACATGTCAAGGCCCTGGAGGTGAGCTGATGTCCCAGTTAGACAGCTTCCTCCCTGGGGTTCTGAGGACAGGACCTGGACCCCTGGATTCTTTGCAGGGCAACCCCCCCCCCCCCCCCATGGCATGAGTGTTTTTGTTTTTTTCTTTTGTTGTGGTTGTCTTCCTGCCTTTTCTTGGATACCTGGATTCTTGGGTTTGAATCCTGCCTGCTGACTGTGAGCATGAGAAGAAATTTAACCCCTCTTGGCCTTCATTTCCTTAGATGTAAAATAAGGCCCATAAGGTGATTCTGAGGCTTAAATAAAAGGATACTTGAAATGAAGGTGTCTGGTTTGTGATTGTCTTACTGTTCTTGGACTTCTCCAACTTACATTATATCCATTCTGCAAGACTCAGCTAGTTCTCTGCCCACCCACAAAGATTTTTCTGTTCACTGAACGTCTGAGATTATTTCCTTTGATATTTAATGCTATTTCTATTATACTAGATGCTAAGTGATTTTATTCTTGGTGCCTTATGTACAGAGAAGTTCTAGATTACTGATAATAAGGAGTTTAGCTGGACTCATGTGGCTCCTGTCTGTAATCCTAGCATTTGGGAGGAAGGGATCGGGAGGATGAAGATTTGAGGCCAGTCAGGGCAAAAAGTTTGTGAGACTCTCCCTTTTAATCAAAACAAACAAAACAAACAGACAGACAGACAGACAAATCTGGGCATAGTGGTACAAGCTTGTCACCCAAGCTATGTGGGAAGCATAAATAGGAGGATTGAGGTCCAGGTCCACCTCAGCATAAATATGAGACACTACTCAGAAGCAAAAAAAGGAATGGCTCAAATGACAAAATGCTTTACTGGTCAGCATATAATCTTGAGTGCAAACCCTGTCACTCCTCAAATAAATAGGAGTAGTGACTTCTTTTAACCCTCTCTATTAATAGTAATGCTGTTTGTATTGGCTCTTCTTTCAGGGCACTTGATTATGAATATACACACTAGGTACACTCATTTGAGATAAACTGAGATAAATGGGCAACATAGAATTGCAAGTTACAACAGTCATTTGAGGGGTGTGTGTGTGTGTGTGTGTGTGTGTGTGTGTGTGTGTGTGTGTGTGTGTATGTGTGAAGGTCCATTTCCAGGGAATAATGCACTTGCAGCTTTTAGTGCATCATAGGGGGTGACCTGGCCTTGACTCTGTCCCTTGGTGATTCTCAGCCCTAGATATGCAACTGAATCTCCTGGAGAACTTAAAAATAATGTTGACACCCAGCCCACATTCAATGCCACTTAAATCTAAACCTCAGTAGGTGGAGGCCAGGCAAAGGATTTTAAAAGCTTACCAGGTAGTTTTATTCTGAAGCTAAGAATCTTCCACTGAGAACCTTCTCAGTCCTCTCATCTGGGGAATGGGCTTTAGTTTGAATTATCTACATTTAGCTGTTTTGTTTTTTTTTTCTGGGTGTATTGGCTGCAATTAAGTTTTAGGAATTAGCTTTTAAGAAAGCACAGGTGCTTTAAGGGTTCCAAGCCTGACTCAGTCAAGATAGTTTATTGCACCAGAATGCCTGTAGCTTATTCAAGCCAGCCTGCTTGTTGGCAACTCAGCATGCCCAGGAGTAGAAGTTTCCTTGCTCCTCTGGGTCACTGGGCGCCATTGCCGAGAACTGACAGAGTTCCTCAAGGTCCTAAAGTATTTATAACACTTACAGTATTTCAGCAAGGTGAGCTTTGCTGCCAGAGACCTGAACTGGCGCCACTAAGAGTCACTCAGAGTTGGGCACAGATACTGCAGGCTGCTAGGAAAATAGCTCTTAGGCAGAGAGGAACTCAGGTGATCTTCCTAGAGAACAGAAAGGAGGAAGGCTGGGGAGGAGACTCACTGAGGTTATTTGCTTCTCCTCATTTGTGGAATTTTGCAGTGAACTCCATAGAAACCTGTGAAAGACTGGGTTTCTTGAGTTATAATTTACAAACCATAAACTTCATCTGGGTTAAGTGTACAACTTGATGAGTCTTAGCAAATATACAGAGCTCTGTAATCTGAATCCATTACCACAATGTGGTTTTTAAATATATATATATTTATATATATATATTTTATCACCCTCAATAGATCCCCCTTGCTTGTTTGCAGTCAGCACCTCCTTTAGCCCAGATCTAGATTCTAGATTCTGGAATCTCAGTTTCTATAATTCTGCCTTTTTAAGATATATACATGGCCAGATGTTGGTGGCTCACACCTATAATTCTAGCTACTCAGGAGGCTAAGATCTGAGGATCACAGTTTAAAGCCAGCCCAGAGAGGAAAGTGTGTGAGACTTTTATCTCCAATTAACCACCAGAAAACTGGAAGTGGTGCTTTGGCTCATAGTGGTAGAACACTAGCCTTGAGCCAAACAAGCTCAGGGATAGCACCCAGGGCCTGAGTTCAAGCCCTATGACCAACAAGAAAGAAAGAAAGAAAGAAAGAAAGAAAGAAAGCAGAAAGAAACAAGGAAAGTCATGTAGCATATAATCTTTTGTTCTGGTGTCTTTCACTTAATATTTCTGAGTTTCATCTGTGTTGGTTCATTAGGATTTTGTTACTTATGGTTTTGCTGTGTGGGTGTGCCACGTTTTACCTATCTGTTCATAAGCTAATGAACGTTTAGATTGTTTCCACTTTTTGTCTATTATGAATAATATTGCTATGGATAACTTTGTGTGCAATGTGTAATACTTTCATTTCTCTTGAGTAAATAGCCAGGAGTGGACTTGCTGGGCTGTATGGTAAGGTAACTCTCTAAGAAACAGTCAAATCATTTTCTTTCTTTTTTTTTTTTTTTTTTTTGGGTCCGGTCGTGGAGCCTGAACTCTGGGCCTGGGCACCATCCCTCAGCTTTTCAGCTCAAGGCTAGTGCTCTACCACTTGAGCTACAGTGCCACTTCCGGTTTCCTAATGGTTTATTGGAGATAAGAATCTCATGGACTTTCCTGCCCAGGCTGGCTTCGAACTGAGATCCTCAGATCTCAGCCTCCTGAGTAGCTAGGATTACAAGCGTGGCCACCGGCGCCTGGCTAGATTTTCTTTTACAAATGTTTACTTCTTAAATTTAGGGATGTGATTAATTTTGAGTTAAATTTTATGTATGATTTAAGTGAGACTTCAATATTTTTGCATGTGGGTATTCTTTATTAATTTTTATTTTTCAAAGTAAAGGGTTTGCAGGTTCTCTACTGCTAAGCCATGCCTCCAGTCCTTTCTGCTTTTTTATTGGTCTCGGGGCCTGAAATCTGGCCCTAGGCACTGTTCTTCAGCTCTTCAGCTCAAGGCTGGCTCTCCACCACTTGAGCCACAGTGCCACTTACTGCTTTTTCTGCTGATGTGGTGCTGAGGAATTGAACCCAGGGCCTCATACACGCAAGGCAAGCACTCTACCACTGAGCCAACTTCCCAGCCTTGCTTTGGTTATTTTTGAGATTAGAGTATTGATTTTTGTTTATGCTAGCCTAAACTTTGATCTTCCTATCTATACTTCCTACTGAAGGTGGGATGACAAGTGTGTACCATCATGCCCAGCTATACTGGCAGAAATAGGGCTTGAAAACTTTTTTTCTCAGAGTATCCTCAAATTGTGATCTTCTTGATATCCACCTCCTGAGCGGTTAGGATAATAGGTATAAGCAACTGCTACCTGTTACAGTACCATTTTTTGAAAAGACTGTTTTCTCCTTGTTAGATTGTTTGGTACATTTGTTGAAAATCAACTGATCCGGCTGGGAATGTGACTTAGTGGTAGAGTACTTTTCTAGCATGCATGAAGACCTGGGTTTGATTCCTCAGTACCACATAAACAGAAAAAGCCAGAAGTAGTGTTGTGGCTCAAGTGGTAGAGTGCTTGCCTTGAGCAAAAGAAGCTTAAGGACAGTGCCCAGGCCCTGAGTTCAAGACCCAGGACTGCAAAAACAAAACAAAAACCAAAGAAAAGAAAATCAATTGATCATAAATAGGATTGTTTTTGGGATTTCACTTTTGTTCCCTCAGGGTATGTGTTTATTTTTATGGTCAGTGCCGCACTGTCTGATTACTGTAGCTTTATGATAAATTCTGCAAGTAGAAAATATAAATTCTTCAACTATTTTTTCCTTCAGAATTGTTTTGGCTACTCTTTGCATTTCCAGATAAATATTAATATATCAGCTTTTCAATTTCTGCAAAATAGCTTGCTTTAAATATGTATATTTTTGAATTTATAGATCAATTTAGAAAGCATTTCTCATGGTAACCATATTGAACTTTGGAATTTAGAAATATGGAATGTTCCTTCATTAATTCAGATCTTCTTTAATTTCATTCAGCAATGATTTGTTGTTTGTGGCATTCAAGTCTTACAATCAATACCTTTTGAGAGTTTGTGCAGCCCTCAAAGAACACAACTCTCTCCCTCCCTCCCTCCCTTCCTCCTCCCTCCTTCCCTCCCTCCTTCCCTTCCTTCCTTCCTTCCTTCTTCCCTTCCTTCCTTCCTTCCTTCTCTCTTTCCTTTCTCTCTTTTTCTTTCTCTCTCCCCAATAAGGGCAGGGGAGATACAGCTCTGCTCTGAATTTGCCACTTGCCCTCTTAGTTTGCTAATCTCTGAAGTGAGTGTACTACAGTTAACAGCTTCAAGGTTGTGGCATTAGAGTATGGAAGGGATAGAGAGTTGGTGTTCACAGCTTGGTGACATTGTTGTTATCTGTGATGACTAGAGTTACCACAATCTAGATTTCAGACTATATTGAGAACTTACCAGGATTTAAATTTTTTCTTCCAATGTGGAAGACCAAGTTTAGATCTCTAGGAAATCCTATATTATGGGGAGTATATAAGCTTCACAATTAGTTAGTTTGTTCCATTGTTTGCTAGCTTTGTGAAGCCAGGAAATGTATTTAACGTGTCTGAAACTCTGCTCATATAAAATGGTAAAAACAACTATCATCAGGATCAAAGGAGATGATGCCCATTAATTGCTTATTAGTACAAGATATATAATGATACAGACAAACACAACCTTTTCTGCCTGTTAAATTATCTAACTGTGGAAAGAATATTAACTTTTGTAACAAACAGCCTTCAAAGCTGTGTTAAAAACACATGTGGAGAGGGAAAAGCTGGGAGAAAATGAGGGAGAAATTGTCACTGTTCAAAAAGAAGTGTACTCATTATCTAACTTTTGTAACCCCTGTGTACATTACCTTTACAAAAGAAATCATGTGTGTTTATTTCCCCATCATGTCACCCATGAGGTGCCTGACATATGGCTTTTCTGGGATGGGTCTGCTCTTTGTATCTTTTCATTCCACCATGCCAGTTGGAGACATTTGTTGTTTTCATGGTGGTGTGTATGCCTGTGGTGGGGGAGAGGGGGAGAGAGAGGGGGAAGGGGAAAACTCCAGAAAATCGGAGTCCATTCTTTCAGAGTGTTTAAACTTGCTGCTTGGCTATGGTGTACATTCCACCTACTCATATCCTATGGCCAGACTCAAAGTCAGCTCGTGTGGAAGTATGCTTTGCCTAAAGGCAAGTTCAGTATGGTAGGGCCTTGCAAGTGAGTGATACAATCTACCTTAATATCGTCAATGGAGGAAGTTCCCTGTAATCCAGGGGTAATTATTGTGTACATGAAATCCTTGAGCCGTTTTGCTTTTCTTTTTCTTTGTCTATGGCCATTTATCTGATCTCAGCATTAAAAATTTTTTTAAACACAGCTGATAATAATTGATGATGATAATTGATTAATGTCTGAAAATATATTTCTTATTTTTTTTCTCCCTCTTATTTTCAGTCACTGTTGATTCATCCTTTTTTTTTTTTTTTGCCAGTCCTGGGGGTTGAACTCAGGGCCAGGGCACTGTCCCTGAGCTTCTTTTGCTCAAGGCTAGCACTCTACCACTTGAGCCACAGTGTCACTTTCAGCCTTTTCTGTTTATGTGGTATTGAGGAATTGAACCTAGGGTTTCATGCATGCTAGGCAAGCATGCTACCAGTCAGCCACCTTCCCAGCCTGATTTATTTTTCTTTACTCATTGAAATGTGGACATTCTCAGGCTTTCTTAAGCCCCTTTCTCTTCTACTCTTTTCTACATGTGATCTCAATATAACTGTGGCTTCAGTTAGCTAGTCTCTAATGATTCATATTTCCTCACAATCAGATGCCTCTGAGCCCAAGACCATATAGCCAGTCACCTACCCAAGTCTGCTACAATATCCAGATAAATCCAATATAATAAACCTACTTCCCCTCTAGAACATGCCATCCAGACAGTTATGCCCACGGGACACCAAAATTTCATTGTTAAATCTCCATTCTCTAGCAGTCTCTCATTCTGTCTAGCTGCAGATTCTCTTCTCTGCACATCCTCAGCGTCTTTTGGATCTACCACTTCTCTCTGTACTGACTGTCACAATGCTCCTTTTTTTTTGTTGCTGGTCCTGGGGCTTGAACTCAGGGTGTAGGTACTATCCCTGAGCCTCTTTGTGCTCAAGACTAGTGCTCTCCCACTTGAGCCACAGTGCCATTTCCAGCTTTTTTTGAATACTTTATTAGAGATAAGAGTCTCATGGGGATTTTTCTACCTAGGCTGGCTTTGAACCATGATCCTCAGATCTTAGGCTTCTGAGTATCTAGGATTACAGGCATGAGTCACTGGTGCTCGGCACAATCCTCTCTCTTTTTTTTTTTTTTTTGCTTATGTGGTGCTGGGTAATCGAACCCAGGGCTTCATGCATGCAAGGCAAGCACTCTACCACTGAGCCACCTTCCCAGCCCCGACACAATCCTCTTTTATTCAGACCTTGCAACATCCTCCTATATCCTTTCTTTTCTTTTCTTTTTTTTTTTGGTTGGTCATGGGGCTTGACTCTGGGCCTGGGCACTGTCCCTCAGCTCTTCAGCTCAAGGCTAGTGCTCTTCCACTTGAGCCACAGTGCCAATTCTGGTTTTCTGAGTGGTTTATTGGAGATGAGAATCTCATGGACTTTTCCTGCCCAGTCTGGCTTTGAACCGTGATCCTCAGATCTCAGCCTCCTGAGTAGCTAGGATTATAGGTGTGAGCCACTGGTGCTCGGCTCCTTTCTTTCCTTTACTAAAGCTACAGCTAGAATAATTTTCTTTTTAAATCTAAATTATGGTTATATTCTACCTTGGCTTAATATTCTTTAATGACTTTCTATGGTTTCCCTCCCCTCCCCTCCCCTCCCCTTCTCTCCCCTTCCCTTCTCCAATAAAGACCATAATCTTTTCTATGACACACAGGGCCCTGCAAAATCTGGCCTTTTTTATTTTTTAAATTATCATTGTTATCTTTAAGTAGTTGTACAAAGAGGTTTCAATTCAGCATTTCAGTTTATAAGCAGAATGCATCTTGATCTATGTCACTCCTTCCATCATTCTTTCCATCTTTCTCAATTCCAGCCATACCCTCAAGTTACATGATTTGATTTTCACATATGTGCATTGAATATAATGCCTGCATTTCCTGCCCTTCTTTCTCCACTCATCTATCCTCTCCTCCCCTCTCCTTGCCTCCCCATCACCAGCATATTTGAGTTTTCTAGTATTCACTTTGTTAAACTGTTTGCTAGTTGTTCAGACGAGTTACACCGTTAGAATCTCTCCCTGAATAGGACATACTTTAGGCAATTTGTGTACATGACCTTGTATGTTTTCATATTGTAAGGTCTGTCCCTGGCCATGCAGGCCCTGGCCTCCCCACCTCCTGCATCAGTCTCTACCCAGCACCTGCTGTTACCTAGGTAACTGGAAGCAGTCCCCTCCCCCTTCTCTGAGGTCACATCCTGCCCCCTCCCCCCATGCCTCCATCCAACCAGGGGAGGGTCCCAGGCCCTGAGGTCACATCCACATCCAGAGCAGCCACACCTTCCCACACCTGGCTACACTTCCTCTCCACCCCTTTCCTACTTACACACAAACAGGACATCCCCTTTCAGCCTGTGCACACCCACCATGCAAGGCAGGGCAGCAGTTTGGTAGCGTGGTATTCTTTTCATCGGCTACCTAATTAAACCTACCTATTTTACTTACCTTACACATATATGTTTATAATTTAGACCTAACCTCCACATAATGAGAGAAAACATACACTGAAGATTGGAGAGTGATCTAGGCTTTGGCTGTCCCTCTTATTTTGCACCACACTTCTTTTTTTTATTTTTTGGGGTCCAGTCGTGGGGCCTGAACTCTGGGCCTGGGCGCTGTCCCTCAGCTCTTCAGCTCAAGGCTAGCGCTATACCACTTGGGCCACAGCGCCACTTCTGGCTTTTTTCTTTTTGCTTATGTGGTGCTCAGGAATCGAACCCAGGGCCTCATGCATTCAAGGCAAGCGCTCTACCACTGAGCCACCTTCCCAGCCCTGCACCACACTTCTTATTGCCTGAGTTATAGTTACCAAGCTCTCTCCTTTCAACACTTGAATGTGTCACCCTCCACCGCACCTTGGGACACTCACATGCTTCCTTCTGTTTGGAAAGTTCTGACCTAGCTGCCACCTTGAAACTCAGCTTAGATGTCATCTTCCCAATGGAGTACCTTCTGCTTTGCCAAGCCGAAGTGAGTTGCTTTCTCGGGTCTAATAAAGCAGGATAGCTGTTTATGTATACAGTGTGTATCTTACAATGCTGTGCATTCCTTAAAGTGATTCTGCCTGGACTGAAAGGCCTGTGGCAGGGTTCTGTCTCATTCTCCAAATAATTTCTCTTAGCCTCATTAAAACTTTGTTTTTGAATTTTTGAATCATTATATTTAAATAGTTATACAAAGGAGCTGCCATTTAACAAAGCAGTTTATTATTTATTTATTTATTTATTAATTATACCAGTCCTGGGGCTTGAACTCAGGGCCTAGGCACAGTCCCTGAGCTCCTTTTGCTCAAGACTAGCACTCTACCACTTGAGCCACAGCACCACTTTTGCTTTTTCTGTGTATGTGGTACTGAGGAGTATTCCCAGCCCAACAAAGCAGTTTATGAATACAATATATCTTGATCAATGTCACCCTTTTCAACATTCTTACCCATCCCTCCTCTACGCACTCCTCCTCTCACTCTTCTTAATTTTGTAGGCTACACATTGGATTTTTTGTCTGCATTTCCTCCTGTTTCTCTTCATCTACTTCTTTCCCCTTGACCCCACCTTACCCCTTTGGATTACCTGCTTCCTGGTGTTTTGTTTTGCTGAACTTTGCTTTTGACTTTCTAAGGAATTACACTATTTTAGTTCTCCCTTGAATCTACTGTATTTCTTTTTTTTTTGGGTCCGGTCGTGGGCCTGAACTCTGGGCCTGAGCGCTGTCCCTCAGCTCTTCACCTCAAGGCTAGCGCTCTACCACTTGAGCCACAGCGCCACTTCCGGCTTTTTTCTTTTTGCTTATGTGGTGCTGAGGAATCGAACCCAGGGCCTCTGGCATGCAAGGCAAGTGCTCTACCACTGAGCCACCTTCCCAGCCCTATTTAATACATTTGTATAAATTTGCATACCACCCAACATATTTATGAGTTTGTAAGCTAAATCTAGCTTCCACATATAAGGAAAAACATTAATCTGTTATCTCTCTGGACCTGATTTACTTCACTTAGCAGTTTTCCCCCCAAGTTTTTGTTTCTTTACAGATGGTACAATATCATTCTTTTTAATGAATGAGTAAAATTTCCTTGTGTATATATACCACATTTTCTTGATGCAGTCACTCACTGAGGTGCATACATTGTCTATCCTCTAAAAGAACTTTTGTTTTTTCTTTGAGACTAGTATGTAGCCCAGACTGGCTTTGAACTTGCAATCCTCCTGCTTTAGCTTCTTGAATGTTAGGATTACATGTGTGCATTAGCATGAACATGTAGCCACTAAAAAATAA
This sequence comes from Dipodomys spectabilis, assembly GCF_019054845.1. NCBI lineage: Eukaryota > Metazoa > Chordata > Mammalia > Rodentia > Heteromyidae > Dipodomys > Dipodomys spectabilis. The sequence goes on from NW_024870713.1 coordinate 2,742,270, forward strand.
TTGAAAATAATAATTGTACAAATTTATGGGAGTGCAATGTAATATATCAATACATATATACTCTGTGTAATAATCAGGTAGAAAATTAGCATATCTATCTCTCAAACTGAGTAGTAAAAAAAATCTTTGATCTTATTGAGGGTGGTGATACATTCCTAGAATACCAGATATCAGGAGGCTGATGTAAGAGGATCACAATTTAAGGACAGCCTGGCCTATATATCAAGTCTATCTCAAAGGAAAAAAAAATTCTGTTAGTAAGGCTTGAATCTCAGGGTCAAGGTGATGCCCCTTCATTTTTTTGCCCAAGACAGGCATTCTACCACTTGAGCCATACCTCCATTTCTGGCTTTTTGATGGTTGATTGGAGATAAGTGTTTATGGATACTCTTGCCTGCCTGACTTCAAACCATAATTCTTAGATCTCAACTTCCTGAATAGCTAGGATTATAGATGTGAACCATTTGCATCCAGCATGAAAAAATTTTGATCAGAAACAAAATGGTTTAAAAATTCATTTAAAAAAAAATAAAAATTCATTTACGATTTAGAGTTCATTTCAATAAGCATCATTTAACATGATCATATCTGCATTGAGCTATTACAATCCTCTGCTAAGAATATCCTAGACATATTCTAGTTATTACTAATAAGGAAGACCATGCAGCCATGTTTTTTGGAGTTTGGCTTACTTTGTTTAATGTAATTTAATGTAATGTTTAATGTAATTTTCAAAGTCTTTCCACTTCCTTACAAATGGGGCAATGCCATTCTTTCTGATGATATGGATATGAGCAAATAAAATGATGCTTATCAAAATTAGATCCAAGAAATGGAAGCAACAGGTTTTGTTTTTTTATTGTACTGTTTGCAGTTATTAATCCTCCTCCTCCTCCTCCTCCTCTTCTTCCTCCTCCTCCGTCATGGGGCTTGAAATCTGGGCCTTGACGCAGTCCATGAGCTCTTCAGCTCAAGGTTAGCACTCTACCACTTGAGCCACAGTGCCACTTGCAGTTTTCTGGTGGTTTATTAGAGATAAAAGCGCTTGCCTTGTATGCATGAGGCCCTGGGTTCGACTCCTCAGCACCACATAAGCAAAAAGAAAAAAGCCCAAAGTGGTGCTGTGGCTGAAGTGGTAGAGCGCTAGCCTTGAGCTGAAGAGCTGAGGGACAGTGCCCAGGCCCAGAGTTCAGGCCCCACAACCGGACCCCCAAAACAAAAACAAAAACAAGAGTCTCACAGACTTTCTTGCCCAGGCTGGGTTTGAACAGTGATTGTTAGATCTCAGCCTCCTGAGTAGTTAAGATTACAGGCGTGAGCCACTGGTGCCTTGCTTACAGTTATTTCTTTTTTCTTTCTTCCCCTACCTCCTTTGGTTTATTCCCTTTCGTCACTGTTTTTTTTTAAATTTCTGTACCCTTTGTGTTGTATTTAAATTTGTCTGATTTGAGAAAGAGAAGGAGAATCACAGAAACAGTGGGACAAAAGGTAAACTAATGCAACAATGATACTAGACACTGTGTTGGAAATGAACTTTACAACTGGAGTGGGGGGAAAGGGGGGGTAGGAAAAAATGAGGGAGGGGTAACACTATTCAAAAAGAAATTTATTCATTACTTACATATGTAACTGTAACCCCTCTGTACATCACCTTTACAATAAAATTAAAAAAGAAAGACTTAGAGAAACCAAAATTCTCTACTTGAAGAACTTTTGTGGACCAAGCCTCTTATTCACCAGCATCAAAATTAGGAGAAGGAAGGGATATTGAGCTTGCATCTATAATCTTCATCTAGAGTAATGAATAGTTGCTTGATTGAAGTCATGCAGCTGGTAGAGGTGAAGGAAGATCAAGAATCTGAGTTTTATGGTGGCTTTTTTGCTCCCCTAAACCACTATTTCTGAGGACTTACTTTGGGTCAAGGATTTTATCAAGTCATTTATATAATAGAATCTCTCAATTTTAACACTATAAACCAAGTTTAATTCCATCGTTACCTTATGGGAAAATGAATATGAAGGATTACAATGTGTTCAAGGCTTCTACAGCCCATGAAGAAATGTAATTACTGTACTAGCAATACTGGATTATTGTGGTACAATTCTCTTAGACAAAGATGAAGGGTTAAGACTAGATCAGTCTAAGGAGATTTTCCGTAGAAATTGGTAATCCCTGAGAATCTTCTTATAGGGGACTTGCCAGGTTCAGTCTCCAGTAATATAAAGTTGGTATGGGCAGCAGTTCAGTGAACCATGATTCAGGGAGTGTTAAAGAGTGTCTTCCCTTTGCCCCGCACTAGGCCAAGTTCAGTGGACATGAACAACTATCACAACCATGGGTGATTTCTAAGGAAAGCCAGGCCAGCTTGATTGGAAAAAGGCCTAAAGTCACTTAAATGTGTGAACTCATAAGTTCTATACCTGCCGGCATTGCTCTTTAAAGTCATACTCTTGACATACATGATTTGCCTGCTTATGAAACCAGCCAGCCTGTACCCTTTCCTAATGCCACTTGTCACACACCTAGCAGAGCCCTCCAGTTTCCCAATTTTGTGGTTCCTCTGTCAGCTTTGCTATTACCAGAGCTGGTTGCCTGTGCTCCATCCCCACCATCTGGCTTCTTGCAAAGACCAAGTAATCCTTTTAAAGTCTTAATAATAATGGATGATTTGTCTGGCCTTGTTTTCTAATGTTAGCTTTTAGATACCTGGTGCCAAACCCACAGGTTTTAAACTTGAATCAGCTCACGACAGCAGTTAGAAACAGGAAGGAGCTGAGAATTAGGATCCTTCAAAATCAGAATTGGAGCCCTTCCCTTGCTCATTTCCCTGACATGGAAGCATTTTCTGTACAGACAGGGAGAGCAAGTGAGTAGAAAAAACATGAAATGTGGTAACAGAAATATGGGTTGCTAAATATCTCAACTCTGCCTCATACCAAGCAAAGCATGATAAAAAGTGCTTTACCACTTGAGCCCCTGGTCCATTAGCTTTTTCCTCCCCTTTTGTTTTTGTCTTTTGTTTTAGAGATGAAGTCTATTGACTTTTGCCCAGTCTGGTCTTTAAATTTTCCTGCTTCTTCCTTGTGATCTTCTGAGTAGATGTGCACCACCCAACTCTCCTTTGCTCTACTTCCAGTTTTCTAGGGGTTAATTGTAGGTACGAATCTCATGGACATTCTTGTCCAGGTTGGCTTTGTACTGCAATCCTCAGATCTTAGCCTCCTGAGTAGCTAGGATTACAGGCAAGCCATCAGTGCCAGGCTAGGATGATTTTTAAAAAGCTTTTCCTCCCCCCCTCCCTCCCTCCCTCCCTCCCACCCTCCCTCCCTCCCTCCCTCCTTCCCTTCCTTCCTTCCTTCCTTCCTTCCTTCCTTCCTTCCTTCCTTCCTTCCTTCCTTCCTTCCTTCCTTCCTTCCTTCCTTCCTTCCTTCCTTCCTTCCTTCCTTCCTTCCGTCTTTCTTTCCTTTCCCTCCCATTTTGGAGAGTAATTTTACTTTTGGTTTTCTACCTTTTTCCTTTTTCTTTCTCTTTTTTTGATTTTTTAAATATTATCTTTAAATAGTTGTGTGGAGGAGCTACCATTTAACAAAAGCAGTTAATAAATATATCTTGATCAATGTCACCCCTTTTAACATCCTCGGACATCCCATTAGTTTTCTTATAGAGTGGGGCTAGTAACCTTTCCAGCCTGGGAAGTAGAAGAATTAAGTGCTGTCTAAATGGAGCCCAGCTTCTTTTTCAGGTAGGCCCTGATGTCAGAGGAAGCCTGAGGCCACAGGGCTGGCAAATGCTGTCATATCCCTGACTCACACAAACTGTACCTTCCTGGTATGGCCTTGATTCTTTCTCTGACATAATTTCTCTTTATTGCCTATATCTAGGCTTTTGAACATGCAGATTTTGTTGTTCAAAAAGCCTTCTTGTAATGTTTACTTTTTGCCATTTTGTCTGGGTTAATCCTGTTCTAGCCTTCAACCCAGATTAGAAGTCTTTTCCTTTGGTAAGACTTCCAGCTTCCCTTGTACTTACTGTGTGATGGATCCTACCCTTGTGTTCCCTTAGAAATCCTGTGTGTTATCTTGAATGGTTACTGTGTATCTCTGAACCTCTGGAACATGAGAGCAACAATGCCCACCAGATTTGGTAGCTATGAGCGTTTACCTAATGAGATGTTACAAAGCTAGATGGAATGCCAGAAAGCTGGTAAGGCTTTGGTAAATGGTAGTCAGATCTCCTCACCACCAGTGTTTTATGTCTTAGTCATATTTCCTAACTTTGGCAATCACCTCTGTATGCCTCAACCTGTTTTGTCTAAATAGAGTGAATCCTTGCTTATGTGGCTAAATGTTTCCTAGGAAGGAAGATCTGCATAGAAGAGCTGGATTGAGTGGGTGCTACTAACCAATTGGGCTACCAGGGTCAGTTTAATCTGTCTAGGCTTCAGCTTTCCTTCCTTTCCTTTCCCTTCCCTACTCCCACTGAGTTGTTCTTCCCTCCCTCCCTTATTCTTTCCCTCCTTCCCTCCATTTCTCCTTCTTCCTTCCTCCTTCCCTTCTTTCCTTCTTTCCTTTGGTATGGACACTTGGACCTCGGACCTCACACATACTAGGCAAACACTCTACCACTTGAGCTACGCCCCTAGGCCAGGCCTCAACCTTTCACTGTTAAACTATATTAATATTATATGATCATTGGTGTGTGAAGATGCCCGTGGACACATTTGTTAATCTTGGCTTCTCCTTCAAATTGTTTGCTTTTTGAGAAAGATCTTAAATTTAGTGTTTCTTGCATCCTTTACTCACGCACTTAGTTTGACTATCTAGTAGGTGCCCAGTAAAAAATAGTGGATTTGTTTTAGGGTGGGCCTTCTCAGCATTCGGAAGAAGCTAACTACTTTTCTATACTTCCTTCTACCCCGTGGTGTTGAGTTTAAAAAGGTATCTTTAGGCTAGTGGAGCAGAAGGGGCCAACCTCTGAAATGACCATAAAACATTTTATTTATTTTACTGAGTGTCTACAATCTCTAAGACAGGGGAGGGCAGGAAAGAAAGCAAGAAGGCCAGAGATGACATAACAAGTTATTTATTGACCTCTGGCTTAAATCAGCTGAGGGAAACCACCAGAGGCAGAACTAGTCCTGGAATAAAAAATCCTCCTGGTGACTTCCACCCTATTTCCAGCCTCGTCTTCAGACTCATCCTCACTTGCCTTGTGGCTGGCATGCTGGTAGAGCACAGCACACACACCTGTGAGCCAGGCAGCCACAGTGCCAGCGGCGAAGATGCAGAAGCCGATGAGCAGCAGAAAGATGTAGTCCTGGCGGTCCAGGTGCGTGATGCACATGTACCGGAGTGGGTTTCCCACCTGTGTGATGGGCCACCCTGTCAGCTCTGAGGGCTCCATGCACGTGGCATTCTGATCATCTATGAAGAAGAACACAGCAGGCAGTGTGCTGAAACAGCAGAATTCCCAGGATCCTAAAGCCAAGAGGAGACTTGGGGGAGAAGTGGCCCTCTGGAATCCTAATGTTCAAAGTGTGCTCTGTGGCCAGCAGCATTAGACCCAGTTGGGCTGCCTGGGAATGCAGAACCTTTGGCTCCTTGCCTGGCCTGCTGGGTCATGTCTCAGCCCCCTATCACTGGGGGAGGGGCTGTGGTATAATTTGGTGGCACATTGAAATTTGAAAAGTGCTGGGCCTCAGTTACTTCTTTCTCTGAGATGGACCTGCATTTTGGTCATGAAAGTCAAATTTGCTTCTTAAGGATTGTTACAGAAGGACAAAAACCACAGCAGGAGTCAGTAGGTTGGAAACTCAAGTAGGATACAGTGGAGGCCTGGGACTCCTCAGATGTCCAGCAAGGCTCTACACCTTTCTCCTTCCTTTCTCCCTTTTCTTTTCTTTTTCTTTTTGAGTCTGGTCGTGGGGCCTGAACTCTGGGCCTGGGCACTGTCCCTCAGCTCTTTAGCTCAACGCTAGCGCTCTACCACTTGAGCCACAGCGTCACTTCCTGCTTTTTTCTTTTTGCTTATGTGGTGCTGAGGAATTGAACCCAGGGCCTCAGGCATGCAAGGAAACCGCTCTACCATTGAGCCACCTTCCCAGCCACCCTTTCTCCCTTTTCTTGACCCAACATTTTCTCTTTCTCTGTGCCTGTGCCTGTGTCCAGCAAGGGACCATGCTATGGTTTGGATTCGAAATGTCCCTGCAAAGGATCATGTGGTAAAGGCTTGGTTGCCATTGAGAGAAGAGTGGATCATGATGGTGCTAACCTCATTAATATCCCCAGATTAATCCATGGATTAATTCCCATTCAGTGGGTTGAATGAGCTGACTGTAACTAGTGGGGTGGATCCTTACTGGAGGAAGTCTTATCATTGGGGCATTCCTTTGAAGGGCTTCTCTTATCCCAAGAATAGCCCCACTCCTTTCCTGGCCACTTGAGGTGAGCAGCTTTGTTCCATGATGTGTTTCCTGCCATGACATTCTGCTTTAACACAGGCTCAAAGTGATGAGGCCAAGCAACCATAGACTCAAAACTCCAAAACTATAAGCCAAAGTAAATACAGACCATTAGTGCCACCCAAGAGCATCACAAACCATTTGCTTCAACTCTGGGAGGCATGAGATTCCATGGAGATGTTTCTGGTGCATTCTCTCTGTAGGAGAAATCAGGGGATCTCAGGGCAAAGAAGTCACCAGAAGAAGCAATTCTGCTTCTCAGGGGTGGTACTGGCATTCACTGGCTGATCACATGGACCATATGAGTCTTTGGTCACTTTTAGCAGCCGACTCAGCTCCCTGGCTTCTCTGATCACCTTCCTATTTCTAACACCATGGACTTCAGTACAGTGGAAAGAAAAGAGAGCTCAGGAGCCAGACAGATTAGAGGTCCAATCTAGATTGTTACTAGCCACTCTTGCAAACTTCAACAAGAGACCTGGTTTTCTCTCTGAATTCTACTCCTTCCTTTTACAAGTGCACAGAATAATACCTATTCTAAGGGTAAAATAATACCAGTCCTCAGGGCAGCAGACAGGATTGATGGACACAGGTGAGAAGAGAGGCTAGCGAGCCAGATGTGCAGAGTATTTGGTGCCTCATTCTTGGCCTTGCATTTTTTTTTTTTTTTTGCCTTTACTTAAGCCACTATCTTGATGCCTGCTCAGTTCTGTACTAGATTGTTGAGGTCAAGCTAGTGTTGAGACCAAATCCTAAGCTTTGACTATGCACTGATTTACAAATTTTATCTCAGGAATAGCTAGAGGTGGGAGTGGGGGAGTGGATGCCTAGAGAAATTTCATAAGAGGATTTTGGGTGGAGGGAGGAAGCAGTTGAGTTTGGGTGAGCAGAAAGGCTGTGGAAAGTCTGTTCCACTGGATGCCATTGCTGATCCTTGCTTCTGTGTCAGAGCACCTATAGGAAAAGCACATCCTGGACGACAGCTTGTGGAATATAATAGTGTGGCTGGCAGACTGGCAGGGGAGACTGGGACCCTGGAGGCTAAGCTAGCACAGGGGCTGTCAAATCACTATTAGCAACAATTACTGAGGAAAGGTAAGGTAGAAGGACCCTATAGACTGACTGTAGAAGGGTGGAGGGGGGCAACCCTGCTCCAAGGGAGAGCATTGAACTGGAGGGATTGGGGATGTGAAGAAGAAGAAACACAATTAGGCATGTAGACCTCTTTCTGGTCAGTGTGGCTACAAGTCTTTGGGGGCTTTCCCAAAGGAGGCTCAAGAATGTAGCTGGGGCCAAAATTATTGGGTCACAAAAGCAAAAGTGCCAGAGACACAGGAAAGAAAGAAAGAAAGAAAGAAAGAAAGAAAGAAAGAAAGAGAGAGAGAGAGAGAAAGAAAGGGAGAGAGAAAGAAAAGGAAGGAAGGAAGGAAGGAAAGAGGAAAGAAAGAAAGAAAGAAAAAGAAAGAAAGAAAAAGAAAGAAAGAAAGGTGTATTTGAGAAAAGAAAACTGGGATTTTGAGGGTCTAAGCAGTGTGTGGGGGAGGGGTTAGTCTCATCCTATTTTTAAAAAGATTTAGCTTTTAAATTGGGGCTCTGGCGGCTGAGACTAAACATTAAACACACACTTCCCCATTTTGGAGCATTAACTTTGAAAGGAGCAATTAGGTAGTGATTTAAATGCATTGTTCGACTGCTGGGAAGTGAGGGCTGTGGGTGGCTCTGTTGGGAGGGAGGCCTGGGTTTTCCAGCACAGCGTTCCCCCTCTCCCTCCCCCTATTTCCAATGCCATCATGGTTTGGATTCTCCCCTCCCAACCTTCCTGCTCCATGATTCCAAGTTTCCCAGCTCTGGCCGTTTCACACATTCCTGATTATCTTCCCTGCCTGAATGAATACCTCCCAAAGTCTAGCTTTCCCTAGATATGCCCTGGCTCCAAACCCTCCCGCAATTCCCCTGTGGGCCTTAGAATAACACTCAGCCCACATGGCCTGTGAGACAGAGCCTCTCAGCATCTCCTTGCCTACCCTTCCCATGGCACTGACCGGCCTTCCCAGTGTCCCCCCCCCCCACAATCCCCCTTTATTCCAGTCCAATCAAACGACACATTCTGCTGTCAGTACATCTGGCTCTGGCCCCATCTTTAGCTACCTTTGCTACACCACTGCTTTTGCATTAATTGCTTGTTGGTCCAGTTTTCCCAAGATCAATTTCTTCATCAACCTTTATTCCAAGGAGCAACAGTAGGATACTCTATCCCACAGCAGTGGCTCAGAGGATGTAATTGTTGCTACTCCTGAACTCATCCATAGCATTTCCTTGAATGCTTAGTGGTGACCTGCCATGTCCTACTTTACAGTTGTTATTGTCCTGAACATCTTTTCTCCTCATCAAGGCATCAGGTCAACTCTTGAAGGCATCAGCTATGTTGGATAATTATTATTATTATTAATAAGGGCACTAATCTGTGACTATTTGGGAGATTTTCTAGTATTTTTTTTTAATCATTCATTTTAGTTTAACTCTACTGTGGTTGAAAACATACTGTCAATGCTGATCCTCTGACTCTCTGTGAGATTTTGCCTTATGGCTGCAGAAGGTCAATTTTAGTAAGTGTCCATGTATTCTGCAAAAGTAAACTCTTCTGAGTTATCGAGTACTTTGTTCTGTATATGTTCATTAGGTTATGGTTAGATCTTCTAAACCATTTCCTTTATTTTTTGTTGGTATTGGGTTTGAACTCAAGACCTTTAGTTTTCAAGACAGGTGTTCTTCCACTTGTGCCATTCACCACTCTTTGCTTTTAGATTAACTTTTGGAAAGGTCTGATCTTTTTTGCTTGGGGCTTGCCTCATATCACAATCCTCCTACTTATGACAGGTAGACACCACCATGCCCAGCTTGTCTGGTTGAAATGGGCGTCTCCCTAACATTTTGTCAGGCTGGCCTCAAACCATGATTCTTCTAATCTCTAATTTTTGTAAGTAGTCAGGATCACACATATGAGCCCCCATGCTTGCCTTTTCTAACCATTATTGGCTTTTTAATCTATAAACATCTGTCGTCTCTCAGTTACTTTAAGTTCCTATGAAGACATCACCAGTTATGATATGAATGTGTATTTGTATAATCCATTTAGTTCTATCAAGTTTTGCTTTATGTTTTTTGAAACTATGCTGTTAGATGCATAGAAAGTTATAAGTGAAGTTTTACCCTTCTATTGTTGAGGAATAGTTCTCATTTCTAGAAATGTGTCTTAAAGTATATTTTGTTGCTGGGTGCAGTGGTTTATACCTGTAATCTAGATACTCAGGATTGTATCTATCTATACACAAATGTACATGTTCACACACATGTATTTTTTTGGTCTAGCTTCCATGGATGAATATATATATATATATATATATATATATATGTTTTTTGAGCTTTGTTTGTCTTTCTTGATATGATGTCCTCCAATTGCATTCAGTTTTCAGCCAATGGCATGATTTTTTTTTTTTTGGTTGGTCATGGGGTTTGAACTCTGGGCTTGGGCACTGTCCCTGCGCTCTTCAGCACAAAGCAAGCGCTCTACCGCTTGAGCCACAGCGCTACTTCCAGTTTTCTAGTGGTTATTGGAGATGAGTCTCACAGACTTTCCTGCCGGGGCTGGCTTTGAATCTTGATCCTCAGATCTCAGCCTCCTGAGTAGCTAGGATTACAGGCATGAACCACTGGCGCCCAACTGGCATGATTTTATTTTTGTTTATGGCTATGCAATATTCCACAGTGTGGGTGCATCTATCTATCTATCCATCTATCTAGCTATCTATCATCTTTTTCACTCAGGGTGCTTGGCACCTTGGCTGATTCCTTCTTCTGACTATTGTGAACAATACTGCAATAAACTCTCCTTTTGGCTTTCTTCTTCTAATTTCATTTCCTTTTATTTAGCCTATTAGTCATACATTCTTCTATAATTCTGGTATGATGACTTTGAAGACTAAATACCCATCTACTGATCCTGGCATACTTAATGCATGATAATATCACATGAACCCATTTATACAATTTAGTTTTTAGCCCTACTGTGGACCATCCCCAGGTAGTTTGAAATAATCCCATGCTACAACAGTTCTCTCTGTCTTGTTGGTCTCCTTACCTCTCACACAGGGATTTCAGGTACTGCTGTGAATGCTGTGTACTATACAACTCCAGAGAGCTCCATTCACATTAGAGACAGGCCTTACAACCCTGTGAAATCTATTCCCTCAGCCTCCCTCCAGAGGGCTGAGGGCATCTGAGCCCCAGTTAAAGCTTCCAGGTACTATTACAGATGTTATTAATGTTTAACTTCTTGCAAATGGTTTCTGAAGAAACACAAACCTCTCCCTTGTTTCTGCACCAAGCACATAGTTCACAGGCATAAATGTCTTCTAGAACCAGATGTGTGGAGGAACCAAGTTTCTGTTAGTGCAAGGGCTCAGGGGGTTACAGTCTTGAAATCAGAGGTTCTGGAAAGAACTACTGTTTTCTTTGGTTTGCAGAAGGGACCATAGTTTTACAAAGGGGTCTGCTGAAGTGTTCCTAGTGATATGGGGTCTAAAGAAGGTAGGCCCTGTGCAAAGTTCTCTGAGTTCCTGCCCTGATGACTGCTCAGGAACCATGATGATTACTAGGGTGGAGGATGGAAAACCCCAAAGGGAATGGCAGTATACAATGAGAGGAAGGGACTTCTCCAAATGGCAGAACACAAAGAGAAGCCTAATTTCCTCATTTCTCCTCATTAGGTCCTTGCTTATCTCAACATGATTTGTATATGTGTGTGGTCTTGTTTTCTTCCATCTAAATCAGGTCTTTATCAAGGAAAGCAGCTTCTCCTTGCTTGATCATAAACTATGGAGTGGTGAAGTTTTGTCGGTTCTGATTTCTGGGAGCATCCTCCACGCCTATAATGAATCCTAACAGACTGGAGCTCACAGTCTTTACATTGAATGATCATATTAAGTGTTATTTGTCAGCACCAAATCTTAGGGTCATCATCCTTGACATGATACTCAGAGCTGGAGGAAAGGGAACCTTGGCATAAGAGGAGCATGGATGACTTGGCCAACCTTCATAACAGTCTACTAGCTGAATACTACCCCATGAGGGCCTGAGCAGGATTCAGTGAGCTGAGGGGAATGAAGTCCCTACAAGGCAGGAATGGATGGTCTGCATGTCCAAGTAGGAAGGTCAGTCATGACCTGTGAAGTGTACTTCTCTGGTCCCAGAGGACAGAGGAGGTGAGACATAGGCGAGAACTTCAGGCTAAATGCTGTAGGCATGATATCAGATGTTATCTCCAAGCACTGTTGGAGATCAGAGACCCTATTTCCCCCCCTTTATATCCTAGTGCCTGGCACATAGTAGATAATCAGTAAACATCTGCTGAATGTATACATAAAAGAATGGATTATTCTCTTATAGTACTTCCTAAACTACATGTTTTTTGCCTGCTGTTTCAGACAGATTACACAACTGGAATTTGAAAGGATTGCTACTCTATTCTGTGGTCCAGAGATGATCCCCTAGAAAGGAAACTAGACTGAGCTTTAGTCTTTTGTATGACTTGTTGCATATAATCATGACGTATAGGCAGAAATTTTTCTTTTCTCCAAAATACCTTCTTGTGTGCTTGCCAGGACCTAGAATTCTGTCAGCAGGAGATAAAAACCTTTCATTTCGCCAATAAAACAAGACAAAGTGTAAAGTCTTCTGATAACTGAATTTCTTCACAGAGGTGAGCCTCTGCTGCAGGCTTCTAGAGTAGGTATGAGGGATAGGGAGTGAGCTGCCATGGGACAGCATGGGGAGATGGTATGAGGAGGTTCTTGAGAGCTAAAGGCAAATTCTAGTTTCTAGTGAGCTTGACCTTGAGATGGATAGGCTAATAACTACTCATAAGCCCAGAAAAATCAGATACTGGATATTTGTCCTCATGGATAACAATCAGTTAAAAATCCCAGAAGGTGAAGGATGCCAGGCCAGGCAGAAACCTGGGAGTCCTCCTTGCTGCTTCTCCTCGGTCACATATTCACACCACATGCATACACACCGTCAGTGCTATCTTCCAAATATATCCTTGTTCTTAACTATTCTCACCATGTTTACCTAACCCTGGTTACAGCCACCATCCTCCCTTGCTTGAACCATGTGACCCTCCTGACTCACGCCTCTCCTTGATATAGCAGTGGGAGCAATCTGTCAGTCACACAACCTGTCACTTCCAGGGCCTCTCATCATACTTAGAATAAAATCAGAAGTGCACTATGGCTTATTACCCTATGTGATCTGGTCTCTGGTTAATTTTCTCCCTTAGTCTTTTCCTTCCTCCCGTGTCTTCCTTCTGCTCTAGATATTCTCTCTGTATAGGGAGATACTCCTCTACCTCACGTCATATTCCCTGGCATGCTCCTGTCTTTCTTTGTTCTCTGCTCAAATGTCACCTCCTTGGGACCACCTGACTTAATGTATGTGCATTGTTCCTGATCCCAGGTGCCTAACATGTACGTAATTTTTCCTTTGGTACTTGTCATTGCCCGAATTAATGCCATATGATTGTTTTCTGCCTTGCCTATTAGTCAGGCTCCACAGCAGCAGGTCTGCTCACAGGCGCTGGCACCTAGGAAGTGCTAAGTAACTATCAATGAATGAGGGCACTCAGGTGCAGGCTGGACTCCCTAACCCTCATAAATGTCAAGTGGGGATAATTACATCCAACCTCATCTTGGTCAAATGCTGTGGCCAAAGCATCTTGGCCATTAGATGAAAATATATCCACAATTACAAGGGTTTATCTAATTTGACTTTAAGTTGGACCTTAACCATGTTTAAATTGTGTGCATCATATGTAGTAGTCCTTTCTTTTGTTAGGTGGAGGGGAAGGCCAAATCTATTCTGGGATATAAAAAGATGTCGCTGTGAATGGGCCACTCATTGTTAGGTGCTGTCTACATTATGTTATTTTGAAAGATTTAACTCCTCCTCCAATGCTGTGACACTCCCCCCACCCCATGTCAGTCTACTTCCTGTGGATGATGGCCACTGCTTTTGTCTTGAAGCCCTACTGCTCTCCCATTGTCTGCATCCCACTGGCACTTAAAATCACCCCCAGGCCACTGAACTCTTCACTTTACGACATTGTCAGCATTTTGGCAGTGTTCTCCATGTAAGCTATTTTGTTTTCATCACAACTCATGGGACAAGGCATCTGTTTCATGGCCCCTTCCTCTTAGTCTTTGCTCCCTGACTTATGATATAAGCAGTTTTGCCCTACCATGTTCTCCTGTGGCGATGTGCTGTCTTGCCACAGGCCTAAAAATAGGGCCAATAATTGTGGAATCAAATCTTGAAAACTGTGAGCCAAAATACCCCTTTTCTCTTTGTAAACTAGTTATCTTGGGTACTTTGTTACAGTGATGGAAGCTAGCTGATACAAGTCTCTTCCTCAGAGAGGCATCCACAGTGGTTCAAATCAAAGTCTTTACAGGTATTGTTCATTTTTCCCTTGCTTTTTATTTTCCACATCTCATTTAGTAAACTCATTTAGTAAATAGTTACTGAGCATTTTCTCTTGTGCTAGTTTCTGAAGATTCACATATAAAGTCACAGAGCTTCTAGTTTATCAAGAAAGACAGAAAGGAAACTAGCAAAAATTTACTAATTACTAAAAAAATTGTTCTAGAAGCTTCTTAGGGAGTATAAGGAGCAAGGAGAGGGTCTAGTTCAGTTCTCAGTCTTGTTTATCAATTTCAGATGTTTCCTCTGACCTGTCTTCACACCTCCATCCCCACTGATGCTTTAGGCCCCCATATTCTGTCACCTATATGCCTACAGGAGCTTTTCCCCCCTAGCACTGCCTTAAAACTTCCTCATGTCTCAAAGCTTTGAAGGTCCTTCATGACTGAACTCCTGTTTCTCTAGCTGCATCCACTTTGCTTGATTCCTCCAGGATGCAGAGCTCTTTACTTCTAGAGATAACAAAAGTGAGGTTGGTTGCTTGACAAGACTTGCACGGCTGTGTTTCAGAGGCCTGAATGATTCTGGGGGAGCTATGGGGCCATGAGGAGGGCTCTGGTGTTTCTGAGGTTGAAAGAGCCTTAGATCAAATACTCTCAGGGATCCCACCTGGGCCAAGTTAGGGAAGCTATCAGAATCATCTAGGACCCTGCCCAATGCTCGCATGCTGGTCTCTTGCATTCCTGCTTGAATTTTTTTTTTTTTGGACCACTGATTCAGATGACCTCTCATTGTCCTCTACCAGCTACTCTACCAGAAGCTACTACTTTAGGCCAGAGGAGTTTGTTGTAAGGTAAGTAAGTCAGGCTGACAGAGCAGTTTACAGCTTTGGGACTATCTGGTACCCAGCCACTTGATTTTTTTTTTTTTTTGTCTTCATTTCAATTTCCCTGATTGAGGAGGAGGGTTAGGGTTAATAGCAGATTAGGATGAGGACCTGAATTCATTCTGGAAATCTGAGTTTTGGCAGGTGACTTTGTACTTGGTGAGTTGAAATGGGGCCATTATCCTATTAAAGCCATCTTAACACAGGAAGAAGTGGCCTTGAAATGAAACTAACATATTCTTTGCTCGAAATGCCCTCAGAATGACTTGGCCCCGAAGCTGCGCATGACCCAAGCCATCTGCTTCCTGTGGATGTCCCAGGATACCGTTGTCTACACGCCTCTGCAGTTCTCTTGCCCAGACTCCTCCTTGATGTTTAGGCCACACCATCAAGTTCAGTTAGGACTAAGGACTGTAATTTAACAGCTGACACAGAGGGACCTTCTGTTCTCAAACTGCCCCATTCCTACTCCCTGGTAGCCTGTCTTGCTCTGAATTCTGATACTGTGTTTATTGTCAAATTGTAAGTGCCCCTTAAAGGAGATAGTTCAGAAAACATTATTAGCCATTAATCTCAGAGAAAATCAGCTTATTCAGCAGTTGAAGCAGCCCTGGAAGCACCAGAATACAGGACATTGCCATAGGCTTTCTGAAAAGTGGTTTATAGACACTTAGGCTGGCAGCTCAGTGAATCAGAATCGCAGAATGTAAGGCCTGGGATGCTTTGAGGTCCTCTTTTTGAGTAGTAGGAGGAAAGTAAAGAGAAGAGACTGCTGAGATAGAGACATTGTTCTAGCTAAGTTGAATTTAGTGAAGCTAGGAAGTGTGAGAGTGTAGGAGGAAGAAGGCTGGATGTGGTGGTGCACGCTTGCACTTCTAGTTTCTCAGGAGGCATAGGTAGGAGGATTGAAATCTAAGGCCAGCTCCAGGCAAAAATGCTTGATACTCTATCTGCAAATAGTGGAAGGACAAAAGTCTGGAAGCGTGGCCAAATGGTAGTGCCCCTGCCTAATAAGCACAAGGCCTGGAGTTTAAACTCTAGTACCTTCCTGTACTCCTTCCCACCCCCCTTCCCCTCCCCCCCCAAATTATAGGAGTTAAGAGGCTGTCTGCTTCTTAATTGCTTTTCCTAATTATGTGGCCTCAATATTTTCACTAGGAACACCTTTATCTCAGTGCTCTTACCCATCTGTACTTACTCAGCAGGTACTCTGTTTAATAAAACTGTTCACCACTTGTGAATGTCTTAGCTTCCTATTTAGGTCTGCAGTCTGCCAGCTAGAAGAGACCTTTGAGAGCTTCAAATCCTGCTCCCTTGTTCTAGGCAAGTGCTCTATCAGTGAGCCATAGCCCCATTTAATTTAATTTATTTATTTGTCAGCCATGGGGCTTGAACTCTGGGCCTGGGCACTGTCCCTCAGCTCTTCAGCTCAAGGCTAGTGGTAGTGCTCTACCACTTGAGCCACAGTGCCACTTCTGGCCTTTTCTGTTTATGTGGTGCAGAGGAATTAAACCCAGGACCTCATGCATGTGAAGCAAGCACTTTATCACTGAGCCACCTTCCCAGACCTGCTCCTTCATTTTAAACTCAAGAAAAGTGAGAGACTCAAAGTGGGGGAAGTAACGGTCTCAAAAATCACAGTAGGATTGTTATGACCAGGACAGTTCTTCTTGGCTTTTAACTCTATTTGTGTCTCTTGTCTTTCTAGGACAACTTATTAAATACAGGAAATAAATAAAATTATACAACATTATATTATGATGTTGGCACATATGAGCATATAGTAAACGTTATAGAGTGACATACAGTGATGTGCTTTATATCAAGGAAATATAGTACTGATGAAAAATACTGAACTTGGATGTCAGGATATCTCTGTGCTGGGTTAGAGCAGAAATCACCTGCCAGTGAAGATACTTGTTATGGTCAAATATGAAATCTCCCCAAGTATCTCATGTGTCTTGGTCTACAATGAAATGACATTTATTGGGAGGTGATAGAAATGAGTTACATGGAGGAAGCTGATTGCTGGGGACATGTCCCTGAAAGGTACACTGTGTCTTAAATCCCTCGCATTTCCTCTTTCTGCTTCTTGGCCACCCGAGGTGATCAGCTTTGCTTCAGTGCACTCTTCTGCCATGATGATCTGCCTTATCACAGACCATCAACCAATGGAGCTATCCAACCTATGGACCCAAAGCTCTGAAACTGTAGGTGAAGATAAATATTTGCCACAATAACAACAACAACAAAAAATGGACTAATAGATACAACTTTGGATTCTAAAGTTCTAGCTTAAGCATCTTGAATTAATAGGCTGCCCTGACCAATATGCTAGCACTTTCCCTGTGTGACAGTGTCTCACATGGATAGTAGCTACTGTACTGGATACCACATATATAAACAGTTTCCACCATTGATGTCCAAACTTCTTTTGGACAGCACTGAACCACTGGCTGTGGAGAGGAAGCCAAGTTCCTCATGTTCAGGAGCTTAGCACTCTTGAGTTTTTGAGAACACCTTGGGAGGCATTCAACCCTGTCCTGCTAGAGAAAAAAAAAAATCTCCTAAGAATTCAATTGCCACTCTCACCTTCAAATAGCATTGATGACTGGAAAAATTATAGCTTAAGCCAAGGATTCGTTCATCTACTTGCTAACCTGGGCTAAAATAAAATGGAATGCACGTGTCTGTTTTAACCCTGTACTGACCATAGAGCAGTGTGGTAACTGACAGATAATATACCTCCTATTTCTGCTATTTATTTATTGCATTTGGAAAGGGAGTATGTGAGCTCTTTGAAGACTGAATACTTTTCATTACACATGGTTGGTATGCTAGTGGGGAGTTCCTTTTGAGTTAGACCTTAATAGTAGCACTGACTATCCTGTTAGGTTGAAAAGTTTCAACATTTCCAGCATAAACATTTGGCTCCCTCTGTACCCCTTCATGGGCAGACTCTGATACAAAATGAATTAAAGAAATGGAAGGAGATATTGTTACCTTCCCATCCTTTTTTCTAACTCTCTTCCATTTCCTTTCAGGGCTTCTGTTTCCTTCAAAGTTCCCTACCACTACAGAATTAACCTTGCTCAATTTTCTGAGAACTCATTACTCCCCTGATATGAGAGCTGGTAAAGGCATAAAGCACATGTATCATTCTTTCCAGAAGTTCAAATAGTTTTTCAAGGTCCTTTTTAAGCTTATGACATTTGGGGAGGGGTACTTAGAAGAGGAGGACAATTTCGTCTCACAAGTAGGGGGCAGATTGGAGATATTGGTACAAAGGTATTGCTCAGTACTCTTAAATCACAAAAGTGTACTGTTTCTTCTTTTTCCAAGGCCTGTTGACCCACAGTTGGACTGAATTCTTAGTCTTCATCTATATGTATAACACTATCTGTACCTGTCTCTCAAAATGTGACTTCCGCTGGGAAGCGCTGTAAACTCCAGATTCAGGTGACTCAGGAGCAGACACCTTGCTGATGTTGGTTTAGTCTTGAGACTTACAGCTCAGACTGATACCAAGCCCTGGTTTAGTTTCCAGTTTGTTGTCTGGGGTCTGGATTCCTGAATTTATAACTTATGAAGTACTCACTTCCTCTGGGATTCACATTGTACTATTTCCTGTGGATTAGAGTCCTAACACCTGCTACTCATCTTTCCTATACATTGTGTATAATCCACCCTGCCTACATCTTTCCAGTCCTGTCTTCTAGAGAGAATAATGCATTGTCTTAGAGTTCCACATGAGCCTTTCTGAAGTCTGCTTCTTGATTAGAGGACTGCTTGACTTCCGACTGCTACTTTCTATTTAGTATCTTAAGATTTTTCTTACATCTACCAGCACTTGTTTATTGAGTGCTTATGGTGTGTCAAGCCTGATGTTAATAACAGTTCATAAATGTTCTCATTTCATCATTATGACAGCTGTAGGTAGGTTGGTTCTATTATTATCCCTGTCTTAAAGATAAGGAAGTTGAAGTTCAGAGAGGTTAAAGAACTTATCTGGGCTGGGTGCTGGTGGCACATGCCTGTAATCCTAGCTACTCAGGAGGCTGAGATCTGAGGATCACAGTTCAAAGCCAGCCTAGGCAGGAAAGTCTATGAAACTCTTATCTCCAACTAACCACCAGAAAACTGGAAACGGTACTGTGGCTCAAGTGGTAGAACTCTCGCCTTGAGCTGAAGAGCTCAGGGACAGGGCCCAGGCCCAGAGTTAAAAAAAAAAAAAAGAACTTATCTAGTATCCTACAGAGAGTAAATGGAAGGGCTAAGATCATAACCCTAGCCTCTTTCACTCCAAAACCTGAGTTCTTAACACTGTCCCTGTTGCCTGCATGGCACCTGTCATCCATCATTGGTAGCTGTGGCTGACCTGAGTGCATTTCTAGGCAGTACTGGCTTCTTTTTCTTTTGTTTAGCTTTGTTGTACCTGACTAGATGCAGATGACCTGGAATCATCCATACACTCTCTCCACATATAGTCCTGGGGTTCTGGGTTAGTTATATCTATCAGCACTTGTTTGGTACATTAAAAAGGATGAAAGATAAACTGAATGGTAGCATGGGAGTCCATTACTTCACTCCCTTGCTTTATAAGAGATGTGTACATACTGGCATCCAGCCGTCACATTGCCCTTTAGTGCTAAAATTTTCCAGGGCTAAAGTATAGTATCTTCTTGGGTCTAATGTGAGCCTGCTTTTAAACTGGACTCTGCTTTGCAAACAACCATGTTGCTCCACTTATTTCATAGAACTTCTTTCTCTATGCAGAAATGTGGGCACACGTGGAGAGATGTGTAGGCTGCATTCTAGACCATGCCAAGATCACCTTTTTAGCAAATGCGGTAGAGATAGGTGGTATTAGGTTCAAAGATATTAATGGTCAACGTCAATAGTGTCCAGTGTCAATAGTGATATTTCCAGCCAACAGAATCATTATAGGAGGATGATGAAATAAAATATCTTCTTTTACATCGAAGTCTGGCTGAAGGACAAGAGAAGCATCTAGTGAGTTTTGCTGTGTGTTCAGCTGTGTGTGTTTGTATACAAGTTATATTTTTACATTTATATGTGTGTGTATATTGTGTATAGATAATTTGTAAGCAGATATGTATGTATATTTGTATACATGTGCCTATGGTGCATGTATATGTATACCTCTGTATTTGTTTACATGTGTGTATTCAAATGGTTTGTATGTGTATACTTGCATGTGTGTTTATGTGCATACTTGTGATTATGCATATGTGTATGTGTGTATGCATGAATAAAGGCTCTAGTGAGAGCAAAAATGGAGGGCTAGAGTCATAGGTAGATTATGGTGAAACCTGGGTTTGCAAGGGAATATCCTAATGAGTTTATGATGGATAGTGCATTATTCAAGGAAAATTATCTTGGGTGAGTTCCATGTGGTAGCCAGGTTAGAAATAAAGCTGAATTGTAGATGCTATGGCCATGACTTTGTTGGTGGGAGTGTAAACTTGTTCAACCACTTTGGAAAGTAGTATGGAGGTTCCTCAAAAGACTCCACATAGAGCTCTCCTATGACCCAGCAATCCCACTTTGGGGCATTTACCCAAATGTTCATAAACAAGCACAACTATGTTTATTGCAGCACTATTTACTATAGCTAAGATATGGAACCAACCCAGATGCCCCTCAGTAGATGAATGGATCAAGAAAATGTGGTATATATATATATATATATATATATATATATATATATATATACACACACACACACACACACACACACACACACACACACACACACACACACACAATGGAATTCTATGTCTCCATCAGAAAGAATGACATTGCCCCATTTGTTAAGAAATGGAAAGACTTGGAAAAAATTATATTAAGTGAAGTAAGCCAGGCCCAAAGAAACATAGATCCCATGGTTTGCCTTATTTGCAATATCTAGTATATGTCTGAGTCAAGCAGAAAAGATCAGATAAGATGATGTTAGGGAAATGAACCCTAAGATATGTATTCAAATGTTTTTTTCTCTCATGCAATTGTTTCTAACACATTTATAAGATTCTTTCTTTGTTGCTTTGTATGTTCCTCCCCCACAGTATAACCCCTGCTTTCACTGTATTGGATGTCGGTATAATTTGTGGAGGGGAAGGGGAAAAAAAAATCGTTTAAATAGGGATACAGGTAGACCCATTGCAACAATGAGATGTATAAGTCGTTATGTTGAAAACAAACCTTACAGCTTTGGAGGGGGGGGGGGGGATGGGAAGGGATGGGAAGGGGAAACAAAGGAAGAGGTTACAATGCTTGATAAGAAATGTACTCATTATCTTGCTCATGTAATTGTAACCCCTCTGTACAGTATTTTCACAATAAAAAAAATAAAAAATATCAATCTTATCCTCTTTCACAGGCTGAATTTAAGAGTTTGTATAATATGAGAGAGAGAGAGAGAGAGAGAGAGAGAGAGAGAGAGAGAGAGAGAGAGAGAGAGAGAGAGAGAGAGAGAGAAAGGCCATGTATGAAAACAGTCAAAGCCGTAAAGTTCTATAGAATATAAATGAGCTTGGGCTCATTCAAATTTTAGAATAGATAACAATAGTGAACTAGAATAACGAGACCATGTTTCTGCCTGAATTGGCCAAGCAGATTTCCCCAGGCTACCAAACAGCAAAGAGATGAGCAGATTAGCAGTTGTGGGGTATATGTGTAGGGGCTTACTGGTCAGTGGATGGAAGCTTCGCCTGTCTCAAATATCAGTATTCATTCATGAGAAATTTATGAGCTTGATAAGGTAGATACTCCCCTCTAATATCTTTGAAAAACATGCAGTGAAACAGACCTGGTTTATAATACTTTCCATCATGGATTAAACTTAAGAGTCAAGGAGTCCAAAGTAGTCAGCCTGACAATTCTGAGAAGATGCAATTGTACAAGCAGAAAATTGACTATGGGAAAGTACATAGGGAGGAAGTGGTAGGCTCAGGGACTATGGGAGAAGCCAACCAACTTCACCCTTCAGCTAGGGCAGGAGGATGCCATAGCAAAATCATGGACACTGTTCAAGGAAAATTTGCATGTAAGTCTGGTATGGTGGTACATCTACCAAAGCTAGTTCCTTTGGTTTGTAACAACTAAGTCTGAAATGTCTGGCATCAGGGTCGCTGCCTAGGGCATAGAATTTAAGGAGGCAGTACACTCATTCTCAGTGCGTCCTTAAATCTTACATCCTAGGATTCTCTCGGGCTTCACTCTAGTCCAGGCCCTACCTAGAAAACCTTTTAAGGCATGCCCACTGGGAGGCCAGGAGAGGCATTTTTACTTGACATTATCACAGCTTCCTTTACCCCAGTTCTTGAAGCCCATCATTTTGGCCAGGAGTATTCCTAAAATACTTCCTCAGTGGAACTAACTTCATCAGTGCTCTGGGATTTCTCTGTGGAGCTACTTCTTATTTGTCTGAAGTTCCCACTTGGCTGGGTTGCAATGCTGTAAGTGCAGAAGAAGCATGGAGGATAGGTAGGATAGGGAAGCTGGGATGGGGACAGTAGACAGAGGGACAGTAACTAGCTAGGAATCTCTCAGGTGAGATCTGAAAATTTGCCAGTAACATTGGAATCTCCCTGCTCAGCACTGTGGCCTGTTTCCACAGATTCATGCTATTTATTCCCTGCTTCCTTATGAGATCAGTACTGTGAAACTAAATCTGTTATCAAAAAAACATTTCTTCTTCTTCCTCTCCTCCCTCTCAGTCCAGGCAGTTTCTATGCCTCTCCTTCCATCTTGCTGAATTTTCCCTTCTATACATCATACTCTTATTGGATCCTCGACTGCTTATAAAAGGCTGAATTTACTTTTCAACTCTGGAAAAAAATTCAATTACTACATTAATCCCATTAAAACAAGTTAATGCAATATACAGTATCCTTGTATTACTCTATCACTGTGCAATTATAGTCCTTTATCATTTCCACACCATACATCATGTTGTTTGGCACACCATATATTGGATAATATTAATATCCTAACTTTATGGGTCAGGAAACTGAGGGGCAGAGAAATGGTGAGTTTTCCAAAGGCAGATAATTTATAGGAGGCAAATTTGGACCAGAACTCAGGTCTTTGGATTCCTATTCTTGACTCTTTCCACCAAGCATATTGCTGCTCCAGTCAACTCAGAATGATTTTAACCAGCTCAACCCAACCTTTTCTCCAAGTCTAACCCCCCACCCCTCCTTTTTGGCTTTGCCTTTTCTGAAACCAATTCCTCCTACTCCATTATATTTCCCCCTCACCCCCATCCAATCAATCCCTCACCTGGGTGGTCCAGATGGGACACTAGTAAATAGATGGCGAAGTCCAGGAAAGAACAGTTGCACTTCCAGGGGTTTCCACTCAGATACAGGGTCTGGAGCACCACAAGGTGATGGAAAGCAGTGCGATCCAAGGTCTGCAAGCCGGTATTTCTGAGGTCTAGGTACCTCAAAGAGCTGGTGTTGGCAAAGGTGTACTTGTCAAGAAATAACAGGTGAGGGTTGTTGGCAATGTTCAGCTGTACCAAGTTGCTGAGCACTGAGAAACTGAATGGGGAGATGGAGGTCAGGTTGTTGGAGCTGAGGTCAAGATAGATGAGTCTGAAGACCCCGATGAAGGTATAATCCATCACTTCTCGAATCCGGTTGTTGTGACAGTCCAAGTAAACAAGGTCACTGAGGAGGCCTAGTTCCATAGCTGGCAAACTAGTGATTCTGTTGTCCTGCAGGGACAGCCGCCGAGTGTTCAGAGGGATGTCCAGGGGGTATTCTGAGAGCTGCATCCCTATGCAGGCCACTTCTTGGTCTTGACACTGGCAGTTATTTGGACACTTTGACCCTGATACCAGCCCCATCCCAAAGGAAAACAGTAACCAGCCGGGGCCAGGGCCTGAAGTAAGGGGCATAGTAAGCCAGGATTCCCCTCCTTCTACCTTGCTGCGGCAGGCAGTCCTTTGTCCCTCTGACTCAAAGTCTGCTGAGGGGTGGGGCGGGGCGGGGGAGGGACACTGGAAAGAACTGTAACACTTTAGCTTTGTGCAAAGCAATTTTCCATTACAGGAGAACTGAACAGAAGTTGAAACGCGAGGCCTGGTGCCCTGCCGCCAGCTTGGTAGCTGTGTGGCTTGCTCGCTCAGTCCCAGACTGCTGCTGGAAGGTTGCCTGCTTGGCAGCTTTGAAAGGTCTCACCCTTCCCCTGCCTTTGCAAGTGAAGGGGAGCCAGGGGAGAGCCACATGACAATGAGGTTGCCAGTTGACACCTTTGTGATGTCAGCAGCTTCAGGGGACTGCCTGGTTGAAGGGAAGTGAGTTCTCATCTCTCCTTCTGAGTGGTGTGTGTGTGTGTATGGTATATCACGGTAGGCTCTCTGTACCTGGGGGAGTCAGGGATTCCTGGATAGGGTCTTGTAGCCTGTGGATGTGGCCAGAGCGGGGGAGGGGGGGGCACACATGAGTTCACTTGGGGGAAGATTTCTGTGCCAGTGTGTGCTCAGAGTGTTCATACTGGCTCCTCCTTGAGGTAGTAGAGAGAAAGAGGCTACCCTAGACTTGTAAGTAGGCAGGTCCCAGAGGGGATATGAGAGGTCCCTAGCCACACTGCCCTATCCACTGATGAGCAGTGAAGGACAGCTGAAGGTCAGCTCCCACAGTGGTCCTCTTTTGAGTTCTGAGTTTGGAGAGGTGCCCATTATTTGCCATCCAGAAAAGCTGGGAAAGCAAGTTTCTCCTTTATAATGAGACAAGAGGCAAGGATCACCTCTGATGAGGTGACAGTCTCAAGATTTTATTCCTAGATTGTGTACACATCTCTGTATGCATTTAGAATGGACATGTGTAACTGTTTTTGTTTTTTCTTTCTCTCTGTGTGTGTGTGTGTGTGTGTGTGTGTGTGTGTGTGTGTGTGCGTGTGTTTGTTTGTGCCAGTACTGGGGTTTGAACTCAAGGCTTAGGAGCTAGCCCTTAGCTTTTTTTGCTCAAGGCTGATACTCTACCATTTGAACCATATTTCTGGTGTTTTGGTGGTTAATTGGAAATAAGAGTCTCACAGATGGGCTGGGAAGGTGGCTCAGTGGTAGAGCGCTTGCCTTGCATGCCTGAGGCCCGGAGTTCGATTCCTCAGCACCACATAAGTAAAAAGAATAAAGCTGGAAGTAGCACTGTGGCTCAAGGGGTAGAGCGCTAGCCTTGAGCTGAAGAGCTGAGGGACAGCGCCTAGGCCCAGAGCTCAGGCCCCACGACCGGACCAAAAAAAAAAAAAAGAGTCTCACAGACATTCTCGCCTGGGATGG
The DNA here is from genome assembly GCF_019054845.1 of Dipodomys spectabilis. Lineage (NCBI taxonomy): Eukaryota > Metazoa > Chordata > Mammalia > Rodentia > Heteromyidae > Dipodomys > Dipodomys spectabilis. The sequence goes on from NW_024870713.1 coordinate 2,767,402, forward strand.
TTTTGAACTTCAATCCTCAGATCTTAGCCTCCCTAGTAGCTAGGATTACAGACATGAGTTATCAGCATTTTACATGTATTAGTGTTTTGGTGTTTTTTTTTTTTCTTGTGCTGGTCCTGGGACTTGAACTCAGGGTCTGGGCACTATCTCTGAGCTTCTTTGCTCAATGCTAGTGTTCTACCACTTGAGCCACAGCTCCACTTCCAGCTTTATTGGAGGTAAGAGTCTCATAGACTTTCCTGCCTAGCCTAGCTTTGAACCATGATCCTCAGATATCAGATTCCTGAGTAGCTAGGATTACAGATGTGAGCCACTGGCACCTGGCTATATTAGTATTAAAAAAACTTTTTATAAACTACTCCCCTTAAAACAAAACCTCAAATGTACATATGAAACAGAGTGCAGTAATATGAACTATTTCTTAGCATTTGTATTGTCTTGGGACTTTTAAACTAGTGAGTGCATCTGGGGCTCTACTGTGAGTTTCTATTCATTAACTACTTGACAGATGACAGGAGTCTTTTGCAGGAGGAATGGTGTCTGGCAGCTTAGGAGTTGGGATGTCTCACTCAGTGGAGAAAGACACAGGGACAAAAATGAACATAAAGGCTCTAGGGAGTACATTTCTGAGAAAATGGAACTTTCTCTTTAAAACATTCAAATGTAACTTGTGTGAATATTAATAACACAACGAAACCTATATTTAGCTTAGCCTAGTGCCAGGCACCTGGTATGTAATAAATATTTATTGAATGAATGATGCGTGAACATCTCTGATGGTTTGCTTCCTTTTCTTGCTTTTCTGCCAAGAGAGAAATTAATAAAGTCAAGTGGATTTGTGGCTAGTTAGCTAATGCTTGATTATGTTTACTTACTCAGCATTCCTTGGGTGATGGCTGTGAATTAAGATGATGACAGGATTGTTTACCAAATTGAAAGTGACCTTATTTAAGCTGAAATTGCAAACACTCAAAGTAATGGCCTAAATGATAAGCTGTACTAATTGAAGCAGGATATAATTGATAAGGGAGCCACCCTTTCTTTATAATTAAAATAATTCTAATAAGATAATAAGTCTCTGTTAGATCTTATATGATTGCCCAGGAGAGAAATTGGGAACATGAATTCTACAGAAGAGAATTAATTTTCAAAGTGGCTATTTTCCCTGGGAGATGTGTAAGGGCATACTGTGTAGATGGGGTATCGTGAGAGTCTTGGGTAGGAGTGGGGTTGTACACCATCTCCTTCATTTCCATGAGAGATGGCCACTGAACTGACCCACCAAGGCTAACAGAGTGATTTTGATGACTTTCCAACTTTTACACCATTCTCCCCCTTTTTGACTTTTTCTGGGAGCTCAGGTCTCCAGGTTGTTTTGTTTCCAGCCTTCTGATCTAGAATAATTTTTCTAGGACACCAGTCTAAGGCTTGGCTTACGTGTTTGGTCACATGATTATAAGTTAGATAAATAGATCCTACTATAACTTATTGAGACAGAAGCTAGTCAGCCATGTTATTGAGTATTATTATTTTATTGAAGCATCATGAGCCACAGGGAATATTCTTTTGCTTGAGATAGCAGTGTCATTTTTGGTTCTGAAGCCTGAACACTCATGGGCTCAGCAAACTTTGCCAGGCTAGACTAGATCCCTAAAGCATGTTCATCATTTTGAGACTGAATGTTTAATACACCACATCGACCTAACAGGGGGATTTACCATGCAGTATTTCATAAACTTCATTTCAGACCCTTCAATATGTTTTTTCCCAAGTCATATCTTGTGTGATTATCATTTCTGAGATCTTGCTCTGGATTAGTCTTGTTCACCCTTAGTTGAGTTGCTTTATTTCTCTGGACTTAATTTTTCTCATCTAACTATTGCTGGAGCTAGGCTAGATAATTTCCAAGTCTTCTTAGGCCTTTCAGGTCCCTTCGTGCAGGTAATATCTAGAAAACCAGTAGGGGAAACATTGTAGAGCCAAAGAGAAGAGTTTTTCTGCTCCCTTGGGGCATTCCATGTGGTCCTACTTGTCTGGTGGCTGCAGCAGAGTTCCCTTACCCAGTGAGCAGGCTTACCCTTAACCTTCACACAGTCATTTCATCAGCCCACTGCTGCCCTTCAGGTGGCCCTGCACCCATTATTACAGAACAGGTTGGGGTGGGAGTGGGGCAAGTGAGCACTCCTATCCGTAGAATCTCAGCAGCTGAGTCCAGTCATGGGACTGTTTATAGCTACGTCCGGTTGAATACTGTTCTGCCTTCCCAGTTTAAGAGTACCTCCCTGGTACCAGCACACCTCCAGACAGCTCTCTGACTGCTCAAAAGATAGATGGGCACAGCCCCTGATACTGTAAAAGGAAAGGATAGCACAGGGCAAAGCAATACACCTGAGACACTGAAGTTCTCTCACCGTGTGACTTTGTGGCCTTCTGGGGCATCATCTTCCTTTTTGGAAATAAAAGTAACAAAGGGCTATAGGAGTTAGAAAATTACATCAGGATGCATCTGTGATAGGAGAGGGCAGATGCTTGAAACTAAGACCAAGCAAAAGACACAGGCACACAAATGATGACCCAGTGTTAGGCACAGTGTAAGCAGTTCCCAAATTGGTGTTAGTGAGTACAATATTCAGATGCCTCTGTACTGGTGCTAAAGGAAATTTGATTTTGGCATATGCTATTTACTCTGGAGAAAAAGCAGCAAGCAACACATACTTCATGAGGTCAGCAGCCTAGGGACATGCAAGCCGTTGTGCTAATTTGCTTCACAGGTAGGGAATATCATGGGTTCAGGTCTAAAGAAAAAAAAAAATCCAGGACTTGGTGTAGGAGCAGATAATGGTATCTAGTTCACCACAGACTCACAGTGTCAGGCCTTCTTTAGTAAAGACATTCTCAGCAAGTGTTGCAGAACAAGTCACATGGAAAACCGATAAAACCAACAAGGATAGTCTGGAAGAGAAAGAAGTTCCCAAACATGCCAAGTGCCAAAGCACCAAATAAATGCATATGAATGTATGTTTTTATCTATATATGATCCTGGGGTCTGTTTTTTTTGGTGTCACTTGGTATAAATTATTTTTAATTTTTCCCTTCAGGCTGTAGGAATCCCCACTTGGGATGTTTGATTCTTGCAGGGTAAAGGCTGAGGAAATCGCTCCAATTTGCTGTTTTCCTCAGTGAAGCCTTTATTAGAGGCATCATCTATACTGTGCATTTCTGCCACACTCACTCAGACGTATCAGGGGAAGCCTCTAGGATGCATGTCAGGCTTAAGGGAGGAAATAGATCCCACTTTTGATGGATAAAAATGGCCAGGTGGGGACTTTTCCAACAATGGCAAAAATGGAAGCCCCTCTGATGTGGGCAATGATGCCCTCTTTATGGGTGCTGGGTAGATTTCAGTGTGGGAGAGACAGCTGTGTCTTAGAACTCTGAAAGGTGAAGGCATATGATCTCTTAGCCACCCAGTGAATTACATAGTGGGAACCCATCTTACCAATGAAACAATGAGATCCAAGAAGTGTCAGTGTTCAGTTACAGAGTAGGTGGATTATAAAGCCTGAGTGGCTCTAGAAACAGACCATACACTATACTTCATACAAGTACCTCAGGATCTTCCTCTCTTCCTCCCTCCCTCCCTTCTTCCCTTCCTTCCTCGCTCCTCCCTCCTTCCCTCTTTCCCCTCCTTCCCTCCATCTTCCCCCCCCTCTTTCCATAAATTCTGTGGAATAAATTATTCTTTCCTAGTACAAAATGGTACCTTGACTTCAGATTGGCTCAAGCTACTGGTTTTTGTGTGTGTGTGTGTGTGTGTGTGTGTGTGTGTATTTTTTTGGGGGGGGGGTCTGGTCGTGGGGCCTGAACTCTGGGCCTGGGTGCTGTCCCTCAGCTCTTCAGCTCAAGGCTAGCACTCTACCACTTGAGCCACAGCGCCACTTCCGGCTTTTTTCTTTTTGCTTATATGGTGCTGAGGAATTGAACCCAGGGCCTCAGGCATGCAAGGCAAGCGCTCTACCACTGAGCCACCTTCCCAGCCCATGTGTGTATATTTTTTTAAAAGACAGTTTTACTGTGTAGCCCAGGTGGGTCTTGAACCTAATAATCTTACTGTCTCAGCCTTCTAGTGTTAGGATTATAGGCCTGTAATGCCAGACCCAGCTTAAGCCACTGTTTTTGATGTAATCTACTTGCATATTGGGATTCCTTGTCTTTCAGAGGGCTTAAGATACTTTTTAGCCTCAAAAGTATTTGTATTTTTATATTATCACTTTTTTTGATGTGTTACCTGGGGAGGTACTGAGATTTGAACTCAATGCCTTATGTTTGCTAGGCAGATACTCTACCACTTGAGCCACACATTTAGATGTTCCTCTTCCTCCTCCTCCTCCTCCTCTTCTTTCTTTCCTCCTCCTCCTCCTCCTTCCTCCTCCTCCTCCTTCCTCCTCCTCCTCCTTCCTCCTCCTCCTCCTCTTCCTCCTCCTCTTCCTCTTCCTCTTCCTCTTCCTCTTCCTCCTCTTCTTCCTCTTCTTCCTCTTCTTCCTCTTCTTCTTCTTCTTCCTCTTCCTCTTCCTTCTTCTTCTTCTTCTTCTTCTTCTTCTTCTTCTTCTTCTTCTTCTTCTTCTTCTTCTTCTTCTTCTTCTTCTTCTTCTTCTTCTTCTTCTTCTTCTTCTTCTTCTTCTTCTTCTTCTTCTTCTCTTCTCTTCTTCTTCTTCTTCTTCTTCTTCTTCTTCTTCTTCTTCTTCTTCTTCTTCTTCTTCTTCTTCTTCTTCTTCTTCTTCTTCTTCTAGAAGCCCTCACTATATAGCTCAGAATGACCTAAGATTGCCTAGTATAAATTTCCTCATTTGGTGTGTGTGTGTGAAGGGGCTCAAAGGCAGCAATGGTTGCCCTGTGGCTAAAGTGATAGCTTTTCTACTCCTGTAGAGAAGGAATTCCTTCCAAGATCATCTGTACAGATTGTATCCACTGGGCAAACCAGTGCCTACACAATAAAGTCGTGCTAATGATATAATCTCTCTCTAACCAGGAGTGGCTGCTCCCTCCCCACCTTGCTCAAAGCAATACTTGAGACTAAAATTCAAAGGCAGTGAAAACCTTTGTGTGGTCCTTTAGATGAGATCTATACCTCATATAAATCTGTATGCTCATAGCTCAAGGCTGAAGGAGACTGAGTCCTGTCTCCTTCTGAATTCTTCAGAAAAGTTTCTCAAGAAAATATGCAATAAAGAAGATGAAAGTTCCAGAAACAAGCACAGCAGAGAGGAAAATGCTTATATAGCTGATACAGGAGTGAGCTGGGAATCTGGGTTGGAAGATGGGACAGGAGAGCATGTATCTTCCCCGAGGCTGGGGAGAAAGGCTCAAGTCTAACCATAAGTTTTACTAATGTCTTTGAAAGGTTGATCCTTTTCTTGTTGGACTGGCTATCAGAGATTAAGTCAAATGACAGTGCTATCTTTTCTTTATGTCCCCTAAAATACCAAAGGGGACATGTGGTGAGCTTGAGGGGCTCATCATACCAAGACTACTACTACCATGAGCTTTTCAAAGAACATCATTGTCTTCCTTCTAGTGCTCAGAGTCTTGTCCCATGAGTCAGCTCTTGCCACACTTCCATCCTTGGGCAGGCTGAAAGCAATTACTTTTCCCTAGCTATTCTAGTGAGACCAAAATGAAGGAAAGCCGAGTGAATGGCAGGCTTTCCATCAGGATTCTTCTCCATAAGAGCAGCTGGGAAACATGAGGGAAGGTGCTTCCCACTTCTGGTTAGAAGTATCCTGTCCTGCCAGGCATAGGTGGCACACACCTGTAATCCTAACTATGCAGCATGCGGAGATCTTGAGGATCATGGCTTGAAGGCAGCCTGGTAGGAGAGGAAGTAGGAGAGTCTGAGATTCTCTGTCATAAAAAAATAACCAGTAAGGTCTGAGAATGTGGCTTGGTGGTAAAGTGCTTGCCTAGCATATATGAAGCCCTGGGTTCAATTCCTCGGTACCGCATAAACAGAAAAAGCTGGAAGCGGCACTGTGGCTCAAGTGGTAGAGTTCTAGCCCTGAGCAAAAAGAAGCTCAGGGTAGTGCCCATGCCCTGAATTCAAGCCACAGAACTGGCAAAAAAAAAAAACCAGTAAGAAATGGGGCTGGATTCAAGTGGCAGAGTATCAGTTGATTAAGCAAGCATGAGGCCATGTGTTCAAACTCCAGCACCCTGCCCCAAAATATCAGGGTAGGATTCTAGATCTTTTAAGCTTCAATTCCATGGATTTTACTGCCTTCCTTCCTGGAAACTCGGCTTCAAATGTGTCTACTCCCCACTTCACAGAGGCAAGGGAAATGCTTGTGTGAAGTCCTGATTCATACATCCTGTTGCATCACTCAGCTACTTACCTTCAACCTATTTCCTCAACTTGACCCTCCATGCTACACTTCTAGAAACAGGCTATATTGGATTCTCCCAGAGATAGGTTCTTTTTCTGTTGTCTTAGTAACAGACTTATTCAACTCAGTTCCAGCCTCAGGAGTATATGTGCCTGATGAGGTAAACCTGTCTGTCACATCTCACCTTTCTTTTCTTCTCACGCCCACTCCCTGTCTTCAGGACCTTTGTCCTTCACACCTGGAATGATGTCTTTTCCCTTCCCTGGCACAATTTGTCGTTCCGGCTGGCACCAGACCATCTTGGCCCTCCATGCGGCGGGGGAAAGGCCTGGGAAAGAGAACTGGGAGAGCTGGGCAAGCAAGAGAGCTGGGAAAAAGAGCTAGGAAAGAGCTAGAAAAGAGAGCTAGAAAAGAGCTAGAAAAAAGACTCTGCCCACTCTCTTTAAGGGACCTTTCTCAGGTTCATTTAGATTCCCCATCAACGAGGACTTCAAAGTTTCCCATGATTTCCTCAAACAACTTTAGGCAGAGCAGGCTATGACTGAAGAGTAGTGATAGGAAACAGCCAAGAGGAATTGAAGAGGAGAGTCTGGGTTGATGGGTAATAATCTAGTTTAATGCTTAAATCAATAGGCTTTAGACAGACATCTATAAAACCTCAGTGTTACATTGTTGGTGGGAGTGTAAACTTGTTCAACCACTTTGGAAAGTAGTATGGAGGTTCCTCAAAAGACTCCACAGAGAGCTCCCCTATGACCCAGCAATCCCACTTTGGGGCATTTACCCAAATGATCACAAACAAGACCATACTAAAGCTACCAGCACAACTATGTTTATTGCAGCATTATTTACTATAGCTAAGATCTGGAACCAACCCAGATGCCCCTCAGTAGATGAATGGATCAAGAAAATGTGGTATATATACACAATGGAATTCTATGCCTCCATCAGAAAGAATGACATTGTCCCACTTGTTAGGAAATGGAAAGACTTGGAGAAAATTATATTAAGTGAAGTAAGCCAGGCCCAAAGAAACATAGGTCCCATGGTTTCCCTTATTTGCAATAACTAGTATATGTCTGGGACAAGCAGAAATGGTCAGATAAGTTGATGTTAAGCGAAATGAACCCCAAGATAGGGACACAAGTGGTTTTTTTCTTCCTTGCTATGGTTTCTAATGTATTTATAAGGTACCATGTGATTTTTTTGTTGCTTTGTATGTCCCTCCCCCCATGGTATAACCCTGTTTTCACTGTGTTTGGTGTTGGTATAATTTGGGGAGGGGAGGGGAAAAAACAAAATGTTTAAATAGGGATACAGATTGACCCATTGCAACAATGAGATGTACAAGATGCTATGTCAAAAAACGAACTTTACAATTTAGGTGGGGGTGGGGGAATGGGGGTGTAGTTGAGGAGGTGGGAGGGATGGGATGGTAGGGGAAAAACAAAGGAGGAGGCAACAATGCTGGATAAGAAATGTGGTTTCCCTTATTTGCACTATCTAGTATATGTATGAGTCAAGCGGAAAAGGTCAGATAATGTGATGTTAGGAAAATGAACCCTTAGATATGTATTTTAATGCTTTTTTATTTCATGCATTTGTTTCTAACGCATTTATAAGATTATCTCTTTGTTGCTATGTATGTCCCTCCCCCACAGTACAACCCCTGCTTTCACTATATTTGATATCAGTATAACTTGTGGAGGAGATAGGGAAAAACAAGTGGTTTAAGGATACAGGGGAACCTGTTGCAACAATGAGAAGTACAAGTTGTCATGTAGAAAACGAGCTTTACAACGTTGGTGCGGGGGGGGGGGGGGGGGGAGGTAGGGAAATGATGTGAATGGTAAACAAAGGAGGAGGCTGCAATGCTTGATAAGAAATGTATGCATTATCCTGCCCATGTAATTGTAACTCCTCTGTACAGTATGTTCACAAAAAAAATTAAATTAAATTAAAAAAAGAAATGTACTCATTACCTTGCTCATGTAACTGTAACTCCTCTGTACAGTATTTTCACAATAAAAATTTACTTAAAAAATAATAAAACCTCGGTGTTCTTACCAAATAGCTGGTGACCTTAAGCAAGTTTTCAAACTCTCTGTCTCATGTTGCTCAAATGTAAAATAGAGATAATGGTAGCAACCTCCTTAAGGGATTTTCTATGCAACTGAAGAACCTAATCTTTGAAAGTGCTTGGCTTAGCATATTTGAACATAGAAATGCACCAAAGTGTTAGCTGTAATGATGGTGAGGACAGAAGAAAGCAGGAGGATGGTGGTGGATGGAAACTGTTAGGTTTTTAAAAGAGGTAGCCGAGTAAGAACAGCACTAGCACTCACGTGGTACTCAGGTAAGGGGTAGGTTTATTCAGTAGACCTGCTGGGACCAGGCAAGGTTGGCACTCCATGTGGCTGGGAAAGGCCTGGGAAAGAGTGTTGGGAAAGAGAGAGGAAACAGAGAGAAAAGAGCTAGAAAAGAGCAGAGAGAGCAGAAAAGAGAGCATCTGGGAAAGGTGGGAAAGAGTTGAGAAAGAGCTAGAAAAGAGCAGAAAGAGAGCGGAGTGAGAGCGGAGAGAGCGCAGAGAGAGCAGAGAGAGCAAAGAGCAGAGAGAGCTAGAAAAGAGCGGGAGAGAGTCTCTGGGCCTGCGCTAGGCCTTATCTAGGGTATGGGCCGAGAAAGGTATGGCCACATCAAATTCAAATGTGACCTCAGTGGATGCAGATGTGACCTCTTCCAGGTGTCCCAGTTGCCTAGGCAACACAGGTACTGGGTGGAGACTTTGCTGTGAGGAGGGTAGAGTCTGCTAGCGATCCAGGAGCGGACCTTACAGAAACCACACAGATGGAGAATCTAGGTGCAGACCAATCAGGTTTCAAGAGCAAATGATTTGGTTTGGCGGTTTATAATTTGTGTCACAGCTCATTTCTATTGATGTTCACAGTATGTTGTGCAGTACACTGAGCACTTTCCATTGCTCTTTTTCTCCAGCAGCACCCTGTAGTCGTGAGGGATAGTAGTCCCTTGCAAGGTTGAGTAGCTTGCTAATAGTTACTAAGGGTCAGAGCTGGGATTTGAACCTGGCTGTGAATCTGGATTTACTGCTTTGACTTACTGCCAAGGTAGTCCTCTGCCCCTCTTTAGAGTTCACATATATAATTTGGTTTTAATATGCACTGACTTCTTTTGTGATGCATGTCCTCTACACCTTGTGCTCTGACTCAAGAGTCTCGTGCTCATCTCAATACTTTTCTTCTTTTCAAATCCTCTTGGTGGGACTGTTGATTGTGGAATGAATGAGCTTCTCTGAATCTTGGGGTGTGTATGTGTGTGTGTGTATGTGTGTTCCTTTAAACAATTACTGTAGCTACAGAATTTTAAGTATCAAGAGATAGATCTCATTGAGAAGGGCCCCTGATGATTTCTCTTGGCATTCATAGTGCCAGGCCAGTGTCTGGTGATGATAGAAGAAGGAGATGACAATAGAATGCATTGGCGGTGTCTGTCATGCAAGTTTTGCCTCATTTGTGTGACTCATGAGTGTTTTCTATTTTAGTTGTTTTGCTATCTTAGCCCTCTAGGATAATATACTTTGGGGATGACTTTACAGCAAATTGGGATTAGGTATGTCACAATGGTAGAACTGGACTATGGTGCTGGTTCTGGGTGGTTGGAGCCTGTATATATAGGCATGAAGGGGTGGTAGGAGCCACAAGGTGTAGGCTGGGTGTCCTTTCTAGCAGATGTTTTTTGTAATTATAAAGATGCTCTAAAATATTTTCTGTACTTAACAGAATCCAGGGGTATTATGGAAGTCTCTGTTCTTTTAATAACAATGCTTCAAAACAAACAACTTCATAAATATCTTCCTCCTATCATTCCAGGGTACGTACATTTCCAATAACCTGAATATGGATTTCAGTGCTATTTAATTAAGCCCTAAACCTATAAAATGAACATTCAATACTCAGAGTAAACCCTTGGTTTGTTCTCTCTGAAGATAAACAGGTGAGATATCTTTTTGAGCTCTGTATGCTGAGATAATTAAGATTAGTTGCCATAGAGAGAAGGAGAGAGAGAGAGAAACACATTAAAATGTATCATACCTTTTGTATTTAGGAAATTCACTTAAATATTCAGAACCATCAAATCTACCTAGACCCAGATACCTATTCATCTGTTAGGTACTGGGCCTCCAAAGAGACTCAGGAAAGCTTTTTGATTATTCTATTTCTCTGCTCAGAACACCAATACTTGTTTAGGTTTGGTTTTACTGTTAGATTTCCTCCCCTTTCCTCTCCACAAGCTAGCCCACAACTCAAAATTCTGCTGAAGGTTGAGATTTCATGCATGTGCTAACATGCTGTCTGATCAGTACTTTCTTTTTTTTTTTTTTTGTCAGTCGTGGGGCTTGAACTCTGGGCCTGGGCGCTGTCTCTGAGCTCTTCAGCCCCAGGAGAGCACTCTACCACTTGAGCCACCATGCCACTTCTGGTTTTCTGGTGGTTTATTGGATATGAGTCTGGTGGACTTTCCTGCCGGGGCTGAACCGTGATACTCAGATCTCAGCCTCCTTAGTAGCTAGGATTACAGGCATGAGCCACCGGCCCCCTGCCTTTGCTCAGTACTTTCAAAGGTTCACTATTGTCATGTAAAATGATATCTAATCTTCTTAACATGTGATAGTCTAGGCCTTTTAAGATCTAGACACAGACTTCTCTCTCAACCTTATTATTTTCTACATACACACACAATTGCTTCCTCATTCCCATTGACCTCTCTAATCACCGTTTGGATCTCTCTCTCTTGTGCTCTGTTGGCTTTGAAAATTCCTGCTCACCCTGTAAGACTCATGTCAAAATCTGTGTCTAGCCAAGTTTGTGCTTGTAGCACATACCTATAATTCTAGCTACTCAGAAGCTACTGAGATCTAAGGATTGTGGTTTGAAGCCAGCCTGGACAGACAAATCAGTGAAAGTCTGATCTACAATTAACCAGCAAAAAGCTGAAAGTAGTACTATGGCTCAAGAGGTAGAGTTCCAGCCTAGGAGGCAAAGGCTAAGCAAAAGTGTGAGGTCCTGAGCTCAAATGTGAGTCCTTGGATTCCTCTAGACAGAATTACTGTAAGCTTTCTAAGATTTTATATTTTTATAACTGCTCATCACAATGTGCTGCAACTATAAATTTCTCCCAGTGGATTGTAAGGTCCTGAGGTGACAGCTACTTTATTTGTATTGTTATATAATATGCATAGCTCATGTAGTTACTAAATTGCTCCTGTGGAAGAAAATTAAGTTGATGGCATCATATTGCTAGTTAATAATATGCGTTATAACATCGCAAAGACTTTTTAGGGAAATGAATGATCTAATCTCATATGTGGTGGAGCATGCAAAAGCTCCATAATTTGTGGACTGTGGCTGTGGCTCAGGGATCAAGTGCTTGCCTGGTATGTATGAGCTGGATTCAATCCCAAGCACTGTAAAAAAAATAGAAATAAAAGTACCACAATTTGAGGGCTGGGGCTGTAGCTTAGGGATTGAGTGTTTGTTTGGCATGTGCCAAATAAAAGTTCCACAATTTCCTATTGAGAGACAATTTTACATGCCTGGCAGCAGTAGCATAAAGCTAGATCTATGGTTTATTGTTACCTAAAAGCTCAAAAAGCAGCCTAGTCAAAAATTCTCTTCATGATACCTATAGCATCATGCTGTAAAAACTTAGTAATGAGAGACCATTGGAACTTGATGGAAGTAGCTACTTTGTGTGACTTTATAATAGTTATAAGATTTTCATAAAATGTAGCAATACAAAATAATGTGTGTTTCCCTGAAGAAATGACAATTGCAGATCTTTTTTTTTTTTTTTTGGGTCCAGCCGTGGAGCCTGAACTCTGGGCCTGGCCACTGTCCCTCAGCTCTTCAGCTCAAGGCTAGCGCTCTACCACTTGAGCCACAGCGCCACTTCTGGCTTTTCTCTTTTTGCTTATGTGGTGCTGAGGAATCGAACCCAGGGCCTCATGCATGCAAGACAAGCGCTCTACCACTGAGCCACCTTCCCAGCCCCAACAATTACAGTTCTAATGATTAATAGGTTACTTGTACTAAGAGGTAGAAACCAGTTCCAACAGGATTCCTAAAGTATTTTTCTTTTTGGGTCCGGTCGTGGGGCCTGAACTCTAGGCCTGGGCGCTGTCCCTCAGCTCTTCAACTCAAGGTGAGCGCTCTACCACTTGAGCCACAGCGCAACTTCCAGCTTTTTTCTTTTTGCTTATGTGGTGCTGAGGAATCGAACCCAGGGCCTCAGGCATGCAAGGCAAGCGCTCTACCACTGAGCCACCTTCCCAGCCCCCCTAAAGTATTTCTTGGCTAATGCCATTCCTCAGAGCAGCGGATCAGGTATCTGTTGTTCTAAGCACAGCAAAACCAGCTGATGAGATTTCTAGGTCAAACATTTGGAATCTGTGTGTCCAGAGGACCCTCCACAATGGATATGCCTGGGACACAGCTGTGTGGATCCTGATGCTTAGCCCTGCAGCACACACTGTGTGCACCCTTATGGTAGACAACCAAAGGCTCCCCCATTGGCTATGAAATGCTTGATAATGAACTTCACTGGAGGTGTTTCCAGACACTGAAATCTGATTTTTTCCCTATTTTACATGTTGTTCCTAAATCTTAGCATGCATGTTGATGGGGATTGAGTATAAATTTGATGAATCATCAATTAAAGATCAAATCTGAGCCAGGCATTGGTGGCTCGTGCCTGTAATTCTAGCTACTCAGGAAGCTGAGATCTGAGGATCACGGTTCAAAGCCAGCCCAGGCAGGAAAGTCTGTGAGACTCTTATCTCTAATAAACCAATAGAAAACTGGAAGTGGCACTGTGGCTCAAGTGGTAGAGTGCTCGCCTTGAGCTGAAGAGCACAGGGACAGTGCCCAAGCCAAGTTTAAGCCCCACAACCGACCAAAAAAAAAAAAAAATCAAATCTATGTCTTAAATATTCTCTACAGTCATGTCTTACAGCTGCTTTATTTTATCATATAATCTCTGCTTTTGTTATTACCAACTTTCTTCCTTTCTCTCTCTCATTATTTCCCTCCCTCCCTCCTTCCTTCCTTCCTTCCTTCCTTCCTTCCTTCTTTCCTTCCTTCCTTCCTTCCGTCTTTCTTTCTTTCTTTGTTTCTTTCTTTCTTTCTTGCAATTAAGATCATAGGCTTCTACAATGGTCTTAAAGTACAACTGGGTTTGGAAGATGGGAGGGAAATTGTGTATGTATTAAAATCATCAAGAATCTGAGGAAATTACTAGGATATCTATAAAATTCCAGGAGCGCTTATGTGTGGCCCTTTAGCCTATATGAAGTCCAGGAGAGGCCCCTGCTCCTTAGAGACTTCATGCCCCCGTCTTCCCTATCTTGCTTCATTTGGAAAGTGAGGATGTTCCAGGACGTAAGTTTTAGTCTGGGTGCTTTTAGAGGCTGAAGAACCTTGAAGAGGTAATTTCACCTGTAGCTTCTGCCTCCTCTGTGAGACAAGACACAAATGCTTTTTGGTTTCGGGTTCTGTGCAGCCAAGCCAGAGACAAGCAGTGGTGTGGGAAATGTTTCCCTGCTGAAAGGCACAGTCCGCGTGTCCTTTACAAATGGTATCCATGTGCGTCCAACCTTTGCGAATGAGATTGGTACAACCTGGAATTGGCCACTGGAAGGTCTTGATCAACCAGTAGCATCTGGGAAAGAGGAGATACTAGCAAAAGTCTTAGCTTCTTTGGGAGGGGAGGGGAATGGAATCTTTCCACAGAAAAGTCATAGTTCCTGGAGAACATCAGAATGGCAGAGATACACGGCCTTGGGGGGAGGATGGAAGAGTCCAAATCTTGGTGTTTTTTATTTATTTATTTATTTATTTATTTGTGAGGATACCATACAGAGGAGTTACAATTACATGGGCAAGATAAGGAATACATTTCTAGTCAAGCATTGTTGCCTCCTCTTTGTTTCCCCTTCCCATCCCTTCCCATACTCCCCCCACCTCCCCTGTTTATTTTAATACTTTTTTTTGTAAAAATACTATACAAAGAGGTTACAGTTACATGAGCAAGGTAATGAGTACATTTCCTATCAAGTATTGTTGTCTCCTCCTTTGTTTTTCCACCACCCCTTCCCTCCCACCTCCACAACTACACTTCACCCTCACTCCCCCACCTCCGCCTAAATTGTAAAGTTCATTTTTCAACATAGTATCTTGTGAATCTCATTGTTACAATGGGTCAACCTGTATCCCTATTTAAGCATTTTGTTTTTTCTCTTTCCCTCCCAAAATTAGAGATGTCTATATACAAGATGCAGGGCACCAACATCAAATATAATGAAAACAGGGTTATACACGGGGAGGAACATACAAAGAAACCCAAAAATCACATGGTACATTATAAATATATTTGAAACAATAGCAAGGAAGAAAAGAACACTTGTGTCCCTATCTTGGGGTACATTTTGCTTAATATCATCTTATCTGGTCATATATACATAGCTTTTGACCTTTTCTGCTTGTCTCAGACATATATTAGTTATTGCAAATAAGAGAAACCATGGAATCTATGTTTCTTTGGTCCTGGCTTACTTCACTTAATGGAGAACTTCCTCCCACTAAATAAATTACAATACAAAAATCCAACATAATGTAATGGTCCTCATTGTGAGAAGCAGAAAAATTTAAGGATGCTGGTGGACAATTGAGGGAAATTGAGGATTTTCACCAATGAACAATTGGGGTTAGTCAGTTGGGCCAATTAGAACTGCACAAGGGATGAGATAGGAATTTTTTTTAACTAAAAAGAAAATTCACATTCATGCAAATAATTGAAATGGTACAACAAATTGCCATGGAAAATTTTATTTCCCTCATACTTTTCCCCATTGCTCTCCATTACCAGAGCACTCAGCTTTGATAATTTCTTATGTATGTTTTCAAAAGTATTCTAGGCCTCATCTGTATTTTGCTTTTTTACATAGCAATGTATTTTGGAGATTGTTCTATAACAGTGCACATATTCATTAATCATTTCAACAACTATTTGAGTACCTCTTGTGAGCCAGGCACTGACTGTTCTAGGCAGAGGGAAAAACAAGACAAGATCTCAGCTCTTCTTCACATTCTAGTAACAATAGCAGAAAATAAATAAGTAAATGGTGATTATGTAACATCACCTCAGGTAGTGATTACTACTGCAAAGTATGAGGGCAGAGTTCTAGGGCTGTCAATAAGGAGGCCAGGGAAGACTGGCCTAGGGAGATGACAGAAGAGAAAAGCCCATGCTGAGGGCAGGGTAGACCAGCTTCCTAGATGGAGGAAATAACATAGACATAACTCCTGGGTGATGTGTTAGTGGGACAGGAAGGCGGAATGAGATAAGGATGTGATTGGAGAGGAACTCATAGGGGAAGGCAGGGTCAGAGCCCATGAACCCTTATAGCTATGCTAAGGAGCTTGGCTTTTATTCACAGTGAATACGAAGCCACTAAATGGTTTAGGCTGTGTGGTAAAAAAAAACTGTCAAAGACCAAGAGTTGACTAGAGACTAGTCATCATTGCCTGAATCAGGAAACAGGTGACAGTGGCTCAGTTCAGGATGTAACATAGATTTAAATCTGAGAACTAGAGCTTTCCAAATGTGAAGGCCATGAGAAAGAAATCACAGTGATTCCAAGGGTTCAGGCTCAAGCTTCTGGGTAGATGACTTGCTTTTATTGAAATAGGCCGCATTGGCGCTATGGTGGCAATTGGCATTTTTGGTCTGATTGTAAAACCCCAGGACACCTGTTTCATGTCTCAGTGCTTACATTCAGAAGCAATAGGATATCTAGATTAAAGCACATGCCTTAGGTCAGGACTGCAGATACAATGTTTTTGGAGGGATGGTGGAGAACGTTTTCTTTTTCTGCCAAGGGATATTTATATATTTATGACCAGTACAGGTCATTACAAAGTTTTCAATATAGGCAAATGGGCCTCCAGCAGCTGACAAGAAGCATCACATGTCTGTCCTGTTAGGCCTTGAATGGCTTGTTGGCTAGATATTCTGCACCCCATGATATGGGCCTACAGAAGATTATCAGAGATTGAATATAGAGAGAAAATAGAGAAGATTATCAGGGACTGAATATAGAGGAAAAAATGGAGAAGATTATCAGGGATTGAATATAGAGAGAAGGCGTCCAGGAGTGATTCCTGAGTCATTTTCACAGTTAGAGGTTGGGAAGGAAAAGAAGAAAACTAAAGAGGATTGAGCAAGGAGGACAGCAGATGAGATAGGAAGAAATCAGACAGCCTCCCTTAGAAGGTTTTAGATAACTAAGCCCCCACATTGTTTCGTACATGTGCATGGTATCCCATTGTACTGTGTGCCATGGCTAATTTAGTCCAATATTCATCAGTGTTTGTATTGTCATCAGTCTTCCGTGGTTGGCCTTACCAGTAGCTCTGACTGAGAATACCTCTTTTTATCACTGAAGCAGAATGACTTGAGTTACTTAGAATGGAGCATGACATTAATGGTGGCTTACAGAGACACTATTTATGATATTGTGAGAGTCAGAGGTTAAGGGCAGGAAAGTCCCTTTGAAACCACTAGCCACTGTGTCTGTGAGCAAGAAAACATACTGCCCAAAATTGTATGGCATCTTGACATGGCCAATGTTAGAAGGCAGGGCTCTGGATTCTCAGCCTACTCTTGGCAGAGATCTACATTGTACCTAAAGGCAACTCTACTTCCCTAAATTTGCTGACCTTTAGAATCTATATCCTGATTGAAGATAGCCTGGTATACATGAAAAAGCAAAGATTAGAGGTCAAACAGATCTGGAATATAAATTCTGCCTCCAGCTCTTAACCAGTGTGTAGCAATGTGGTGTTTAATTTTCAGTTTTTTTGAAGAGTGTTGATAGACAATATCAAAGATCACAGGTATCTCAATTCTTTGAAACACCTCCTTCTGGCCTATATGGCTCAATCCTGCCTCCTTTACTTCCCCCTCAATGTAATCTAAACAATGGGAGAGAAGTTGGGAACTTTCTCTTGAAGAGATCGATGCTCTCAGATTGAACCAAAAACAAAATCTCCCTCCCTCCTCCTCCTGTCCCTTTCCTCTTTTTCTTCCTCTCCCTCCCCCTCCTCCTCCCTCTTTCCCCCTCCTTCATCCTCTCCTCCCTCCCCATCCTTATTCCTCTCTCTCCCCTTTCCCATCTCCCCTCCCTCCCCCTCTCTCTCCCTCTCTCCCCCTCTCCCCCCTTCTTTCTCCTCTTCTCTTTCTTTTTTTTTGGGGGGGAGGGTCTGGTTGTGGGGCCTGAACTCTGGGCCTGGGCGCTGTCCCTCAGCTCTTCAGCTCAAGGCTAGCACTCTACCACTTGAGCCACGGCACCACTTCCAGCTTTTTTCCTTTTTGCTTATGTGGTGCTGAGGAATTGAACCCAGAGCCTCAGGCATGCAAGGCAAGCGCTCTACCACTGAGCCACCTTCCCAGCCCTCCTCTTCTCTTTCTTCCTCTTCCTTTTTCTCTCCTTAGCTTAAAGCTTTGCCCTGCTCTGGCAGTAATGTTCTTACACAAAAGTCAGTAAGGAAACTATGACTAAATAATAACAGTCAGTCTCAAACAATGGGTGTTGATGGGAGTATCAGAAGCTAAGAAAAACAGAACTCTCTGAATAGTCATTTAAAATTTTAAAAAATACTTCTTTTCTGAGTATTGGCTATTTTACTAATTATTGTGCTGCTTGCAAAAACATGGAAAACACAAAAAAGTACAAAATAAAAATAATGCAGAATTCCATGACTATTTGCATTTGAATGCATGTCCAGGCTTGTTGCTCTGCAGAAGAAAATGTGGGATGCACTCAGATCCCATTCAAGAGACCCCTTTCACTTCAGCTATTCATTCTTTTGGGACTGACTTCATCATCTAAGCTAAGTAATGACCCTAGTTGAGGACCGGGCAAGTTGTGCTACAAGAGCCTGACCATTTCCCTCCCTAGCACGGGACTCTTCTATAGGGAAATCTTCACTACACTGCTTACTGGGTTGGCAAAGATTTTTCCACATCTATTTTGTAGTTTGAGGACATGATCCTGCCCTTTCTTTTGTTTCATAGCTATTATTATCTGCTCAGTTTTATCTCTAACTCCTAAATGAATCTTCTCTGAATGTGTACAGATTTTTTTCTTGTTCCTATTTCTTAAGTGATAGTACAGCACAACTATTTAGCATTTATACTGATTTAAGTTCTACAAGTTATGTGGATGTGATTTTATATACAGAGGAGGATGTGCATAGGCTATATGCAAATACTGTGGCATTTTATTCAAGGGACTTGAGTATCCACAGAGGTTGGTATCTGGGGGGACTATATTGTGGGAACAAAAATACTTGTTTGGTGTAGTCTTGTCTCAACTCATGAAAACAATTCCAATCAATTTCCTTGATCCTAACAAGCCCAAGGCTGCTTGGACTGACAGGAGGATTTACTACACCACCCATGAGTTAAAAATGTAGGCTATTTATAGTAGCTACAGTTCAAGGGCACATATGTTGGAGAGGAACAAATGCAGATCCTGAGTTGGGGTTGGGGGTGGTGATGAGGGAAAGGGGCTAAAAGCCTTTCATGAGGAGACAAGATTTGATGAGAGGAAGGTCTTACTCTTCTCTGAAGTCCTGAGGGATCACAGAGAGGGTGGGATTTTAGGGATTACTGAAATGATAGGAGACACATGGCTTGGCATGTTGAGAGAGAGGGTTTTCCAGGCATCCTGTGTTTTTTTAGAGACTCCTCAGAGGCTGGACCAAAGCATACTGAGAAGGGCGAGCTGGACTACTTAATCTCAGCCCGCCACAATGTCAACTCTTCATTCAGAGAAGACAAGAGATATCTTTGTTCTTGTTTGAGAGAGATTCAAACAATGTTTTCTGGCAGGTAGAGCAGACTTGTGGTGACCAGTGAGAAGAGAATGGCTAAAATAAAATAAGATCTAACACTATAGAGAAGGACCTTCAAACTGAAATGCTTCACTGCCAAAGTAGTTCAGGGTGGTAGGGTTTTGTGACTGGAGTCTCTTGCTGGCCAGTAGTGCTCCAATAAAGACTTCAAATTCTGCCTTTTAAGTAGTGGCTTCTCTGTTCTTGTGACTGGTTCTACCATACAACATCTGTCTTTTTTTTTCTCTCTTGTAATCTATCAGCATGATTAGCAAAAGAGGACTACAGAAAGTCTAGAGTTTGATGGAAAGTCTAATAGAATACAGTTTTAAGAAATGGAAGAAGAGCAGGGAATTATGGGAAAAATAAGGATACTACTTTATTTGAAGTTAGGAATTCTATTGCCTTCAATTTTTTTTAAATTGCCTTTAATTTTTTTGGTGTGTGCAACCATCCTGGGGCTTGAACTCAGGGCTTGTGGACTGTCCCTTAGCTTTTTTAACTTAAGGCTGAAACTCTACCACTTGATCCACAGCTCCACTTCTGGCTTTTTGGTGGTTAATTAGAGATAAAAGAAAGTATCACAGACTTTCCAGCCCAAGCTACCTTTGAACTGTAGTACTCAGACTCCAAGTGAACTGTGTAGCTAGGACTACAGGTGTGAGCCTCTGGTGCTGAGCCATTTTTAAAAAATATATATTTTTATTGTAAAGATACTATACAGAGGGGTTACAGTTATATGAGGAAGGTAATAAGTACATTTCCTATAGAGCATTGTTACCCCCTCCTTTGTTTTTCCCCTACCGTCCCTTCCCTTCCCACCTCCCCAACTTCTCCCCCACCCACAGGCTATAAAGTTCATTTTCTTTTTTTGAATCAATTTATTTTTAATTTTATTGTCAAGGTGTTGTGCAGAGGAGTTACAGTTTCCTTACATATGTAAGGTAGTGAGTACATTTGTTGTTGAACTTGTTACCCCCCCCTCTCATTTTTCTCCTGCTTTCCCTTCCCTAGCCCCTTCCCCCATTGTACAGATCATTTCCAACATATTGATTATCACTGTTACATTGGTTCCAAGTCTTTCCATTTCCTAACACATGGGGCGGTGTCATTCTTTCTGATGGGGGCATAGAATTCCATTGTGTGTGTGTATGTATATGTATGTGTGTATGTATATGTAGTGTAGATAGATAGATAGATAGATACATATTTTCTTGATCCATTCATCTACTGAGGGGCATCTGGGTTGGTTCCATATCTTAGCTATAGTGAATAATGCTGTGATAAACATAGTTGTGCTTGTAGCTTTAGTGGCCTTGTTTGTGATCATTTGGGTAAATGCTCCAAAGTGGAATTGCTGGGTCATAGGGGAGCTCTATTTGTAGTCTTTTGAGGAACCTCTATACTTCTTTCCAGAGTGATTGAACAAGTTTACACTTCCACCAACAACGCAGTGGGGTTCCCTTTTGGCCACATACCCCCCCAGCATCTGTTGTTATTAGATTTCTTGATTATAACCATTCTAACTGCAGTGAGGTGGAATCTCAATGTTGTTTTGATTTGCTTTTCCTTAATGGCCAGAAAAGCTGAGTATTTCTTCATGTGTCTATTGACCATTTTTATTTCCTCTTCAGAGAAGTGTCTCTTTAAGCCTTTAGCCCACTTATTAATTGGGTGGTTGTTTCTTTGAGGATTTGTTGGGGGATTTAATTTTTTGAGTTCTAAGTATATTTTAGATATGAGACCCTTGTCCATTGTATGGCTAGTGAAGATCTTCTCTCAATCCACGGGCTTTCTATTGATCTTGCCTAGCCAATTTTTAAAGAAAACTTATATGGAATATACATTTAGTTGGGTGCTGGTAGTCATGTCTATAATCCTAGATACTCAGGAGGTTGAGATCTGAAAAACATGAAGATTGTGGTTTAAAGTCACACGCACTAGACACTATGTTGAAAATAAACTTTACAACTTGGGGGAAGAGGGAAGTAGGGGTGGGCGGAAGCAGAGAAAATGAAGGAGGCGGTAACAATGTTTGACAAGAAGTGCGCTCATTACCTTACTTGTGTAACTGTAACCCTCTGTACATCACCTTGACCAAAAAAAAAAAAGTCAGCCTGGGCAGGAAAGTTGGTGATAGTCTTAATTCAGGTAACCAGCCAAAAGCCAGAAGTAGGGGTGCAGCTCAAGTGGCAGAGTGCCAGCCTTGAACAAAAAAGCTAAAATGTCTAAGCCCCAAGTTCAAGCCTCAGTACCAGTGTCTCCATTGCCCCTCCTCCCCTACCAAAAAAAGAGAGAGAATTAAATTGGCTAGTGATTCTAGAGATTGGTAAATTCAAGAGCATGGTGCTAGCATATTCTGGACCTCTGAGGAGGGTCTCAAGCTTCACCATCACATGACAGAGGGCATCACCTAGAGAGATGGACTAGGCATTCTAGCTCAGTTCTCTCTACCCCTGCTTATTACACCACTGATGCCTTTATGGGGGACCAATTTTCACTACCTCATCTAATCCTAGTTCCCCCCCAGGGCTCCTCCTCCTCCAAAGTCATTTAACATACATACTTAAGAATCAATTTTCCAGCACATGAACCATTATTGCCTTTATTTTTAAGAGACGGAGGAAGTTAAGCATGTACTGAGCGCACATTTTATATTGATGGTGGAAAGGGTCAAGCACAGACTAGCCTATGGTTAGCCAGGAGTTAACATGGTGCTGTTGAAGGGTAATTGGTAGTGGCCAAGTTATAATAATACTGAGCATTCCCCAGTTAAGTGTGTATTTCCCATTCAGGACATGGATTTGATGGGATTCTTAAAGGTAGGTGACTTAGACAGTTTCTTTAGATTTAGGCAGTTCTTTTTTTACTAGGGTTTTGTCCTAGTCAGGCAAGTCTACTCATCAATCTCTAAATTTAAATAAACTGCCAATCTGCTCCAAGCCTTTGTTGATGATGTGCTTCAAAAGCCCGTGCCCTCCCCTCTCCCTTCACTGAGATCTGCAGTTTAAGACTCAGTGCTGGTTGTTTCGGTAAAGCTGCCTTCAAAGCCCCTCCAAGTCTCCTTTTCCCAAGTCACTCAGTCTGACTTCCTTTGACCAGTGTTGTCTGTGACTTATTTGACATTTACATGCTGTGTTGTAAATTTACTTTATGTTTTATATGCAGATGGCATATTTAAATTTCTATCAAAACCATATATTTAAATTTTTTTAATTTTTTTAATTGAAAAGATACTGTACAGAGTGGTTACAGTTATATGAGTAAGGCAGTGAGTACATTTCCTATGGAGCATTGTTACCCCCTTCTTTGTTTTCCCCCTACCATCCCTTCCCTCCCTACCTCCTCAACTCCTCCCTCCCCACCCTCCAAGTTGTAAAGTTCATTTTCAACATAGTGTCTTGTAAGTTTCATTGTTACAGTGGTCAAAATCATATATTTCTCTGATCTGTTTTTTATTTCTATCTAGGGTCGTATTTCCTTATTGCCAATTCCTCCATGGTGCTTTGTACAAATCTTGCCTCCTATCAGATGCCCAAGGATGATTTGAAGGGTTATTTGAAGATTTCAGAATTCAGACGATTATCTCCAGGTAAATCGTGGCATCTTACTCTCTTTGTGATGCTAACAAGGCAGGAACAAAGACACTCTTAGTGAGGCAAGCTGACAGCACTCTCAAGGGAAACAAAATAGTGGCTGGGAGATGGCAAGCGGCTGCTGTATTCTGTAGAAAACTGGCTCCATGTGAGCCAAGTTAATTGAGGCATGGCCTGGTCCTCTTTTCTCAGGCTTAGTATGGTAAACAAAAAGGATACTTACAACAATAAGAAAGCATGAAAATACCATGACACAGGCAAGTATAAGAGGTAATGCAAGAAAAGGGGCTAGGTTAGGAGCTAGGGAGGACTTCCTGGAGTTGTTAGGTGCTTGTGGAGAAGGAGCAAAAGATTTTCTTGACCATAAGAGTCTGAGTTAGAAATGTTTGGAGAAATTTAGAAGGGGAACTTTTCTTTTCTTTTTTTCTTTTTTTCTTTTTTTCTTTTTTATTTTTTTATTGTGAAAATACTGTACAGAGGGGTTACAATTATATGGGCAAGATAATGAGTACATTTCTTATCAAGCATTGTAGCCTCCTCCTTTGTTAGAAGGGGAACTTTTCTAAGAGAATTATTTTACAAAGAAGCATTGGAAAATCAAGGAGATTTAATTACAACTGCTTCATGAGCATGATTTGAAAAGGAGTGGGAGGCTCATGGAAACCTTAATTGCTGAGAAAAGTTAAGAGGAGAAATATGACAGAAGTAATGGGTCTGTATGTATGTCATGTCTGATTTGTCATTTTTCTAGACAGGCACTCTGCCTCCTGCTTTCTTCTAGGATACAAGGGGGAACAATCCTTCAGCCACTTGCTCAGGAGAATGTACCATCCAGTTGCAGATATGGGATCCGGAAATACCCTTTACCCCTTTTAGGGAAGAAAGGTTTGTCCTGAGTTACCTCATTGTTAAGAGTAATCATAAACATTTGTTCAGCATCAACAATGTGTGAGGTAGCTGAAAGAGCCCCAAATCAGGCTAAATAATTCCTTCCTTCCTTTAGTAAATAGAAAACAGCTTGCCTGATTTCTCTTCCAATTTAATCTTATGGCTGTCCATTGCATCGGAATCCAGGAGGATGCTTACTTTGTAAGCTTTTGGGCAACAACTCTTTTATATTCACAAGAATGTACTTGTATGCATTAGGCTGGCTCTTTAAGATTAATGCAACATGCAGGAAAATGTGATAAATGATACGTTACTAGCAACTTTTAGCTTGTCAAAGTGGCTGCCTGTTGAAGGCATGTGGAAATACTGAAAATCACTGTGCAATCAGAGCATTACCAACAGATGCCAACACCAAGCAGTAGCCAATTGTGAAAGATAGAACCAGATCCAACCTTCTGTGCTGTCTGGTAGGGTAAAGGCAGGACTTAAATGTGATGTCTTTTATAATTGTGTAATTATGTCTTTATTACTGAATATAGAGATACTGGAAGAAACAAACCTGTTAGTACAGACAAAAATGATATGGCTGAGGAAAGAAGTTTCACTCTCAGGTAGAATGACACACTAGATTATTTTCAAGGTCCTGTCAGAGAGGATTTTTATTTATTTATTTATTTATTTTTTGAGGGGGTCCGGTCGTGGGGCCTGAACTCTGGGCCTGGGCACTGTCCCTCAGCTCTTCAGCTCAAGACTAGCGCTCTACCACTTGAGCCACAGTGCCACTTCCGGCTTTTTTCTTTTTGCTTATGTGGTGCTGAGGAATCAAACCCAGGGCCTCATGCATGCAAGGCAAGTGCTCTACCACTGAGCCACCTTCCCAGCCCTGGATTTTTATTTTTTTAAATATATTTTTTAATTGTAAAGATACTGTGCAGAGGGTTTACAGTTACATGGTAAGGCAATGAGTTTATTTCCCGTTGAGCATTGTTACCCCCTCCTTTGTTTTCCCCTTATACCATTGCTTCCCTTCCGACCTCTCCACAAGTTGTAAAGTTGGTTTTCAACATAGTTTCTTGTACATCTCATTGTTACAATGGGTCAACCTTTATCCTTGTTTTAGCAAATTAGAAAGAATGTATGTACAAGAAGCAGGGCATGGAAATCAAATACAGTGACAAACAGGCGTTATACCATGGGGGAAGAACATACAAAATAAAAAAATCACATAGTACATTAAAAACAACAACAACAAAGATAAAACCTCTTGTGTCCCTATCTTGGGGTTCATTTGACTTGGCATCATCTTATATGGTCATATGTACATAGCTTTTGACCTTTTCTGCTTGTCTGGTAAGATTATCCTAGACGTATACTAGTTACTGCAAATAAGGGAAACCACGGGCTCTATGTTTGTTTGGGCCTGCCTGGCTTCACTTAATATAATTTTTTCCAAGTCTTTCCATTTCCTAACACATGGGGTGGTGTCATTCTTTCTGATGGAGGCATAGAATTCCATTTGTGTGTGTGTGTGTGTGTGTGTGTGTGTGTGTGTGTGTGTGTGTGTATCACATTTTCTTGATCCATTATCTTCTGAGGGGCATCTGGGTTGGTTCCATGTCATAGATATGGTGAATAATGCTGCAATAAACATAGTTGTGCTGGTAGCTTTAGTATGGCCTTGTTTATG
Source organism: Dipodomys spectabilis (assembly GCF_019054845.1). Taxonomy (NCBI): domain Eukaryota; kingdom Metazoa; phylum Chordata; class Mammalia; order Rodentia; family Heteromyidae; genus Dipodomys; species Dipodomys spectabilis. The sequence continues at coordinate 2,792,924 of NW_024870713.1, forward strand.
GTTGTTTGGGTAAATGCCCCAAAGTGGGATTGCTGGGTCATAGGGGATCTCTATTTGTAGTCTTTTAAGGAAGCTCTATACTTCTTTCCAGAGTGGATGAACAACTTTACACTCCTACCAACAGCATCCCCTCCAGCATCTGTTGTTATTAGATTTCTTGATTATAGCCATTCTAAGTGGGGTGAGGTGGAATCTCAATGTTGTTTTGATTTGCATTTCTTTTATGGCTAGAGAAGTTGAGCATTTCTTCATGTATCTATTGGCCATTCTTATTTCCTCTTCAGAGAAGTCCAGAGATAATTTTTAAAATTAATTATTATTATTATTTTGGGTCCGGTCGTGGGGCCTGAACTCTGGGCCTGGGCGCTGTCCCTCAGCTCTTCAGCTCAAGGCTAGCACTCTACCACTTGAGCCACAGTGCCACTTCTGGCTTTTTTTCTTTTTGCTTATGTGGTGCTGAGGAATCGAACCCAGGGCCTCAGGCATGCAAGGCAAGCACTCTACCACTGAGCCACCTTCCCAGCCCTAAAATTAATTGTTTTTAATTTATCTTTAAGTAGTTTAAATTCAGTATATCAGTTTATGAGTACAATACACCAAAGAAGATTTAATGAGATACATCATAGGATATAATATATCATAAGCCAAAGGAGTCCTTGATATCTCTCTCTCTCTCTCTCTCCCTCTCTCTCTCTCTCTCTCATCTATCTGTCATTCTGGCATCCATATCCCCTTCTGAGCTGTTTATGGTTGGCATTTTTATATTATAGTTTATGGGAGCACACACACATACCTTACTGGTTATTGGTATCTAAAAGCCAGGAATTCTTAGTAGTATACAGAGGTAACTAGGTAACTTTGCTGATCTTGGCTAGATTTGCTTCTTATCTGGCAGTGGAGATTGCCTGGCCATCAGTTGATTTGGGATGGCCTTGACTGAAGTGACTTGTGTGACTCAGCTCTAATCAAGCAGAAACAAGCAAGGTCTCATACACTGGTCAAAGCAAGTCACATGGAAAATTCAGCAGCAATGTGTGATGTTGAAGGAATTGCTATCACCTCAAAGAAGAGTGTAGATGAAATGAAAGGAAAATAATTGATGCAGTAATCTCAACCTACCATACAGACCCAGTTATAACAATGATATATGTTAGACTTCTTGCCAGAAACTATACAAGCAAGGAGACAAAGGAATGGCATTCCCTTTTTCTTTCACATTTTAAAGTTATCTTTCAGTAGTTAGTTGTACAAAAGTTTCCATTTTACAAAGAATTTTGTGAATATATATATATATATATATGTTTTTTTTTTTGGGTCGGTCATGGGGCTTGAACTCTGGGCTTGGGCACTGTCCCTCAGCTCTTCAGCTCAAGGCAAGTGCTCTACTGCTTGAACCACAGTGCCACTTCCAGTTTTCTAGTGGTTTATTGGAGATAAGAGTCTTGGACTTTCCTGCCCGGGCTGGCTCAGCCTCCTGAGTAGCTAGGATTACAGGCGTGAGCCACCGGCACCGGCTGAATATATCTTGATCAATGTCACTCCTTTCAACATTTTCACCCATCCCTCTCTTACCTACTCTTTTCTCATTCAATTTTATAGGGGATACATTGGGTTCTTTTTTTGTTGTTGATTGTGGGGCTTGAACTCTCAGGGACAGCCTGGGCACTGTCCTTGAGCTCTTCAGCTCAAGGTGAGCACTCTACTCGAGCCACAGCATCACTTCCGGTTTTCTGGTGGTTAATTGGAGATAAGAGTCTCAAGGACTTTTCTGACCAGCTGGCTTTGAAGTGCAATCCCCAGATTTCAGCCTCCCGAGTAGCTAGGATTACAGGCATGAGCCACCAGCACCTGGCTTACATTGGGTTCTTGACTGTATTCTCCCCTTCTCCCCTGCATTCTACCCTTTCCCCTTGACCTCACCCCACTCCTTTCAAATACCTTCTTCCTGGTATTTTATTTTGCTGAACTTGAACTTTTCTCCCTTGAATCTACTGTATGTCAGTTAATACATTTATATATACTTGCATACCACCCAATGTATTTATAAGTTTATATGCTAAATCTAGCTTCCACATATAAGAAAAAACATGCATCCTTTGTTTCTCTGGGCATGACTTACCTTTACTTAGCATAATTTTTTTCCAGGTCTTTCTATTTCTTTACAAATGATGGAATATCATTCTTTCTAATGGATGAGTAAAATTCCATTCTGTATATATACCACATTTTCTCGATCCATTTGTCCATTGAGGGGCATTTGGGCTGATTTTGTACCTTGGCTATGGTGAAGTGCTGCAATAAAGATCATTGTGCTTATGGCTTTACTATATTCTGGTTTGAAATCTTGGAATGGCATTCTAAAGTACAGAAAGAAAAATGTTGGTCAGAATTCCATGCCCAGCAAAAACACTTCAAGTATCAGGGAAAAATACCTGACTTATAAGATAAAAAGTGAAAGAATTTATTGCCAGTAGACTTGTGTAACATACAATGTTCAAGAATATTCTTCAGGCAGACAAAAGTGATATCAAGTCAAATCTTAACTCCACAAAAGAAATAAACAGTACTGAAAATGTTAAATGAACATACATTTAAATACATTATTTTTTCTTTTCTTTTCTTTCTTTTTTTTTACCTTTGTCTCTTCTCCTGAGATTTCAACTATATGTCTATTAGACTAAAATTTCCCCACACTGGGTTGTCGTGTGTGTGTGTGTGTGTGTGTGTGTGTGTGTGTGTGTGTGTGTGTGTGTGTGTGTGTGTGTGTGTGTGTGTGTGTATCCTGGGCTCAAAGCCTGGGAATGGTAAGTTTTTGTGTTCAAGGGTAGTTCTGAACCAATTGAGCCACAGTTCCACTTCTGGCTTTTAAAAAATAGTTTACTGAAGAGAAAGTAGTTTACTGAAGATTAAGTCTCACAGACTTTCATGCCAGGGCTAGCTTTGAACCATCATCCTTAGATCTCAAGCCTCTTGAGTAGCTACGATTATAGGTATAAGCCATCTGTGCCTGGCAAGGGTTCTGTGTTTTGACATACATTTTGCTATTCTTTTTCCCCTTTGTGTTTCAATTTGGTAATTTCTATCTACAAATTCACTTATTCTTTCCTTGGCTGTTTCAAGTCTACTACTGTGTATATTGAAAGTGTTAGCTATGCTGTTGTTGAAATTCATCTTTTCATTTCTAGCATTTCCATAGTTTCCACTCATCTGTGGAAATTATCTCCCAAGTAGGATGTTAAATTCCCCCTTTGATAACTCTGACATCTATTTCATAACTGAGTTGGTTCTGCAACTTGCTTTACCTCTTGACACTGTTTTTATTTAAATTTTTTCCCCCTGATACTGGTGTTTGAACTCAGGGCTTCATTCTCTTGCTCAGCTGTTTTACTCATATCTGGCATTCTAGCACTCGAGCAACACCTCTACTTCTAGCTTTTTTTAGTTATTTGTAGATAAAAGTCTCATGGATTTGTCTTCCTGGGCAAGCTCAAACCTGTGATTTTCAAATCTCAGCCTCCTACGTAGCTAGAATTATAGTCATGAACCACCAACACCTAGCTACTTTGTTGTTGTTGTTGTTTTAAACTTTATTTTTTTCCCCCCTTTTGTGTAGGAGAATAGGGACTTGGTAAAATCATCGTTAATCCTGGTCATGCAACAGAGGACTGAAACAAGTTCTTTCTGACACTTTCCCACCCTCTTGTGTCATCCATTAGGACTTTTTACTCCCTTTAAGTTCAAATCAGAATTCCTCTCCTCCAAGTTGGGTTATAGAAACTAGAATTCCTCTTCTCAAAGCAAACCATAATACAGTAGTCACTCACTGGTCTTCTCCCTTCTCCCCAAAGATCCATATCTGTTTTTCCCTCTGAGTGGAGGACAGGCCAAGAAAATGTGAACCTAGAGGACTTGCTGAGTTTCCCCTCTCAGTTTATTATCAGCTAGTTCACACCCTATTTATCCAATCATAGTTTTGCATGGCTGCCTCCCTTTTTTTTTGGTCGTTGTGGGGCCTGGGTGCTGTCCCTGAGCTCTTCAGCTCAAAGCGAGCTCTCTACCACTTGAGGCACAGCACCACTTATAGTTTTTCTGGGTTAATTGGAGATCAGAATCACAGACTTTCATGCCCTGGTTGGCTTTGAACTGTAATCCCCAGATCTCGGCCTCCTGAGTAGCTTGGATTACAGGCATGAGCCACTGGCACCTGGCATGGATGCCCATGCCCATACCCTAAGCCTAAGATTATTCCTGGGTCTTCAGATCTTCATATCTGAGGCTTTCATGACATGCAAAATTTCAGTGTTAAATAAACCTGGTGTGCTTTCTGTTTGTTAGCCTGTCCTTTGTTATAGGTGTACCTGTGTGGACCCTTGTGATTGAAAAGATGTTTTACCCTTTTTACCCAACAGCAGTGAAAATTCATTAGCACTTACGATGCATCAGGGTAGGGTAAGAAAAAAGAATTGTTTCTCTCTATCCTTTTAGGTTCTTTGGCTGGACAATAGATTAAATTGATACAAAACAGATTAACAGGAGAAAACCCATTTTAATAATGTATGAATGTATGGAGTGCTACAAAAAATAAGAGACCCAAAGAAATGGCTGGATGACTAACGACTGTTTAACATCCAGAGTTATAGAAAGGTATAGGTTGGTGCTATTGAATTTAGGGGCCGGAAACAAGTTATGAGAGGGTGAGAGAAAGAATTATCTAGTGAATAAAGTAGGCCTTGTTAGGTAGATAAAAGTCTTTCAAGTGGTGAAGACTATCTTCAAGTAACTTTCCTTGTAAAGATCACTTTACTTATGAAAATTGCCAGTATAGATGTACATTTCCTCTATAAAAAGCTAGCTTTGCAGGGCTGTTTCTGTATCTGCAATTTCTCAAAACAGTTAACAATCCATTTTGAGGGGGTACATTTTGGTGCCCTGCAGTCATATTTTGGGGTAGTAATTTTGGCCCCAACACTAGGTACTTTTTACCAAAAAAAAAAAAAGAGTACCCTTATGTTAAATCTATGACATAGACACTATTATCATTCTCTTTATAACTACTAAAGCTAGGTCTTAAAGAGGGTAATTAACTTGACCAACGTTATACAACCACTATGTAGCAGAATTAGAATTTGAACTCTGATGGTTTAATTCTAATCCAAAGACCTTTCTAAAATGAAGATATAATTTGCATATGATAAAGTCCATCTTTCAAAGTGTATAATTTAGTGGTTCTGTGTGTGTGTGTGTGTGTGTGTGTGTGTGTGTGTGTGTGTGTGTGTGTTCACAAGGTTGTGCATCCAGTAGCACTATGTAGTTCCACACATCAGGCTATCACTTTAAAAGAAACCCTAGTACCCTTACCAGTTGCTCCCGATTTCTCTCTTTCTAGACACTGGCAACCACTAGTTAGCTTACTTTCTGTCTCTATGCATGTGTCTACTCAGGTCATTTTTATGTAAATGCAATCATATGATATGGCCTTTTGTGTCTGGGTTTTCTTTTTCATTTTATAAACCCAATGACCTTAACCACGATATTAGAAAATCAGAAATGAGAATTTTATGTGCAAAAGCAGATAACACCTTTCCGCTTAGTCATGCAGGAGACAGGATAACAGTAAGAAACAAATACAAGGATTCCATTTCTGGCTGGGTACCAGTGGCTCATGCCTATAATCCTAGTTATTCAGGAGGTTAAGATCTCAGTTTAAAGCCAGCCCATGCAAAAAGCCGGAAATGGAGGTGTGACTCAAGTAGAAGAGTGCCGTACTGAGTGAAAAAGCTAAGAGACAACACTAGGCCCTGAATTCAAGCCCTAGTACTGAGGCGTGCGCACGCGCGCGCGCGCACACACACACACACACACACACACACACACACGAATTCCATTTCCTATAACAAAGACTTATTGAGTGTCCTATGGGCAAAACCTAGAGCCAGACACTGCTAGCAGCTCTGGTGCATATCAAAATTAGCTGAAAAATAAGATAAATCCAGATTAAGTTTTCCTTTCTGGAGATTCTGATTCTAGAGTCTGAACTTTGTTCTGAGTCTTGTGTTGCTAACAAGCATCTCCGGGGGTAATGAAATCACTGGTCAAAGAACCCATTGGCAAGGGTGTCTTTGTCAACTTTTTTTTTTTTTTGTCTGTCATGAGGTTTGAACTCATGTGATTTGAATAGCCTGGGTGCTGTCCCTGAGCGTTTTTTTTTTTTTTTCCCCCTTTGCTCAAGGCTAGGGCTTTACCATGTTGAGCCATAGCACCAGCCTCCTAGTGGTTAATTGGAGTAAGAGTCACATGGACTTTTCTAATTGTGCTGGCTCAGATCCCAGTCTCCTGAGTAGATAGGGTTACAGGCATAAGCCACCAGTGCCTGGCTTTTTTTTTTTTATGAACTCTTAATGTAAATATATATTACCTAATCTTGTTAAACACTAAAATCTAATGCACTCAGCACTTCTGGGGTGGGGCAGACAGTGTATACTTCTGAGATGCTCTCAAGTGGTATTGTTTGTTATTCTGGGGACCATCTTTTGAGGGGAAAATGTATAAAGGATACAAGGTCAAGGATAGAAAAGCCCTAGTTCTTACTTAAGGAGATTACTGTCAAGTGCAGAGATCTGCATGCAGCTAAGTCCAGTCAAAGCGGGCTAATGATCCTAATAAATACCCAGATATGATATGGATGGAGCTCTTCAGTCCCCTGCACCTAATTGCATGTTGATAATGAGACAGAAAAAAATTATACATGTACTATTTGTTATGCTGTTCGGCAGGATAGGAAAATAGATTACATATTTGGCATATGTATTTCCAATCAAGTGGTTAATATTGTTAAAAAATATTCAAGCTAAAGAGGTAAGCCCTAATTTTCCAGAAAATTCACTGATGTGGAAAACTTCATTTCCTGATAATGCTGGGTAAATCTGTGTTTTGTAGGGAGCTCCATATGTTGTCAGTGCTCATGAATTGTTCAGTTTTATTATCCTCATTAACAGGGATAATGGTTGCTTTATAACAATCATGATCACCATCTGGAGCCTGGAAAAACCATAGTCTGAGGCTCAGGTAGAAGGAGAAGACAGTCCTGCCTGGGTCCCAGCCATTTCCCCACTGCCCAGCCTTGTGTTGGCTTGTATGCCAGATACACAAGGGCCACAGGGACAGATGTGATGTCAATTCTGGTTCAGAAGAAGAACCAAAGCAAAATAGAACAAAATTTAGCACAGAGAACACATTGACTTTGTATTTGCTGTTTAATTGCATTCTAATCTTAAATACTTACCCAAAAATGACTTTCCACATGTTCCCCTCACCTTGGTGACCTCTGACTTCCCTGTTGGCATTGTGACAAGCAAGCAATATGACTAAGTCCCAGCTCTTCTGACTCTTAGGTGGATTGGCATTGAGCACCTGCATGCCTTTTCTGTGAAGCACAGGGAAGGGTTGCTTTGTGGAGAGGAAGCAACTGGAGCGCCACGCTATCAGGTAGCCATAGCAACCCTGTAGCCAATCTGCCCTAGTGGCTTCTTCAAGGCTCCTCACAGCCCTTTCCCAGACCTATCTTTTCCAACTGTCCCTACCTGTAAGAAACAGCATTTGATATCAGCTTTTCCCTAACAAGCAAGAGTAATTGAATGCAGCCTGATAGAATTTCTTCTATCTAAACACAGGAAAGAACAGGGAACGTGATGAGGACAATGCCCTCAAAAATGAAATAAAAAACCAGCTTTTAATCAACTTAAACAAGAGGCACTACAGTGCTAGCATTCAAGAATGCACAGAACACACTGCAAGGAGTTGCATCTACCTGTGTACTGGAGAGATGCCCATTGGTTAGAAACCATAGCAAGGAAGAAAAAAACCACTTGTGTCCCTATCTTGGGGTTCATTTCCCTTAACATCATCATCTTATCTGCCCATTTCTGCTTGTCTCAGACATATACTAGTTATTGCAAATAAGGGAACCATGGGACCTATGTTTCCTTGAGGCTGGCTAACTTCACTTAATATAATTTTTCCCAAGTCTTTCCATTTCCTAACAAGTGGGGCAATGTCATTCTTTCTGATGGAGGCATAGAATTCCATTGTGTATATATACCACATTTTCTTAATCCATTCATCTACTGAGGGACATCTGGGTTGGTTCCATATCTTAGCTTCGGTAAATAATGCTACAACAAACACAGTTGTGCTGGTAGCTTTAGTATGGTCTTGTTTGTGATCATTTGGGTAAATGCCCAAAAGTGAGGTTGCTGGGTCATAGGGGAACTCTATGTGGAGTCTTTTGAGGAACCTCCATGCTACTTTCCAAAGTGGTTGAACAAGTTTACACTCCCACCAACAATGAAGTAGGGTTCCCTTCAGCCACATCCCCTCTAGCATCTGTTGTTATTAGAGTTCTTGATTATAGCCACTCTAACTGGAGTGAGGTGGTATCTCAATGTTGTTTTGATTTGCATTTCTTTTTTTTATTGTGAAATACTGTACAGAGGGGTTACAATTACCTGGGCAAGATAATGAGTACATTTCTTATCAAGCATTGTTGCCTCCTCCTTTGTTTCCCCTTCTTTTATGGCTAGAGCATTTCTTCATGTGTCTATTGGCCATTCTTATTTCCTCTTCAGAGAAGTTTCTCTTTAAGTCTTTAGCCCACGTATTTATCAGGCAGTTGGTTCTTTGAGGATTTGTTGGGGGATTTAATTTTTTGAGTTCCAAGTATATTTTAGATATGGGACCGTTGTCCATTGTATGGCTAGTGAAGATCTTCTCCCAATCCATGGGCTTTCTATTGATCTTGCTAGCTATGTCCTTTGCCATGCAGAAGCTCTCCAGCTTCATGCAATCCCATTTGTCCAACCTTTCTTTGATTTGTTGTGTTTCTGGGTCTCTATTAAGAAAATTTCAGCCTATGCCAAGGAGACCTAAGGTTTCTCCTATTCTGTCCTGTAAAGTTTTCAGGGTGTCTGCTTTGACTCCAAGGTCTTTGATCCATTTGGAGTTGATTCTGGTACAGGGTGATATATAAGGATCTTACTTTAGTCTTCTACAGGTGGTTAACCAATTTTGCCAGCACCATTTACTGAAAAGGCTGTCTTTCTTTCATTCTAATTTTTTAGCTCCCTTATCAAAGATTAGGTGGCTATAAGTCTGTGGGTTCATTTCTGGGTTTTCAATTCTATTCCATTGGTCCTGAGGTCTCTTCTTGTGCCAGTCTCAAGCTGTTTTGATTACTATGGTTTTGTAGTAGAGTTTGAAATTTGGTATTGATATTCCTCTAGCATTGTTCTTTCTGTTAAGGATCGTTTTGCTATTCAGGGTCTTTTATTGTTCCATATGAATTTTTGGATTGCCTCTTCTATTATCTTGAAGAATGAGGTTGGAATATTGGTAGGTATCGCATTGAATTTGCAGATAGCCTTGGGAAGTATTGCCATTTTCACGATGTTGATCCTTCCAATCCAGGAGCATGGGAGCTTTTTCCACTTTCTAAGTTCTGTTTTGACTTCCTTTTTCAGGTTTTTTTAAAGTTTTCATCATAGAGGTCCTTCACTTCTTTGGTTAAGTTAATTCCTATGTATTTTATTTTTTGTGGGGCTATTATGAATGGAGTTGCTTTCCTGATTTCAGCCACGCTCTTCTCATTGTTGGCATACAGAAAAGCCATTGATTTTGCGGGTTAATTTTATACCCTGCTACTTTGCCAAAGTTTTGAATCAGCTCGAGTAATTTGGGAGTGGAGTCCGTGGGATTCTTTAAATACAAGATCATGGCATCTGCAAAGAGGGAGAGTTTTACTTCAGCTTTCCCTATTTGGATCCCCTTTATGTTTGCATCTTGTCTTATTGCTACAGCTAGGCATTCTAATACTAGATTGAAGAAAAGTGGAGAGAGTGGACACCCTTGTCTCGTTCCTGAGTTAAGAGGAAATGGCTTTAGTTTTTCACCATTAAGTATAATGCTGGCTGTAGGTTTGCCATATACAGTCTTTATTGTATTGAGGAATGTTCCATGGATTCCTAGTTTTTCCAGACCCTTCATCATAAAGCGGTGTTGGATCTTGTCAAATGCTTTTTCTGTATCTATTGAGATAACCATGTGGTTCTTATCCTTGCTCTTGTTGATGTGTTGGATTATATTGATTTGCATATATTGAACCAGCTTTGCATCCCTTAAATGAATCCTGTTTGATTGTGGTGTATGATTTTTTGGATGAGTTGTTGAAGTCGATTGGCCAAAATTTTGTTGAGAAGTTTTGCATTGATGTTCATCAAAGAAATGGGTCTATAGTTCTCTTTCTTTGATGAGTCCTTGCCTGGTTTGGGGATGAGGGTTATGATGGCTTCATAGAATGTGTTCGGTAGTGAACTTTCTCTTTCAATTTCATTGAAGAGTTAGAGGAGTATTGGTGTGAGTTCTGCTTTGAAGGCCTTGTAGAATTCCACTGTAAATCTATCCGGTCCTGGGCTTTCCTTAAACGGGAGTCTCTTATTGCTGTTTCTATTTCGTTTGATATGGGCCTGTTAAGTTGGTTTAACTCATATTATTATTATTATTTGGTCAGTCGTGGGGCTTGAACTCTGGCCTTGGGCACTGTCCCTCAGCTCTTCAGCTCAAGGCGAGCGCTCTACTGCTTGAGCCACAGCGCCACTTCTGGTTTTCTAGTTGAGCCACAGCGCCACTTCCGGTTTTCTAGTGGTTTGAGATAAGAGTCTCATGGACTTTCCTGCCTGGGCTGGCTTTGAACCGCAATCTCAGATCTCAGCCTCCTGAGTAGCTAGGATTACAGGCGTGAGCCACCCGTGCCCGGCGGTTTAACTCATCTTGGTTTAGTTTTGGCATGTCGATCTTTGCCAGATGAGGCTTCTTGTTGCCCTGTGTTCTCCATCATCTACTACAAACACAAGTATGTCATTGAAGATGGGGTGGATTTGTATTAAGTAGAATGAGTATTTCACCTAGGATGGGAAATAGTAATGTTTTCCCCCTGCTTTGCATACCCCACCTCCAATAGTGTTCTCTTACATTAAAAAATATTAAAATGTTTCACTGGAGCACTTTCAGAAGCTTTTGATCCATTACTCTATACTCTTAACACCCATTATTGATGAGGCTCAGGGTAAGAATTAGACTTTCTGTGGTGTTGCTAAAAAAATGGAGAAATAACCATCTGTAGTTTTCTAAATTTAGCTTTTTTCTTTTCAACTTTTTTCATCATTCTTTTAAGTACCTTACCTACTGTTGTTCTCCATTAGCATTGCTATAAAAAACCCAGAGACAGAGTAGTTTATAAAGAACATATATTTATTTCTCACAGTTCTGGTGGCTGAAAGTCCAAGGTTAAAGCTGCAGTGGGCTCATTTTCTGATAAATGCTGTTTAATGCTTCTAAGATGGAACCTCAGGTTGCCTCTTCTTGAGGGGCTGAAGGGAGTTCTTAGCTAGATCCTTCCAATCTTGGGCTTGAACACAGGGCTTGGGTGCTGTCCTTGGGCTTTTGTGTTTGATAATGCTGTACCAGAGCTATAGCTCCACTTCTGGCTTTTGCTGCTTAGTTGGAGATATTTGTCTCATGGACTTTCCTGCCAGGGCTGGCTTCAAACTGCAATCCTTGGATTTCCGTCTCCTGATTAGCTAGGATTTCAGGCATGACATTATGAGGTTGTTAATCCCATTTGTAATAGAGCCACCTCCTAAAAGTCCTTCAATACTGTCCAATTGGGATTTAAATACCAAAATATGAATTTTGGAGGGACACATTTAAATCACAGCATCTATCTAGATTATTTCATGGTGGCTTTAAAAAATTAGTGCATATTAACTACATAAATGCATTCCATTGTGACTTTTCCATATCTACATACATATAATGTACTTTGATCATATTCTCTATTTTTCTTTTTATCTTTCCCTCCATTTCATCATGTTTAATTTTAATCACCAATTAAATCTTAATCATCAGTTGTTGTGGCCTATCTGCCACTCTGAAAGGCTAGTATCATTCTAATCCTTTCATTATTTTTAACTTTTCTTAAAGGTAACTTGTCTCAAGGACTATTGAAATGAGATTGTTCACATCTGGGATCCACAGGTAAGTCAGATCCAGGCTGTGGGACTATGTGGCATATTGACTAGTTGTGTGGTTCATTTTAATGGCAAACCCATGCTTTTCCATCATCCTTCCATGTCCTTCCTCTTCTGTCCAGAATTACTGCAGCTGTCTTCTGGGTTGAGAAGATGGTAACTATGACCACATATACTGGCAAACTGGTGTCTGACTCAGCCCCTCCCATACTCCATTGAATTGTAAATGAATATTTTGGTCTGGTACATCTTATAACCGAGCTTTTCGGCAAGAATCAAACCATATTAGTAAGTCACTAAAGGTCTACCTTTAAAATTTTTGTTGTCTTTAAGTATTTGTACAAAAGGCTACCATTCAATGTGTCAGTTTATAAGTACAATACGTCTCGATCAATATTACCCTTTTTATTATTCTTCCCATCCCCTCCCCCAATCACCCAATAGGTTTAACTTTTATGAACTCAAAACCAATTGATTTTTTTCCCCCAGAGTTTTCCAGATTTACTAAACACAAGTTAAGAAAGGAAGAAATATCCAATGTGGTTTACAATGTGTGTTATTGAGGGGATGCACATACCTTTTTAGACCTACCTCATGTTGTAGTTGATTCTGATTTTATGAGGTCATGGTCTGTCCTTTATAAAGGGAGGTGGCTGTGACATCTTATGGGTTCTATATAACTCTCCTGTGATTTATTGGGTGATCTTGCACACTTCATGCAGCATCCTTAAGTCCAGATTTCCTAATACCCCTTCTAGTTTTAACCTCCCATAACTCACTCTAGCGCTAGGCAAAGCTCTAGTTCTAAGCCTGGAGATTCCAGTGAGCTCTTTCAGCCCCTTCCTTAGCAGCTCTGGGTAGAAATGTTTGTTTGAGCACATGGCTAGTTGCATGCCTGAAATGTGAAAGACTACAGAGTTCCTGGATCCCAAATGAGAAGTAGGAAGTAAGCAAAGGTGGTATGTGTCAAATAAGACTAAATATAGCTATAGAAAATAGAAGACCTTGAAGTAAGTCTCAAAGCAGTGATTTTCAGCATGCTTCTCTGAAACAGCAGCATTATTCTCATTTGGGAACTTTTTTAGAAATACAGACTGTCAGGCACACAGAGCCCAGCAAATTGTATTTTAAGGAATTCTCCAAGTGATTATGGTACATGCTAAACTTTGAGAACCATTGGTCTAAATACTCGGATTATTGTACTATGAATAAACAAGTCTGGAAGAGGGCTGTCCTAGGCTGAGAAATATCACCAGGAAGTCAAATTGATGGCCCAACTCTGTTTTGCTTTCTTTTCTTTTTTACTAGATTCAGCTCTGAATAACTGATATCTTCTTGAAAATAAATTTATTGCTTCAAGCTAAAGGTCTAAATATTAAGGAAATGCAATTTGGTTAAGCCATTGAAAATAATCCCCACAAATGAATCCTAAAAATATTTGGCACCGACACCAAAATTGGACTAAATGTCTCCAAAGATGATGCATTCTCACACGAACATAGAACTTTTGGTATGTTTGCTTAAAAATTAGTCTCATTGACAACTTGGGGGTCTTGATGGGGGAGGGAAAGTGGGAGAAAAAATGAGGAAGGGGGGCTGGGAAGGTGGCTCAGTGGTAGAGCGCTTGCCTTGCATGCCTGAGGCCCTGGGTTCGATTCCTCAGCACCACATAAGCAAAAAGAAAAAAACCGGAAGTGGCGCTGTGGCTCAAGTGGTAGAGCGCTAGCCTTGAGCTGAAGAGCTGAGGGACAGCGTCCAGGCCCAGAGTTCAGGCCCCATGATCGGACCAAAAAAACCCAAAAAACAAAAAACAAAACAAAAAAAAAAATGAGCGAGGGGGAAACAAGTTCAGCAAGAAATGTACTCCCTACCTTACTTATGTAACTGTAACCCCTCTGTACATCATCTTGACAAAATTTAAGACAAAAAAATTAGCTTCATTAATTCATAGTCATATGTTAGCAATACAATAACATTATATGGCTATTTATTCTGGCATTTCTGTAACCCCTCTTAGAGCATATTACCAATCACTTTCAATAAATGATGATTGAGCTAAGTGGATGACTCTAAGACAAGAGGTTGGGCAAAATGAGATCAAGAATTAAATTCTCATCTGGATAACTAAATTAGTATTTAGACAGTGACTCAAGCAATGATAATTTTTTTGTTGTTGTCAGTTTTTGGTCTTGAACTCTGGCACTGGACACTGTCCCTGAGCTCTTCAGCTCAAGGTGAGTGCACTACCATTTGAGCCATAGCACACTTCTGGTTTTCTGGTGTTTAATTGGAGATAAGAGTCTCACAGACCTTCCTGCCTGGGTTGGCTTTGAACTGTGATCCTCAGATCTCAGCCTCTGGAGTAGCTAGGATTACAGGCGTGAGCCACTGGTTCCAGCTTTTTTTTTTTTTTTTTAATAGTTTGTGCTGTTTTGATTTGAGCAGTAGTCTGGAAACTGAGACCCACATTTTAGTCTTATCTCTGTCTAGAATCCAGCAAGTCACTTAACTCACCTTTGCATCTTACTTTCCTTGCCATACAGACAGGGAATTTTTATAAATGCAGAAACTGGACAAGAAGAGCTAGTTCATGAACTTTTCCTTGAGAATATGTGCATGAATTAGGCTTCTGTTTAGAGAGAATGAGCTGGTGACACAGAGCATATTAGGTTTGTACCCATGAACCTATATTCTTTCAGAAACAACAACTTTTCCTTAGTCTTTGAGTCTGTGGGTGGGAGAATCTTGAGGTGAGTTTGAGGACAGAGAATGACACAGTGAATTCTCATCTCTAATCAAAGAAATCATGGTGGTTTAGAAAATTGAGGTAACTTTCCTTTAAAAACAATTTTCACACATAGCTCTGTTTTCCAAGAGAAAATATCTGTTTTTGACCACTGAAGACTGGGAAAAACATTCTGCTTTTTTTTTTTTCCTGCCTTCTGTCCTGAGGACAAACCTGGAGGATGCCAGTTTAAACAAAGAAAAAGCAAAGCAAATCACTTCTGGATGAGATGAGCCCCTGCTGTCAGTCTGATCAAATCAACAGCATTTAATAAGCTGCTATACATGACAGTGCAAGGTACTTCAGAAGATACAAGCATGGCGAGGTTGACACGGCAGGTTATCTACCTGACATTCATTCTCCCTTATTCCCAATCAATAGAACTCTTCTATCGTAGAGGGTGGCAATGCATCTATTTAACAGCTTCTCTTGCTCCAATGTCTTGCTTGAGACTAGGTTCTGATCATTAAAATCTGGATGCCACTTTGTATGGTTCTCTAGAACATGTGTCTCTTTCCTCATTCTCTATCCTGGTACCTGGGATTTAAATGTAGCATGAAGGGTTTCTGAGATCATTCTGAGAAAGCCTGCACCAAGGAAGGTAACAGTTAGGAATGAGTGTTAGTCTCTGTTGATTTCATGTCAACCATTGACTTACTCTCCACCAACCCTTTTCATATATGACAATAACTTATCCTAGTTGATACAAGTAGTCCTCATTCTTAGAAACGTTTTGTGTTTCTGGATGCTATGTAACATGGCACTCTGCAGGCATAGGAATGTGGTCTCTACCATAGAATGGATGTAACTTAGTGATAGGACACTTATCCAGAATTCACAAGGCCCTTTGATCCCTAGTACTTGGAAAGATATATGAATTTGTCATCCTTTAATCAGAGCAACAAAGGGTAGAGCTAAAGCCTTGGACAGAAGGATTTAGGTATTTTTTATGATTAGGATTTGAAGCTTCCTTTGTACCCATGAATTCCTCATAGAATTTTAGAACTAGAAGGGATACTAATAATTATATGATGTAATTCTTCCCATTCCCCTGCCACTTTGCACTTTAGAGAGAAAATGGAGGAACAGAGATGCTAAATGAAGTATCTAAGATCACCTAATGAAGAATTATGATGAAGTATCAATGGGAAGATATTATGCACATCATTATGGACTCTTAATTAGTAAGAGAATGAATGTGACTTCACCCAATAAAAACCAAATCCAAACTTGGCCTCATGTGTTATAAAAGAACTTATTCTACAAGTCAACTCAGATGAAATATCTCAAAAAGTTTTAACAATGAATAACTTCTCCCCCCTCCTCCTCCTCCTCCTCCTCTTGCTCCATCTCCTCTTCCTCTTCCTCCTCGTTCTCTTCCTCCTCCTCCTCTTCCTCCTCCTCCTTCTCCTTCTCCTTCTTATTCTTGTTCTTTCTTCTTTTTTGATAGAGTCTCACTATGTAGCTCAGGCTAATCTGGAACTTGAAATCTTCCTACCTCAGCATCAGTGAGTGCTAGGACTTCAGTTGCTCACTGTCATGCCCAGAAGCTCTTTCCTATGCTCATTTTATTCCTATTGTTGAGAAGATATTGCAAAGAGACCTGAAAAAAAATTTGAGAGACACAAAAAGTCACTTGAACATTTCATGAGGCTCATAACTAAAACAGACTTCTGGGAATCAGATCTTTTTATTTATTTAGACTTCAAAGTGAATGAATATGTAAGATAGATTTAAATATGCATATTATGTATGGAGAAGGGATGATTACAAAGCACGACTGCTTAGTAGCAGATACAAACAAAAGTTCACCCCTAGAGGATAGGCTAGTGGTCTATTAACTTCAGAGCTAATGGCAGTTAATGGTAGATTAATAACAGTTTTAACATTGATAGGAGTCAGAAGTAGAAGGAAACAGGTGTGAGTGTGGCTTTTGTGCAAGTTTGCTGAGGAGACTATAATTCAGTAGTTAAAAAATATTATTATTATTGTTATTATTATCAGCTGTGGGGCTTGAACTCTGGGCCTGGGCACTCTCTCTGAGCTCTTCTGCTCAAGGCGAGTGCACTACCACTTGAGCCATAGTGCTACTTCTGGTTTTCTGGTGTTTAATTGGAGATAAGAGTCTCATGGACTTTCCTGCCTGGGCTGGCTTTGAACTGTGATCCTCAGATCTCAGCCTCCTGAGTAGCTAGGATTATAGGCATGAGCCACTGGTGCCTGGCCAGTAGTTAAGTTTTAATTGCAGTATGACAGAGATAGTCAGACAGAGACAGTCAGAAACAGAGACAGAGACAGAGAGAGAGAGTGGAGAGAAGGGAGAAGGGAAGATAAAGGGGAGAGATGAAGTGAAGGGAGAGAAGAAAGATAGGAAAGGGAAAATTGTTTTGAGAAAAAACTAGAGTTTTTGAAAAGAGAATGTGTGGTGAGTTTCACCATAAAGATTCTGATAATAGTCTTCAGATATTAGCACCTTAAATTCAAGTTGGCAAATTAAGCTGGACAATGACAGAATTATAAGGAATTTGGAAAGAAGTGTAGTTATAGTACTTCTTATGCATGTTAAAGTTATGGAAGAGTTATTCTTCAAATACTGCAAAGCTACTGCAGGCAAAGCATTGGCCTTGGCATGTAGGCCCCTGAAGTTTCCACATTTTGTAGAATATTCTAGCCTGAAGTGTGTGTGCTTTGAGGACAACTCTAACAAATGTTCTGAGGAACATGTTTGTATTTAACTTGGGGGTGCTGTGATGAACATGTCGGTCTTGTTATTCAGTATGTCTTTTAATGATAGAAATATTGGGGACTTACTGTTGTGGTTTGTTTGCCTGTTTGTTTTGAGATGGGCCCTTGATTTGTAGTCTAGGCTGGGCTTGCCTTGAACTCTTCATCCTCTTGCTCCAGCCTCCTGAGCACTGAGGGCTAGGATTACAGGTGAGTATCACCACACCTAGTTTAAGGACAGAAATATGTTTTTGATATCTTGTGTCAAAGAGCTTCTCAGAACCTGTAAATTCTGAGCCTGTTATATTATTCTTTTTCAGTTTCTCTTATGGTTTGAATTTCTGTGTACTTATTTTGCTTTGATTTATCTTACAGTATTGCTGAGTTGGAAATTTATGTTTGTTCTGATTTTCCTTGTATGTATGTATATGTATGTATTTTGTCATCATACATATTTCTGAAGCCACTATAAAAGGAGTGAGCTTATAAATTAAACTAGGGAAATAGAATAATTTTATGAAATCTACAAGGAAAGTTTCAGTGAACAGATAACATTTATTCTTGTTTAGAGACAAGAATTCACATTTGCTTAGGGAAAAAGGCATTATCAACTAAACCATGAACATAGATAGAAAAACGGAGAGGATGCAGCCTCATCCCCAGTTTCCAGCCAGTGGTCCTGAGAGACTCCTGCACAAGGCTGGGACCTGTTCCTGGAAGCTGCACGGGCTGGTGCAGTCTCAAAACTTCCTGAGGCTTCCTGAAAGACTGGGTTATTGATCTCAGGAGATCCCTCGGGATCATGAATGCATTCACTGAGTTCTGTTTCTGGGTTGGAGGAAAGTGTGGGGAGGAAGAAAATGTTTTATCAAGAGTTTTCTCCAGAGAGTTCCGGGAAGATGGCGGAGGAGAAGCTGGAATCTGAACAAGCTCTTGCATAGAAAACAGTTTCAGAGTTCCAGTGAACAGTCCCAAGCCAGAGAATCACACCAAGTGTGCCATCACAGGACAGAGAGTTAGTCAAGAGAGGGGAAGCCAAGCAGACACATCTGAGCAGCTGCCGCTGCGCTGCGGCGGCAGGGTCGCAGCGGCGACCACCGCCGCGGAGGCATACCTGAGACGCAGTCCGGGAGGAAGGAGCCAGACGCAGCGGACGAGCGGATTCTACTCAACACCAGCAAGAACCGACAAGGAGCGGACAACTTCATCCTGCACTTTGCAGACCAGAGACGACCCGAGATCCAAGACTCCGCGTGAGTAGAAGCCCCACTTCCTCACTCCTCTGGGAGCAGAGGAGGGAAGGCCACCCCTCCCCCCACCAGCACCGGTGATCTCCATCTTGGATACCGACAAAGCTCGGAAGAGCGGCTAGCTCCAGTTCAGGCCTTGGAATAAAACGAGTCATTTAGCAGGTCACAAGAACTTAACGGCGAAGTGACCTCACAGACTCAGTTCCATCCAGGGAAAAGTCACCCAGCTCAGGCGCCAGCCATTGGAGTGGCTCTCCTCACCGGGTAACCAGAGCCAGAGGCTGCCCCTCCCTCTAGCAGCCACCACAATCAATTGAAAAACAGAAACCCTGAGAATGGCTCCAGGCTGGGTGCTGTGAGTTTTTTTTTCACAAAATAGCCCCAGGGAAAAGCTACTGTTTGTTGAAAGGCCTCAACTCTACCCAGAACCTAGCCTCATCACTGCATCCCCCTCTTTTGTGATTCTCAAAGCAGATCACCCTCCCAGTAAACTAACCTGGGAGGGGGATCTCAAAATCTTGGGTAAAGCAGAGCATTTTTCTGCCTGTTCCAACAAACTGACTTAAGAAACCAATCAAGCCACAGGACCTCAAGCTGACCAGAGACTCCAACCACACTCTGGTTACAGACAAAAGGGAGATACAGGACTCTTCCCACCCCTCCCCCCCCCCAAAAAAAAATCAAAGAACTTTTTTTTTCTTCTTCTTCTTTTCTTCTTTTTTTCTTTTTCTTGTTTTGTTTTTTTTCATTTTTTGTTACCTTATATATATATACATATAAATTTTTTTTTGCTTTTCTAAAACTTTTATTAATCTTTAATTTTTGCCTCTTCTGAAAAAATAATTGTTTTCCATTAACTTTTTTTTTTCTCCTCTTATAATTTTTATTTTAGGAATACGTGAATGTGTGTTTTCTTTTCTTTTCTTGTCTTCTTTCTCTTTTTCTTTCATTCTTAATTATCTTTTTGTTTTTTTTTCTAGCTCTACTGAACTTCTGATCTTTTCTTCTCACTTTCCTATCCTTTCCATCTTTTCCTCTTTGTTCATCTTTATGTGACTTAACTCTTGTCCTGCACATCCTCAGATAAACCCATAGTTAACCAGTAGACCCTATCCCCCATTGTGTACACACTTAATCCACAAACTTATTACTCAATTCAAAACCTCTGAGACTTAAATTCATTAATAACAGTACTACCTCTTTATACCTATATAATATTTTAAGCATTTTTTTAAAGTTTTTCTCATCTCCTCTATGTCCCTCCCTTTCTCTCAACATATTCATATTCCTCTATAAATAGATGGTCTTTTAATCTCTAAAATAACATTAATTTTTACGTTTCTATTTTTTTTTCTGGTCTCTTTTCATTCCCCTTTCCCTTTCTTCTTTTTCTCTCTCTCTCTACTTACATCCTACCCAACCTATTTCCTGCATTGTGATTAGGACATAGTTAACCCTCCCTGTGCCTCCCCACACCAATCTATTCCTATTTTTTACCCACATCTCTCCCTAACCCTAATAATTTCTGGTTTTCCAAATTCTTCTCTGCGGTTCGAAGTCCTTTAACATATAGTTGTTTGATGTCGAATAGATGTATCTGTTGAACTAGATTGTATCTGTAGACTATTGACTGTACAAATGCAAACTTTGGTTGATGGTTGCCTTAAGATAGTGTTCTAGCACAAAACTGGTGCTATCTTCATCTCAAATGGGCAGAGTAAGCCGGAAAAACACAAGAAAAATGGCAAATTCGGGTATCTCAATTCCCAATCCTGATAATCAGGGGTTAGAACAGATAATGAATAATCCAGAGGAGAGTTCCCAAACAGCTCTACAAACACTGCTGGCAAACATGATAAATGAAAAGTTTGACAACGTACAAAGGACTCTGTATGAGCGTGATAGGGAGAGAGAGGAGGCATCCCAGAAGTTTATACAGGAATATCATAAGCGCGAGGAAGCTACTCAAAAACTGATACAGGATTTGCGTGAACAACTTGAGAATACTCAAAGAGAAAGGGAGGAATGGCGTGAGCAGGCTGAGAACACTCAAAGAGATCTGCAGGAATCCCACGAACGGGAGGAAGCTAATCAAAGAGTAATACAGGAATTGAGAGACCAGGTAGAGAACACACAAAGATCACTAAAGGCATTCATGGAATCCATTAACAAAGAGCTGAAGGAAGTCAGGGAGACCACAAAGGGAATGCTGAATGGAACCCAACAGAAGGAATGGGAGCCCAAAGAAACCATAACCAATCAACTAAGTGATTTGAGGACAAACACTGAACACCAAATTAAGGAAGTAAAGAAATTCATACAAGACCTAAAACAGAGCTTCAACAAAGAACTTGAAGCCATCAAAGCTGACCAACTAGAAGGAAAAGAGGTAAAAAACAAAGTAGAGAGTCTTGACAGCAGGTTAGACCATGCAGAAGATCGAATCTCAGGGATTGAAGACAGCCTAGATATTATAGGGAAAGAACATACAACCATCCAAGACAAGTCCAAGAAATATGATAGATCTATCCAACACATGGAAGACACCATCAGAAGGCCTAATCTAAGGATAATGGGTGTAGAGGAACACCTAGAAACAGAAGTTAATGGTCTAGGAAATCTGTTTAACAGGATCCTAGCAGAGAACTTCCCAAACATGCAAAAAGATAGGCCTGTCCAGATACAAGAAGCCTTTAGAACCCCAAATAGACCAGACCAGAATAGGACATCCCACCGTCACATTATAATCCACACAGGATCAACTCAGAACAAGGAAAAGATCCTTAAAGCTGTCAGAGAGAAAAGGGTAATCACTTATAAAGGGAAACCAATTAGAATCACCTCAGATTTCTCAGCAGAGACAATCAAAGCAAGAAGAGCCTGGAATGATGTATGCCATGCCCTAAAAACAAACAACTATCAACCAAGAATACTGTACCCAGCTAAACTCTCCTTCATAACTGAAGGCCAAATAAAAACCTTCCATAGCAAAGAAAAATTGAAACAATACATCTCCACCAAACCAGCCCTACAAAAGATTCTTAAAGATGTCCTACACATAGAAAACCAACAAGACCGCAATAAAGGCCAAGAAACTGCACCCAAACTGAGAATCCAAGAACCATAGGAAGAACCCAGTTTTCGCATCCCCCAAGAAGGTAGATAACATGGCAGGAACTCCCAAATACCTCTCAGTCCTATCTCTTAATGTTAACGGACTGAACTCTCCAATTAAGCGACATAGACTGTCTAGTTGGATTAAAAAACAAGACCCTTCTATCTGCTGCCTGCAGGAGTCACATCTTGCCCATAAAAACAAACACATTTTCAATGTTAAAGGCTGGAACAAAATCTACCAAGCAAACGGACCACATAAACAGGCGGGAGTTGCAATCCTAATATCAGATAAAATAGACTTCAAATTAAAATTCGTGAAAAGAGATAAAGAAGGTCGCTACATACTAATTAAAGGATCTCTCCTTCAGGAGGATATTACAATTCTAAATATCTATTTGCCAAACAATGGAGCACCCAAATTTATCAAAGAAACACTACTTTTCCTCAAATCCCATATAGATCCAAAGACATTAATCGTTGGGGATTTTAACACACCACTCTCCCCACTAGATAGATCAACTCGGCAAAAACTCAACAGAGAAACCGCAGATCTAAACAGCTGCATAGATCAACTAGACTTAACAGACATTTACCGAACATTTCACCCAGCAGCATCAGAATACACGTTTTTCTCAGCAGCACATGGAACGTTTTCTAAAATAGACCACATTTTAGGCCACAAAGCAAACTTGTCTAAATTCAGAAACATTGAAGTTATACCTTGCATTCTCTCTGACCACAAGGGAATAAAGTTAGAACTCAACACCAAAAGCCACCAAAGAAAGTCCAGTATCACATGGAGGCTGAACAACACACTGCTGAATCATGAGTGGGTCATGGAAGAGATTAGAAAGGAAATTCAAATGTTCATGCTATTCAACAAAAATGAACACACAAAATACCAGCTCCTCTGGGACACAGCAAAGGCAGTACTCAGAGGCAAGTTTATAGCTCTGAGCTCCTACATCAACAAATTGGAGAGATCTGAAACTAACAATTTAATGACACATCTAAACCTCCTTGAAAAAGAGCAGCAAGATAAACCCC
Source organism: Dipodomys spectabilis (assembly GCF_019054845.1). NCBI lineage: Eukaryota > Metazoa > Chordata > Mammalia > Rodentia > Heteromyidae > Dipodomys > Dipodomys spectabilis. The sequence continues at coordinate 2,815,927 of NW_024870713.1, forward strand.
AATCCAGTAAATGGAAAGAAATAATCAAAATTAAATCAGAATTAAATGAATTAGAATCCAAAAAAACTATAGAAAGAATCAACAAAACAAAGAGTTGGTTCTTCGAAAAACTTAACAAAATTGACAGACCCTTAGCAAATCTTATCAGAAAAAGAAGAGAACACACCCAAATTAATAAACTCAGAGATGAGAATGGAAACATCACCACGGAAACAAGCAAGATTCAGAACATTATAAGGGAATACTTCTCAAAACTTTATGCTAATAAGTTTGAGAACTTGACAGAAATGGACCTCTTCCTAGCAAATATTGACATGCCAAAACTAAACCAAGATGAGGTAAACTATCTTAACAGGCCCATATCAAGCATTGAAATAGAAACAGCAATAAGAGACCTCCCAGCTAAGAAAAGTCCAGGACCAGATGGTTTTACAGCGGAATTTTACAAGGCCTTCAAAGCAGAACTCACACCAATTCTCCTCCAACTCTTCAATGAAATTGAAAGAGAAAGCTCACTACCGAACACATTCTATGAAGCCATCATAACCCTCATCCCAAAACCAGGCAGGGACTCATCAAAGAAAGAGAACTATAGACCCATTTCTTTGATGAACATTGATGCAAAACTTCTCAACAAAATTTTGGCCAACCGACTTCAACAATTCATCCAAAAAATCATACACCACGATCAAACAGGATTCATTTCAGGGATGCAAAGCTGGTTCAATATACGCAAATCAATTAATATTATTCATCACATCAACAGAAGCAAGAATAAGAACCACATGGTTATCTCAATAGACGCAGAAAAAGCATTCGACAAGATCCAACACCCCTTCATGATGAAGGTTTTGGAAAAATTAGGAATCCATGGAACATTCCTCAATACAATAAAGGCTGTATATGACAAACCTACAGCCAGCATTATACTCAATGGTGAAAAACTAAAGCCATTTCCTCTTAACTCAGGAACAAGACAAGGATGCCCACTCTCTCCACTTCTCTTCAATCTAGTATTAGAATGCCTAGCTACAGCAATAAGACAAGATGCAGACATAAAGGGGATCCAAATAGGGAAAGAAGAAATAAAACTCTCCCTCTTTGCAGATGACATGATTTTGTATTTAAAGAATCCCATAGACTCCACTCCCAAATTACTCAAGCTGATTCAAAACTTTGGCAAAGTAGCAGGTTATAAAATTAACCCCCAAAAATCAATGGCTTTTCTGTATGCCAACAATGAGAAAAGTGTGGCTGAAATTAGGAAAGCAACTCCATTTGTAATAGCCCCACAAAAAATAAAATACCTAGGAATTAACTTAACTAAAGAAGTGAAGGACCTCTATGATGAAAACTTTAAAATCTTGAAAAAGGAAATCAACACAGAACTTAAAAAATGGCAAAACCTCCCATGCTCCTGGATTGGAAAGATTAACATCGTGAAAATGGCAATACTTCCCAAGGCTATCTACAAATTCAACGCAATACCTATCAAAATTCCACCCTCATTCTTCAAGGAAATAGAAGAGGCAATCCAAAAATTCATATGGAACAATAAAAGACCCCGAATAGCAAAAACGCTCCTCAACGGAAAGAACACTGCTGGAGGAATATCAATACCAAATTTCAAACTCTACTATAAAGCCATAGTAATCAAAACAGCTTGGTATTGGCATAAGAACAGACCTCAGGACCAATGGAATAGAATTGAAAACCCAGAAATGAACCTACAGACCTATAGCCATCTAATCTTCGATAAGGGAGCTAAAACAATAGAATGGAAGACAGACAGCCTCTTCAGTAAATGGTGCTGGCAAAACTGGTTAACTACATGTAGAAAACTAAAGCTAGATCCTTATATATCACCCTGCACCAGAATCAACTCCAAATGGATCAAAGACCTTGAACTCAAAGCAGACACTGAAAACATTACAGGATGGAATAGGAGAAACCCTGGGTCTCCTTGGCTCAGGCCGAAATTTTCTGAATAGAGACCCGGAAACACAACAAATCAAAGAAAGGCTGGACAAATGGGATTGTATAAGGTTGCAGAGCTTCTGCAGGGCAAATGACATAGCTAGCAAGATCAATAGAAAGCCCACGGACTGGGAGAAGATCTTTACTAGCCATACAATGGACAAGGGTCTCATATCTAAAATATACTTGGAACTCAAAAAATTAAACCACCCAACAACAAATCCTCAATGAAACAACTGCCCAATAAGTAAGTGGGCGAAAGACTTAAAGAGAAGCTTCTCTGAAGAAGAAAGAAGGATGGCCAATATACACATGAAGAAATGTTCAACATCCCTAGCCATAAAAGAAATGCAAATCAAAACAACATTGAGATATCACCTCACTCCAGTTAGAACAGCAAAAATCAAGAACTCTAACAACAACAGATGCTGGAGGGGATGTGGACAGAAAGGAACCTTACTTCATTGTTGGTGGGAATGTAAACTTGTTCAACCACTTTGGAAAGCAGTATGGAGGTTCCTCAAAAGACTCCACATAGAGCTCCCCAATGACCCAGCAATCCCACTTTTGGGCATTTACCCAAATGATCACAAACAAGGCCACACTAAAGCTACCAGCACAACTATGTTTATTGCAGCATTATTTACCATAGCTAAGACATGGAACCAACCCAGATGCCCCTCAGTAGATGAATGGATCAAGAAGATATGGTATATATACACAATGGAATTCTATGCCTCCATCAGAAAGAATGACATTGCCCCATTTGTTAGGAAATGGAAAGGCTTGGAAAAAATTATATTAAGTGAAGTAAGCCAGGCCCAAAGAAACATAGGTCCCATGGTTTCCCTTACTTGCAATATCTAGTATAGGTATGAGTCAAGCGGAAAAAGTCAGATAATGTGATGTTAGGAAAACGAAACCTCAAATATGTATTTTAATGTTTTTGTTTCTTTCATGCATGTGTTTCTAACGCATTTATAAGATTATTTCTTTGTTGCTTTGTATGTCCCTCCCCCACAGTGTAACCCCCCGCTTTCACTATATTTGATGTCAGTATAACATGTGGAGGAGATGTGGACAAACAAGTCGTTTAAGGATTCAGGTGGACCTGTTGCAACAATGAGAAGTACAAAAAGTCATGTCAAAACCAGCTTTACAATGTCGGTGGGGGGGGGGAGGGGGGGTATGATTGGGTGGGAGGGAGGGGGGAGGCTGGGAAGGGAGGTGAAGGGTAAACAAAGGAGGAGGCTGCAATGCTTGGTAAGAAATGTATGCATTATCCTGCCCATGTAATTGTAACCCCTCTGTACAGTATGTTCTCAAATAAAATAAAATAAAATTTAAAAAAAAAAAAAAAGAAATGTATGCATTTTCCTGCCCATGTAATTGTAACCCCTCTGTACAGTATGTTCTCAATTAAAATAAAATAAAATTAAAAAAAAAAAAGAAAAAAAAAGAGTTTTCTCCAGAGGCAGAATTGCAGAGACCAGGGACTCTCAATGTGTGGTCCAGCTGCCTCATCAAGGCATGTGTTAGAAATGTATATTCTCTGCTCCACCCAGGCTGCTGAGTCAGAAACAGAGACTACAGTGCTGCAATGTGTATTTTGTGTGCATGTACCAGTCTTGACGCTTGAACCAGGGTCTAGAAGCTGTTCCTGAGGTTTTTTGCTCAAGACTAGAAGACTACTACTTGAGCTACAGCTCCACTTCTAGACTTTTGGTAGTTAATTGGATATGAGTCTTCTGACCTAGGCTGGCTTGAACTACAACCCTCAGATCTTAGCCTCCTGAGTAGCTAGGATTACAAGTGTGAGCCACTGGTGCCTGGCTCTTCAATCTGTACTTTAACAAACTCCATGGACAGTTTTTAATGCTCAGGTCTGAGAAACATCGGGATACAAAAGATAAAAGAAAACTCTGGCCTGGTGTAGGTGGCTCAGGCCTGTAACCCTAGCTATTAGGGAAGCTAAGATCTGAGGACTGAAGTTCAAAGGCAGCCAAGGTTGAAAAATTGTAGAGAGACTTATGTTCAATTAACTAGTAAAATGCTGTAAGTGGAGCTGTTGCCCAAATGATAGAGTGCCAGCCTTGAGTTAAAAAGCCCAGTGAAAGTATGAGGTCCTGAATTCAAGCCAGAGAGAGAGAGAGAAAGAGAGAGAGAGAGAGAGAAAGAGAGACAGAGAGACAGAGACAGAGAGACAGAGAGAGGAGGAGGAGGGAGAGGGGAGTGGGGAGAGAGAGAGGAGAGAGGGCAAAACTCTGCACCCACACTATCTTTGTATTTATATTGTCTGAGTGACTGGGCAAATTGCTTGATCATCTCTGTGCTTCTTTCCTATCTGTAATATGGAAATAATTATAGTATCACTTTCAGAAAGTTGCTCAAAGGATTAAATGAGTGAGTACACTCAGTGTAGGCTGAGGGGGGATGTTGTTGGGGAGGGAGATGGGAAGGGGAAACAAAGGAGGAGGCAACAATGCTTGATAAGAAATGTACTCATTACCTTGCCCATGTAATTGTAACCCCTCTGTATGGTATTTTCACAATAAAAAATTAAAAAAAAGAGGATTGTGAGCCATCATTGCCAAAAGGCATGTTACTATAGAAGAATGGAGGGAATCTGTCTCTCTTCATTAATCCACTTGTGATCCAGTCTTCTCCGAGGAGGAGGTCTGGGCTGGCATTTCTGAGATATGTTCAAATCAACATAGGACATTAACAAATCCTTGGGTTATGAAAAATCTGGCTCTATTCAACATCATTATGACTGCTCCCTGACCAGAGAGGGCAGAGGATTGGTTCCCTACCTGGAATAGAGAAACTCTTAAGGCTTTAAGAGAATGTGAAATTGCTGAAAAATTCACATAAAACATCTCAAAATATCATAATTAGCTTTAAGTATTTAAAGAACTCCTCACTTTCACTGTTTATTTTTTATTTTTATTTTTTTTTGTATTTGAGGGAAGAATCCAAAGAGAATCAAATAGTTATTTGATGATGTTATAAATCTTCCTCTAAAATTTGGGAATCATTGTTACAAAATTTAAATATGGTATTTTCCCTGGAGAAGACAGACAAGCTCCTCAACACAGCTCAGGGCCCAGCTTCTAGTTCAAGGCAGGTGACAGGGTAAGTCCCCTTCTTCCAAGCTTTGAAACTTTCTCAAGATGACATGCAGCTTGACTCAATTAAACTGCTGTCAATAAGATAAAAAACACCAGATCAATTGGGGTTTTCTTTTTGGCAGCCCCAAAACCAAACTGGCTCATCTGCATGGTTGATCCATTCCATTGTGCACAAGTAGTTGATGACATGACCAGAAAAAAGTGATTTATTTGGGATAAAATGGTTGGAATTGGAAAGAGCTGGGATTAAGCTCTGGAGGTCAGAGGTTCCATGCTGTACCTTAGCAGCCAAGGGTTCAGGCAGCCTCTTTCCTGTTCTCAATGTAGCTGCTGAAGAAAAGTAGAGAATGAGGGATAAAATAGATTCTTAAAAAATAGATTCTTCTTTATTTTTAAAGTTTTAGTGTAACTTTTATTTTTAATATTTTTATTATTATAAATAAAATAAATATTGTAAAGGTGATGTACAGAGGGGTTACAGTTACATAAGTAAAGTAATAAGTACATTTCTTTTCAGTGTTACCCCCTCCCTTGTTTCCTCCCACTTTTTCCCCCTCCCCTCCCCCCTCAAGCTGTAAAGCTCATTTCCAACATAGTGTCTTGTGAGTATGACTGCTGCTTTGGTTCACCCTTTGCCCTTTGAGAGAGACAAGATTTTTGAAGCCACTTTGCCCGATGTGGACATGTAGACTACAATGTGCAATCTGGTGTCTTGGAGACAGATCTAAATCCTTATACCTTTCTCTGCTTCTCATAGGCGAAGAGAATGAGCTCTCAAGCTCAGTTGTAGTTCCAGCAGCCAGAATAGAAGCTAATGCCATGGAGATGCTTTATGAAGACCCAGTGATTTGCAGACCTCAGTACATTTTCCTTCCAGCCCTACCTCTCACTTCAGCGCCTCTCCTTATTGAATCTCCTGATGAATTAGTCTGTTGCTTTGACAACAGCTGGGAAGAAGGCATGGGAGATGGTGAAGTGGAGGGCTAGAAAATATTGCATCACTGTGTGGCAGAATCGCTAATGAGACTCAGAATGGAACATGACCAGAATGAGATGTTAGCTTGAGGCTTAGAAACAGGGATATGGGCTGATTTGTCTTGGAATATAGGGGCTTCTCTTACCCCTTTGGCTGCTCCCTGGAATCCTTCAGGACTCTTGAAAATAATGGATTTATCTCAGGAGACAGAGCTGGTATGTTGCCAAGAGAAAAGCAAGCTGCTAGCAACAGGTTCAAGCCTCCAGTTGTGGTATAATTTATGATGGAGGCTTATCAGACTGTAAGAGGTGGTTTGAGGGAGGCCTGGGCGGCGTCTCCTCCCCACAGGAATGCTCTGCTTGATCCTTCTGCTACATGAAAAATGAAGTGTGGTGGACCAGCCAGGAGACCTTGCAATGCTTGGATGATCACACAGACTTGGATATGGAACCTGGTTTCAGAGCATAAGAAATGACCCAGGCAATACTACTTAAAGGGTGTGGAGATAAATAATGGGCGACTCACATAAAAAGGTCAAGCATCTGACTTCAAATAGCATGTTTTCTTCCTGAGCTGAATTGCCTCAAGTTGAGTGAGGGTCAGATTTGCATTCACATGTCTTTTCTTAGCTCAGCTCATAACTTTCTATGTGTTCTCCCAAGGGTGTATTAAAAACAGAGCTGCCTCAGAAGAATGTGATGGTTCCCATTCAGAACCTTGTCATGACTTTGTCTTTTCTCTATCATCTCGAAGGAAAAAATATCTCCTGTAGTTTCAAGGTCACTTGCGAGCTATTTGGGCTTGGAAATGAAACAAGACCCTTGGAGAGCTTGTCCCTCTCTTCACTCATCTTTGGCTGGTGTTTAATATGACACAGTCATTCTCCAGCCTGTTGTCAGAAGTTAGGCAGCCATAAACCTTAAACCTGCATAGAAATTTCCTTAGGACAGATTATTTTCTTTCTTTCTTTTTTCTTGCTACAAAAAGGAAAGGATTTTTTTTTTTTTGGTTTGGCTGTTTTGCTTCTGCTCTGGATTTTTTGTTCCGGTGTCCCTTTAGAGTTGAGAGTTTGCCCTTTAACTTGGACACTAAAAGCCAGAGTCCTTAACTGTTGTCTTTATTTCTGGTTTAGATGTAAGAAGAGTAAGGTCAGGAGTAGGATGGTTGGTTTGTAGGTCATGTTCTGACCTGGTACTCTTAGTCCCACACTGGACCCTGTCTTGATGATGCCTTTGCAGGTTTTTTCCTGTTTCTCTCAGCAACATGAGACCTGTTGGCATCATCCACCAATATTTTTTCCCAGGCAACTACTTGTTTCCTGTTCTTCTCTCCCTTGAAATGTCATATTCCTTAGGGCTCTGTCATTTACCACTTCCTCCTCTCTGGATAGCCTTTATATGTAACTGTGGCCCTACTCACCATATTGAAGCTACTGGCTTCCAATCATTGTTACTAAGCTCCGGACATCAGATTCCAGGGCTTTCTGGCCTTATTGACAAGGTTGTATGTGCCTTAGCAGTTGAAAATTAATATAACCTGATGTGAGCCCATAATCTTCTCTCTTATCAAAGTTGTTGTGACTCATTACTCTAGACTGAGTAGTTTATAAACAGCATTTTTTTCTCTCTCAGGTGCTGTGGGTTACTACTTGAAAACACTAACAGTGTTGGTGTCTGGTCAATGTTCATTACCTGGTTCAGAGACAGATAACTTAGCTAGGTGCCAGTGGCTCACGCCTGTAATCCTAGCTATCAGGAGGCTGATTTCTGAGGAACACGATGCAAAGCTAGCCTGGGCAGGAAAGTCCATGAGACTCTTATTTCCAATAAACTACTAGAAAACTGGAAGTGGTGCTGTGGTTCAAGCAGTAGAGCGCTCACTTTGAGCTGAAGAGCTGAAGGACAGCTCCCAGGCCCAGAGTTCAAGCCCCACAACCAAAGGGGGGGAAAAAAGATAACTTCAGAGAAGCACTCCCTTTTATAAGGGACTAATTCCATTCATGTAGACTCTACCCTCATGATCTACCAAAGGCTTCATATTTAAATATCATCACATTAGGGGCTAGGATTCAACATATGCATTTTTTGCCAGTCATGGGGTTTGCACTCTCCCTGAGCTTCTTTTGCTCAAGGCTAGCACTCTACCACTTGAGCCACAGCGTCACTTCCAGCTTTTTCTGCTTATGTGGTACTAAGGAATTGAACCCAGGGCTTCATGCATGCTAGGGAAGCGCTTTACCAATAAGCCACATTCCCTGTCGTAACATACGCATTTTTGAGGAATTCAAAACTCTGGTGTTTAACACCTGAGTGTGTAACACCTCTTAAACTAGACTTTCTTGTAGTCTTGATTTTGATTGATGGCATGCTATTCATTTAATCCCTTTGGTAAAAAAAAAAAAAAAATCTGAGTAATCTTGAACTATTACTTTCTCTTCATTCCCTGTTCAATCATCAATCACCATGTTTGAATGTTTTTATTTTACAAACATCTCTGGAATCTTGCCCCTCATTTCCATTTTCACTGCTACTTTGGTTCAAACTTTCATCCCTCTTCACTTGAACAAATACAATATTATAATTTCAAACAGTTCTAAGCTCAACAAATAATGAACAAATATATAGACAATATTTGAATAACTCAATGAGAAAATTTATTAAATTTATAAAATTTACTAAATGATTCGAAAATAGTAGGTATTCAATAAACATGCGTTGTTATATATTTGAGAGCATGGGCTATACAAAGCACTTAGAACAGTACCTAGCATATAATAAATGCTCAATATTACTATTGTTATTAATTTCCTGACTCTTCTCTTTTGTAAATTAACATGTTGGGCTTCATTAGAGGAAACATGCATTATTTGGATTTTCATCTGTGATACTCTAAAATTACATAGAGGGAAAAAGCCATTACTTCATTTCCTTCAAGTAAAAAATCTTATCACTTTGCTAAGAGATTCCATCAATGCTGAATCACAATCTTTTTGCCATATTTCAGCTATTTCATTATCCTGGTCATCCAGGATGGGGAACTTTCGGTGTTATAGCTATACTAAGACAACTGATTCCTCTGCTCTTTATCATAAATAGCACTTTTCTTTTGAAATTTATCTTCCAAGCATCAACAAAATGCTCAGATTGAGGTGATAGTTGAATACAAGAGTGAGAATAGAGCTTGGGAGCCCTCATGTATGACCTTTAGTTCTTATCCTCAGAATAGTCCCTTTTCAAAGATTTCTAGGATGGTCAAGGTTCTTTCTTCCTTTTCTTTCTTTTTCTTCATTGTAAAAATGTTGTACAGAGGGGTTACAGTTACATGAGTAGGGAAATGGGTACATTTCATAGCGAGCATTGTTACCTCCTTCTTTATTTTCCCCCTACCATCACTTCCCTCCCCGCCTCCCTAACTTTCCTCTCACAACCCCGACATTGTAACGTTTGTTTTCAATATAGTGTCCTGTACATCTCATCATCACAATGGGTCAGCCTGCATCCCCATTTAAGCATTCTGCAATAACAAAAATTTATATACAAGATGCAGAACAACAGTATCAAATCCAGTGAAAACAGGGGTTATACCATAGGGGCAGAACCTACAATAGAAACAGAAGAATCACATAGTGCATTGTAAATACATTAAAAACACTAGCAAGCAAGCAAGAAAAAAAAAAAACAACCTCTTGTGTCCCTGTCTTGGGTACATTTTGCTTAACATTATCTCATGTGGTCGTATGTACATAGCCTTTGACCTTCTCTGCTTGTCCTAGACATGTACTAGTCACTGCAAACAAGGGAAACCATGGGACCTATGTTTCTTTGAGCCTGGCTTACTTCACTCAGTATAATTTTTTTCCAAGTCTTTCCATTTCCTAACAAAAGAGACCAAGTCATTCTTTCTGACAGAGGCATAGAATTCCATTGTGTATATATACCACCTTTTCTTGATTCATTCATCCACTGAGGGGCATCTGGGTTGGTTCCACATCTTAGCTATGGTGAATAATGCTGCTGATAAACATGGTTGTGCTGATAGCTTTGGTATGATCTTGTTTGTGATCATTTGGGTAAATGCCCCAAAGTGGGATTGCTGGGTTGTAAGGGAGCTCTATGTTTAGTCTTTTGAGGAACCTCCATACTGCTTTCCAGAGCGGTCGAACAAGTTTATACTCCCACCAACAATGCAGTAGGATTCCCTTTTGGCCACATCCCTTCCAGCATCTGTTGTTACTAGATTTCTTGATTATAGCCATTCTAACCGGGGTTGAGGTGGAATCTCAGCGTTGTCTTGATTTGCATTTCTTTTATAGTTAGAGAAGTGGAGCATTTCTTCATGTGTCTATTGGCCATTCTTATTTCCTCTTCAGAGAAGTCTCTCTTTAAGTCTATAGCCCATTTGTTAATCGGGCAGTTATTTCTTTGAGGATTTGCTGTTGGGGGATTTAGTTTTTTGAATTCTAAGTATATTTTAGATATGAGACCCTGGTCAAGGTTCTTTCTTATTGGTAAAAGGAACAACTCCCAACTTCTGGAGTTATTATTAAACACTACAGCTTGTCTCAGCTTTGTCTGCACCAAGGAGCAAAATGAAATCTTGTTTCTCTCCCACCAAACCTTCTCCTGAAGTCCGGATGACTAGCTCTGAGCAGTTTTCAATGTATGGATGGGGTGACTACTTCCCTACTCCATTCCTGAGATCCTCCACCTGTGTTTCTAAACTCCAATCTCTTCTTTCTCTGTTGACATTAGACTTATCATTTCCTATCTAAATCTACTAATTTGTGGCCCAAGGGATCAGTAATAAATGCTTGGCTTGCCTGCTAGGGTCCAATCTCTTCAGCTGATGCTCCTTGGGTGACCTCTGCTTCAGTATTGCAAAATTCACCACAATTCCTCAGAGCCCACCATGCCTTTTCATTCACTCATGCTTCCTATGTTGCTTCCTCTGCTTTCCTTTCCTTTGCTAGGCAAATCTGGACATTTCATAAGATTTATCTTTTGAGAAGTGTCTTTGACTCCCTTTGTGTGCCTCTAACATTTTGTTCAGATCTTAAATAAGTTGTCACTTTGTATGAGAACACATTTGCCTGTCCACCCTTCCCTGAGGTCTTTGGGCATCTCAATGACTAGACATCTGCTGCATGTTTTTTTTTTTTTACAGACATTGTATCCAGTACAGGTATGATATATATTCTGTTGAATAATTGAATAACAGCAGTAACAGAGCTAGGTAACAGTTGACCTTGACTGGGAACATTCATTGCAGAGAACTCTGCCAAACACTTTACAAGCTTCTTGTATTTTATCCTCATCTCCAGCCTCAAGGAAAATGGTACTTCTCTCCTTGCTCTATATTGAAGGTAAGTGTTAACTTGGTCAGGAATCTTTATTATGCATAGGGAGAAACTGCCTATATGATTCAGACACTTTACCAATAGAATTTTTAATTGCTTTAAAATACTTGAGTGTAACCTTCCTCAACCCATTCTAACATACTGGAGGCTCTCATATTCTAAGAGCTGATGTGCTAATCAGAAATTCAACGTAAGTGCTAAAGCAACCTTCACAAAGCACCACTACCTGACATCTCCTTAACCCAAGGTCGCTCTTAAACTTTTGTCTAAAAGTCATAAAACTGTTTTTCTTTCAGAGTCTCCTTAGGTAGGACATTTCATAAAGCCACATTGGCCTTGTCCAAGTTAGTATAAATCAGGCTAAAGAGCCATTCAAGGCTGTGTCTCCTCCTGGTTTTTCAAGCAATGTCCATGTTAGCTTTACCTGAGGCCAGGACTTTGCACTACATGCCAGTAAGACCATTCACTGAAAAATTAAGCCAATATACAAAAATATGGCTCCAAGCAAATATTTATTAGAGGGATAGATTTGACTATAGCTTCATTATAGGTAACTATAAATTGTGTGTGTGTGTGTGTGTGTGTGTGTGTGTGTGTGTACTTGAACTTGGGCACTGCCCCTGAGCATTCTTGCTCAAGACTAGCATTCTACTACTTGAGCCACAGCTTTACTTCTGGCATTTATCTATTTGGTGCTTAATTGGAAATAAGAGTCTCACTTTCCTGCCTTGGCTGGCTTCAATCAGAGACTGTCAGATCTCAGCCTCCCAAGAAGATAGGCTTATAGACTTGAGCCACCAAGCAGTATCTTGATAACCTCCGGTTTTTAGCCTCATTGCCCTAATTGCCACAGTAGTTCTGTGTTAACATTCTTCATTTTACAGAGAAGGCAACTGAGGCTTAGGAATCTGTGTAATTTGCCCAATAGTTCCCTGTGATGTTGAACAAAGAACTAGGGAACTCAATCAGGGTTAACCTTATATAAAATCTGGTGTGCTCCACCAGTGAGCTATATAGGATTAAGGTACAGAGGGTCTAGGATTTCAGGCATCCAACTTTCACAATACCTTCAATGTTCAGTCACCAGCCTATGGTATCCAAATATGATCTATGCCCATTTCTAGATCAGAATTTCTAGGGGTCATTCTACACCTAAGTTTCTAGGGTGGTCTTATCCAGGAGGTATATACTGGTAGTTGATAACTATTCTACAGGGCTGGAAATTCCCTTGAACACTTTCTCTGCGCATAGGGAGGGGTGAATCAGGATAAGGATGTAGTGAGGGACACTTGGTGAAGAGCAGGGGGACTAGCTGATTTTCTTAGTGAGGCATGCTCAAACCAGTCCATGACCTTTCCACAGCTGCTCTGTCTCTATCTTGTCTTGTTTCTAGTTCTAGTGTGGAGGAGGTCAATTTAAGAATGAATAATGACAAACTTCTAAATATTATGAAATTACTAAATATGATTTTTCCCTAAAATCTCAAAAATGGGGAGTATGTGGGCAAGCAGAAACTTCTGGCAGATTCTATACAAAGGCCTGGCTGGTTCTTCTGAGAAAAATCTTGGTAGAGACTAAAATTTTACAAAGCTGGAACAACTTGAAAATAATCCTCTAGGCTATGAAAGTCATCTCTTTAAAGCCAACTTAATATTTTGATTTTAAAAAGTCAGAAAGTTTACACTGCCATTTTACCTTTCAGATAGGAGAGCAATTAATTATGAGGAGCTACATCTCCATTGCCAGAGGAAGTGTTGGCTGAAGCAATTCACTGGACATATCAGTCAATAAACTTGGAAGTTTGCTAACTCGAGTTTTAAGACCTAAACTACCTTTACCCTGGTTTTAATTTTATAATTTTTCAGAGTGTCTAGAAGTTCAGTTTGGTCCATAAGTTTTCCCCTCACCAACTTCTTAGAACTGGCGCGAAATGAATACTTTAGACTTCTTTTACTCCCTTTGGTTTGTTCTTCACAGCCGGCCTCAGGGACTGATGGGTGTTGAAATGAAACACTGAGCCAGCCAGCCATGTGCTTCCAGGATGGTTCCCTGGCTGTGAGAACACAGCAACTCGAAGGTTGTATTGGACTCACTTTTCCCAACATAACAGGGCTGGATCAGCTCCAGACCTGCAATGTTATCTTGCTGTTATGCAGGGCGATCAATTCACCCCTGGGAAGCTGGTTTGGAACTAATCCAAATGAAAATAGGAACGAGCCCTTTAGGGCCAGCCGTGAAAGTGGACATAGGGAACTCTTTCAGAGGAACTGAAAACCCTCCTATCCAACCTTGTAGTTCTTTAGGTGCACTGACATTGGACTCTGAGACAGGCTTTTGAATATCTCAGACACTAGAACATGTCAGAGGTACAGCAAGCTAGAAATCTAATTTTAAAGCTGTTTTAGTTTTAGTTTAGTTTTTTTTTTGCTTAATAAATAGATGAATTTTTTTTGCCTGTCCCGGGGCTTGAACTCAGGGCCTGGGCACTGTCCCTCTATGCTCAAGGGTAGCACTCTATCACTTGACTTACAGTGCCACTTCTGGCCTTTTTTGAGTAGTTTATTGGAGATAAGAGTTTCTTAGACATTCCCGCCCAAGCTGGCTTGGAATCTTGGTCCTAAGATCTCATCCTCCTGAGTAGCTAGGATTACAGGCATGAGCCACCTGTGCCTAGCCTAGAAGCATCACTTTTAAAATTAAAAAAAATTGTGGTTATTTTATGAAAGAAAGTAGTTGTCTTGAATGTTCTTCTGGGATATATCAATCATTGTTTACAACCTCTTCTAGTAGCTCAAGCTGTCCCAGAAGCAAGGGCTCCTCAGTCTTTATAAAAGGCAAGAGCATCGAGACCATCCAGGGCAGTGATGCTCAGCTCACTGTCACATCGCAATCACTCAGGATGTTTTAACAATACCAATCCCTAGGCCTGTTCTAGACCATTTAAATCAGAATGTCTGAGGAACTCCAACAGACACTCAGATATTTGAACATCTCCATAGACATCCTGCCAAGGGAGGCAGAATGAGACCATCAAACTAGACCAATTTTGCATGTGAAGAAATTCAGACTGAGAGAGAGAGAAAAAACCTCTTGTCAAATCATGGAGCTAGTTAGTTGTCATAGCCGAATTCTTACTTAGTGCTGTTATGTCATATAATGTTGCTTCTCTTTATTATTGTGCCATAAATGAAAAGGACACTTCAGATGTACTTAAACTTTACAGAGAACCTTTAAGAAGCTGCTTTCATGTAGAGGAAAGCAGTGACTTCATTATCATTGCATCTGTATCTGATCTTCAGAGAAGTGTGAAGTCAATGTGTTTGGGGCTAGATGGGCTAAATGCTAGTGCCTCTTCAACTTCTCCATAGCTGGCCAAGCACGCTGCATTCTGTTTGTCCTCTAGAAACCTCACACACTACTTAAAACACTGGGAAGCTTCAGATGGAAATTCATTACTCCAGGGAAACATTTTCAGAGACCATGTAAGACCATGTATTCGTGAGCAAACACTTTCAGCAAAGGGTAGGTATATCCAGAGCTATGAGTTACTCTTACCCTATGATATAGCTGGTTATCAACTAAATGACCGCATGGACACCAGCGATCAACCATGGAAGCGTATCTACTCATTGTTCAGTTCACTGGATTTGTTACGCTGCAACCAAAATTCACAACCAGACTTATATAACAACACTAATCATATTTCATAAGGTCTAATCATATTTCACATTCAGGTCTGTATGTGAAAAATTTGCATGTCATCATTTTTACTTATTTTAAGGTATTTTTATTTTATTGTTAATATATTTAATTATCTGTAAGTAGTTGTGCAAAGAGGTTTCCATTCAATATGCTAGTTTACAAGTACAACACATCTTGACCAATGTTACCCTTCCATTGTTCTCGCCTATTTGTGCAAATCGCACTCATTTCCTCATTACCTGATTCCATTTTCACATATGTGCATTGAATTTTATGACTGTATCGCCTATATTTAAAAAAACAGAATAATGTGGAATCTATATTTTAAGGTAGTTATAAAAATTGTCTTATTTAGACTAATGGTCTTCCAACATTAGACTTACCTGGGGAATAAATAAAAATACCTCTACCTGGGCTCTACCTCAGAGATTTTAACAGAATTTCCTGGGAGCCAGAGCACACACATTTTCAAAGGCTTCTCAGCTGAATTTCCTGAGCATCTTGGCTGAGAATCACTGTGCCTAAAACATCCCTGAGTTTATGTTTAAGAGGGACAATATTTGAAATACTTTCAATAGTTATCTTTTCTTCCAACAATCCATATACTTCTTCCTCACCTTTGCCACCTCATTCTGGCTACAGCAGAGATTTATCACCCCTGGGGAGGAGATGGTGGGTAATGTCAGGAACAGTGATTTGTAACCTATGCCCTTTGGAATCACTTGGGGAGCTATAAAAAATCACAAGTACCTGGGATCCACTCAGACTTATTAAATCTGAATTTGAGGGATTACTATAAAAGTACCTTAGGCCTAATACTTTTTATTATATAGCTAAAGTTGAGAATAATGGATAGAGTAAGACATTGACTTGGCAACTTAACCTGAGATTCAATTTTTCAAAATCTTGCATGTTCCAACATAAACGTTTGAAGTTCAGGAGTTGTTTACTTACCTATAGTTGGAAGAGATGGAGGTCAGTTTTATTGTGGATGATATGATTTTATTAACTAATGTAATATTTATTGAGCACTATTGTATGCAAAGAAGTTATGACTGAAAATATATCCTGGAAGCTTTCTCGTTTGTTTACTTGGGGTTAGAAAGGAGAAGTGTGTCATAGATGTGAGTTTGGACTTCAGCAGGAAAGAAATGATATTTTCAGTCTGCAGAAGTGAGTAGGATCTCATAAAAGGACTCTATCATGATGTAGGCAGGGCTTGGGGGAAAAAAGCCAAAAAAGGCAGTGTCTAGGCTGGCTGGGGCATCCAGCAGCAATCCCAGGCCTACAGGGGAAGGAGTGGATCCTGGTAAGAGAAGCTGAGCCAGAAGCACTGCCTAAGAGAGGCAGCAAACTTCTCTGGAAGGATGCAGTATAACATCATTCTAACTGTGTTTCTATCTCAAGCAGTCAAGAGCTCTAAGTAACAGTAATGTTGGTAGTGGAGGTGAGATACAAGTAACGGAGAGGGATGTGAGATTGGTGTAAGTGGAGTCAGGAAGCAGTAAAGAGACTTAATTCTGGCTTGAGAAGTTAGTATAGCAGTCTTCCTTTATTCATGGTTTTGCCTTCAGCATTGCAGTTACCCACAGACAATCGAGGTCTAAAATATTAGATGGAAAATTTCCAAAATAAACAACTCATACGTTTTAATGTGAGAGGTTGTTTTGTTGCAATACAGACTTTAGTGGCAAAAGAGCAGCAGAGGAGCCTTAGCTGGTCTCTGTAACCCTACGCACAATAAACATTTACTGCTGTCAGAAGACTACTAGGGAATTCAAAAGTGCTTTGGTGATTAGATCTACCTTAAATCTATTTTCTAAAAGTACATGGCAAACTTATATTTTAAATTGCTTTTAATTTACAGTGAACCTCCATAAAGAGAAAAAGCTTAGCAATGCATATGAATGATAGATAAGAGTTTAGCTTTGACAGTAACCAGCCACAGAACATCTTACTTTTATTTTGAAGATTTGAGCTTTTGTTTTCCTAGATACAAAGTTGTGACTTGGGCATGTGTGTGTGTGTGTGTGTGTGTGTGTGTGTGTGTGTGTGTGCGCGCACGCGTGCATGTGTGTTGGGGGTAATGGTGAGATGTTATTGAAGAACTTTAGGGAAAGAAGCTTTTACTTGTATAAGGGATGTTTTACAGAATAAGGAGAACTTTTCATTCACTCAAGAATGCGTTTAGACTGGATGCTGGTGGCTCATACCTGTAATCCTAACTACTCAGGAGGCTGAGATCTCAGAATTGGTGTTCAAAGCCAGCTTGAGCAGGAAAGTCCATGAAACTCTTATCTTTAATTAAGCACCCAAAACCTGGAAGTGGAGCTGTGGCTCAAAGCGAGAGCACTAGCCTTGAGCAAAAGAGCTCAGGGACAGTACCCAGGTCCTGAGTTCTAGTCCTATGATCAACAAAAATCCCCCCAAACATGCATTTATTGGGAAACAATCACTGGCAGACACAGAGTTGGATGTCAGGGTTTCTTGCCCTCATAAAAATCTGGGGTTGGACTAGAAGCATGGCTGAAGTGATAGGGTACCAGTCATAAGTAAGAATGCCTGAGCGAGGGTGAGTTCAAGCCTCAGTACTGCCACAAGAAACACAACAACGTAAGAAACACTGCCTTTTTATGAAAGTTCAAGTGAGCATATCTTGGCAGTATTTACTTGGAAGAATGGATTCGTCCTGTGGAATCTCTTCAGAGCAGCCTAATACTTTTTAAAGAGAATAATTTGACTTCTTGCCCAATTCTTGCCTTAACATTTGTGATGTATGTATTTGTGTGCACACATGTATGCATGTATGTGATGAGTATGTGTGATGCATACCTCCATAGTCATTTAGAATTCTCTCATTTAGGAAGAATTCTCTACTAGTATGTGGTAGAGAGGAAGGAGGGAGAACCAATAGCTTTTGTTTAATGGTTTTCTGGTGCAATATAAGCAGAAACCCAGCACAGCACAGGCAGTAAGAGAAGGAAAATTAATCAAAGGTAAACTATCTGCTCTCTTCTGGCTTGGAAATAAATGACATCAACAGGATGTAGGGTTTCAAAATAGACCCAGAGTCCAGTGAAAGGACTGAATTTCATGATACCGTGGAACAGGGACCCATTGTCATAGGAGTTCCCCAACAGCTTTCAGAGAGCCTGGAATCAAATGGATTTAGCATCTGGGTTTCTGGTTAGATTATCCTTGCTCTGCTAATATCTGACACTTTTGCTTAAATTTTTTTGGCCAGTCCTGGGGCTTGAACTCTGGGCCTGAATTCTGTCTCTGATCCTTTTTGTTCTCAAAGCTAGGGCTTTACCACCAGAGCCACAGTGCCACTTCCAGCTTTTTCTGAGTAGTTTATTGGAGATAAGAGTCTCAACATACTTTCTTTCCTGGGCTGGCTTTGAACTGCTATCCTCATATCTCAGCCCCCTGAGTAGCTAGGATTACAGTCATAAGCCACCAGTACCCTGCTGCTTATATCTTTGAACAGAAAGTTAAACCAAAGCCCAGGAAGAGGTAAGTGTCCACCACCAGTGTATGGAGGTCTAAGAGATTAGTTTGCTCCTCTTTGTCTTGGTCCAGTCTCTTGACCTGTAGCAGATGATCTTTGGCTGAGTTGAGATACCGTCACTTTTAAATGGTACAACTCTGGAGATTCTAGGTTGTCGTTTAATCAGTGCTTGGACTTGAACTCAGGATCTTGGGCTTCTGCTCAAGTCAGGCCCCAGCCATACAATTCTGGATTTTGAGAAGGAAGAACAAGTCCATGGGAGACAGGTTCTACAATTAATCATCCCTTGACCTTATAATCAGGGACTGTGAGGGTCCAAGAGGAATTAGAGAGAAGGGGCTAAGGAAGGTCTCAATGATGGACAGAGGTGGTGGTTGCCATTTGTTTAAGAAAATACTGCATTTCCTTTTAAAGGTATATTTAGAAAGAGCTGGGAAAAAGTAGGGGTGGATTTCTTGGTAACCTGGGGTTGGTTGGTATCTTATTTGCTGTGTATGGAAGGGTGCCTAATTATGGTTAGATGCCCCTTTGATGTTGAAAACTTTCTTTCTGGGTGTCCTTGTGGCGACTGGAGTATTTGTTTGTTTTTTTAGGCAAGGGTGGATGCCTGATGATGGTTGTCTTTCAGGGTAATCCTGGCCTCTGACCTCATTTGGTTCTGATGTGTATCTTAAACTTCAAGCAATCTATATTTAGGAAATTATGTAAAAAGCATGGGAAGAATGGGAAGAACTGGGCAATGGTTGCTCACACCTGTAATCCTAGCTACTTGAGCCTGAGATCTGAAGATTGCAGTTTGATGTCATTCTGGGCAGTAAAGTCCAACGAGCCAGCAAACACACAACCAAAAAAACCTGTAAACATCTGGAAATGGGGCTGGGGTTCAAGTGATAGCATTAGCCTTGAGCAAAATAGCTCAGGGTCAGTGCTCAGGCCCTGAGTTCAAGTCCCAGGATTGGCGTGAGTGCACATGCACGCACACACACACAAAGGGTGTGAAGAAAATGGTCTTTCCTGCCACGCTTGATGCTGCTGCTCTGGCTTAGGACCTTTCTGTCTAGATCACTGGTGTCTGTCAGTGGCTCTGCTCCACACTTGACCTTTTGCTTGCCTAGATCTTTGGTTATTGTCAAGACCCTAATATCTCAGCCTATCACTTCTGACAAAAATATTTTTTTTTTTAAATCCCAAAGGACTAAGATTCAGAAATTCCAGATTACATTCTAGCCGATGATAAAAGCTTTTAAAAAATAACCGAAGGGCAATAAAGGGTTTTTAGAGGAAATTTCAATCCAATTCTAAGATCAGTGATACAGATGGACTTGATCACAGCAGTTTGGTTGGAGCCTTCTAGAAGGCATTTTGAGAAGGAACTTGGAATGAGCTAGGTTTTAGGCTGGTAACCCCCTAGCAATCAAAGATGAACGCCTATCTCTTTTCTTTTTGAAGCTTCCCCCCCACCCTACTTTTTCTGGAAAAATTCTAGGCATGTATTTTCTAACAGTAAAAAAATACTTCCTCATGTTCAGATAGAATTTTTGTTAATTTAAAAATCCACTTTCTATCTCATGTCAATTTTGATTATTTACAGATGTGCACAGCCTGTGTATGAACCAGTGTGGACATTGTATGTGAATAAAAGTTTGACTGCTGCTGTACTTTGGTGGCTGAGATCTAATGATTGCAGTTCGAAGCCAGCCTGGGCAGGAAAGTCTGTGAGATTCTTATCTCCAATTAACCACCAGAAAACGAGCAATGGTGCTGTGGCTCAAAGTGGTAGAGCACTAGCCTTAAGTGAAAGAAGTTCAGGGATAGTATCCAGGCCCTGAGTTCAAGTCCCGTGACTGACAAAAAAACAGTCTGACTGCTGCAGGATACATTGGCGCTCTGGACCAGGAGGAAAATAGACTCTGGTCACCTGTCTCCTTGGATATGTCGCTTCATCAATGTGGACTTCGTTTCTCATCTCTGAACTGAGAGGTTGAGGCCATATGATCCTAAATTTCCCCCAGCACTGATGATCTGTTTGGTAGTAAATACTTCATATCTCAAACACTGAATCTGGAAATTCCATCAATGGTTTCTGTCAGTGTGCACTGAGCCTTCCAGTCACCTCAGCACCTTGCATCTCTCCTAGGAGAGAGTTATCTGTAGAAACAGGAGCCAAAATCCAGAGCAGTTGGGTTCTTCCTTAAGTGGGGCAGGCCCCCAGCAAGGAGTGGCCAGGGTTCTCAGGTTCCACAGACAACTGCATCCACCTGTTTCTGGTCGTTTTTCTGCTGCCATAGCCAATCTATTAAAATGCCTCTGTGATTCTGGAAAGAAAATAAATGCCCCATGAGAAGAAGGTTATAAATAATTATAAATATAACCCATTAAAAATAGATATTGACAAGGAGCTCTGACAGTACTGTCCAGAACAAGCTGAGCAGAAGAGAAGAGTAGTCCATTGTTCAAAAAATGATAATACTATCCTTTCTTTTTTTTCTCTAAATTTTTCTCTCTCCCTCCCTCTCTCTTTATTCTTTTTTCTTTTGTTGGTCATGGGACTTGAATTCTGGGTCTAGGCACTGTCCCTGCGCTCTTCAGCTTAAGGCTAGTGCTCTACCACTTGAGCCACAGTGCCACTTCCAGTTTTCTAGTGGTTTATTGGAGATAAGAATCTGCCTGGGCTGGCTTTGAACTGAAATCCTCCGATCTCAGCCTTCTGAGTAGCTAGGATTATAGGCATGAGCCACCGGTGCCTGTCTTCTTTTCTCTCTCTCTCTCTCTCTCTCTCTGTTCCTTCCTTCCTTTCTCTTTCTTTCTTTCCCTCCCTCTCTCACCCTTCCTTCCTTCCTTCCTTCTTCCTATTCCTTCCTTCCTTCCTATTCCTTCCTTCCTTCCTTTCTTTTTCTTCCCACAGGATCTCATCTGGCCTTGAACTTACTAGATAGACTAGACTGACTTCAACAAATTTCTAGATTTTCCAGACTCAGTCCTCCAAGAACAGGGACTAAAGACAGGTCCACCACACTTTCTTTTTTTCTTTTTCTTTTGTCTATCATGGGTCCTGAAATCTGGGCCTGGGCACTGTCCATCAGCTCTTCCGCTCAAGGCTAGCACTCTACTACTTGAACCACAACACCACTTCCAGCCTTTTCTGCTTATGTGGTGATGAGGAATCAAACCCAGGGCCTCATGCATGTAAGGCAAGCACTCTACCACTGAGCAACCTTTCCAGCCCCCCACCACACTTTCTTAAGTGATTCCTTGGTGAGATCTTGGGATTGTGTATGGCTCATAACTAGCTACTCAGTAGTGTTGCTGGTCAGTTAAAGAGTTGCTCAGAAGGCAAAGAGAGAATTGGACTTGAAACACATTTTCCTTTAGTGGGTAAGTCACGGTACTTACACTGTTAATAAAGCAATGTCTATGTGTTTTTTGAGAGGACTGAGTTGGTGTAGATGGTGCGGGGGGGGGGGGGGAGTTGAACTTTGAAAGCTTCCAGGAAGCTGTCAGAGCTTGAAGGATGAGTAGAGTTGCTTTAGCTAGAGAAAAGGGGTGAGGGTTGTCTATCCAATACAGCAGCCACTGATCTGCATGTAGTAGTTTATTTACATTTATCTCAAATATTTAACTTAAGTGCTCTGGCCACACAGTAAGTATTTGCTACCCATATGTAGCTAATGGTTATCACGTTGGACAGCTCAGATGTAGCTTGTCCATCCTTGAGGGAAGTCTTTTTGGACAGAACTGTTTCAGACAAAGTATGATGATGTTGTTTCAGACCAAGTTGTGGGATATAAGAAATCCGTATCATCTTTGGGGAACAAGAGAAATCTAGCATTGATTCATGATTGAGTTTTACTTTAAAAAGAAAGAGAGAAAAAAAAAGAAAATCCTTCCACCTTGTTAGTGTAAATTCTTCTTCCTGGTTAGCTTGTTGTACATTCTGGGAAATTTCCACTCAGTGGCCTAACCACAGCACTTTTCTTTGTAGCTGAAGGTGCCCTTTGAGAACCCAGCTGCTGCTAGGCAGCCGGAATTAAAGGGATAATTTATTTTACCCCTGAATATGTTTTTAGTGCAATATTTTAAAGGGAAAGAACTTCCTGTTAAATGTTTTTAAATGTAAGTGTGTATTTAATCCTCAAAGCAAACCTGTGAGACAGATACAATTTTACTCACTTGGTAGATAAACTATGGAGGCTCAGAGACGCTGAACAACCTGCCAAGTTACTCAGCGTTTGTGCCTATGTGTAGTGGATTGATAACTGGGCACTGGGGCATTCCTGTTTCCTCAGATGATCACCAAGCAATAGAGCAGCCGTATCTACAGCTCCAGAGGTTACATCCATTATTCAGTTGTCACCATGATGACCTGCCAACATATGATAGGCCTTCTATTCCAGGACTCTCAGTAGCCACTTCCCTTCTAAATAAAAGCCTCCTTTACTAGAATGTCTAGAGATCTTGTAGACCAGAGGGTCTCAAAGTGAGGTCCCCAAATGAGCGGCCTCACCTGGGGGAACTGGTTAGAAACACAGACTACTTGACCCTGAGCAAGTGAGGAAAGTGAGTGTCTCTCATGGTGCCATGCATCATGTATCTTTGATATGTTGAGAAGGGCAGCTGCCACATAAGACTGTACCATTAATTCCAAACCCTCGTAGCCCAGCCTACGCATGGCATTCCATCAAATAGTTCTACAGATCCTAAAAAAATATCTAGCCAGTACTCTTCAAAAATGTTGAGGCAAATAAGCCCTAAAGGTCTTACAACATCCTCGGAGACTCCATGAGACCACTGGTCCCAGTTTCTGTCCCCTCCCTGACTTGATCTCCTGCTCCCCTCCCCCCTGCCCCACTAAGCCATTCCAGCCATATTAATCTCCTTTCTGCTGCTTTTAGACCTTGGCTCTGGTGGTCTCCTCTGCTTGGAAACCTCTTCCTCCAGGTCTCCATCTCCAATTCCTTCACTCCTGCAAATCTTTGCTCAAATGTCAATGTCTGGGGCTGGAAAGGTGGCTCAGTGGTAGAATGCTTGCCTTGCATGCATGAGGCCCTGGGTTTGATTCCTCAGCACCACATAAGCAGAAAAAAAAAAAGACGGAAGTGGCGCTGTGGCTCAAGTGGTAGAGCGCTAGCCTTGAGCTGAAGAGCTGAGAGACAGTGCCCAGACCCAGAGTTCAGGCCCCACGATTGGACCCCCCCCCCCAAAAAAAAAGTCAATGTCTCAGCCAGGCTTATGACAATCTTATTTTAAATAGTAATTCACACGCAGCTCACTTTTCCCAGCATGCTGCATCCTTACCCTGTAATAGTCTCTTCTCACATAGCATTCATCACCTAACATGCTTATTATGAGCCTTGTTTGTTTTTATGTCACCCTTTACTAGACCATAAGCCACAGGAAGGCGGGGGACTTGGGCAGGTCTGTTCACTGATGCATTCTAAATGCCTGGAACACATAGTGGTTGCTGGTAGAAGTTCACTTGCTGTTTTTGTCTTTTGCTACTCTGTACAACTGGATTGGGCAGGGCTTCTGTTCACTAGTGTCCTTCAGTGTTCTGGGTTAGCAGTCAGGTTCCCTTTAGGCTTTCTGAGTCACTTCAAGGCATAAGGTGACTTACCTAAATTTTCAGCACAGCCCACCCTCAGGTAAGCTGACTGTACATGTCTGTTCTACTATTCTGAAGGTCTCAGGTTAAGAGAAAGATGAGGATCAAGCAATTAGTTCTTGGACAGGCTAGTGGTTCAGAAATGCCCATTTGGGCTGAGAGGTTTTGCAGGATGGGCTAGGGGAGATGTGTCTTTCCTAAATGGCTACCCTCATTCCACTGTCTTCCTCCAGTTGCTTGAGCCTGGGACTGACATCTCTGGTGATTCAATAGCATTGTGGGATGGGAGGATTTCAGATGCTGGCACTGGATGGCTTCTAGACTCACTCTCTAGAGCACCATAATAGCTGGGACTTGCTCAGTTACCCCACCACAAAGCCACTGATGTTTTCATTGGTTCACAAGGAACACTGAAGCCAGCTTAGTTTTCCTTTCAGTTTTTTTCCCCCAGAAGAATAAAGAGCTTTGCCAAAGTAAGAAATTGCCTTCAGCCTCTAGAAGTCCAATGTGCTATCCATTGTGCCATGGAGCCACCTAGAAACTGCCTTTATTCTAAATGGTAAATCAAAGTTGCTTTTTCTTTCAGAGCCTTGCTTTCTGCATAAGCAAATTGAAGGTGCTAATGATCCAGATGTTCCAGAGTTATAGAGAGCATGGCTTTAAATTCCACCCAAATAATGTCCTTAACTCCATTGTTCAGTTCATAACTTAGATACCATCTTCTCTGAAAGAACATTCCTTGTGCTACAGGGAGATTCTTATGTTGTTTCCTGCTGTAATGGTGTCATGTTAATCTCCTTTCTGGCACTTTATAATCTCTGATGATTGTATTTATTTTTGTCAATATCGTCCGCTTTCCTAACAGAATGCAAACTCCCTGAGGGCAGGGGACACACCATTCCCCACTATACTTCAGTCCCTATAGTGTGTGGCACCCTCCAAGTGTTTAATAGGTTGGGGCTCCCTTTCCTCAGTAGGCAGCATGGGTAAAGAAGACAAAGATTCCTAAGTGAACCCCTAAGACAGCTGCTGTGTTGACTTGAAGGGGAGCAGAACATATGAAGGGCTTCTAAGAGTCGAAAAACTTTTTATTAGTTTATTTATTTTTTTTAATTTTTATTTTTTGTGAACATACTGTACAGAGGGGTTACAATTACATGAGCAAGATAATGAGTACATTTCTTATCAAGCATTGCAGCCTCCTCCTTTGTTTACCCTTCATATCCCTTCCCAGCCTCCCCCCCCCCGCCCCCCGTACCAAAGTTGTAGAGTTCGTTTTCGACATGACAACTTGTACTTCTCATTGTTGCAACGGGTCCACCTGTATCCTTAAACAACTTGTTTTTCCCCCTCTCCTCCACAAATTATACCGACATCAAATATAGGAAAGCAGTGGTTATACTGTGGGGGAGGGACATACAAAGCAACAAAGAAATAATCTTATAAATGCGTTAGAAACAAATGCATGAAAGAAAAATACCTTTAAATACATATCTAAGGGTTCATTTTCCTAGCATCACATTATCTGACCTTTTCTGCTTGACTCATATATATACTAGATATTGCAAATAAGGGAAACCATGGGACCTATGTTTCTTTGGGCTTGGCTTACTTCACTTAATATAATTTTTTCCAAGCCTTTCCATTTCCTAACAAATGGGGCAATGTCATTCTTTCTGATGGAGGCACAGAATTCCATTGTGTATATGTACCACATTTTCTTGATCCATTCATCTACTGAGGGGCATCTGGGTTGGTTCCATATCTTGGCTATGGTAAATAATGCTGCAATAAACATAGTTGTGCTGGTAGCTTTAGTGTGGTCTTGTTTGTAAACATTTGGGTAAATGCCCAAAAGTGGGATTACTGGGTCATAGGGGAGCTCTATGTGAAGTCTTTTGAGGAACAAGAGTCGAAAAACTTTGAGAGAAAAGGGTGGGCAGGATGGGGAGGGACAGGTGTAAGCTGTAAGACAAATGTCCCTCTTGTACCTAATGAACTGGGCTGGAGTGTCTTCTACCTCAGCATTAGGATTCCTCAGGCTGTGGGGACAAGTGTGATCTGTTCCCACTGACCACTAAGGAGCTTCAGGGCAGACCATTGCTGGCCACAGCAGCACGTCTTGCCCTCCCTTCTGCTGTCTACCTAGTGCTTGTCTTCCTAGTGCTTCAATAGTGCCAGGCCTTGGAATACCTGTAGTCTGCCTTGGCCACAGCCACTGCAGATGTGCTAGGGGGTTACCTCTGTCACAGTACAGTGAGCAAGGAAGGAAGAGGTGTGTGTGTGTGTGTGTGTGTGTGTGTGTGTGTGTGTTACAAAAGATCATGAGAGAAGAAAAATAGGGGAGAAGCAAAGAGGAAAAAGCAAGGCAGAAGAGAACAAAAGTGTAGGTAAAGATGGTAGAAAGGGAAATTTTGGCTCAAAATATATTCATTTTAATCAGAGATACATTTGAACTAATAGAGAAAGGCAGTTGAGAAAGAATGTATGAAAATACAGGACAAAGAAAAGCTACCAGAGCTGGGAAGGTAGCACAGCGGTAGAGTGCATGCCTTGCAAGCATGAGGCCCTGGGTTTGATTCCTCAGCACCACATAAACAGAAAAAGCCGGAAGTGGCGCTGTGGCTCCAGTGGTAGAGCGCTAGCCTTGAGCTGAAGAGCTGAGGGACAGCACCCAGACCCAGAGCTCAGGCCCCATGACTGGCAAAAAAAAAAAAAAAAAGAAAAGCTACCAAAGTTCATCTGTTAAAGGCTTGGTTCCCAGAGGATGTTAATGGCCAGTGGTTGATACTTAGGAGGTGGATCCTAGTGGAAGGTCTTTAGGTTGTCTGGGATGTGCTCTCCGAGGGGACTGCAGGACAGTAGCATTTTTTCTCCTCTCCCTCTTTCCTTCCTTCTTCTCTCTTTTCCTCCTCTCTCCTCCTCTCCCCTCTCCCCATCTCTGCTCTCAGGTAATAAGAAAGCTATGTTTATGTGTTCTTACCTTGAGAGGTCCAAAACAATGAGCCTTTCATCCTGCATTATAAACACCAAATCTATGTACCCAAACAACCCTTTTCTCTTTAGAAGTTCATTATTCCACAGTGTTTTCTTACAGCAATAAAAAAACCGACTAGTACAATAGATATGGCTTTGTTGAAGAGTGACTATGGGGTAATCCAAGGACTGTCTTTCCATAAAGACCTCCTGAGGTGTCTAGACATCTTCATCCATTTTTCTGTTGCTGTGACTAAATGATTTATGCAGAAAAGAGGTTAGCTTGGCTGGGAAATCTAGGAGCATGGTGCTGACATCTGCTTTTCTAAGGGAGGGTTTTATGCTGCACCACTTCATGGCAAGAAGTAAGTTGAAGGCAAGGGCATGTGTGCCAAGTTGTTAACACACAGGCATGACGTCACTTTATAATAACCTTTTCTTGCAGTAACTAATCTAGTCCCTGCAATAGGCATTAATCCTCTTAAAGACCTAATCACCTTTTAAAGCCTCCACTACTTCTCAACCTTACTACACTGGGAATCAAATTGCAACATGAGTTTCAGAGGCGACAAACCATAGTCAAATCATGGTCCCAGAAACAGAACCAAACCCTTGGCCTCACTCACACCTCACACTCTTGCTCCCAAAGGTAACACCTTCCAGGTGATCAGTGTGCCTGTGAGTCAATCACTTGAGATCCCTAGATATAGAGAGAATACTGGATCTGTGACACTTTCCAGTCCATTTGAGCTTTTGCAGGTCACGGTTATAAGTAGCTTCCAATAATCTTGATGTTGCTAGCTGAGAGGTTTTGAGAAAAGCTTCAAGAGCCTTCTGCAAGTGCACCTCTGGGAGGGCTGCTGCTGGTTACCATTGGGAGTTCCTTCTGTTTGGGAGGATGTGGCCTTGGACCATGGGTGCTGATGTATGTGTAACTTGGACAAGAGAAAGGGTAAGTGCTAAAGCAACAGGATTGCCTCCCTCGAGAATCCTGCTGCTTGTAGGAGTCTGGGCTAGCTGGGCACTGGCTTCACAGGTAGCAATATCTCAGCTGTATGATACAGTGTGGTCTCATCAACTGCACCACATGGCAGGGTCCAGAAGTGACAACAGCAGGAGATGCAGTGGGGAGTTGGCTGGTGATCCAATCAAATTTCTCAATTATTTCTGCACACTAACCAAGTGGGGCTGAGTGTGTACCTCATGCTCCTTTGTTTGTGGAAGGCGATCCCAAGAGAAATAATACTCACCAGGGGCAGATGAAATTGAGAGATTAATGTACAGATAAAAAGGTATAATTTTATTTATTTGTCAAGCCGGCAGAGCAGGTAAGACCAGTTATTTTAGTGGTTTGAAAAAAGCAAAACAAAAACAAATGGTATGTATGGATCTCTGATAGTGTTCATGTGTGTCCTACGTTGGAAGAAGGTGACTGAGATCCCAAATCAATAAAGTAATTGAGTTATTTCTTTTAAGTGTTTAAGGCTATTACTTTAAGTGAACACAGGGCAGTTGGTCATATTTGTTTGGCTGTAATCAGCTTTGGATCCATTGGGCATATTGATTTCTTCCAATACTGATGTTTCTCCCTTCCCCCTTCCCTTCTCCTCCTTCTTCCTCTCCCTTTCTCCTCCATTCCTCAGGCTTCTGAAAAGCATAATATACTTCTCTGCTTGGCTGGGCTGTACATTTTCCACTGTACATCATCATTACTTGTTCTAAAATCAAAATTCAATTTTCCAGGACTCTTTGCACATCTGTGTACACACACACACACACACACACACACACACACACGCACACAAAATGCCTCTGTGCTCAACAATGTGCTTTTTAATATTAAAAAAAAAGAAGCCCAAACAACCGATCCACTATAATCTTGCGATATCCTAGGGCCAAAAAGCCATTCCCAATCCAGCAAGAGACATTGTCCTTATTGAGCCTGCTCTCCAGCTCTGAGCAGCTCACAATCCCAACCTTTGTGATGACCAAAGAATTGTGGCCTGTCCCCTTCCCTTTGGACTCCACCCTGCTGGCCCTGAAAGGTCACTGACAATGATGTCATGGAAAAGCATGTGTGAAGAGTGAGCCTGTCCTGGAAAGAAGCCCTGGAAACTGTTGGCCATCACTGAAAGCTAGCAAAGTTCCCCCACCCACTTCCGCTCAAATCCCTCCCATTACCCCACCCCATCCCCTGCTGTCCTGGCTTCTGTCCCTGTCTCTGGTATCTTGAGGGAAGGCTCCATTCAGACATGGGCAGTCTAGTGGGGAGACCACTAAGAAGGTGTGGGCCTACCTACTGCCCTCTTCTCCAGTCCCCACCCACATGTGTCTCTCTCCAGGAAGTAAATGGAAGGCTGGGTAGAGTCCCCAAGTGCTTCTTAGTTCTTTTCACTCTTTGGTGCACAGCTGCATTTTGTTTTACCTCTGCCTTGCATTCACTTTCCTTTCCCTTGCTCTGTCCTTCCTACTGAACCTTTAGCCATATTGATGCATAGCCAGCCTGCACCTTTAGCTTAACTCTCTAACACATGCCCCTTGCCTGTGATTCTCCCTAAAATGATGGGGATGCAAAACTCCTGAGGAATGTAGAGAGGATCACCAAGATAATGACATTTCCATTAAAATTGCATGCCACCTGCCTACATGCCACCTGCATGGTCAAGGTATTTCATGTGCATGATTTTCTATGAAGGTCTCAACTACCTCTGGGGCTGTTATTCCCTTTCCATCTCTCACCACCACCACCCCATCCTCTGAAAACATCCCAGAGTTACAATTATGTTCTATGTAAGTTTCTCTGGTTCCATCCATAGTCCTGCAAATGGTGTAATTTCACTCTTCTTTATGGCTGAGTAACAGTCTGTGGTATGTATGTACCATATCTTCTTTATCCATTCATCCATTGTTTGGCACTTGGCTGATTCCACTGTTTGGCTAATTCCATTGTTTGGCTATTGGGAGCAGAGCTATAACAAACAAGGGTATGCAAGTACCTCTCTGGTATATTAATTTATATTCTTTTGGATACATTGCAAGACTGGTATGGAAGGTCATGAAGTAGGTCTTATTTTAGTTTTTTTCATGAACCTCCATATTGATTAACATAGTGGTTACACTAATTTACATATTGACAAACAGCCTGTGGGGCTTCCCTTTTCCCCACATCTTCACCAACATGGCTGGATGTTTGTATGAAGATGCATTAGGAATCTCACTAAAAGCCACCGAACGGCAGGGTGGGGGTGATGGAGAAAAAAGAAGTAGAGGAAGTTAGTCTGGTTACAAAAACCATGGTGACTATGTGCATCTCATCATTTAAAACAATTTTTATTGAAATGAACTCCAGGAAATAGAAATGAGAAGTTTTGTTTTTCTTTGTGGTTGCTGTTTTCATTTTCTTTTTGTGTTCTTTGTTCATTTATATATCTTTGGGAGTATAAGGGGAGGCACAGAAATGGTGAGACAAAGGGTAAACAAATGTAGTAGTGGTGTTCCCTAGATTCTATGTTGAAAATGAACTACTGGGAGAGAGCAAGGAAACGCGTGACATTGTCCAAAAAGAAATACATTCATTACTTGATTTATGTAACTGTAACCCTGCTGCATATCGCCTTTATATAAACAATAAAAATGTAAGAAAAATCTCATGGTGGACCCTCCCCTGTGATGCAGTTAATACACACTAACAATGGGAAAGGAGTGGCAGGAGAGGAAAACAGCCTTTGTTGGGGAATGGGTATCAGAGGAGAAAGCAGGGCAGAGAAGGGGAACACACACACACATTATCTATATTACTGTATATTTTAACAATATTAAATTTGTATATTTATATAGTTAAGATTATTTTAAAAAGGAGAAAACAGATGATGGAGCATGATAGAAGAGAGGAGCTAGAGCAGAACAAACTAATAAACTATCTGCTTTGTATAACTATTAAAGATAATGAAATAAATACAATACTATATTCATGTGTGGAAATACTGCAATGAAACTGCCCTTGGATTACTGTTTGCTCATAAAAATTGTAATTAGAAGAAAATATAAACAGAAAGGGGGTGTATGGTCAAACAATATATGGCAGATTTGAAACCAGGCCTTTTGGCTCCAAATCTATGACTCTTTTTCTACTCTGCCCCATTGTAGCAACAGCCATGGGTACTCAGGATTATTCACCCACATGTGGTGGCTACATATGCATGCGGGGGTAGAACAGACAGTGCAGGGACCCGGAATCCTGGTTAACAGGAGGTTTGCTGTACTGTCATATTCTCCCTTAGCACCTTCCGCTTCTTCTCGGAACCAGGGTTTGTCATCTTAACTCTTGAACAAGGAATCTTTTGTTAGTTCCATCACCCAACCACCCCATAGTCTTTAAGAAAAAAGTCCTGGCTTCCAGTCTGGCCCCACTCTCTTTTCTGTCCTCTGCAGGCCGCTCCTCCCATTTAC
Source organism: Dipodomys spectabilis (assembly GCF_019054845.1). NCBI lineage: Eukaryota > Metazoa > Chordata > Mammalia > Rodentia > Heteromyidae > Dipodomys > Dipodomys spectabilis. Next base: position 2,847,607 of record NW_024870713.1, read on the forward strand.
CCTGTGGTCCTTAAGCTTTTTGTGGGCAGACATTTTGCCTCTCGCGTCTCCTCCCTGCCCCGTTTTATGGTGACCTCCAATGATGGTCTTTTGAGTCTCAGCCTACGACTGTTTTCTCATCCCCATCTTTGTGTGTGTTCCCATAACCCCACAAAACTACCTTTGCATTCTCCACCATTGAATTGGTGGGCAAAGACTGGGTGGATGGTGGGGATGAGAGGCCAAAGGCTAGAGACCATCAGGAGGTTTGTGAAGGCCACTCCAGTGAGTATACAGGTGGCCAGGGGTGGAGAGAGTGCTGAGGGCCAAGTTTTTGGGGAGTAGAGCTGAATCTGATTCCAGAGATATTAGAAAAGGTCATCACCTGCCCAAGGGAGTTTTCTGGAAAGTTTGCCATTCTGCAGGAGACTTTCCTAGAAGACCTTTAGAAGACTCTTTCAACCCTTTACCCGGTTTCGTAGAGCGGTGGCATTCTTCGGGTTGCACAGAAGGCAGGGGCTCTAAAAATAGAAAGCATTATTATTACCGATTAAATTTCTTTCCACCTACAGAATTTTCTGAAAGTAATAAGAAGGGGAAGCCTGAGTCTGCGCTCAAGTGTTCGGGAAGCAGAGATGAATTGAGAGGTGATGGAAGAGGAGGGGTGGGGTGCAGGAGAATGTGAGGTCAGGCAGGTAAGTGGGAGTTAGGGTAAAAAGTGCTGCTGGAAAGCATCGATGGTAAGGGGCCTTTCAGGAGAGATGCACTGGATGTTGAAACAGGTTTCCTAGTGAGGCTACTGCCACAGCCAATAGCAGACCAGGCCTTCAGGATGGAGGGTCTTTTTTTTGGGGGGGGGGCTGGTCCTGGGGCCTGAACTCTGGGCCTGGGCGCTGTCCCTCAGCTCTTCAGCTCAAGGCTAGCGCTCTACCACTTGAGTCACAGCGCCACTTACGGCTTTTTTCTTTTTGCTTATGTGGTGCTGAGGAATCGAACCCAGGGCTTCAGGCATGCAAGGCAAGCGCTCTACCACTGAGCCACCTTCCCAGCCCCAGGATGGAGGGTCTTTATACCTGTCTCTGTAGGGGCAGCAAGGAACAAAAGCCCCCCTCTCAACTCTGATGGATGTGTAGCAGCTAATGGTTTCACTCTTCTTCCCTCCCAAATGCATTTCATGATCATGAAAATCCAAACACAAGCTGATAGGTCTTGCAGTTTCTGAGAGGAGAGGTTGCCCATGGCTACTGGGGAGCTCTAAAATTATATGAAGAAAAAAAATCTGGTGTTTCATTTGAATGTTTTTCTTAAGGAGCACCCTTCAAATGGAATCAGCATCAAGTCCTACAAATCTGGATTCACCTCTGTTCGTCTATTAGAAAAGTTTAGAGTTAGGTGTCATGGCTTATGCCTTCAGTAACAACTCTGGCCAAGGGGCAGTTTGAGATTGAGAGGGTTGTGGTTTGGAGGCTAGTTGTGGCAAGTATTTTGAGAGATCCAATCTCAATCAATAAAAAGATAGGCATAATGGTTTACCTGATAAATTGGTAGTCATCTTGGTCTCACAAGAAGCATAAAAAGGAAGACTGCAGTGTAGGCTGACCAGGAAAGAAATGCAAGTCTATACTCGAAAAAATAACAAAAGCAAAAAGGCATGGCTCAAGTGGTAGAGCACCTGCCTGCCAACCATGAGGCTCCAAGTTCAAATCATCAAAAGAGAGAGAAAAAAAGCCCAGTGCCCATGGCTCATGCCTGAGAATCTGAGGATCGTGGTTCAAAGCCAGCCTGGGCAGGAAAGTCCATGAGACTCTTATCTCCAATTAATTACTAGAAAACCAGAAGTGGTGCTATGGCTCAAGTGGTAGAGCACTCTCTTTGACCTGAAAAGCTGAGGGACAGCACCCAGGCCCAGAGTTCAAGCCCCATGTCAGAGAAGAGAGAGAGAGAGAGAGAGAGAGAGAGAGAGAGAGAGAGGAGAGAGAGAAAGAGAAAGAGAGAGAGAAAATATATGATTTGGAGGATTTAATGCCTTTTTCTTATAACATCAAAATGTCCAAGTTACTTTCGTATGTTTTCAGTGCCTTTTCTTCCTCACTGTAGCCTATTTTTGTCCTGAGAGCCTTCTTTCTCAGTTTTTGAGTAAGAGTTCTCATCTGTGTGATTCACAGCAGGGAACAGTCTTTGAAGTCTGGTTTGGACTACTTGCCTGTAAAATTGAATGATACCAAATTGCCGTCGCTTCATAAAGGTGGTTACATAACAGCATTTTCATGTAGTTTGACATAGCAATTCCTCTGAGTTTCCTCTCCTGACAAATGAAGATAACCAAGTCTATCTTGCTTGCTGGTGGCAAAGCTGGAATGGATGATGTATGTAGAGTGTTTGCACCCTGGGTGCTCAGTAAATGTTAGCTAATGTGTTGCTGTTAGTAAGAATAACTGTTGGTCCTTAAATTGATTGGCATTCTCTTTTTCCATGTTAAAAACAAGTTGCCACTTGTTTTGACTGATAATCACAGAGGGGAAAGGCATATACCTAATGGAGTGTCCAACACATTCTTTGCTGTCCTTAGACTTCTCCTTAAGCTGTTGTTTGCAACTCCTTATAATAACTGGTCAACACTCATTTTGTGCTTTGTTCTTTCTTAAGGAAAATAAGCCACAGAACTCCTAGGAAGTGGGTACAGTTATTTCCCTCACTTTTCTGAGGTCACACTGCTACTGACAGTCCAATCAGAACTGTTTGCAGAGTCTGTGATTTTGACAATTCCGTCATATGACCTCCACCCAGCCCACAATTGCTCAGTCACTAGTGTAGACCACCTTCAGACAGCATTTCTGTACTATAAAATAAAGAATTCACCCTTTAGTGGCAGTCTCACTTCTGCCAGCTTTTCTACCACTTTTGTTTAGGTTGGTAATATTTACATTCTGTTCCATAATTACTATTAAATGCTGTTTATTTGTTGATTTTTTTTTAAAATATGAAACTCAATGAAGATTTATGATTGACCTCGTCAGAGCTTGCAACCAAGTGACATACTTTAGACCTTCTCCTATATCACTGATCATTCTTATGTTTGTATGTTGAACACAAGAAGGGAACATCTGGAGGGTGCTCACCTACGGGGGACCTTGAGGAGATGCTGCAGATTGTCCCTCATCTGTGGTGATCCTCTGCTCTAAACATGCCTTTCCTGAGAGCTGTGCAGTGGAGGCCAGTGACTCAGGGCTCTCCATGTGATGAAGTAGAGTCATTCCTGACTAGAGTCATCCAGCCAACGAACAAGAAGTAAAAAGATCCCTTTCTTCTTTCTTCTCCCATTTCTGTTCCTCAGTCTTCTGGTTGTTATTTCCAAACCTGAACTTTCTTTTTTTCTTGGTTAGTTTTTAACTTGGAACAGTCCTTATTGATTTTTCACTACAGAAGAGGAAAAACTTAACTTAGTTATATAGTAGCCTCCTAATTTTGCTTCATGTTTTTCCACCACTCATGTTCTTTGATCAACGGATTGATGTTGTTGGTACTCTGTTTTAAGGCCAGGGCCTTGCACATGCCAAGCACTTGCTAGGCCACTGAGTCTCACCACCAGTTCCAAGCCAGGTAATTTAAAATGGAATGTTGTAACATAGTCTTGCAAGATGACCTTCCTTATCATCTCAACTTCAGACAGCATTTCTGTACTATAAAATAAAGAATTCACCCTTTAGTGGCAGTCTCACTTCTGCCAGCTTTTCTACCACTTTTGTTTAGGTTGGTAATATTTACATTCTGTTCCATAATTACTATTAAATGCTGTTTATATGTTGATTTTTTTAAATATGAAACTCAATGAAGATTTATGTTATAAATATACATTCTTGGTCCTGAGCACTGTCCCTGAGTTAAAAAAATCCTTTTTATTTTTATTTTATTTCTCAAGGCTAGCTCTCTATGACAGTCAGCTTTCTTTGGGTGATTAGTTGGAGATAAGTGTCTCACAGACTTTCCTGCCTGGGCTGACTTTGAACCTAGGTCCTCAGATCTCACTCAGCCTTCTGAGGAGCTAAGGTTACAGGTATGAGCCATCAGCACCCAGGTGATTGCATTTTTTATTCTCTTCAGAACCAGAGAGTGTGAATAGATCTCTGGAAAAGAGGCAGTATTCTATTGCTCAGTTTATTCCATTCCCAGGATGATGTTCTATTCTGTTCTCAAATGTTCTATTCATGCCCAGAGTTGAGATGCATTTCCATGTTTGCAGATTTAAGCTGTAATTTCCATTTAAAATTCTGTTCATTTTTCTTGGTATTTCTTTTCTTTCTTTCTTTCTTTTTTGCCAGTCCTGGGGCCTGAACTCTGGACCTGGGCACTGTCCCTCAGCCCTTCAGCTCAAGGCTAGTGCTCTACCACTTGAGCCACAGCACCATTTCCGGCTTTTTCTGTTTATGTGGTGCTGAGGAATTGAACCCAGGGCCTCATGCATGCAAGGCAAGCACTCTACCACTGAGCCACCTTCCCAGCCCTTTTCTTGGTATTTCAAACTGCCTTTCTTCTTCTTTATAACGCAATGCTACTCTTTCAACTTGGTTGTAAGAGCACCCAGTAGTGGCTTGTTAATGGCGCTTTTCTTGACTCTGGATATTTCTCTTGTCTTCCTCTGATTTTCCTGGTCACAGTCCAGGTATTCAGAAAACTCTAGGACTTCAGTTCATTTCACTTAGAGGTTGCTCCCACTCTGTTGGGATCTCATGCTTGTTTTGCTTGGCCAGAGGATGCTTGCAAGTGACCTTACAGAAGGATGCACAGGAAGTTAACTTTCTGGGTCTTGGGTATGTCTGAAACCTCCTATACCCATCCCTTACTTGATTTGTCTAGAGTTCTGAGTTTGAGATTCTTTTTCCTCTAAACTTTGAATACTATCTAGTATATGGCTTTTCTTTTAGTGTGATACTAATTGCTTTACAGATAACCAGCTCATTTCATACCTTTTCAACTTTAATTGGGATGCATTTTATGTATTTTTTTGTTTGTGCTGATACTGGGGCTTGAACTCAGGGCCTGAGTACTCTATCTTAGCGTTTTTGCTCAATGCTGGTACCCTACCACTTGAGCCACAGCTTCCTCTCTGGCTTTTTGGTGGTTCATTGAAGAAAAGAGTCTCATAGACTTTCCTACACAAGTGCTTTGAATCATGACCCTCAGATCTCAGACTCTAGAGTAGCTAGAAATACAGGCATGATTCACTGGTATCAGGCCTGGTTTATATTTTTTTTGTATGCTCTAAGCATTTATCTTATCTCCCCTGATTATTTTCTTATTTCCATTGTCTCTATACTTACTTTCTGGAACACTCATTAAATGGATGGTCCACCTATTGGATTGTTCTTTTATGTCATTTAACTTTTTTTTTCTATTATTATGCATCCTTTACATCTATGAGTTTGGAGGATTTCTTTAACTTTTGTCTTCCAGTTGTTCTACAGACCTTTTCATTTTGAAATTATGTCTTTAATTTGCAATAACTCTTACTTGATGTCAGAGTGTTTTATTTTTATAGCAATAGTTTCATTTTTATGGCTGTAATGTCTCTTTGAATCTCTCTGAGCACACCAATTAGAATTATTTTAAAAGACCTGTTGTGTTTTCTCTTGGATTAGTGCTTTAGTCATGTAGATTCTTTTGTGTAATGCTGATTTTTCTCAAACATCCTTGGAGGTCTATTCATATTTTTTGAATGAAAGATCAATTGGTTAACTTCTGAAGTCAGCATAAAATGTTCTTTTTTTTTAATTTTATTTTTTTTATTTTTTTATTGTGAGACTACCATACAGAGGAGTTACAATTACATGGGCAAGATAACGAGTACATTTCTTATTAAGCATTGTTGCCTCCTCATTGCACAAAATGTTCTTTGTAGTGTAGAGTCCTCTTTCCTTCCCAGAGCTCTTCCCTAGATGAAAACCAAGTAAGGTCATCAAATGCCTGAATGCATGGTACCTGCAATCCTAAGGATGCAAAAATCATATTCTTTATGAGATAATCAATAATAATTATGAGAAAAAATAACAAGGAATACATTTGGGAGCATGGTTTGAAGATCTAAATTAGAGTGGCGTTTTGAGAATTTTTTTTCATGAGGAGGTGATATTTATTTTATGCTGGGGCTTGAGAGGTAGGTTGGAGTTGCCAAAGAGAGAAAATAGCACCTTTAATGGTCCTGAGGCAGGAAAGAACATATATTCTAGGCCCTGAAGGGAGACCAAGGGAGGAACAATGCATAAATTTAGGGTAAAAAGGTAACCACAGGCCAGATTCTAGAGGATCTTGAGCCTGAGTTATGGGAAGAGAGCTTGCTTCTCGGTGCAATGATAAGTCATTAAAGGATTTTAGACATGGAAGTGTTCAGATCAAATTTAAGTCATTAAAAAACATCCTGGTTATTTTGTGAGTAATGAGATGGTTGTGGTAACAGTATCAACAGAGAAAGAAGTAAGGAACTTTTTACAGAAGTCTAGGTAAGGGACCATGTTTGAACGTGGTGAGCTCACTTGATGGAGAGAAGCGACAGAGATTAGATGGCAGAGTTGTAAAGAGCAAAGGAAAAGTAATTTCAGACTACAACTCATGAATGACATGCGTGATTTGGTAGATAGAAGGGCCATGTGGAGATGGAGACATCTTGAAAAAAGACAGACTTCAGGAATTGGCTGGGTTAAGTTAGTTGTAAGACAGCAAAGAGTAGAGATCCAGCAGACCTCTGCATACTTGCATCTGAGGAGAAGTGAGTCAGGGAGGACAAGATCCCTGCTCTAAGAAGGGGTGGATAGTAGTGTTGAAGGCTTCATGCTGACAGTGTTTATTCAGATGTGAAGGAAAGTGATTTTTTTGGATGACTTGAAAGACTGGCCTTTAATTAGAGTGCTGGATGTAGAGGCCAGACTATGTGATTGACAAGCAAGTAGAAGGCTGGCAAATGGATAGGGATGGGGTGAGAGATTCTTGGCTAACTCCTTCAAGAAGAATTGCTGTGAAGGGAAAGGATTGGGTAACTAAAGGAAAGTGTAGCATAATACAGGTCAAAATCACTATGAGTACGAGCTTCACAAAGGCAAGTTTCTTAGGGACAAGACAATGCCTGGTCATTAAATCATGTTGGGTGAATCTACTGGACTAGGCAAAACCTCAAGTAGACCCATTCCGCCTACTACATGGCAGACAGCTGGCTCAGTGCTTAGTCTCCAGTGCTATGGATGAAACTGGTCACAAGTCCAGATGACCATGACCAACCACATTATGTGTCACTTTGGATACTAACATGTGGAAGATTTTATTTGGGAAAGATGAAAAGTATCCATGGATGACTTGTTTAACAAGGATGTTCCACATATTTGCTGAGTACCAGTTATGTACTGATCATCATGTCATGTGTTTTAGGCTTCTTCATTTTATTTTTACAACCATCATTTTCATTTTATAGATGGTGAGCATTAAAGCTTAGAGAGAGGAAGAATGTTTCTCAAGGTCATATGTATTATCAACAGATGAGTCAGGATTTGAACCCAGAAACATTTATATTAGCAAATATTAACCTTATAAACATATTCTATTGGCATATATCTTTTTTTAAACAATGTAATGGGTCTCGCTGTGACACTATTATACATAGATACAATGTGCTTTGATCATATTCACCCCCTTCCCCTTACCTAATTCTCTTATTCTCCCTCCCTACTCCCACTGCTTTTCTTCATTTTTCCAAATAGACCCCTTCTACATTTGTGTATTTTTTAAAACATAAATTTTACAGGAAGAAAAACAAGATTTGTCTTGCTGAGCCTGGTTTATTTTGTTTAACGTGATGATCTCGTTTCATCTGCTTTGCTGCTAAGAACATGATTTTATTTTTCTTTATAAACATAGATAGGCACCTTTGCCCATCCATCTGTTGATGGGCCTGGAGCTTGGCTGTTGGAAAGAGTGTTGTAGCCAACATGGTGTTTCTGTCTGTAGGTAGACATCCCTTCAGATACTTGTCCAGAAGTGCAATAGCAGGACTGTATGGTATTTTTTTAGGCATTTGAGGAACCTCCAACCCAATTTCCATAGTAGCACCATGAATTTACATTCCCACCAACAGCATGGAAGGGTTTTCTCTCCTTACTTTATTACCAGCATTTTGTTGATTTTTATTTCCTTGATGAACAAACTCACTTTTAATTGTACTTTAAATTCATATGAAATGGAAAGTAGAAATGGAAAGTTTAAAGGAATCATAGACAGTTCTTTTTCCTGCAGGTACAACTGATCTTATGTTAACAGATGAAGATTCTCACTCTTAAAAAAACTGCAAAACGAAGTTTACAACTTGTGGGGAGAAGGGAGGAGTTGGAGATGGGGAGGGAAGGGATGGTAGGGGAAAATCAAAGAGGAGGTAACAATGCTCGAGAGGAAATGTACTCATTACTTTACTCATGTAATTGTAACCACTCTGTACACTAATTTTACAATAAAAACATTTTAAAAAGTGATCAACCAGGCCATCCTAAAAAAAACTGCTTAAGGAATATTTTATAGTCATAATGAAACCCCTTTGGGAAATGGAGGTATGGCTCAAGTGGCACAGCACATATCTTGAGCAAAATAGCTAAAGCAAGATTACAAGGCCCTGAGTTCAAGCCCCACTTCTGGCATACACACACACACACACACACACACACACACACACACACACACACACACACAAACACACACACACACACACCCTTCATACAAATAATGCATACATATATAAAAAAAGAAAATTCGTAGTCACCCATGGTATTATTTTGCAGTGGACCTTATACCCTAAAGCCAGGAAGCTTTTTCACTTTCCAAGTGGACATTTTTTTTCTTTTTAATACTTACCTCCTATAGTCCTGGCAGTAATAACATCAACGTCATTCAATAAAAACATAAAAACAGCCACATTAAAATATTTGTGGTCTGGGAAGGTGGCTCAGTGGTAGAGTGCTTGCCTTACATGTATGAGGCCCTGGGTTCGATTCCTCAGCACCACATAAGCAGAAAAAAAAGCCAGAAGTGGCACTGTGGCTCAAGAGGTAGAGCACTAGCCTTGAGCTGTAGAGTTGACAGTGCCCAGGCCCAGAGTTCAGGCCCCACGACTGACAAAAAATAAACAAATACACAAACAAACAAATAAATATATAATTTGCTTATTTTACCAAAGAAATCCAAGCCAAAACCAGAAAAGCTCTAAACTCTATTCATTATTGTGATTGGCCCAGGACCTCCATTATTATTGGGGAAATAGCAGGAAGTGGAAAGAGAAGCAAAGGTTAACAGGACACTTTAGGACCACATGAGGAAACTTTTTTTTAATAACAGAATCATTAACAATGCCTGTGAACAGATGTGCTGATCTTTAAGAAAACTCTTAAGTTCTTGCAGCTGGTCTTACCAAGCTGGACCAGGAAACCAAGCCTTCGGACCTTTTGGCAGAAGCTAATGTGGCCAAGTAGCATGGCCAGGGTCTGGGATATGGATAGAGCCAGCTGGTATGAATCTCTTTCCTTTGCTTTCCTGATGTGCTTGCCAGTGCACTGGTAGCTTCTGAGATACATGGCCTGTCATCAAAAGGATAGGTAGTATCTTAAAAGGAGAATGGAGTGTGATGGCCTAGACAGTGGCATTGGCATTGGCCTTCTAGTCTAGCAAACATTCTGGTTCTCCATATTTGTAGGCCTCATGGAGAACATCTTCAACCAAGAGGCCATGTTAAACTGAATTAGAAGAACTTGTTTAAGAAGAGCTTGGTAAATTAAAAAAAAATCACAACTTGTGTTTCTAATGTTTTGGAAAATCACCACCCATTTTAGACAGGTTTTGCATGTTCTCTTATCTTTAAAAAAGCCACATCACCTGAAAGCCTGGAGATGCTTAATATAACCCCAAGCTCATAGTGCCCAGACAGAAGAGACCAACCTGAGAGGCAGGAATCAACAATACTATTTGTTCATTTCCCAGGATACTTACCCTGTCTATCCACATTTGCACTTCCTTCCACCCCCATCCTGTGTGCATCCCTGCCCCCTTTCCCATCTGCAGGCTCCCTATTCTTATCAAAAGCTGCTCCTCTTCTCTAGATCATGTAATGCCCGTTACCATAGCACCCGGGTATTTCTCATTATTAAGATGATCTCTTTATTAGGAAGCCTGCTCCTCCCAGGAAACCAGGCGCTTGGAGCCCATTTGACAAGATGACGATGCTGTGTCTTGGAGGCTTAGGGATTTGTCAGGGCAGCCAGGATAGAGAGATCCAGAGAATATGGTCTCATGTCCAGCTCCTGGCCTGCACCTTTGTGCTGAGTGACTGAAACTCTTATAGTCATTTTATTCCATTTCTTTTCCTTTCATCATGCACTCATTATAATTATACATGTTATTATACTTCACATTTTACAAAAGGCTTTCAAATACAGCCCTACTTTCAACCTTCACAATATTCTTGTGAACTCAGGATTTTGTGCTTATTTTGAAAGGGTGAAGAAACTGAAAATTAACTTCAGAGGGCTTTGACTGCTCAAGGGCATATATTTATATATACGTAGGAGCAAAACCAAGATTCAAAACCAGCCTCTATACTGTCTCCACAACCACTTCTCTCTTTCGAGACAAATGGATGATAGGTGAAAATCAAGAGGGTGTTTGAACAGGCACACAGATAGCCACATAAAGAATCTGGTGCTTCTTGCAGAATGGATGCTCAATAATTGCTTATTGCTTTGTTGGGGGCAAACATGTCTCTTTTTAAATCAAATGTACTGGACTGACTCACTGTCACTGGCTTTTGATTACTTTTCAGTGGAGGAATAGATTCAACATTTTTTAAGCCCCTTATAATGAACAAGGCATTGCTGGAAGGATTGGGGAGGACTACATTGCCTACATTTTAGACAGTGGAGGGTAGTTAAGACATCTTCTGTGCACACAAAGCTATCATCCAGCACAGAGTGTGGCAGACGCTAGTCACTGAGTATACTGTTCTGAGCATGGGCGCATCAGTGATGAAGAGTGATGCTCCCAAGAAGCTTTCTCTCTGAGGAGGAAGACACATGGACAATTTAGTTATTATCATGATATGTGTTGGAGATGAAGAATAGATACAGAATGAGTGTAAAAGCTGAGTTTCCAACTTTGGCCAGGTCGGAGGCTGAATAATAAGGTGGTAGATGTTAAGAAAGCGACTGATCCACAGAAGAAATCGTGACGTGCTCTGTCCCTCAGAAGGGAACTAAGCTTCCTGCCGCTTTAAAGGTAGGTCAGATGTTTAGTGAGGCAGCCAAGGAGCAACAATTAGAAAGGTGAAGGCAAAGGGTGTGAGGGACAAGCTTTTAGTATCAGTCTGTTAAATAATGTAGTTTGTGGGTATGCCAAGTCACACACCTAATAAATTAGTTACAGATTCGGAGCAAAGGTACATGATGCTGAGAGATGGGGTGAATGAAGAGTTTCAAGATCAGGTAAGATGGAGAAACACACACACACACACACACACACACACACACACACACACACACACACACACGGAAGAGAAAGAAAGGAGAGAAGGACTCACACAGAGATCACCTAATTGGGGAGGATCAGGAAGAGGTGTCAGAATGCCCAGAGCACAAGCCTTAGCTTCTGCTAAAGGGGAAAAGGTAATAAAAAAGAGGGTTTTCCAGGAAGGGGAAGCAGATGGAGCTAAAGTAGGGACTGAGCAGCATGTACAATGTTCTTAGGAAAAAGTTTGCTGGGTGCTTTTCTGGAGACTTGAATGGTTGAACTTGGTCAAGGAGGGCCAAGGGTGTAAGAGGGGGGTGGAATGGGATGCCATCTAGGGCAGATACCTCTGTGGATAAAGAGTAGCCATTAAAAGTTGAGTTGCACCACAGAATGGGCAGGAGAGGGAAGGGCAGGATAGCGGTCACCTTTCCATTGCTGGCCCTCCACCTCAATTCCAGCATCCTCCTGATTTGCCACCAGCAAACTGAACTGTAAATGGAAGGTTTAAAACAGTCCTCTGCTCATCTTCCAATGGAGAAAAGGGTGATTCATTTTTATCATTCATCATTGCCGCTTTTCTTAATCAGACACGAGTGAACCCTCCCTGAAGAAGGGAGAGGGCATATCTCATCCCTTGTGGATGTTGAAGAACTGCTTGTTGAATGAACTGAGTCCTTCCTCTCTGTTTCTGTTGTTTTCAGTGGCCTGAAGTCCTTAAGAGGCTTTTTACATCTGACAGGTGTCAAGGGCCACTGGTCCCTGCATCTCTGCTTTCACAGCTCTGCTAGAGTTGGAGGATGAAGCCTGCTAAGGATCTACATTAAAAGCATCAGTGTTGGATCATGTGGACTCTCATCAGAGAGGGTGGAAGGGCAACATCACTCTCACATACAGGCTTTAATTTGGCGTCAGAAAGGCTCCAGTCCCTAAATAATTGGTCCCTAAATACCAGACTGCTGATATGTCTGCCATTCTGCCATGACAGTCACTGATGTTTGGGCCATTTCAGAAATAGCATAGCATCCTTAACAGCTGTTCATGGGTGAAGTCATAGGCAGCCCGAAAAGCCTTCCTCTCTGCATGCCACTACATTAGGAATGGTGTTGAGATCTGCCCCTCTTCCCTGAAACCCTCCAAGCCCCTTGTTTCTCTTAATTGGAGCTCTTCTTCTTCTTCTCTTGTCAGGTTGTACCTCTTCACCGACTTTCTCCAAACGAAATCCAAGCACTATAAGTGTAGGCCAGCACCACCTCTCTTCCTCCTAACCCCAAATTCATTTTCCAGAACCTTCCTTTGTCCAGAGCCTCCTGCTTGCCAGGCACGAGGGCATATATAGTTCAAGATTTCATGTGCAAGATGAAGTGCAGTTGAAAGCAGCACAAAATTTGGAGTCAAAAGCATTGATTTTACTGGGTGACCATGGTGCTCATGCATATAATCCTAGCTATTTGGGATTGGTAGATTGTGGTTCAAGGCCAGCCCAGATATAAAAGATCTTGAAACTCCATCTCACTGACTGACTGAGTATGGTAGTACCTCCCTGTTATCCTAGCTACAGGGAAAGCAAGAGTAGAAGGATCATGATTCAGGCTGACTGAGACATCAAGCAAGAACTTACCCCAAAAATAACCAGGGCAAAGAGGGGCTGGATGTGTGGTTCAAGTGGTAGAACACATATCACCTGTCTTCTGAGAGGCCCTAAATTCAGTCTCCAATATTGCAAAAAAAAAAGTTATTTTCTAATCTTGACACTACTACTTAACAGAAACTTTAGGAAATTACACTAAAATGACATTAATGCCAGCTCTACAAGGGAGCAACAAAACATGCCGTAGCATGACATCCACAACTAAGATTTGATCTTCTGCCAACACCATTCTCTTTTTGCTTATGTGGTGCTGGGGAATCAAACCCAGGGCCTCATGCATGCAAGGCAAGCGCTCTACCACTGAGCCACCTTCCCAGCCCCTGCAAATACCATTCTCTAGAGTGTGATTCTCACATTTGATGCCCACAGGAACCACCTGTGAACTTTGTCAGCGTTGCTTTTGTCCAGGCACCCTCCAGCTCCAAAGCTTCTGAATCAGAGGAGTGGGGCCTAGCAATTTCTGTGTTTAACAAGCCTCCCAGATGGGCCTGATATAGATGGTTCTGAGACCCTTGAAGCAATCTTACGGCAAGAGGAATGTTTCAACTCCCTCTTTTTTCCATCTCTCATGGATGGTATTGTGTTTCTTAAATGCCTTATGGTTGGTGCCTGCCAAACTTGATTTAGTCCTTTTAAGACTAATTTAATACACCACAGACAGGGCTTTCTCAGCCTTTGGTGTTTCTTATTTGAAGCCCTTTTCTGCTTGCCTCAATGTGCTATTTCTCTTCATATAGTTATTTTCCCCCTCTTTTATGCTACTGGGTGGAGTTACCTGAATACTGGTAGTTGAGGACAGCTCTCCAACTCCTTGCAAAACTAAATGCTTTCTAGCCTTTTGGGGATCAGATGCCTATAAATGTGGGATGATAGAGTGTTGGGATTTTGTCAGTAAAAAAAATACCATGTCTGTTTTAAACTAACTCAAAAGACTTTCCCTGATCCAGACAAAATCATTATGGCAAGATAAATTCTCATGTTCTATTATCCAAAATCCTATCCAACAACAGCCTTCCTGGATTTTGCTTTCAATGCTGTTTCACGTCCATTTATAAACGGGCTGCAATAGCATGTCTTATACATTTGGGGGAGTTTCATTACTATTGTTTATATCATCACAAGACCTTCTTATATATGTAAATGCCACAGAACAGAATAAAGTGAGTTTTGCTCAAGTCCTACTTGGTGATACGTACATGCTTTTCTCAGTAGGTCTTCAGACGAGCGGCTTAGTTCAGCCCCAGGACCTCTTAAATGGAAACCAAATCAAGAACAATAGACATTTTCCTTCATGTAAGTATAGCTGGTCAGGCATTTTGGGTTGTGCTGAGGTTAACAGTGAGCTTCTGACGTCTTGGTCTGCCCCACCCTGCTCTCAGCTGCCAGCAATGATAATCTGCCTCCTGCAGTCTCTACACGGTATATTTAGAGCCTCTTCCCCAACAGTAAGTGGGATCTGAAAATAGACTGCTTTGCTTGTGTGTGATTGGGTTGCAGCTTCCCAATCTACACCTGAATATGTAGAAATACATGTGGCCAATGGCCAGCATGAAGTAATTCAACAGAGTTACTTCAGTTGAATCCAAGGGGTGGTGACTTGGTCTTTGGCACACAACTGCACTTCAGAATTTCTTCTTCCTTTTCAGGGGCTTGAACAGACTTCCCTGAACTCTAATGTGACATCACATCTTTGGCTGGAGCTCCTTGGATCTAGACCCAGTCTGGATTAGAATGCCCATATTTGCACTGCCAGCTCCTCTCCAGAGGGAACCAGATGTTTTTCCCCTGGTTTCAGTGCCATTCTGTTCGCAGCATGATCACAGTTGTTCTGTCTCCTGAGATCTGTCATGTGCTGTGCAGCTGCAGTTGGGTTGTTTATGATGGGGTGGGTTTTATGATCATCAAGTGGCTAGTACTCCAGAGAAGAAAGCATGTATGCAACTGTTCTTTCTATCTTGAAGATTTTATGACAGCGTTATTTCAGGAAGGGTTGTTATACGTTATCTTTAAATTCTTACCTTATAGCTCCAGAACAAGAGAGAACATCAGAGTATTAACCACACATAAGGGAATTTTTAACACAGGAACTGGCCTTTAATGAGTAAGAATCTGGCAGCAGAGGGGATGGGGTGGGGTGGGACATGCCATAATGGAAACATAGTCAGTGCCAGCAAACCTTAAGTCAGTGTGTGCTAAGTCTACACAGACGATGGTCATGGCTTTGATCAGCAAGTGAGCCCCTACTGGTGTCTCAACAGACAGACAAGGCAGATCATATTGGTATCCTGGGAAGCTGTTCTTCCTTTTCTGTTGATGGGTCATTCTTGGTATTTTGTTTAAGGAGGTTCTTTTTTCCTAAGTCAGTGTTTACCAAAATCAAATGCAAGTAGAGTCATCTGGAGTTTTTAACAGTTCTAAACTTAAGACCTCCACCCAATATCAACCAAGTTATTTCTGGAGATGAACATGGATATTAGTAACTTTTAAGTTTTTGGAGTGCTTCCACTGTCCAATGAGTTTGCAAACCACTTCCTTATAGGCAAACCACTCGGTCAACTGGTTTTACTAGTTTACTAGTGGGCCAGTTGGCTATGATATAAAGCCAATAGATGATACCTTTCAGATATGATTTGTGCCTGTTAGGATACAGTCAGGTTGTACAGAAATGGTCCCATTTTTTTATGACAGCTGAGACAGTTCTAATTTAAAGGTAGTCAATATTCTGCTTTAGAAACTTCATGTCAGTCCACAATGGTAACTCCAGGAAAATGAAGTATGATCTTTTAAAACTATTGGAACCAAGGAACAGGCACCCTGATTTCATCATGCTCAGTACCCCAGAAATGACATCAGGAGATCTTGACATACTCTACTACCTCTTACCCACTTTTACTCATGCATTCATTCATCACATATTTTATATGTGTTATATTTGTTGTTGAGGTTTTGGGGTTATAACAATGACTTAAACTCAGTTTAAAAAATGCTTAGTTTCCAGCCATCTAAGGTTTGCCATCTAGAATGACATAAAAGTTGTGCCAAGAACAGACTATTGCAGATGGGGGTGGGGGTTATGGGAGGAATGGAGGGAAACACAAAGTTCTCATTGGAATGGCCTTCCAAATAGGTAGTGTTTGGACACAAAGCAGAGAAAAGGGAAGGCTCTTCTGAGCTGAGGAGCAGAATGAACACACGTGAAGGTGGGTCACGATGGGGGGGGACATCACTAGAAAACAGAGTCACCTGTCTGGCTAGCATGTGACAGAGAGACAAAACCAGGAAGAAAGCTTTTGTGGCAGAGTTTACTTGGCAAGTCCAGCACAGAATCACAGGTAAGACAAGGGAACTCTGGAAAACCAGACCATCAAATATGAGAGACAGAACAATTTTTCTCACTGACACTGGGAAGCCAAAGTTTGTCTCCTCCTCCCAGCTCTTAAGCCTAATGCCTGGCATGACATCTCTCTCCTTCTTCCCTGCCACCTTTGCTCTTTTCCTTCTCATCATAGTGTAACTGCCGATGCCTCAAAGAATTTTGCACTGACCTTTCAGTTTAAATCACATCCCTTGCTACAATCATTCACCTCCTTAAATGGTTTTCCTTCATAGTGCTTCATCGGTTATAATGATATGAATGGATCAGCGACTGGTTAATACCCATCCACCAAACTGCATTCATTCCATGAGGTCAGGAACTATATCTATCTTTCCCTTTTGGACAGACACCTCCACTGAATGACAGATAACAAACTCCTAGTAAGTGTTGGTTATACAGTAAGTGACTGAATGGATGAGTCACAGCAAAAAGAAAATTCACTATGAAGAAACCCTTTCTCCCAAGACACATACAATGGAAACTTTATTAGGGGGAAAGGGAACATAATCTGCTGAAGGCTGGCTTGGAGTTAGACTTGTTTCTTTCTGTTTTTGTCTGAGTTTGTTGTTGTTGCTGTTGCTGTCTCTGGGCCTTGAACTCAGGGCCTGAGCACTCTCCCTGAGCTTTTATTTTCCCCCCTCAAGACTAGTGCTCTATCACTTGGGTCACAGCTCCACTTTGTTTTGTGTTTTGTTAGTTGTGGGGCTTGAACTCTGGGCCTGGGCGCTGTCCCTCAGCTCTTTAGATCAAGGCAAGCACTCTACCCACTTGAGCCATAGCACCACTTCTGGTTTTCTGGTGGTTAATTGGACATAAGAGTCTCATGGACTTTCCTTGCCTGGGCTGGCTTTGAAACGTGATCCTCAGATCTCAGCCTCCTGAGTAGCTAAGATTACAGGTGTGAGCCACTGGCAGCCAGCTCACTTTGCTGTTTTGTTTGTTTTTGGTGCTGGGAGATAGAAGTTTCATAGGCTTTCTTGCTTTGGCTGGCTTCAAACTGTGATCCTCAGTTCTCAGCCTCCTGAGTAGCTAGGATTACAGGCATGAGCCACTGGCTCCTGGCTTTGTTTTGTTTTGGTGGTACTAGATTGAACTCTGGGACTCACACTTGGTAGTCAAACACACTATCACTTAAATCACATCACCAGGCCTTTTTTTGCTTACAGTTGGCTTTGGACCATGGTCATCTTGCCTATGCCTTCAGTGTAGGTGAGATTATAAGCATGTATCACCACACTTGTACATTTTCCCTTTTATATCTTTAATGAGTTTTATTATGATTTTTTTCTACATGTATAAAAAATATATACTTCAATCAGCTTCCACTGACCTCTTTCCTCTCCCATTGGAGATCTGAATTTCATGCTAATTTTTGTTGCTATCTAGTTGTGAGACTACATCCAAAATCCAATTCATTGGAGTAGTTGTTTTTTTCTTCTCTAGCATTACAGCCTCAATGTCAAATGCCTTATTTGCAAAAGTGAGGTCATAAAACCTGTGTTACTTTAATATTTGAGGAAACACATTGAAACTCGATGTGTTGTTATATAGATAAAGTACTATAAAAATATAAAAACATTAATCTATTGCATCAGTAAGGGGATACTGCTCCTAAATTCTTGAATGTTTATCAACAATTGTCAAATGGACAATTCTGGTTTGTGTTTGTTACAAAATATTTTTATCACCATAACAAAATAAACAAAAACAATGCCAGAGGCAAAGATACGTATATCTTTGATGACTTGGGTGTAAATAAGATGTTACTGACTGAGTTCTTGTCAAACCTAGTAGTGAAAACTCATGCCCTTTTCATTCTTTCAGTTATGGCTCTAAGTGCTTTAATAAGACTTGAATATATCCTTTAAGAGGACTAGATCATTCACCTTGAAAAGAATTCTTGTTAGGAAGCCCAGAATTCTTATGGATGAATTGGCTAATTTCTGCTCTAGACACTGAGCATGTGAGCTTTTATTTGGCATCCTGATAAGAATCCAGCAACAGCTGGAGACACTGGAGTGGCTGATGTCGGTGGCATTGTCTGGAAAGGGCTTAGGTTAGAAACACTTGCCAGTTGGGATAATGTTGTTATATCAGTAATGGTTTTAGACAGAACATACTGGTGCTGAGCAGAAAAAAGTAAACTGCCACATGTAAAAGGCCACATGTCTATTTAAGTTTGGGCAAAGTTTTCATTTGTTACAAGTTTTTAAATCGTATGGAAAGTATCACTAGGAAAATATTCTGGGTGCTCTTTGGTGTATTATTTTGGGCATTTGAAGTCAAGGCAGGCATTTCTGATGCAGAAATGTCTATTAAACAGTATTATGGTGGGTACCCGCAACACACATGATCTCTGTTTTTGAAGTGATAACAATCATGCTATGTATGCGGGATATATTCAAAAGAGAGACGCTAGCCATTTGGCTCCATAGTCCTGGGTGGGGATCCAACACAGCCACACATGTTAAGTGTTATTGGAGCACACTTTGAACATTTAGGCTGGGAGGAGATCTTTGTAGATAAGTGTGGTCGTGGTGGGCACTGAGCTGGAACTTGAGTGATAGGTGAGAACTTGACAGATGGGAAAGGCTAAATGAGAGGGAATGATAAAGCACATGCTGGGAACAACATCCAGTCCTCCTACAGTAGGTGAACCAGTAACAATCAGAGAAATGAAAGAAAGAAAACCAAGGAAGATTTACTTTTTTTGCATTCACTTCTTTGTTTCAATTTGTATTCAAATTGTTTCATACAACAAAGAAATGGGTAGTGTGCAAACAAGCAAATACCCAATTCTTAACCATTTATGGTCTGAAAAACAAAAGCAAACTAGGTATGGTGGCATAGACCTATAATCCTGACACTCAGGAGGTGAGGCAGAAGGATTGAGAGTTCAAGGCCAACTTTGTCTCAGACTAACCTAAACAAACCATCAGATAAACAAAACTCATATCACAAAAATCTCAGTGAGGTAGGACATTTTTCCCAGAGAGCCAATGGGCTGCAGACCTTTATAGTGCCTGTGTCCTGTGGCTTCTATCCCAGAATGCTCTCCTTCACATAGAACTCAAAAGTAGGCTGAGACATGGTGGTGAGACTTTTCCATACTGGGTTAAAATTTTTGCATGTGTTCTATGAGGAAATGAAGGAAACGGCATGAAAGGGGAAGAAAGAAGAGTATCATCACAAACGGCTAACAGATCATCTTAGAATTAACCTTGCACAGGGGCTTAGAGTGGGCATTTTGAAGGATAGATTCTGAGCATTTGAGTACTTGGAACCCTTGTAGGCAAGGCTCATCAAAATACTAGTTAAAATAGCTCATTTCCTTCTCTGTCAGGCATGCGATAGGAAATTGCAGTTTGTACTTCAACGAGACACAGCTCAGGTATTATTATGGAGAAAAATGGACCATAAAAGAATAGGGAATGGACCGGTTTGCATTCACTTCAACAACTGAAGAGATTAGGGAAACTCAGCTAGCCCTGCGTCACCATTTGACAAATGAGAAAAGAAAATGAAGTAAAGTGACTTGCCTAATGTCTTATCACCATTGCCATCATCATCATCATCATCATCATCATCACTGTCATCATCAACATAAAACCATTATCCCTGTCACTATCATCACCATTAACATCATAACCATCATCAGTATTACCATCAGCACTATTATCATCATCATCACCACCACCACCACAACCATCATCATCAAATTAGTTTATATGTGTTGAACATTTGCTATATAGTGGCATATTCTAACTTATTTAATGCTCACAGACACCTTACAAAGTAACCATAGCCCAGGAAGATTCAATAATCTTCAGATATCACCCAGCTGTATGCCATAGACCCAGGATTTTCACTCAGCATGGTTAGGTTCAGACTTGGTATTTTCTCTGTAATCCAGGCCATTCAACTGTAAGTAGTAGGAAAGTGTACAGGCACTAATGAATGGATTTTCTGGTTGTCTATTAAAAATGTTATCTTTGCTTAATGTAAAAAAGGCCAATATTTTTATCAGTGAACTGGCTAAGATAGGAGAAAAGTGGTTCCTTGTTTACACAAGTTGTGAAATGGGTGTAACATAAAAGATCCACTAGACAACAGAAACATGTTCCCAAAAGATCAAGGATGATGAATGAATCTCCAAGGATTTTATTTTTAAAAGCAAATAGGCAGATCTTCATGTAGGCCCCCATTGCTTGAGAATGGGCAGAATGCATATAAAAAGGAACGTTGAGGAAAGGAAGGTTTTTGTTGTGTTAGTTTTATTAACATTCAGAGCTAATGCAGGGTTTGCCTCCATAATAAACCTTTTCATGATAAGAGGTCCCTAGAGACTAGATGGGATAGCAGTAAACCTCCCAGTTATGGATGTGTTCAAATACTAGCTGACCAGCATCTTGTCAAGTGTTTCCCAGGATTCTGCACCCCTCTCCAGGACTTTGCACCCCTCCCTAGGATTCTGCACCATTCTCAAAGGCCCCAAAAGCAATGACCTGGACTACTCTTCCTCTTCCTGACCTTTTGCTCTAGCTCACATCCCAGCCTCCTCCTCTGTCATCTTCACTATATTCCTCCTCCTGGCCTCTTATTTTTAGTTAGGTTTTTTTGTTTTTGTTTTTTAAACGCTGGATATTCCTAGCATTTGAATGTTGGTTTTCTTCTATAGTAGCTGATTTGGCTTACTGGCTGGGTCATTTGTGTCCTGGGCCATATCAGGCGAAAGCCTGTCATGTTTCCTGTAGCCCCTCAGAGCTCCTTCTATGACACTGGCCTTGGGCCGTGTGCTGACAGCACATAGATCACCCTGCTCAGACATCTTAAGGAAAAGTTTGGACCATATCAGAACATTGCACGCCAGTCACTGTGAGTGAATCTATGTAAATTGTAGCAACATTATTAGAAACAGGAGGGGTTGTGACTAGACTTGAACATTTGGTGGTATGTGTGTTAACTAGAAGAGACAGGAGTACCTGGGGAAAATATGACTGAGGGTGCCGCAGACCTGTCTCAGAATTGGAAGTTCCCACTGTGATACCCCACAGGCTTGCTTGTCTTATGTCCCTCCTGGGAAGTGACCTAGATCATGTGGACAGACACCGTAGGGGGGAAAATAAGACAAGTTTCAGCTCAGTAACAAACTTTTTTTTTCATGGTGAGAGACAAATGAACAGTAGTGAGCTCCCTGTTACTGAGGGTATTCAAGTATAGACTGAACAGCACCTTGCCAGAGAAGTTGTAGAATAGACCCAAATATCAAAGGGACTTAGACTCTCATCTGTGGGTTGTCTCCACCCAAAGAAGTCTGTGTCAGGTAGGACCTGTGTTTGAACAGGTGTCACAATGACAATGAAGCCATGGTGTCAAAGGTGTACCTCCAGCAAAACATCTAACCCAGCCTTGTCAAAACACCTCCTCCCTGTCTGTGAGAGTCCACAAGGAGCCAACTCCAGCTCCTGACTGCACTTTTCAAAGCTTGCATGGATAGGGTGTGAACAAATGTGCCTGGGCCCCTCAGGCAGGGGGAGCCCACAGGAACCCTGCCCCCTCCCGCCCAGAACTGCTCTATTTTAGTTTTCCGTAGCTGAGCATCAAGTCTCATGCTTTTCTGATTCCAAGCCTGTGAAAGGGCTCTGTTCTCTTTTAGCCCCTACCCCCACCCCTTTTCACATATCAAATACCAAGTGCATTGGACAGTGAGGAGCCAGAGTGAGAAAATGCATTTTAATAAAAACCCCATTGATTTTTTTTTGTGGGTGCAAGTCCAAGAAAAGGCACCTCAAGAGTCTTGCATCCCCTTGCTACCTCTGCCCGCCCTCTCTCCTGACCTACTAGGGCTGTCACACATCGATTGGTTCCTAGATAATAGATTGTGCCACACGGTAGGGACCTCTGGGGACCAGTGGGGGAGGGGGAAGGCTGGAAGAGTCGCACACGCAGCAGCAGCCCAACCCGGAGTTAATCAAAGTAGCAACAGGATCTCAGGCGGCGGCAGCCGCAGTAACAGCAGTAGCGCGGTGGAGGTAGCATTATGCGTGATTACTGACAGGCACCAGCTGCCACCGCCCGCCACAGCCTCTCCACACACTATGAGGACTCCCCGATCAAGAAGCAGATTCCTGACTAATCCCAGAGGGCCGGCCCAGCCTCTGCTCCCCGGGCTGCTTGCAGGCGATGACCACTCTTGTTAGCCCAAGTTGAAGAAAGCTGGACGGTGCCTGGGAGCTGGGAGAGGCCGTGCTATTCACCAGAACTGAAGCGTAAACATGTATGGAAATTATCCTCACTTCATGAAGTTTCCTGCGGGCTTTGGCGGTAAGGATCTGTGAAGCTGGGGGCTTCACGGCTGAACCCTGTCTTGGAGAAGCAGGGGAGGGAGGGCGGGGGGGCAGGACCACTGGATGCATGTTGCATGGGCAGGAGGGCAGATATGGGCAGGAGGGCAGATATGTTCGTATGTATTGCTGCTGTGTGGTACAATCCCATGTGCTCTTGTGAGTGGGGGGGGCTCATGCCTGGGAGCCGAGGGCGGGGCTGGTGAGTGATCCTATGTTGGCACATCCGAAGAGGGGCTGGGGGAGTCCAAGGAGAGAGTCTAAGCCAACCAGCTCGAGCATCCGTCTGAGGCAAACACGCGCGCATTGTTTTACGCACATGTTTGTGTCTGTGTGAAAAGTGGAAGCGTGAAAGGGAGATTCCTAAGATGTTCCTATTATCTGATTTGTAAAGGGGAACATAGTTTGTTTTGACTGAAAAGCACGTTTTCTACCATTGGATTTTCAAAAAGAAAACATAGTCCTCCTTTAATTTGCCACCCTGCTTTCCTTCCTGTTTTCTTTTCTTTGGATTCCCTAATAGCCTCTTTTCTCCTCCCCAGCTGCTGTCCCAGAATTCCAGGACAAGGGGCTTCCATCATTTCTTCTGGGGGGGGGTACCATCTGGGCTGGTGTGTGTGTGGGTGGTCTGGGCTCTTAGGAAAGGGGACCCACAAACTGAAGGTAGGTCTCCAAGCCAGGCAGGACAGCACTGTGGGTACACATCACAGAAGCTTTCAGATGCTGTGTCCACAGGATGCCTTCATGCCCAGGCACATCTGGATCTTTGAGTAAATGCTGGACTCTGGTTTGCTCATATCTTGGGAGTCAAAGAGGGAGCCCCTATGGAGAAAAATAGGATGAAACCTATTTTTCCTAAGGTCTTGGGAGCTGCGAAGTTTCTGCTCTCCTGACCTCCTCTAGGAACAGATAGCTAATCCGTCTGAAGGCTTGGGGATAAGGTTTGTCTGTTTTGCTGGACAGAACCCTCTGAGACTCAGTGGAGTCCTGCAATGTAGACACAGTCCTAGGGGGCCAGGGCGCCAACTCACTTGTGGGATGTTTTGTATGGCTGTTCAGTCATGGCTGGCATGAGGCACCAGAGGTGCCAATGTGAATGAGACAGGCTTCTCTTGGTCTGGGAACAGCTTATTCACAGTGCTGTGTCCTGTGTGTGATAGGGAGGCCTGTGGAAGCTGCTTCTTGTACCCTAGGTGAAGGGACTGGGGAATACTCACAAGCTAATGCTCAGTCTGCTCAGGCACACCTAATGAGCAAGGGAGAGAGTGTTGGCCAGTGTGAGGCCCCGAACACAGGCCTCCAGTTTAGAGTTGGGCTCCCTCAACTCCCATCTCAGTTCTGTTCTGGCTGGGGACTGTTCTTTTTCTTTGCAACTGAATTCCGTTGTTTTAGGAGCATGCTTATTCTCAGCCAGATTCTTTGGACCCTCGAAGGTCTCTGAGCTTCTGGTTTTCGTAAGGCTAAAGAAACTCTCAACTAAAGAAACTCTCAAAGACATTTGACATGAATAAAAGGATTGTAGATATAGAAACATTTAGGGAAAGAGCTAAAGCAGACTGGGGGTTGCTTAGTTGAATCTGAAATAGTAGCTTCTTAGGTGAACATCACAGACCTCCCACTTTATAGATGGTCAACCTGAGCTTTTATCTAGTCCGAGGTTACAGAGTGCTTATAATAGAGTTTTTATAATGTTCAAACTTGTAATAGTATTGCCTTAATCTGATATCTTAAAAAGAAAGAGAGGGAGGGAGGGAGGGAGAAGAGAGGGAGAGACAGAGAAGGGAGGGAGGGGGGGGGGGGACAGGGAATCTCAGTTGGGATTCCCAGCAGTGTGGACTTAGGATAAATATTGAACTTCTCTGGGCCTTAGCATCTTCACCTGTAAAATGGGATACATAATCTTATCTTTAGAGTTTTGTCATGGGAACTAAATGAGCTAGCATATGATAAAGCAGCTGCTATACTGCAGTCTATACATTTGGTACCCATTTTCATCCCCTCCATTTTGCTCAAATATTAACACACATATTAGTTTTAAAATCAGACTTTGCTGAGACAGGAATCTGGGAAAAGACACAGTTAAACCCACATGCTTTGTTTGGCTTAGATTTTCTTAATTTTGGAGGTTCTAGGATTTAGTATACTTCCATTTCAAATAGAAGAAAACAGTTCAATGTTACCTGGAAGGGAGAGGGTTATGGAGGTCGTTTTTAATCTGCCTTCTAATGCTACTTCTCATTGTCATTCCTGGGGAAGTCCAATGACTTCATTTGAATGTGTTGTTACTCATTTTTTGTTTGCACCACCTAAGAGGAGTCCTGAATACTGAACCAAAAGGACTCTGCTCCATCCTCAGTGAAGTCTTAAATACAGTGCATTTAAATGCAGAGCTGGAAAGGGGCTGGGAGACCCATGGCTGGACTGGTTCCTGAGTATTAGAGTAGCCACCTCTGCAGCCTCTGATGCCTTTGCCCCCATGCAGCAAGTGGCACTGCCCTTTCCATACTATTGGATGGGCAGCCACTGCCCTTCACAGATTAGCAAACAGAGCCGTGGCGACTTCTATGACATGTGTGGAAATCTTTGGGAAGCAGCGTCACCCTTGGGAAGTACCACTTGGAGTTTGAGTCTGGGTTGTGTTCTCCAGCCTGTCAGAGCATTATTGGGTCAGTGAACCAGAGACTGAACCAAAAGTGGTGGCTACCAGGGCTGTAGTGGCACCACAAAGGCACCTGCTCTCCCAGCTCAGGGCAACTGCCCTTCAATGTCCAAAGGATTCTTCTCTTCTGATCAGCCAAATCCTGCTAACTGCTTGGAAAGAGGTTTGTTTTCCTGGTATGAGATGTTGCTACATCTCAGAATTACTGCCACGGTGCAGTAATTAATCTGTACAGACCCCATTCTTCAGGACAGAAGAGATGGGACAGGAGTGGCTCCCATCTCACTCCTTAGCTCTACCAGCACCAATTCATTTCATCCTCAGCAAACCAAAGGTTGGCACAATTTCCTTCCTTCACTGTCAGGCTTCTCTTAGGAAAGAGGAGATGAAGGTGTTGAAAGATAAAGAACTTTTAAGCTGGGCACTGGTGGCTTATGCCTGCAATCCTAGCTACTCAAGTGACTGAGATCTGAGGATTATGGTGCAAAGCCAGCCCAGGAAGGAAAGTCCATGAGACTCTTATCTCCAGTTAACCACCAAAAGGCCAGAAGTGAAGCTGTGGGTCAAATAATAGAGTGCTAGCCTTGAGAAAAAACAAAACAAAACAAAAAACCTTGAGGACAGAGTGTAGGCCCAGAGTTCAAGCCCCAGGACTAGCACAAAACAAAACAAAAACTCTAGGAAAGCCCCACAATTGGAAAAGACACAGCCAAGGGCTTGAACTCAGGTAGCCTGGCTCCAGCACCATGTCCAGCTGATTTGTCTCTTATGGCTTTTGTAGAGGAACATGAGCTCTGTAAGATGAGGGGTTGCAGCATACTAGGGTGGGAGGGGTCAGGAGCCCCAGTCCAGCCTTGGAAACCCAGCCTCAGCAGTGATAGATAACTTCCCGGGACTTCTTTTTTTTTTTTTGGGTCCGGTCATGGGGCCTGAACTCTGGGCCTGGGCACCGTCCCTCAGCTCTTCAGCTCAAGGCTAGCGCTCTACCGCTTGAGCCACAGCGCCACTTCCGGCTTTTTTCTTCTTTTTGCTTATGTGGTGCTGAGGAATTGAACCCAGGGCCTCAGGCATGCAAGGCAAGCGCTCTACCACTGAGCCACCTTCCCAGCCCTTTTGGGACTTCTTGACTTGCCAGAGACCTGCCCAACTGGCACCAGCATTGGTGTAGAACACACCCCTTTCCATCTGAGTAGCCACAGTGAGATTGGGTTGATGGTTGCATGCATATGCTCACATGTGTGGCTATGACAGAGCATATTTCCTCTCTGCAGATGTGTGGGTGGCTAATTGGAGCCTACCATGGGCGTAAGTGGTTAGGTTTATGTAGGAAGGAATAACTGTTTATGAGATGTAGGAAGGAACATATTTAATATAAACTATTTTCTGAAACATTCGCAGTCTTCCCAAGAGATAGAAAACTGAATAGCAACAGAGAGAAGAAATTGTGTGAAGATTAATTCCCTCTCCTCATTATGTAGTTTTGGGGTCTGCAGACAGCTGAGCCAACAGCCTTAGGCATCTTTTTTTTTCCCTCTTCGGAAACAGATGTAAAAGATATAGAGGCCCTGGAAATGAAAGAAAACTGTTTTCCAGAATGCCTGGACTTCCAATGGCTCTTATGAGATCGACTCAGTCCTGGTCCAGTATTCCTCACAAAAGAATGAAAATGGTAGTTAACATTGATTGATTGATTGACTCGCTTGCTTGCTTACTTGTTACTTACTATTGAGGTGTTTAACTCACAACTTTGTGTTTGCTAGCAGGAGCTCTATTACTTGAGCCACATGTCCAGCCCCTTTTTTGCTTTAGTTGTTTTTCAGCTAGGGTCTCTTTTGGGCAAAAGCCCAGGGTTACTCTCAGACCCTGAACCACCTATCTGTACTTCCCACTATAGCTGGGATTATGGTGCATGCATGTTACTAGTCTGGTCTTGTTTTGTTCCTTAAGATGACAGTCTTGCTAAACTTCTGTCCAGGTTGGCCTCAAACTATGATCATCCCAATATTGATCTCCTGAGTAGCTGAGTAGTTAATACTTTCTAGGCATCTACTGTGTTCCAAACATTTTCCCCAGGGCATCACATGCATTATCTAATTTAATATTCTCAAGGATACTGGGAGATGGTGTTATCATCATCATCATCTCCATTTTCCTGACAGGAGAGTGAAGCCACAGGGAGGTTGACCAAAGTACACAAGATCATGTGGCTGGGAAGGAGCAGAGCCAGGATTCGTTCTGGGCAGTCCTTTGCCAGGGCCAATGTGCTTGCCATTCTCAGAGGCAGAGGACGTGTATATTAACCCCAAATGGCTAGACTGTGTGCAACAGCAGCTAAGATAGTAATTTCTCTCCTTATGCTCTTCACAACTTATTTATGGCCACAGCCCCTTTTCATTTGAAGCTACATAATTACAGCAAATGAATAAAATATTCAGGGCAGCCATGGGACTAAAAAAAGATAAATCTTTCTTTCCAGGTGGATTGTCCTTTATTCTAACACGTAGAGTCCATTTTCCTCCTCCTCCCTCCCATTCCTCCCTTCCCTCCCTCCCTCCCTCCCTCCCTCCCTCCCTCCCTCCCTCCCTCCCTCCCTCCCTTCCTTCCTTCCTTCCTTCCTTCCTTCCTTCCTTCCTTCCTTCCTTCCTTCCTTCCTTCCTCTCTTCTTGCCTTTCCTTCTTTCCTGGTGTCAGTACTGGAGCTTAAATTCAGGATTTGGGCAATGTCCCTTAGCTTTTTCATCAACGCTGGCAGTCTACCACTTGAACCACAGCTCTACTTCTGGCTTTTAGGGTAGCTAACTGGAGATAAGAGTCTTATGGCTTTTCCTGCCCAGGCTGGCTTCTAACCTCAGTCCTCAGATCTAGGCCTTCTGACTAGCTACCATTACAAGTCTGAGCCACTAGCACCCAGTTTCCATTCTTGGGTAGGAGTGGGCATCTTTTTTCTCTAACGTGACATTTTCATCTTTGCAGGCCACACAGTCTCTGGGACAGCTGTTACTGAGGAAGCAGCCAGGGGGCAAGGCAGAAACCAACACACAGGGCTATGGCTGTGTTGCAAAGTGTCCCTGGGACCTCTAGGGCATCATTTTGCAGACTGTTGTTACCATGGTGGATTGCTCTTCCCTTAGCAGCCGTCCCAGCACTTTGGCTCTGCAACATCCCTCCCTGGTGTGCAGCTGAGTGTGCACAGCTGGACAGAGGATAATGTGACTCATCTAGTCCAAGCACTCAGTTACAAGTTAAGACACTTGGAAAAGCACAAGAGGTTGGCCCAGTACTTACTGATGTTTGCAGTCATTTATTTTCCAAATCAAACACAAATTTTATTCATGCTTATTATCCTCCTGTATACATAGTCTGAAGATAATATACAACATTCACGTCCACATTAGGCAGGACATGGAATTTTCCACTTGGGAAAAGTTTGGGCTTTTGTTGCATTTTGGGTTTCAGATATGAGATTAGGGATACTCAACCTGCATAAGATCTGACTGAATGAAGTCAGGTGGCCACAAGCATTTTGTATGTTTGTTTGGTGGTAAAATTAGTGAGGTAGTACTAAATCATCTCTCATCTGTTTTCTGTTTAATTAAACTTATGAATTAGAGTTAAAGATTGAAGGTCTTTAAGGTAGTCTGTGATTCAGCCAGCCAAACCTCACTTTCATTCCTTATAGCCAAGAAGGAGGGCTATTCATCCTATTTGGAAATTTTGCAGAAAAAAAGAATTAAATTTTCTTATTGGAATCTACAATAAAATTTTAGTTAAAACTTCTGAGATCTAACCTAAAACTCATTTCTTTTTTTTCCTAAAACTCATTTCTAATTTTTTTTTCATTTTTTATAATCTTACACAAATGATATGAGGGGGGCATTGTTTATAATATCTTCCTGTTAATCTCGCCCCCTCTATTACTGTTAATGTGTTTTTGTCTGCACACTGGATTCTGCCCTTGGGGGGTACCTGAGAGGCCAAGAAGAGAAGTCAAGGAGTCTTAGCCAACAGAGTGTTCCTCCTGACCCCCTAACTTTGAGAAAATGGCTTCACAGCACTGACTGTGTAAGTGTGGGATGGTCTACAGTGTAAGGATTAAAATTCAAAAGCTTAGAAAAGTAAACATGCAATAAGTTCTTCTTCTTTTTTTAATCCAGAGAAAATCTGGTATTGAATTTGACTAGAATTTTATATGTACTTATTTTATTGTTTTGAGGCAGAGTTTTGCTACATAGCCCAGATCCACCTACCTCAGCCTTCTGTGAACTGGAATTATAGGTATGCACCACCACACTCAGCTGCTGTATATCCTTTTCAGAAGGGGCTGCCTGTCCATGAAGTGTCAGAGTGTGCACTGGACGTGATGATAGAATGTGCTGATCTAGGGTAAAGATCAGTTTCAAACTTCTCATGGGATTTTATCCCATCAGATTTCATCCAAACTTGAAGAATGGAAAAGCCCATAATCTTTTAGCTCAAAAATCATAGACAAAGCAAGGCGCTGGTAGCTCACGCCTGTAATCCTAGCTTCTCAGGAGGCTGAGATCTGAGGATCATGGTTCAAAGCCAGCCCGGGCAGGAAATTCCACCAGACTCTTATCTCCAATAAACCACCAGAAAATCAGAAGTGGCACAGTGGCTCAAATGGTAGAGCACTAGCTTTGAGCTGAAGAACTGAGGGACAACGTTCAGGCCCAGAGTTCAAGCCCTGACTGACCAAAAAAAATCATATGTAAGTCTTGGGGGACTGGTGAAGAAAGTGCTGAATGTTTTGGATTTTTTTAAGGGGTTAATTGCCTAGGCTTTCCTTCTGTGACTGAGCAGCTTGGGTTTTTTGTTGTTGTTGTTGGTTTGTTTTTGGTCAGACTTGGGGCTTAAACTCAGGCCCTGGGCACTGTCCCTGAACTCTTGTGCCCTCTACCACTTGTGCCACAGCTCCATTTCTGGCTAAAAAGCCAGAATCACCAAAAGGTGATTAAATGAAGATAAGAATCTCATGAACTTTCATGCCCAGATTAGCTTCAAGCCACACATCGGATCTCAGCCTCCTGAGTAGCTCGGATTACAGGTGTGAGCCACCTGCACCCACTCAGTGTCTCATTTGTCCCTCATTTTCATGGTACTGTTTACTGGCATCACGTAGAAGCAGCTCTCAGAGGACTTGGGCTCAAAACGCATGTTTTCTCAGTCCCAGCAGTATGTGGGAACAGAGCAGAAATTTGAGAGCAGGGAAAGAATATTCTGAATCAGCCAGGAACTGTTGCCAGTCTTTCATTCAGCACCTGGCTTGGACACGATGGTAGAAAACCCATCCCCCGCCACAGGATGGAACCAACTTAGCTACAAAGCTCTGCAAACATCACAACATTTGGAGATTAATTATTTCTGGAAGGTTTTTTCTGGCTGAGTTTTAAGTGAATGGACAGAAAGGATTTAAGGTATTTGAAACCTGAGAACAAGTATTGTTCTGTGTATCATCCAGCAGTAACATTGCATGGGAATATAGCCAGTTCCCTGCATTGTAAGATGTTTGCAATCTTTCTAAAGGAGTCCCTCCACATTGAGGGATTGGGGAAAGTCTGAACAAGTCCAGAGAGATAGAGAAATGGATGCAGGTCATGGACTCGAGAGCTGAGGTGTGGACCAAGCTTATGTTTAGGGACTTCAGGAGTGAGAGGTGAGCTAGTGAGCTCTGGTCAGATGCCTCTAATACTCAATGGTTTGTGTTTTGCTGGGCCAAGTGGGTACATGGTGTCCCAGTATATGAAGCTGGTTAAGGGACAGATAGTTGGTATGTGCTAGTAGGATCCTTTGGCACCTCTCATTTGTTAGTGATGGACTAACATCCACCTGTACCTTCAAGGTTTATAATTTGATCCTTGGTGGGACAGTAGTGTGTAAGCAAACTATCATTAATCACATGCAGAAAGATGGACACAGACCCTAGGACTGCAGGTAACTCACAGCAAGCTCTTTAAAAAAATTATTATAATTGAGCCAGGCATCAGTAGCTCACACCTGTAGTGCTGGCTACTCAGGAGGTTGAGATCTAAGGATCACCATTCAAAGCCAGCCTGGGAAGAAAAGTCTGTAAGACTCTTATCTCTAACAAACTACTCAGAAAAAGCTGGAAGTGGCTCTGTGGCACAAGTGGTAGAACGCTAGCCTTGAATACAGAAAGGCTCAGAGACAGTGCCCAAGCCCTAGCTTCAGGACTGTCAAAAAACATAATTGACTAGTGTACGAAGTGGTTTCAATTCAACATCTTAATATATGTATATAATACATCTTGGCCAGTATCACTCACCCCTTCCATTAATCAAGCTCTTTTTTGTGTGCCACTACTAGGGCTTGAATTTAGAGCCTGGACACTGGCACTCTATCTTAAGCTACAGCTCTGCTTCTAGCTTTTTGGTGGTTAGTGGGAGATAAGTCAAGGACTTTCCTGCCCAGGCTGGCTTCAAACTTTGATCTCCAGATTTCAGCCTCCTGAATAGCTAGGACTACAGATGTGAGCCACTAGTGCCAAGCAGCAAGCTCTTTTGAAAGACCACTGTGTCCTTCTGAATCTCAATTTCCTAATCAGCTAATTGGGACAATTCCCACCTTGCCGATTACTTGAGTTACACAGGAATTCAGGAGGATCAGCTTTCCTGAAGAGGTTAACATGGAGGCTTGCACGTTGTGAGAACCTCCAAAATTAGATTTGATGGATAGAATTAGTAGTTTCTATGGAAATAATAATATATATTATAAAGAGTTTTCTAAATGTTAGGCTTTAGGAAGGGGATAAAAATAAGCTTGGACCCTGAAGCCAGCAGACCTGATGGTTTTGCTGAGGTGGCCTTTGGCAAATCTTTCCACCTCTGTGATAATCCCTGTTCTATAAAATAAGGTGTCCACCAGAAGGGAACCTTACTGCATTGTTGGTGGGAGTGTAAACTTGTTCAATCACTTTGGAAAGCAGTATGGAGTTTCCTCAAAAGACTCCACATAGAGCTCCCCTATGACCCAGCAATCCCACTTTTGGGCATTTACCCAAATGTTCATAAACAAGACCACACTAAAGCTACCAGCACAACTATGTTTATCGCAGCATTATTTACTATAGTTAGGATATGGAACCAACCCAGATGCCCCTCAGTAGATGAATGGATCAAGAAAATGTGGTATATATACACAATGGAATTCTATGCCTCCATCAGAAAGAATGGCATTGCCCCATTTGTGAGGAAATGGAAAGGCTTGGAAAAAATTATATTAAGTGAAATAAGCCAGGCCCAAAGAAACATAGGTCCCATGGTTTCCCTTATTTGCAATATCTAGTATATGTCTGAGTCAAGCAGAAAAGGTCAGATAAGTTGATGTTAGGGAAATGAACCCTAAGATATGTATTCAAATGTTTTTTTTTTCTTTCATGCGATTGTTTCTAACACATTTATAAGATTATTTCTTTGTTGCTTTGTTGTATGTCCCTCCCCCACAGTATAACCCCTGCTTTCACTGTATTTGATGTCGGTATAATTTGTGGAGGGGAAGGGGAAAAACAAATCGTTTAACTAGGGATACAGGTGGACCCATTGCAACAATGAGATGTACAAGTCGTTATGTCGAAAATGAATTTTACAACTTTGGTGGGGGAGGGGGGCAGAGGATGGGATGGGAAGGGGAAACAAAGGAGGAGGCTACAATGTTTGATAAGAAATGTACTCATTATCTTGCCCATGTAATTGTAACCCCTCTGTACAGTATTTTCACAATAAAAAAATAAGGTGTCCACGAATTCTAGTTTCAGAACAAAAACAATGTAGTCTTACTAATTTATGACAATGTAGTCTTACTAATTTAATTTACAGTGGTGATTACATTGGTCATAGTATATGTAAACTACTTTGTAGTTGCTCA
This sequence comes from Dipodomys spectabilis, assembly GCF_019054845.1. NCBI lineage: Eukaryota > Metazoa > Chordata > Mammalia > Rodentia > Heteromyidae > Dipodomys > Dipodomys spectabilis. The sequence continues at coordinate 2,881,037 of NW_024870713.1, forward strand.
TTCACATGAAAATAATAAGGAAAAGATTTGATAGGCCAATACAATGGTAGGAGCCTGTTTAAGATCCATCTGTTTTCATGCAGTTTAAATAGCATAGTAGGAGCGTCATTAGCATATTAACTGGGTATTAATTATAAAAGAGTCTTTTAAAGTAGGTTTTATAAAATCCCCACTTAGTAACCATTAGCTTGTGGTACTTGAAACACAAACTATTCACGTGTATGACTTAGAAGTAATGAAATTGTAATTTAAAAGTAATCTGCCAACTTGTCACGAATTTAGACTGATTTTTCTCTCAATTGATCCAGGGGAGGGAGGTTTTGCTATAATTACATATAATGCTGGTGATAATGAGGTTGATTATCAATCTTCCCCTGCTTTTCTCTACTTCTATCATCACAGATTTTCAGGGAAGGGAAGGGGGTAGATAGGAAGAATGAGGGTGGGGAGGAGAATGAAGGAGAGGGAGAAAGATGAAAAAAAATGTAATTGTCTTTTTTTTCCTCTCCTTCAAGCACAGAAGCCACGCAGCCTTTGTCCTGAATGCCAGCCAGCCTTCTCCGGTAAGGCTTGAGTCCAAGTGAGCTGCCTAGTCAGTGCCTGGGAAAGGCTGTGAGGCTGGTTTTGCCAATCTGAGCTGAGCTGCCCTCAAGCTGTAGCAGTTCATCAGCTAAAGCATCTTTTCTCCCTCATTCCCACTCTAGGCCACAGGCTGAGCCTCCAGGGACAAAGGCTTGTCTTTGATATACTGTCCTCTCCCAACCAGTTCTTTTCTTCTCCATTGAGAAAGCCTGAGAGGGCTTTGGCAGCAGAGAAGACTTCCCACCCAAACATACTGCTGCTATTTTGGGTCCCCACTCACTGGCAATCTCACGTCTAATACCTTGTTTTCTACATCTGTTAAAATGTAGAGCTTTGTACCAACCAAACAGGTATAAAATACTTCCCATCCAATCTCTTCCCAAATGTTGCTATGTGAAAGTATTTTGGACAATGTCAATGACAGTTCAAGTGTATGTAATATGTATTAGCAAACCACAGAGTAGTGTGTATGTGAAAGATCCAAGGATTATGGATTGGGGTTCTATTGATGGGAACCAGAATTGTGAAGGGCAGGAGTCAAGAGGGGGAAGGGTGTGAATAGGCTCAGGTCAGAATCCGTAGGGAAGCCAAGCATTTGATTGGGTAGGTAGGCCTGTTGAGAGAAATTGCTAGAAGTCAGCCACACAGTGTAGGTTATGGAAGAGGTAGGATTACACTCCAGACCTGCTGTTTTTTTCCCTGGCATCAAATGCATATTCTCTTGGACAAAGTACTTGGTTTCTTTTTCTTTTTTGTTGCAGTAAGAATTTTTTAAATTTTCTTGTAAAGATGCTGTACAGGGGGGTTACAGTTACATGAGTAAGGTAACGAGTACATTTCTTGTCAAACATTGTTACCCACTCCTTTTTCTCCCACTATCCCTTCCGCCTCCCCTACTCCTCACTCCCACATGTCCCCCTGAAGTTGTAAAGTTCATTTCTGACATAGTGTCTTGTGAGTATCATTGTTGCCATGGGCCGTCCTTTGTCCTTGTTTCAGCATTTTGTTATTCTCCTTCCCTTTCCCAAATCAGATCAATGTATATCTAAGACACAGGGTACCAGAATCAAAGACAGTGATTGCCAGGATAAACCAACTGAAAAAGAAAAATGAAATAAAATAAGAAGAAAGAACTAGATACAGTACATTGGCGATAACAGGTCAACAACCAAAAAAAGAAAAATGAAAAAGAAAGAAAAGAAAAAGAACAAAGACCTGTTGTTTCCATATCTTGGAGTTCACTTCAATTAGCATCATTTTGTGTGGTCATATGTACATAGCTATTGAGTTATTATGACTTGTCTCCCAGGTTTTTTTTTTGGGTCCAGTCGTGGGGCCTGAACTCTGGGCCTGGGCGCTGTCCCTCAGCTCTTCAGCTCAAGGCTAGCACTCTACCACCTGAGACACAGTGCCACTTCCGGCTTCTTTCTTTTTGCTTATGTGGTGCTGAGGAATTGAACCCAGGGCCTCAGGCATGCAAGGCAAGTGCTCTACCACTGAGCCACCTTCCCAGCCCATGTCTCCCAGGTTTTGCATCTGCAATGTAGGAACAATAAATGCCAGCCACCCAGTGGTGCTGATGAACTCTATATGTAAAGTGTTGACAACTCTGGCTTGTGCCAATTACTCAATAATATTAGCTCTTGTTGTTGTTGCTCAGCAGAGGAGATGACAGGAAAGTGTCAATTAAAGTCCTTTGGATGCCAGTCCCCTGCTGACCTTGTTCAGCAGCCTGTCTGAATTAACAGCCAAGCAGAGAAAGCATGTGGAAGTGCTCCTTAGACAAAGAACAAGCCAGGTGTCTGAATACTCTGCAGTTGTGAGGCTAAGGCACCATATCCCTCCACTCAAGAAAAGAAGCCACATTTCAATGAGGATTGTTCCCACTGTGGGGGAGACCAGAGTGGGACAGGACTGCATGAAACTCTCCCTAACTTCAAATAGTGGTCCTGCTCTGAGAAGTAGCAAAGCTTTGTATATGACTCCTTTCCCATGGGTGAGCATTAACCATCATCAATGATTCATTCCAAGTTTCCATTTCTCTCTGAAGAGGGTTGCTAATGGGAAGATACCCTGGCATAGCAGCAAAGGGGTGGACACACCAAGCATTTGCTCCCTTGTTTGGCCAGTCAGAGAGACGGCAGGCTTGACATTTTACTTTTATTGGCTGAGGATGAGGTTGCTAAGCAACTTCCTTACCTTGGTAAAAATTCTGTACTTCTCAGTACCCAAGCTTGTCTTTCCTGTTTCTCAATAAGTATCTATCTCTTTCTTTCCACCCTCTCCTCTTTTTTTGTGTTGGTCATGGGGCTTAAACTCTGGGCCTGAGCACTGACCTCTTCAGCTCAAGGCTAGTGCTCTACCACTTGAGCCACAGAGCCACTTCTGGTTTTCTGGTAGTTAATTGGAGATAAGAGTCTCACGGACTTTCCTGCCTGAGCTGGCTTTGAACCACAATCCTCAGATCTCAGCATCCTGTATAGCTAGGATTACAGGGGTGAGCCACTGGTGCCTGGCTCTCTCCTCTTCTTCCTGTTCACTTACACATTTTCTCTTTCATGTATGAGCACTCACATATATGTATACATTTTTCTTCCTCCTCCTCCTCCTCCTCCTCCTCCTCCTCCTCCTCCTCCTCCTCCTCCTCCTCCTCCTCCTCTTCCTCCTCCTCCTCCTCCTCCTCTTCCTCCTCCTCCTCCTCCTCCTTCTCCTCCTTTTACTCCTTCTTCTCTTTGGTAGTACTGGGGATTGAATTCAGGATCCTGAACTTGGTAGACAAGTGCTCTAGTATCTGATCCATACCTTCCAGCCTCTTTCTGTGTTGGTTCTTTTCAAGGTAGAGTATTGCTTTATGCCCAGGTTATCTTGGGCTGCCATCTTCTTATTTGTACTTCTCTACATTGCTGGGGATGACAAATGAATATCACCATTGATTGAGATGGACTCTCTCAAATTCCTTTTTGCCTAGGTTGGCCTTGAACTCTGATCTGTGTTCTAGGCCAGACCTTCTCTCTTACTTATCCTTTGCTTGCCTTCACCAGCATATCACCAGCATGATTTAGCTATGCACACCTGGGATTCACAAGTGTGCAGGTGGTAGCCCAAAGGGAAGGAAAAGATACTAGAAATGAAAGTCAAGTTGGAGTGGGCCTCTGTCCCTACAAGTACCCCCTTCCTGCCTCCCACAATCTGTCATCACCGGTGCTCTTCTTACAGGTGCCCCAGGCCACACTGGTTCCACGTCCATGAGTCCATCAGCAGCCTTGTCCACAGGGAAGCCAATGGATGGCCACCCCAGCTACATGGACACCCCCGTGAGTGCCCCACGGACTCTGAGTGCAGTAGGAACTCCCCTCAATGCCCTAGGCTCTCCATACCGAGTCATCACTTCAGCCATGGGCCCTCCCTCAGGCGCACTGGCAGCCCCACCAGGAATCAATTTGGTCGCCCCACCCAGCTCTCAGGTATGTGTTCTTTCCCTCCAATGGTTCTACCATCTTTAGTGGCTTCCCCCAGATTACCTGAGGGGTAGACCTAACAGTTGGCAAGTGCTCGCTGTGTGGCGGCAGGAGACAGAATGTCTGCCAAGTGCCCTCAGACAGGGCCTCACTGCACTGTGCATGCTTTCAGCTGAGAAGTCCTGGGGAATTGGCCATGACTTGTGGCCCAAGAGACCTTAACCAAAAGGAGATTCCCTGGTGGGCTGAATGCTCTAGCTCTGGCTGTGATTTCAGTGTCTGTTAGTGACAATTGTGTCATAACAAGTTGACCCTCTTTATTCTCCTGATTCCTATTGTGTATCAAAGCCATGGCATACCATGTGCTTTTGTTAAGGGGATACAGAAATGATCAGGATGTTGTCTTTGCTCTCTAAGAGCTTTCAACTGATCTTTCAACTGGGAACAGATAGACATGGCACATAGATAAACATAGACTAAGACATCATAATACACACATGTTGGCTTTCATGGTAACTCAAGGGGGACTTTACCATAACCCTGAGTGCCTTCTGCTGTGTGCACACAGTAGACTTAGATTGCTGCTGTGTGTGCTATAAGACAGCAGAATACCATTTCTTTCCTCTAACAATGGCACACTGAGATCACTCTTCTTCCCCTCCTTGGAGTGGTTGGCTACTGCTAGAATAAGACCGCATAAAAAATGATTCGCAATTCACTGATGCTTACAAAAACAAGCATTCATCTCTGAGTTTGCAATACAAACATTTGCCTTCCAACTCACAAGTCTGTGACAAAGATGGCTGTGCTTCCGATGCTGGGTGAGCTGGTCTTAGCTTCAGGCTATCAGGAGTCTCTTTGTCATGTTACAGGCTGAAGCAGCAACATCTACTGGAGTTTGCTTTTCTCATGGTCTCTTACATGAGGGGAAAAGACCAAACCAAATTCACACACCCCAGTGAAGCCTCTGCCTCCCTCGTGGCTGACAAAAACTGGGCAGCCAGTTCCAACAGCAATGATGGCTGGCAGGGAAATAGGCTGTGTTCATTCCTGTGGGATACACAAAGACTCAGCTCAAGCATATTTGGCATCAGAAGTGAATAATTTGGAACAATAATCCTACCTTCTATACCTCATTCTCTTCCAGTATAACAACCAGTCTCTGCTGCCCACACTAATAGCCTACTTTGGGGCAGAATTGGTAGTCTTTATGATGGTCAACTTGTTTGGGTAATGGGGTGCCCAGATATTTGGATAAACTATATTCTGGGTGTTTCTGTGATGATATTTTGGGATAGGATTGACAATTAAATAGGTAGTGCCTACCTCAATGTGGTTAGACATCATTCAATCACCTGAAGGCTAGAATAGAACAAATTCCCCACCCCAAATAAGGATGGTGTACCACCTGAGAGGTCATGGGATTTTATTTGTTTGTTTGTTTGTTTTTCTGCCTTTGGACTTGAAGTGGAACATTGACTTATCCTGGGTCTTGATCCTGCTGGCCTTCAGGGGTGTCAGCGTTTTGGGGTCTCCAGTTTGTTAACTCATACTACAGATCTTGGGTTTTGTCAGCCTCTGAATCCATGTGAGACAATTTCTCCTAGTAACCCCCCTAACCCCCAGGAATCTGGTGCAGGAAATACCACATTATGCAGGGAACTCATAATGAGGTAAGGTATGTGCTGTTCCAGATGCTACAGCAAAACCTAAGGGCAGCAGAAGGGGACCTATGAACCAATCGCATCAGTGCGAGTCTGCACAGAGGCATGGGACAGGCAGAGGTGGAATACATACATACATACATACATACATACACACACACATGCATTCATACATACACACATACATTCATACATATACATACACATACATACATACATACATACATACATACATATACATTCATACATACATACATACATACATACATACATACACACATACACACACATATGCATTCATACATACACACATACATTCATACGTACATACATACACACACACATATACATTCATACATACATACATTCATGCATACATACATACACACACATATACATTCATACATACATACATTCATACATACATACATACATACATATATACATACACACATACATACACATATACATTCATACATACATACATTCATACATACATGCATATATATATATATATATATATATATACACATATATATGCCATTCTCACCCAGGTAGATTGGCAGAGCCAATGATATCTCATCTTTCGCAATGTAAACAGTTCTTCTCATTCACTTTCTTTGCTGTGGAAAGATACCAGCAAGAAGTCAAAACCAGAAAGATGATGTGGGGTCCTTGAAAAGGGCAAGAGTGTCATTTGAATGACCATGTTTGAGGACCTACTATGCATAGATGCCACCTGACACTGCCCTCGATTTTGGGGAAAAACACCAAATACAGGTGGCAATTACATCCTAGCAGTCAAGATGAGCAAGAACCCAGAGAATAAACAAGTGAGATAGCAGTCATTATATCGCTGGAGAAATGAGCCAGGCTGAGGTGAGAGAGAGTGGCAGTGCTTATGGGTAGGATGAGAACAGCCATCATCCCTCGGGGCTGCTTTTAGCAACCACACTGAAGTCAGACTGAGCCAGTAAATTCATCTCCACAGCCGTGTGAGTGGCAGGGCCGCTATTCCTGGACTGTATGTCTGTACAGAGGGATCGGGGTTGAAAGGGCAGCTGAAAGTTTTGGTCTTGGCCAACTGGGCTGTGTGTAGAGGCCAAGGCCAAGTTTGGCTTTTGGGAGCTATATTAAGCTTGCCAAGTGCTGGTCAAGCAGCCTCGGACACTGAACAGTGTTCTGAGCTTCGGCTCCGGAACCACAGGGAATCAGAACTTTGCACAACTTAACCAGATGACACAGAACAGAAGGACTTGGTGTTAGTCACTGGGACTTGGAGACTCTGTCATTTTGGAACAGGTTATTCCTATACATCCTGCTTTCCCTGCCCCCTTCACCTTCAGGAGGGCCTCAAGCCAGAAGTTCCTTTTTCATGACCTGGTGAGTACGATTTGTGCCTGGTGTGGGGTAGCAAACAGGGTCTCCCATTCAATGCCTTTGCATTTCTCCCTTTGAGCGTCTCTCTCTTCCCTTGTTGGGGTTTTTAGCTTCGGGAGGGAAGAAAATGGAACGACACTGTGCAGGCAGGGACCGTGTGACCTTTTGCAAACCACATTAGTTGGTTTCTGTTTGACTTTCCTTTTCTCTATTGGGTTACAGATACTTGTCCTCATGACCCTTAGGAATCTTTATGACTTGAAAAGGCTCTTGTTAAGGTGTATAGGCAGTGGTGTTCATACTGTTGTTATTATTATTATTCTCGGGTGATAAGCATTATCTACCTAAATGATCACTAGCTCAGGTATATTGTATTATTGAAAGGTTCTACAGAATTTTTTTTTTTTTTTCGGTCGTGAGGCCTGAACTCTGGGCCTGGGGCTGTCCATCAGCTCTTCAGCTCAAGGCTAGAGCTCTACCACTTGAGCCTCAGCCCCACTTCCGGCTTTTTCTGCTTATGTGGTGCTGTGGAATCGAACCCAGGGCCTCATGCATGCAAGGCAAGCACTCTACCACTAAGCCACCTTCCCAGCCCAGGTTCTACAGAATTTTGTTTCAGTAAGCATTCATTGGCCCTGGCACAGCTAGTCACTGGAGATACAAAAAATGTATATGATTCAGTTCTTACCTTGGGGAGCATCTAAGTGGAGTAATTTCCAAATACCAAATTCATGATTGGGGGATATATTTATGTAACTTTCAGATAAAATGATGTAGGCTACATATATGTGTGTATGTGTGTGTATGTTTGTGTGTGTGTGTGTGTGTGTGTGTGTGTGATACATTATATTTATCATATGCTATTTGTTAGCTTGACCCCAAAGAGACACTACAAGTCTTTGGAATCTCTCTTCCTAATGTCCAATGACTGACCTCTGACCTCCTGACTCCTACAGACTAACCTGTCCCTGTTGATTTCTGCTTACATATTTATTTCCAGCTGAGTTATTATTCTCTGAATATGTTTATATTTTTATAGTAAATATTTTAATAAAAATTACCCATGTAGAATGAGATCTTAAATCGAATTTGATAATTAAAAACATGGAGTCATAAAGTCTTGTCTTCAAATGAAAGCATTTTTGGAAACCAATATGCATATTAAATAAATACAGATTTAGTTAAATGAGGCAGAGGGAATATGCAGTCTCAACTTTTACTGTCTCTGTCCTCTCTGTCTGTCTGTCTGTCTGTCTGTCTGTCTTTCTCTTCCTGTCTTCCCCTTTCCCACCTTCTACCCCTTAGAACCACTGATAAGGGATTTCTATTAAGTGAAAGGATCTGATCAAGATCACTCAGTACAGAAGGGGTGGAGAGAGGTCAAGGGCTACTGCTCCTCTGACAATGACCCTAACTAGATTTAAAGGTGCTACGTGTAGGTCTGCATCCCAGATCAGAAGTGCTTACCCAAACCCTGGCCCTTGAGGGGACAATTTGAGCTGAAGACAGCTCTGAAATGTGGGACCCAATGTTCTGTGACGGCTCCAGAGGCATCCAGGAAGCATTTAGCCCTTGGCTGAGTGTGCCCAGGGAGCACAAGCCAATATGCGTCTATCCTGTTCTCAGGGTGCAGCAGCAGGTCAGACTGCCTGCTGAATTCTGGCTCTGAAGTGCCTATTTCAGCATAGCTGCCTCTAATGGACGAGATAGCCAGGGTTGGGAAATGCCGGGGCCAGGCAGCTAATAGGTTTGTATTCTGATAGCTGCCTTCCACCCCCTCTGTCGTTGTCTGAGCCCACACAAACCCTAAACCAGCTGGAGATCTAGTCAGAAGAGAGAACATCAACCCACCTGGCCTAGGCGCTCTGTGCCATCATTACCTGATGTCAGGAAGATCAGAATGTCTGACAGAGAGGGCTGCTGGCTCAGACCAAGGAGAAAGTACATGAAAGCAAGCCTGCCCCTCCAAAGCCTTTGGTCGAGGAGGTGAGGCAGGAAGCCATAAGTGCAGAGAGGACTGAGGCTCTCCTGCTAACCCCTGCCCCCTCCCACCCTCATCCTTACCCTCGCCCTCTACCCCATTTCTTCTCCTACTGTGCAGAGAACATGTAGGTGGAGGAATGATAGCCAGGGTTGCAAGATCCTTGGAATCTAGCACCAACTAGTCAGACCTGGCAAGGTACTTAACCTGGTGCCAGGGCAGGTGATTTGGCCTTGGGTGTCTCCTCCAATCTTTCCTGAGGCTGCTGCCACCTTATATCACCAAGGTAGAAATTCAAGAGCATTCTTTCTTATCCCAAAACTTCTAGTAGTTCTTTTCTGTCTCCCAAACTAAATCCATCCTGCTAGCCAGGGCATTGAACTTCCAGGTCACCTTTCAATCTCATCTACTACCCCAATCCTGGGCACTTCACACTAAAAGTACCTGGGCTTCCCTCCAGGTCTTTGTACTCAAAACCTTTTACCCACATCATTGATTGGCCCCTCCAAATCCTTCCTTTGACTCTGTGTGTGTGTGTGTGTGTGTATGGATGTGTGTGTGTGTGTGTGTGTGTGTGTGTGTGTGTGTGTGTGTGTGTGATTCTTGGGGCTTGAACTCAGGGCCTGGGTATTGTCTCTGAGCTTTTGTGCTCAAGACTAGCAGTCTACCACTTTGGACCACAGCTCCATTTCTGGATTTTTGGAAATTAATTGGAGATAAGAGCCTCATAGTCTTTTCCTGCATGGGCTGGCATTGAACCATGATCCTCATATCTGAGTAGCTAGGATTATAGGCATAAGCCACCAGTTCCTGGCTCCTACCTACTTCTTGCAAGCTGTTAGATCCTAACTTAAGTGCCACTTCCTTCAGAAAGTCTTCCCTGATCTCTCAACAAGTGATCTTTCCTTTCTTAACTATCCTAGCTTACTTATATCTTCCCCATGCTTCCTCAAGGCTCTGTCTGAGTCTTCTTTCTTTCAGCATCGCCATACTGTTTCTGAATGAACAAATAGCTAAACAAGTTAAAGCTCAATGTATATAAGAAAAATATAGGAAAAATACAGTGAGATTTTCTGAGTAAGCTTCCCTAGATGGATGCACTGCCATAATTACTCTTTTGTGGTCACTAAGAGCCTACAACAGCAGAGCGGTGTCAGGCAAAAATGGTCCAAGTTCCCTAGAGCTAGTGGTGGCCACCTCCATGATCCTTTCCATGATCCTTCTTGTTCCTCTGAGGATCTGGTCAGCTAGAGAGTTCTCACTGTGGGCTTGTCAAACCTCAATGATTATATTTTATGAGATGCATCCAAGTGTTGATTTCTATTGTATTGAGGCAGTCAGGTAAAGCTATTGCCTAGAATTCATTCTGACAGAACTCAGCCCACAAACGAGTACTTCTTAATCATTGCTATATGTTAGTGAGATCTGGTGAACTGAAAAAAAATCCCATTGTGAAGAGCCTTTCTTAGTCTCTCTCAGTGAGAACCACTCAGCATGAACACCGATACTCAGTTTTCTCAAAGCTCCCAGCCTGTTGGCATCCAAGTTGAGATCCACTGTAGCACCCCAGAACAGAACAAAGCATTGGCTGCAAGTCCCCTGAGCCTTGTCTTAATCTCCTGTGTCTCAGCTATCACATGTGCTTTCATCCGTGGTACAAATTATTATTACTATTTTTTTTAGTTTCTGGTGACTGATTTCAAAACAAGGGGCTGAAGGCTGTGTTATTTTTTAAAGTTTTAATTTTTGTGCTGGTACTAAGGCTTGAATTCAAGACTCACACTCTTGCTCAGCTTTTTAATTTTTTTTATTGTAAAGATACTGTACAGAGGGGTTACAGTTACATGAGTAAGGTAATGAGTGCATTTCCTATTGAGCATTGTTATCTTGCTTGGATTTTTTGCTCAAGGATGACTCTACCACTTGAACTACACCTCTACTCCTGGCATTTTGCCAGTTAGTTGCAGATAAGAGTCTTACAGACTTCTCTGCCCAGGTTGGCTTCGAACAGTGATTCTTTGTTCTCATTTTCTCCAGTAGCTATGACTGCAAGTATGAGCCACAGCACCCAACCTGTTTTTTGTGTATCCCTCTCCGTGTTTAACACAGAGCCCCTCTCACCTTCCATGCTCACTAAATATTGACTTAGTGAATTGAAAAGCCAGTGGTTTTAGAAGGATTCCAAATCAAGTTCTATTAGAGTTCATGTTTTTATAGATGATTCCTTTAGTCTCAAAGACTTTCAATCAAGAGGAAAATCCTACCTTTGGTTCAGTTGGAGGATTACAGGCACTGTGGTTTATCGAAAAGAATTCACAATTCAGATTGGTCTACAGGAAGTCCATGGTCCTCCCTTCAGCCCTCTGAGGTTTATGGATGCCTCTTCTGGACACACTGCTTTTATTTGAACTTTTTAAAAATAAGTATTCTTAATTGTTGTGTGTGTTATCATTATCTATTGAGACTGTAAGTCATTGAGGAATAGAAATAAACCTTCTAGGTTTTACATTCCCTTCCCAAAGCCTAGAATGTTCTATATCCCCATGGGCATACAGAAGTTTTTCTGATTGGATGCCTGCCTTGGCTGGTTTTCTCTTATGGAGGCAGAGCCGCAGCTTCTTGGTCAAGAGCACTGGGAGACGTGAGGGTAGAGTGGAGAGTAGATTGGAACTTGTAATCAGGGCTGCAAGCTTCACTTATTCAGCCACCCAACTCTACTACTTCCCCACTACTTGCTGGGCCCCTCGTCAGAAAACAGCAGACATAGTCTCTGGCTCTCCAGATTTCATGCTTTCATGAAAACATAATCTGTTCATTACAAACAAGTTCCCAAACACGACCTTTTGGCTCTGCTCAATTCTTGGTGCTACTGCAATTGGTTTGGGCATTCAATGGGCCTCTTAGAGAGGCCAAGTCATGTGTATCTTTCTCTTCCATTTGATTGTGAATTCCTGGTGTACATTTTTATTTGCCTTCAGACCTCAAAACCTGGCGCAGCACTGGGAATTGTCTATTGATTAATAAATGGATTTGTGTTTTTTGCTAGGTTCACTCAGGCCTGAGGGCTATAGCGTTTCTTGGAGCACTGCTAAGTTGGCACTCAGTAGTTGTTAAAAAAATTTTAACAGGCACAGCTGACATTATCCTAGGTGCACCATTCTGGGATTTCCAGCTCAAGTAAACCTCATGAGTACAACAAATGAAAGCAGAGACTAATACAGATGTGTTGCATGCTAGGTGTTGGTTTTAGCTCCTAGAAATGAGTTCATTTCTCTTGGGTACCTTTTTCCTCGCCTTAAGTTTCAGGTCTTCTGTGCTTGGGATCTACTTCTTGATATAAAGCTTGTCTTTTCTCAAGTGCACCCTTGTTGCTATAGGCCTGAGGTGCTGGGTTTGCCCTGGCTATACTTCACTGTGCTTTGTTTTTGTGTTGCAGCTAAATGTGGTCAACAGTGTCAGCAGTTCTGAGGATATCAAGCCCTTACCCGGGCTTCCTGGGCTTGGAAACATGAATTACCCATCTACCAGCCCTGGGTCTCTGGTGAAACACATCTGCGCCATCTGTGGGGACAGATCCTCAGGTACAGGTCCATTTGCTCACTGCCCACTTGGGCACTTTGTGCTCAAAGACACGAAAATGGCCTTGAGAGTAGCCCACTGTGGACTCCGGGGTAAATTCTTGTAACTGGGCTGGGAACATGCCAACATAATGAACCTAGAATGTGATCTTTGGCTTCTAGGATTAGATTTATTAGAGTGACATTTGATATTGCATGTATCCAGCAAAGCTAAGCTGCAGTGATGATTAAATATTCCATAGACTATTTTCCTTAATTTTTATTAAGATATATATTATTAAAAATTTTATTGTAAAGATGATGTATAGAGGTTACAGTTACATAAATCAGGCAATGAGTACATTTCCTTTTGAACAATGTCTATCACCCACTCCCTCATTCTCCCCTAGTTTTCTCCCTCCCATCTACTCTCACCCCAAGTGATATCATTCTAATATAGTGTCTAGTGGATATTACTGCTGAATATTACTGCTGAATCCTACATTTTCTGTGCTTCCCCTTCCCCTCCCCAAGCCAGATAGACTCATATACAAGACAAAGGGTACAGAAACGAAATACAGTGACTAAAGGGAATAAACCAAAGGAAAAAGTAAAGAAAAAAAAAGAACCACAAAAACCTCTTGTTTCCATTTCTTGGAGTTCATTTCAATAAGCACCATTTTATATGGTCATATGCACATAGTTATTGAGTCCTTGTGATCCCCTCTTAAGAATACCCTTCTTTGGTCTCACTGTGTGCATGTTTTTGAGTGCTGTTTAATTAATTACATCCAAGAGTAATTATTTGTCTTTTACTATCTATTGAGTTTACTTGTAGATTTATAGGCAGATTCTAATTATTACAAATGAGGGAAACCATGCAGCCTATGTTTCTTGTAGCCAAAAGGGAGCACTATTACATTGTTGGTAGGAATGTAAACTTGTTCAACCACTCTGGAAAGCAGTATGGAGGTTCCTTAAAAGACTAAACATAAGCTGGGTGCTGGTAGCTCATGTCTGTAACCCTAGCTACTCAGGAGGCTGAGATCTGAGGATGGTTGTTCAAAGCCAATCCAGGAGGAAAGTTCATTAGATTCTACCACCAGAAAACTGGAAGTGGTACTCTGGCTCAAGTGGTAGAGCACTCGCCTTGAGCTGAAGAGCTCAAGGACAGTGCTTAGGCCCAGAATTCAAGCCCTGTAACAACAACAACAACAAAAAGACCAAACATAGATCTCCCTATGACCTAGCATTTATCCAAATGATCACAAACCAGGCTATACTAAAGCCACTAGCACAACCATGTTCATTGCAGCATTGTTTACCATAGCTAAGATGTAGAATCAACCCTGATGCCCCTCAGTGGATGAATGGATCAAGAATTCTATGCTTCCATCAGAAAGAATGGCATTGCCCATTCAGAAGGAAATCAAAAGACTTGGAAAAAATTATATTAAGTGAAGTAAGCCAGACCCAAAGAAACTGAAAATATTTTTATAATTATAAAATGTACTGAATATTTATGAAAAGAAAACAATAAAAATTTGGGAGGACCACTAAGGTACAAAGGAAAAGTGAAAATTTACCCATAACATCCCCAAGATAAACCTTTCACCATATCTTCTTTAACAACATTATAAAATTTTAATATTCTTTTATCAGTACAAAGATGTTTTCAGATTTATCTTCTTTCAGCTTCTTTTGACCCAAATAATTTATTTCTGGACTACCCTCCCTTCCTCTACAGTTTTTCCTCTCCTTATTCCCCTCTTCTTTGCCAGTTTTAAACATTTGAATCTCTGATTTTGATTATTTGAAGAATAAGAAGGCCGAGCATAGTGATGCATGCTTGTGATCCTAGAACTTAGGAGGCAAAGACAGGAGGCTCATGAATTTGAATCCAGCCTGGGCTACACAACAAGCTACTGGAGAAAGAAGGGTGAGGAGAAAAGAAGAAAAAAGGAAAAGAAAATGAAGAGGAAGAGGAGAAAGTCGAGGAGGAGATGGAGGAGGAAGAGGAAAGGATTCTTTTCTGTAGCTGTCCATGATGGCTGCCTCACTCTCTAATTATCATCAAAACTGCTGCAAAAGCCAGGCACCAGTGGCTCACATAGCTACTCAGGAGGCTGAGATCTGAAGATTGTGGTTCAAAGCCAGCCTAGGGAGAAAAGTCCATTGAGACTCTTATCTCCAATGAACCACTCAAAAAAGACAGAAGTGGCACTGTGATAGAATGATAGCCTTGAGCACAAAGAGGCTCAGGAATAGCACCTTGGCCCTGAGTTCAAGCCCACAACCACCACCACCAACAACAACAAAAACTGGTTCTTCCATTGGAAGTTCCAGATACCTGGAACTTATCTTCATGGCCAATGTTTGCTTGTTCCCACAAAGTCATTACTAATCTTGTCAAATCTTACCATAATAGAATGGTGCCTAGCAAAGCATAATTCTCTGCCACAGTTATTCTAGATGAAGGTGTGATAGGGTCATACATCTGTAGCAAAGCCATGGAATGACTGAGTCATACATTCGACAAGTTGTCAGCATCAAATATTTCAGAGCTGAGAGCATTAAGTTCTTTGGGCCCAACATAACAATTCCATGTTTATCTTCACAGTAAATTCAGGAAATTAGTGTATTCACTCATTAGGCACAGGCTAGCTTTTTTATCAGTCAGGCTATCTCTAGCCACTATTTCATCATAGAGTGGCCTCCTCTGAAATGTAACCTCTAAGGTACAGATAGCTACATTTGCCATTTCTCAGAGACTTCGGTGCATTTTGCTATCAATCTAAATGAAATAGATTAGAAAGTCATGTCAGCTCTGTGCCTAAATAGCAACATATTTTATTCATATATAAAAATCAAACCTAAATACCTTTTTTATTTTGATAAACATTATTCTAGCAGATCATATGCACATAGGTATTGAGCCTTTTTGATCCTTTCCTAAGAATAGCTTCCTTAGGTCTCACTGTGGAATGTTTATAGTCCCATATAATCCAAAATATATTTTAAAAGATCTTCTTATGTATTTTTTTAGTTCTATAATTTCAATTAACTGAGCACAGCCACCTTGCATACAGTTTTTTTTGTTTGTTTTTTGTTTTTTAATTTTTTGGGGGGGGGGCCCAGTCGTGGGGCCTGAACTCTGGGCCTGGGCGCTGTCCCTCAGCTCTTCAGCACAAGGCTAGTGCTCTATCACTTGAGCCACAGCGCCACTTCCGGCTTTTTTCTTTTTGCTTATGTGGTGCTGAGGAATCAAACCCAGGGCCTCAGGCATGCCAGGCAAGCACTCTACCACTGAGCCACCTTCCCAGCCCTTGCATACAGTTTTGATAAGACTTCTGCTTAGAGTACTGAGATTGAATCATGATACCTAGCGCTGGGAGTCGGGGGTTGCATGTTGGCTCTCCTGTCATTAATCATTTCTGCTTGGGGTAGTTGCAGGTCATAAAGGAAATGCAAATTATTCAAGATAAAGAAAAAATGCCTTCTATCACATCTTTATATCCTATCTCAATATCAGATATCATATTATGTTATAAGAGCATGTACTAATTTGTTTCATCAACAGGCAATCACACTTAAAAATTCTTAAGTCAGGACGCTGCTCATAATTTATGGTGAAGGATAATAATTTTAAGTGTATTTCCTAAGATCTCCACCTCAATTTTGGAGAAACATTAGTTAAACTTAGGCATTTTTCCTGTTAGGTAATATATGATAAGAAAACATTTTTTTAAAATTCATATACCTAACATTTTTTGTGTGTGTGCCAATACTGGGACTTGAACTCGGGGCCTGTGTGGTGTTCTTTAGCTTTTTTTGCTCAAGGCTGGTGTTCTACCACTTGAGCCCCATGTCTAGCCTTTTGTTGGTTAATTGGCACTAAGAATCTCACAGACTTTCCTGCCTGGGCTAGCTCAAATTACAATCCTCAGATCTCAGCCTCTTGAGTAGGTAGGAATGTAGGCATGAGCCACCGATAATGCCTGGTTACACTAAGATCTTGAATTGAGGTAGGGCATTTGCTTAGGCCAAGTCTGAGGGTTATCTTGATGAAAATAATGTAAATAAAATCTTAGGTCAGGAATTCTCTGATGATGTTGTGTGGAGTTGGAGAAAGACCCATAGAGATGTATATTTACTGTCTTAGCTTGGTTTCTGTGATCTCTCCTTGCATTCCTTTGCTAATTAATATTTTCAGTCTATACCAGGACCCAGGGCATGTACCTATTTCCTGGGGGAGGAGGAGAGGAGAGTCAAAGGATTGTTTGAATGACAGATCCAGAGAAACAAAACCACTTATGGAATGTTCTTTTCTTTTACCCAGGAAAGCACTACGGGGTATACAGCTGTGAGGGTTGCAAAGGGTTCTTCAAGAGAACCATAAGGAAAGATCTGATCTACACCTGTCGGGATAATAAAGATTGCCTCATTGACAAGCGCCAGCGCAACCGCTGCCAATACTGTCGCTATCAGAAGTGCCTTGTCATGGGCATGAAGCGGGAAGGTAAGACAAGGCACCTGTCAAGTGTGGACTCAAGGGAGAGCCAGTTACACTGTATAGGAAAAAGCCTCACTGCATTGGACTGCAGGGAAGGGAGAGGCCTGATGGGAGGTTGGGATGCCTTGGGTACCATGATTTTTCAAGGAAAGATCTATCTCTGGAGCACAGAATGCAAGAGGCACCCCCTCATCACTGCCTCCAGACACTGGCCCCCATACTGGGCCCTCTCCTTTTTTGTCATTTTTTTCCAATCACTAGGCAGCAAGTCTCAGAGTTGAGGTTTCCGAGTGCCATACTCTGCTCTGCTAAGAGAATGCCAGACTGGCCTTCTCCTCTGGTCTCCTTCTGTGGTTCCCTCCATGTTGTTTAAGGATTATTGGCATTTCCAGGTCTGACAACCTAGTCTTCTTATTCACAGACACCCTCCTTGTGCATTTCAGTGTTACATCTCTTAATTTATAGTGTAGCTAAGAGGGGTGTTGGAGTATCTGAGAAAAACAAATCTAAAAGTGCTTTTGGTTTCTTTTTTTTTTTTTTGTCCGGTCGTGGGGTGTGAACTCTGGTCCTGGGCGCTGTCCCTCAGCTCTTCAGCTCAAGGCTAGCGCTCTACCACTTGAGCCACAGCGCCACTTCCGGCTTTTTTCTTTTTGCTTATGTGGTGCTGAGGAATCGAACCCAGGACCTCACGCATGCAAGGCAAGCGCTCTACCACTGAGCCACCTTCCCAGACCCATTGTGGTTTCATCTTTAAAGATGGAAAAGCCATTCCCTTAAGTAACACAAATAAACTGACACAGGCAGTAAATTAACTAGAAGACTTGAGCAGGTTTGTGACGTTAGTGGTGAATCTTAATAGACTGTAGTAAAGGCAGTCAAATCCCTGAAAACAGAGAAGAGGGGTTGAGTTAGCCCTGAGGTGCTTGCTGGGAGAAAGGGGAGTTTACGGTGAGAGCCAGTGATGGGAAAGGCCATTGAGCCTGAGGTATGGGGGAATGTCATCCACAAAGAAGCATGGTGACTGAAGAAGGACCCAAAGAAAGATAGAAAACTAGACCTGAGGAGTGGGGCAAGAGGAAGAGGTGAGGGATGAGGAGGAGGAAGTGGTGGTGTAAGAGGAAAGAAGTAGAGGAGGAAGAAGAGGTCGAGGAGGAAGGACAGGAGGAGGAGATGGAGGACAGGATGAAGCTTCTAAAAATGACTACTTCATTGTTTGTTGAGTAGCACGTACTTATGTCATATTTATCATAACAGGGGCTGATGATCTTGCAGGTTAGAGTTTACACTATGAAATAACATAATTACACTGGAGACTTCTTTCTGGCTCGATAGAATTAATAGCCCTCAGAGCCTTCTCCATCATGATTGTCACAATACATGATGTTAATGGCCACAAGACACATCCCCCACCGGCAAGCACATGATGGATGCAGGGTTATGTTATTCCTTCTAGAACATGTCAGGAGCTGGTGGCTCAGGCCTGTAATCCTAGCTGCTGGGGAGGGCGGGGAGAGGAGAAGGTGGGAGGAGGAGCTGAGTTCACAGTTTGAGCGAGCACCAGCAGGAAAGTCTGTGAGACTCATCCCTAATTAACCAGTAAAAAGCCAGAAGTGATGGCGTGGCTCAAGCGGCAGAGTGCTAACCTTGAGAACACAAGCTCACCTAAAACAAGAAACAAAACAATTTCTATTAAGCATAAAATATTGAATTAAGGCCAGGTGCCTGTGGCTCATGTCTGTAATCCTAGCTACTCAGGAGGCTGAGATCTGAGGATTGCAGTTCAAAGCTAGCCCAGACAGGAAAGTCTGTGAGACTCTTATCTCCAATTAACCACCAGAAAGCCAGGAGTGGTGCTGTGGCTCAAGTGGTAGAGTGCCTTGAGCTGAAGAGCTCAGGCCCTACCACCGACAAAAAATTGAATTAAAGGAAGGTAAATGGCCTTCTTTAGAGACAGTTTCTTCTCTTTCAGCTAGTCTCTTCCATCTGTAAAAACTCAAACTGAATATTCCCCAGGTCAGTTAGGATCAGAGTGAACAACAGGTCCATTGAAGGTACTCTCATTAAAAAGAAGAAGAAGAAAAAAGAAAACCAACAACAATTAATAAGCATCAGTGGCTTATACCTGTAATCCTAGCTACTTTGGAGGCTGAGTTTGAAAGGATTGTGGTTTAAGGCCAGCATGGGCAGAAAAGTCTGAAAGACCCCTTCTCAACCAAGATCTAGTCATGGTGGCAGGCATCTATTATCCTATCTACCACAGGAAGACTAAAATAGGCAGATCTTGATCCAAAGACATGCCTAGAAAGAGGGAGACCCTATCTCAAAGTTAACGTGGTCAAAACAGATTGGATGTGTGGCTCAGTGGTAGAGTGTCTTACTGAGTAAGCATGTAGCTGTGAGTTCAAATCCCAATACTACTAAAAAAAGGTTAGCCAAACAGGGATATGTGAAATGTAAGAGACTGATATTTTTTTATTGTTTTTAAATTTTTACATTTATTTATTTTTTATTGTGAAAATACTGTACAGAGGGGTTACAATTACATAGGCAAGATAATGAGTACATTTCTTATCAAGCATTGTAGCCTCCTCCTTTGTTTCTCCTTCCCATCCTCCGCTCCTCCCCCCACACCCAATCCTCCTCCCCCCCCCCACCAAAGTTGTAAAGTTCGTTTTTCTACATAACGACTTGTACATCTCATTGTTGCAATGGGTCCACCTGTGTCCCTATTTAAACGATTTGTTTTTTCCCTTCCCTTCCACAAATTATACCAACATCAAATAGAGTGAAAGCAGGGGTTATACCATGGGGGAGGGACATACAAAGCAACAAAGAAATAATCTTATAAATGTGTTAGAAACAATCACCTGAAAGAAAAAGAAACATTTGAATACATATCTTAGGGTTCATTTAAGAGACTGGTATTTAAAACTAGTATTTGATACCTGGATAAGAAATTGGGCCCAGGTTCTGCTTCTATATGTTTTAAAAGAACATGGAGCACAGTAATGCCAAAAAAGCTGTGAAAAGAGGAGAGGAAAGAAGCACTCAGAGAACTTTCTATGGGAGTTGTGTGCAGAGAAACCCGTCAGTTTCGCCACCCTCATTTCTGGCCTTGATGTGCAGAACCAGGGGCTCATTTTGGACTTTTCCTTGAGGACAAAAATACCCACAAAATTCTCAGACATACAATGTAAAGCCTGGAATGTATCCCAATAGCAGGAGTTGGGATTGGGATAGGTTCTGGACACCAGGACTCTTTCAGTATACATAATCGACATTTTCTCTTCTTTGATATCACACATCTACTTCCTGAAAGAAGAAATAGAGATTCAGAGAGGCTGGAGGTCTACCAATGTTTATATAGCAAGTGAATGGCAGCACTGGGACAGAACTGAGACCCTCTAAATCCCAAGCCACTTCAGAAATTCTGAAGAAGCTACTGTCATGACCACTCATTGTAGAGGTACAGTTTCAAGATAAGAGAATAGGTTGTCTTGGAGACCATTTATAAGCAGCATTCATATCCTTATGAGCCCTGTATGATATTATTATTATTACTATTATTATCATTATTGTAAGGGTGATGTACAGAGGGATTACAGTTACATAAGTTGGGTAATGAATACATTTCTTTTTTTTTAACAGTGTCACCACTTCCATCATTTTCTCCCAGTTTTTCTCCTCCTGACTCTTTCTCCCCACAGGTTGTATAATTCATTTTCAACATAGTGTCTAGTGAGTATCACTGCTGCATTAGTTCACCCTTTGTCCCTCCATTTTTGTGCTCCCCCTTACCATCCACAAATCAGATAAACTTACATACAAGACACAAGGTACAGAAATCAAAAACAGCAACAAAGGAGGGAAAAAAAATCCCCAAACCAAAATCAAAATAACAAAAAAACTTTTGTTTCCATTTCTTGGAGTTCGTTCAATAAACATCATTTTATATGATCATACGCACATAATTATTGAGCCTTTGTGATCCTCTCCTAAGAATATCCTCCTTTGGTTTCACTGTGTGAATATTTAGAGTCCTGTTTAATTTATCATGTCCATGTGTGATTTTTTTTGTCTTCTACCACCTGGATGGTCTTTGTCAATGTGACTAGAGCCTGAGAGGGAGCACAGGATATTTAGAGGTAGATTGGGGAGGCAGCCAGCCAGGGTCCATGAATCCACCCCATCACGCTTCAGTTCTTGGCCTGCAATAGGCTACCTAGATGCTCTGTGATGTCAAATGCCCCAGAGGGAACTATGAAATATGATAAGGAAATGTACTTTGAAATATGATCATTTTTATAAAGAGTTGAGCATAACTTCTGATACAGAAAGAGCTTTATAAATGTAGGCTATTGTAATGCCTACATAGAGGACTGTCAGTAACAGATACAAATCTCCTCATTCATGACAGTAAGCTCTATAGTAAAAAGGAAAAGTGAATAGCCCACATCCACCCTACTAATGGCAAAATAAGAATTAGAATCTAATTTCTTGAAGCTGTTATTTTCTTTGAAGGCTGAAGGTTATTTTCCTCAAGTTTGACAAGCCTATAGAAGAAATTGAAAACCACCACAGGAACTTAACTAGTTTGTTCTCCTGTTTTTAAAATAGAACCCAATTAATTTACTTTTAATATTAGAATTTTTTGTGCCAGTCTTGGGACGTGGACTCAGGGCCTGGACATAGTCCCTGAGTTTTTGTGCTCAAGGCTGGCACTTACCACTTGTGGACTTATTTGTATTTTTATTTTTTGTGGCTAATTGGAGATAAGAGTCTCAGACTTTCCTGTCTGGTCTGGCTTTGAATCAGGATCCTCTGATCTCAGACTCCTGAGTAGGTAGGACAAGCATGAGCTACCAGCATCCAGCTTACAGCAACATTTTGAAAACGTTTTCTTTGCCCCCCCGCCCCTGCAAGTACATGCCCTTCGCTCTTTTTTCTCTTCTCTGTTCTCTCACTTCTTCTTTTTCTTACTATCTTGTTTTCTTCCTTCTTTGCTTTCTTCCTTTCCTTTCTGCCTTGCTATGTTCCTTTGATTCCTTCCAGCCTCAGTATGCCATTGTGTGGAGGCTCTAGAGGATGGTGATAGTGGTTTTTAGTCCTACCTTTCTCTGCCCTTGAGAGGTCAATGCTGTCACTTGCATGATTGCAATTCCAGTCACTGTGAAGCCCTGTGGCTTCATTTCCCACAATCCCCACCCAAGAGTGAAAGGAGCTTTCTGTGAGTGGACTGCAGGTAGGAGAGGAGTTGCTAGTGCAGGAGCTGTCACTGACTTCCAGTTTAGTCAGCTGCTTACAGTGGAACGTGCTCCACTCTTGGGCCATAAAACCTATGCTCTAATGTGGAATTCTACTTACTGATGCTGCACCTAAGCTGAAATCATGGCTTCTAAGATGATAGGAATGAGTCCAGTAGTAGGAAGGTAATCCTGGGGACCAGGGCCTGCCTTTCATCCTAATATACAGACCTAAGGGTTCTTTAAGTTAGAGTGAACCTCGAGGAAAACCTCAAAGTTTGTGGGAGGCTGATGTCATTCAGCCTACACCTTTGCCTGTGTGCCCTCCCCCACTCTTAAAGTCAGTGGCTGATTCTGAAATGTCATCTAGGTGACATCTCTCCACCCCTTCACTTACTAAATCCCCACAGCCAGCTCCCTGAAGATGTTTCCTGACAAGTTGGATCAGGCGATGCTGTGATGAGCTGGGACAGGAGGGGCAGACCTAATGGGACGTGAATACCAAGGATGATACATAGGATCTGACAGAGGAAGCTTTTACAGCAACATGCTTACTCTCAAACTATTGTATGCTTACAACTTATCAGAGGTCCCAGAAAGAGGAAGGAACGAGGGAGAATGTAGGAACAGCAGGAGGTTTGGTTCTTCCAGAGAGAGTTTATAATGAAAGTTTATGAAACCTTACAATGCAAACTTAGCACAGTCTCCACCATGCATTAGCAATGATATGAACTAAATAGTCATATCATTCTGGGGAGGCATAAGCATATTGCTTTCCTTGTTTCATTTCTCACCATCACAGTATTCCATGTTCAGTACTCTGATTATTCCATTGTGCACATGTGGAATTGAGGCTTAGGTAGGGTCACTAAATTTCCCACACTTGTCCTGGGCATTTTGGTAATGTCTATATGTCCTGCTGTCTATCAGCGGTACAAGAAGAAAGACAGAGGAGCCGGGAGCGAGCTGAGAGTGAGGCAGAATGTACCAGTGGTGGCCATGAAGACATGCCTGTGGAGAGGATTCTAGAAGCTGAACTTGCAGTGGAACCAAAGACAGAATCCTATGGAGACATGAACATGGAGAACTCAGTATGTGGGCTTAGAGCTCCATCCGTCTTCCATTTCTTGGTTGGGGCTGGAGATGGGGGGGGGGGGGAGAATGTATTTGGAGTCCTAGAATCTGTCTCTCACCATTGTTTGTTCCATTTTATTCAGACAAATGACCCTGTTACCAACATATGCCATGCTGCTGATAAGCAGCTTTTCACCCTTGTTGAATGGGCCAAGCGCATTCCTCATTTCTCTGACCTCACCTTGGAGGACCAGGTTATTCTGCTACGGGCAGGTAAACCATATCAGGTTCTTTTGTTCTTGGGAACTATCCTCTATGCTGCCATTTTGAAATTACCATTGGGATTCTACAATAAGCAATTGAATGGAGCTGAAACCCAGCTGAGCTGTGGAGCATGTCAACAATGATCACTCTCTCTGAAGAAGGGTGTTCTTTTTTATTTTACTTGTACTCTCTTTCATTTGGATGGTTCCCTCCTCCCCCAAAAATCTTTCATTGCCAAATAAGCCATTGTTTTGTTTGTTCCTGGAGGAGTGGGATTCTTTCCATGCAAACATGACACTTTTGCATTATAATTTGCATTGAATTTTCAAAGACTTTTAAATCATTTTCATTGAAGATAATTTGAAGCAGGGCTTTGTTATCATAGCAAAATTGGCAAATGGATAGAGTTCCATCTCACAGGTAGGATAAGAAAGCCAGAGACTTTCTCAGGCTTATCCTATAGAGACTTCAAGATCTCTTCCAATATTAAGAGTGTATGTGCTACATTCCCTCTTGCCTCTCATATGCAGTCTGTTGACATCAGCCGTATCTCCTCTCCATCACTGGGGAAATTTCATGAAGCTTGGCTGAGCGGTGGGAACCAGTTCACTCATTCATTCCCATTAGCTGAGTCAACTGGATATCGACTGAAAGCTGTTTACCACACTGGGTGTTACTGTAACACCAAAGAAAGAAAACTAGGTTGTCAGGTCCTGGGGACAGAGCTTCAGGGAGTGTTCGCTTTATCCACCATGGCAGCTAATATAGTAACTATTAGCTGGCAAAATTTCAATCTGTATTTGTTGACTGGTGAGGAAAAGAAAAAGTCCTTGTCCTCAAGCTGTCATTTTGGTCTATATCAGAGACACTGGGAGATGGATAGCAAAGTCAGGTTTCTTCTTTGTTTCTGTGTTTTCTTGAGCAAAGGTCTTAACCACCTTAGATTTCCAATTCTGCCTTTATTCCATGAGCTAACAAACATACCTTGGATGGAGAATAATGAAGCAGGAATGAAGTGGGTGTTTTCCCTCAAGGCCTGCTCTCTCTGCTCACAGGGTGGAATGAACTGCTGATTGCCTCCTTCTCCCACCGCTCAGTCTCTGTGCAGGATGGCATCCTGCTGGCCACAGGTCTCCATGTCCATCGAAGCAGTGCTCACAGCGCTGGAGTGGGCTCCATCTTTGACAGGTGTCTCCCTTATGCTTTCAGTGTGTGTGTGTGTGTGTGTGTGTGTGTGTGTGTGTGTGTGTGTGTGTGTGTGTGTCGGGGTGGGGGGAGAGGATGAATTCATATGGGGTCATATACCTGTAAGAAAGACTGGGATGGAGGACAGGCAGCCTCAACAGATGCATGTGACTATGTAGAGACCCTTAAGCACATGAAACATACACTTGAGGAAGAAGAAAGGGATTAAAAGAAAGACTGAGACTACAATAAAATGGATACAGTCAGAGGCCAGTATCATTGGTGGGAAAATGGAAGAGCCTGTTTATCCTGTTTTTCTAAAGAGGAGAGTGGATGATTGACATCATCTAGTAAACTCGGGATAGGGAAATGAAATGCTTATCCTGGGGGACAAGAATAAGAGAAAGATTCCACATGTATCTTCAAGAGATTGAGCAAGGTAGGCTGAGGTTTATAGTGGAGTCTGTAAATCCCTGGGGGAGGTCTATAACAGGACTACACCCCTGTCAATCAAACAGTGACACCTGGACAGAGGTTCCATGCTTTCCATGGTGCCAAAGGAAAATGAGTAGATTAGTGGTTTGGAGGTGAGAAAATAGAGAGCTGAGAAAGTTGAAAATAGTTTGTCCAGTTCCCAGGCCTCAGGGTTCCTTTCTTCCTCCATCATAAATGGTCCTTTGGGGGTCACATTCATGACCATGTAAGGGATGTCTACTTCTTCCCTGTTTTTTCTCATACTGGCTTCCAACATGATCTTTAAAACTTGCCCTATTGCTGAATGTTGTCCCCTTGTGGTTCTTGTAGACTTTCAGTGTACTAGCCTTGCATTGTTCATTGCATTTCTCATTTCCATGTCTCCCAAGGTGCCATTTTGCCTCCTGCTTGCAATGCATTGCTTCCTCCTTACTGTGCCCTTGAACTTGGCTCATGGCAGTTCTTTCACTGGGCTTTGCTCTTGTATCTGTGCCTGTTTCTTTAGTCAAACTGCACTCTCCTCGAGATGAGGGCTGCGTCTTATTCCTGTCTGTACCCCTAATACCTGAAGCACCATCTGGAAAGTAGGGTGGTTCCATAGCAAGTGTCAGTAAAATCCATTTGTTGGCTCATTTCTTGGAATTTATGCTTCTCTCCCTACCTGTCCCTGTTTTTTTGTGAACAGAGTTCTAACTGAGCTGGTTTCCAAGATGAAAGACATGCAGATGGATAAGTCGGAGCTGGGCTGCCTGCGAGCCATCGTGCTGTTTAACCCAGGTGATTTTGTTTAATCCCAGTGGCAGTTTATCCCTCCTCCAAAACTGGCCTCCAGGGTTCTGACGATTTTTTTTTGGCTCTCTTGCTTGGCTGAGAGATATAGAGAGAGCAAGCAAGACCAGAAATCCAGAAGAGATCATTCTTTATTTTTGGTGAGACTGGGGTTTGAACTCAGAGACTTACAAATGGGCTACCACTGGAGCCACACTTCCAGCCCCAAGTGTCAACCTGTAATGGCGTTTACTCTAGAGTGGTCTTGAAAATGTCTGAGCCAAGCATGAAGTATGCGTAGTTGGAGGCAGCTGGGGAAGAAGAGAAATAACAGTGAGCACCATGGTAGTGAAGGAGGTGGTAGAAAGTGGTCAGATGCTGGGTATATTTCTAGGCAAAGCCACAGGGATCTGCTAATGGATCTGCTAATGGATGTAGGCTGTGAAAGAAAAGCAGGGGTCAAACATAACTCAGGATTGTTTTCTTTCCTGAACCATTGGGCAAATGGAATCCTCATTTACTGAGATTGGGAAAACTCCAGGGAAAGCAAGTTCTAACCGTGGGCGAATGAATCATGATACTGTGTTTGAGCAAAATTCAGAGATGATAGATACTCAGACAGCAGATATATAACAAGCAGTAGGGGCTGCATGGGAGAATCCAGGAACATAGAGATGTGAGAGCCATAGCCTCTTCCTGGCATGGAAACTCCTGAGCCTGGAGGTAAGGTCACCTGAGGAGAAAGTAGGGATGGCAGAGAAGAGGGCAGGGACTGAAGCCCCCCCCCCCCCCCCCAGCCATGCTGACTCTTGAAATCAGAGGGACAAGGAAAAGTTGCAAAGGAGCTTGATCAAGAGAGGTTCTTCAGTAGACAAGGAGAGACCAGAGAGGGGCATTCTGGACATTCAGGGAGGAATGGATTTCAAGAAGGAAAAGTGATCAGCTTCATCAGATATTGCTATGGATCAGAAAGACTCGTCTTCACAATTAGGAGAGTAACTTGTGCCCATACTGCATCTTCTGAAGGAGGGAGTGTTTGGTGCTTGGTTCAGGGCACATGCAGATTCATTCTTTGTGCTCACCTCATCACACAGGAGACACTGAGGAAATGTGTGACAAGAGTACTTCTAGAACTGCCTGAATAAAGTAAAATTCTCCTCCTTGGAGACGGTGGCAGGCACACTTGACTATTAACAATGAAAAGTGTTACTCCAAAAGTTGATTTCCCAATTCTCCCCAGTCGGATCTCTCCTAACTATGGGAGGTGGCCGGTATGGTGGGGACATGCATGGAGGTCCTACTGAGTTGCCAAGCAGAGACGAAATCTTTTTCAGATGCCAAGGGTCTATCCAACCCTTCAGAGGTGGAGACTCTGCGGGAGAAGGTTTACGCCACCCTGGAAGCCTACACCAAGCAGAAGTATCCAGAACAACCAGGCAGGTGAGAGAGTACTGTGAGGGTAATAATAGCTGAAATGACTCCTCCCTATTACTGAGCCTACTGTGTAACAGGCACTGTTTAGATGTTTCTAGATGTTACATAGATCTTACTAAACAAGGCAGTAAGCCAGGCACTGGTGGCTCACGTCTAAAATTCTAACCAAGTCAGGAGGCTGAGATCTGAGGATTGAGGTTCCAAGCCAACCTAGGTAGAAAAGTACATGAGACTTTTATCTCCAAGAAGGCAGAAGTAAAGGTTTGGCTTAAGTGGTTAAGCACCAGCACTGAGTGAAGAAGCCAAGCTAGGGTATAAGGTCCTAAGTTCAAGCCCTACTACCAGCACAGACAGACAGACGGACAGACAGACAGACAGACAGACAGACAGACAGACAGACAGACACACACACACACACACACACACACACACACACACACACACACACACACATGAATGCTAACTCCATGATTTAGTGCTCCAGAATAAGCACTTGAAGTAGTAACAAGGAAAAATCTAGTAACCCCAAATCTGTGGGCTCACAGTCACAGAATCCCCAGATTCTGCAGCTCACTTTTAGTTAGTTGTTTCTGTTACCAGCAGTCAAACACAATCTGAAAACATTAAATAGAAAGTCCCAGAAATAAATAATTCATCAGTTTTAAATGACTTTAAATTACACTAATTGTTGCAATTGTTTCGATGTTTGTTTTTAAATTTGCTTATTACTGCTATTAATCTCTCACTATGTCTAATTTATGAATTAAACTTTACCTTAGCTGTGTGTGTGTATGCACACACACTATATATATGTATATATATACTTGTATATATATGAAAACCTACATATGAGTTTTTCAGGAGGGGTACAGCGATAAGGAGGGTCTATAGTATACAACTCTAAATATTAGGCAAACCAATGGTCAATGTGAGAATCTTTTTCCATTCTAACAAGCAACAGAGGCTCAGCGAGGAGCAGTGACCAGTGTAAGAAGGTAAATCTGGTCTGTGGTGGAGGTGAAATGTGGACCAGGCCAGCTATGATTTCAAAGAGCAGTGTGATATGACCGCATTGCTGTATGGTGTGCCCCATGGAAATCCCATGCAGTAAGGCAGGCTTTGTGAGCCAGGAGACTCCTAGGGATCTGTCTCTCTGGCCTAGCTAATCTATTTACCAATCTAGCTACTCCGGAGTCATTTATATAAATCTTGTTTCTTTTCCTTTCTTTTTTTTTTAAATCTTTAAGTAGTTGTACAAAGTAGTTTATGAATACAGTAAATCTTGATCAATGTCACCCCTTTCAACATTCTCACCCATCCCTCCCCTACCCACCCCTTCCCTCACTTTCTTGATTTTTTTTCTTGAGTTTTTTAGGACATACATTCTCCCCCTCTTCTCCTTTTCATTCATCTACCACGTTCCCCTGACCCTTTCCCACCCCTTTCGAGTATCCACTTCCTGGTGTTTATTTTCTTGCAAGTTGCACTAAACAAAAAACTTTCCCTCCCTTCAGACCCTAGTTAAAATGAGGTGGTCTTCAATCCCAGAAAACTAGAAGTGAAACTGAAAGACCGTTAGTTTTTTTGTCTTTCAGAATAAATTTTACAGCACATTCTCAATGGTGACTTGTAATCCTCTGTGATGTCTAAATTCCATTTCGTTATTTGTTCTGGATCACAAATCAATGTATTGGAAAGAAGTTGGGTCGTGTTGGAGCCTGTAAAGAAATCCAAGCTGAGTGGGTTTCAGTTCTTTGGTGCAATGAATGAGTAAACAGGTTACTACATTAGAGGCTAAGCTGTAATAATAGACCTAACAATAGTCAGTAATTTAGCGTCATTAGAGATTTTCTTTCTCATTCATTAATTTGGGTGGCCAATCATTTTCAAGGACACAGCTCTCTTCCACATGGTCAGTTGGGCACATAGACTCCTTCCTTCTTGTAGTTCTGTCAAGACCCAGAGCCACATTGTGGTTTGTATCCAGGTGATGGAGGAGGAAAAGGTGCAGGAGCAGACAGGGGTGGCAGGAGTGGGGTGTTAGGCTATGGGAGGGAGACATAGTTCCTAAACAGCCCTCATCACTCACTCACTGCCACTGGCAAAGCTTAGTCACAGGCATTGTGTCTCTGAGGTCAAAGAGGAAGGAGCCAGGGGAGCTTAGTAACTACCTGGCAGTCTCTCCATCTGCACCAGGTATCAAGGGCTTTGGACAGCAGTACACAGTACCTGAAAGTCCTAGTTTGGACTTTCTCTGGAATCTTCCAGCTTTAAAGCAACATCAGATGGGTTTCTAGTGCACGTATTGTAAGCAGAGCATACTATCCTTTTTCTGGAACTGTGGTTCTAGGTCCTGGCTATTCATCTTTAAATAAAACTCAATGTTTTTACCAATAGATGTGGCTCAGTGGTAAAGAACTTTCCCAGTGTGTATGTGGTCCAGGGTTTGATCCTCAGAAAGGTAAAACAAAAACTAAAGCAACAATCCCCCATCCCTGTTTATAAGTGCAATGCCTGCTTTGGTAGAAAAACAAGAGTCATTCCTTAAAAACCAGATAATAAAATTTGATAATATTTGGGTATATTTTGTTCCAATTTCCTATGTGTCTATGTATATATATATGCATATATGTGTGTGCATATATATTTATATGTGTATATGTATATATGGCGTATCTATGTATACATAAAATATGTATTCACATGTATGAAAGTATATAATTTGGTGTATTTTTATCCTTTAGACATTCAAAGAATTTTTAGTAAAAATACATAATCATTTTCCATAGTTTTGTAAAGCGTTGCAATGTGGATTTATTTTTATGTACTCAGTCATTGCGCTGTGATTGGCCGCTAGGCTGTTTCTACATATCACTTTAAAGAAATCTTTGGAATTTGACTCTTTCTGAAGAAGGGCTGCCAGGGCCTGGGCTTCCTCCTGACGCTGGGTGGAGACGCCAGTCCTTATTGCTGAAGCTCAGGGAGTTGGCAGAGCATTTCTTATAAGCAGGAAAAAAAATCAGCAACCATTTTCTTTGTTTTGGTTTTTGTTTTGTCATGCTGGGGATTACAACCAAATGTTTCACTGCAGCTGCACCCCAGCCCCTGTACCCCATCCCTGGGCTTGTCTAGCACAACATGGACAGAGGGTGATTACTGTGTCTCAAGTTTGTGGGAGGCTCAGAGGCACATCAGGGTGTCACTTGGCTCACCCAGGCAGGTCAGTCACCCAGCCAGGAAGGCTGCTCACCTCTGGCTTGCAGAGACTGGTTATAGTGAATGAATCCTCACGCTGCCAGGTGAAGCCATTTTCTCAGTGGTGGAGTGCTGCCACTCAGTGGAAATTCTCTGGAAATGCAATTCATGGTGTCAATCTCTTTGGGGAGGAAAAAAAAAAAGCAGAAATCAAAAGTCAACAGGGTGCACAACTCACACACATTCTCTTGTACACACGGCAAATACCTTCAAAGGCCATGAGTCTCCCGTACAGCCAACATATAGGCAAGCAATGGCAGTCCCATGAGTCTGCAGATTAGTGGATGCTTTCTTCCCCTGATCTTAATTCTGAAATCCAGGACAGGTAGCGAAGAGATGAACACATCAAGTTAGTTAGCATTTTGCATATTGGAACACAGACATTTGAATAGTTAAAATAAAAAATTGTCAGAGTCAATCTTTTCACTTTATATATAATTGTTTTTTGTCAGTACTGGGCTTTGAACATTTGCTTTAATACCTGAACCACACCTCTAGCCCTTTTTGTTTTAGTTATCTTTCACATGGGTCTCTCACTTTTGCCCCAGCTAGCTTCAGACAATTATCCTCCTACATATGTTTCTTGCCTAGCTAGGATTACAAATTTGCATGCCTGGGTTGTTTGCTGAGATGGAGCCTTGATAATTCTTGGTCAGAGATGGCCTTAAACAGTAATCCTTTTGATTTATACCGCCTGAGTATCTGGAAATACAGATGTGAGTCAACATGCCTGGCTCTAACTTTGTACTTTGTAGGGAGGCCCTTTTCTTTGATGAATTCCATATACTACTTCATTGGCAGATTGGTAGGATGGCAAAATGCTGTCAGGAGCTCAGCTTCCTTCGTTGGGAACTGTCCCTTGGCCACAGGTGTCACTCTAGGTGGCATTGCTCAGATGCATCCTAGTGCTTTATCATTAAGTTTGTTTGTCTCCCTTCTCTTACCTCCCCCCACCCAATTCTAGGGCTTGAACAGCCTGTATGCTGTCCCTGAGCCTCTTTGTTCCACTTTCGTGCCCAGGTTGGCTTTGAACTGTGATCATCAGACCTCAGCCTGAGTAGCTAGGATTACAGGCATGAGCTATTGGTGCCCAGATGCTTTGAAGTTTCATGTTAGCATTTGCATAGACTTTCAGCTTTTCCATGTAGAAAAAAACAATGATTCCTACTTTTGTATGTGGTCAAGTTTTTCTTCCATGGTTACATTTTGAAATGTCATGTGGCATGAATATCTAAGTACACACACTGAAATTCCAATATCTATTTTTTTTAATGAAATAATGGTTCAACTATCAGTAAAGATCCTGGTCTCCTCAGAAATCTCTGATGTAAGGTGTGAAAACTAATGTGACTTTGGTCCCTGCACTTTTTATTGAAGGTTGTGAGTAGAATGACGATCTCTAGTAGCATTCATAACACTAGAAATGAGCTTCACTGGCACGGAAGGATTTTGAGAGACACAGAGAGCTATACAGGCAAAGTGAAGACTTTCACAAAGCTGGGGTCTAACAATGGGCACACATAGACAAATTCTTCCCCAGGCTGGTTGCTCTTCCTTTCGTGGACCTCATAATGAATATCCTCACCTATAGAAAAGTGTATGAAGCATGGATATGTGTATGCTTGTGCCAGTCTGTGTCTTCATGATGTAACCCTGTGTGAGTGTGTCTGCATGGGAGTGTACACACATGTATGTGCAAAAGCAGCCAGGACATGTTGCAAGCACAAGTATGAGGGTATATGAGAGAGTTGAGTCTGGGGCTGAATAGCACACAAGTAAGGCGCATGGGAGGGTAACACAAGAATCTGCGTGTCCATGTTCATGCAAGTGTGTGAATTATCTCCCCACATAGATGTTAGGACCTTCAGCAGCAGACCTTCTTTCCTCTCCCATCTCTTTGAAACTTATAGAAAGTGCAGACAAAGAAGCTGAGTAACAACTCGTTAAAAAATTGAAAATAGATGGGTGCTGGTGGCTCAGGCCTGTCATCCTAGTTTCTCAGGAGGTGGAGATCTGAGGATCACAGTTCAAAGCCAGCCCACGTAGGAAAGTCCAGGAGACTCTTATCTCCAATTAACCACCAGAAAACTGGAAGTAGAGCTGTGGCTCGAAGTGGTGGAATGCTAGCTTTGAGTAAAAAGAGCTTAGGGACAATGCCCAGGTCCTGAATTCATGACTGACCAAAACACCAAAATTGAAAACAAAAAAAAAATATGTTGATAGAGCAATCTGAAATCATGTAGCCTAAAGCTACTGCACCCTGTGGAGAAGAGTGACCACTCCTGGGATCAGGACTGATGAGCAGTTCTCAGTCACTTTTGTATCCTCAGAACCTGTGGTGGGATGCCTGGCAAGTAGTAGGTACTCAAGCATGCTCATCTAGTGCTTGTGTCTGCCATGGACCCAGCACACCCACAAACCATGCCCTGTTCCAATGGCTTCTGCTAATCTCAGCAGAAACTCTGGGGAACCCAGGGAATGTGCAGGTCACCAACAGGGAAGTGTTGGCCCTGAGGGTACCATCAGTCACCTTATTCTCCTCCACCACCATGAATAACATGGAGGGAGGTGATTTCC
This sequence comes from Dipodomys spectabilis, assembly GCF_019054845.1. Lineage (NCBI taxonomy): Eukaryota > Metazoa > Chordata > Mammalia > Rodentia > Heteromyidae > Dipodomys > Dipodomys spectabilis. Next base: position 2,914,446 of record NW_024870713.1, read on the forward strand.
CAAGATTCCCCAGAGGTCAGAGGTTCCCCCTTCTCCTTTAAGACTAACTGACCCTTTTGCCTGATTCTGAGGCTCCCTAAGATGAAATCTCCTACAATTCTCATTGCCAGGTTTTCTCGCACACATACATCCTCCCCTCCAGCTTGCTGCCTGCTCTCCCTGGTCAGCCATGCCCCCCTGATTTCCCTGCAGGTTTGCCAAGCTGCTGTTGCGCCTTCCTGCTCTGCGCTCCATTGGTCTGAAATGCCTGGAACACCTCTTCTTCTTCAAGCTCATTGGGGACACCCCCATCGATACCTTCCTCATGGAGATGCTGGAGACCCCGCTGCAGATCACCTGAACCCCACCAGTCACAGCCTCCTCACTGGGGATGTCCCCTGCAGATGCGTGTGGAGCCCACCCTGCACATCCCTTCACCCCCCGCTGACCTCTCCCTGTTCCTAAAATGTGATGCTCATAATAAAGCCAACCTTTCTACATGCGAGACTTTTATAGGTGGAGTTTTGTATAGATGGGGAAGGTCATCCTTCTTTGCTATCTTAAGGGGCTGAGGTCTTTCTGGAAGTTCTTGAGAAAAGTAACCAAGCCTCTGTACATATCACTGGGTTAAATTATTTTTTCACTTGTCATGGAAAAGCAAACAAAGAGAAAATAAAAGAATCAATGTGATATTGGCACTGTTTGGAGCACTGGTGTGTTATTGTCTTGCTGGAAGTTCTCTGGGTGGTGGGAGGGAGCAGGAGGTTTTGGTAGGGACTGGGCCCCCCAGGGAGATTGCACATCCAGAGCTGCAGCCTGGGTCTAAGCCGGGCTTCCAGCAGCAGGGTATCAGCTACTTGGGGGCTAGGCACAGCCAGCTTTGCCTTCTGGAGTCCCCTGGGGAAACCAGAAAAATATTGCCTTTCAGAGGCAACTTGGATTCTTGTTTTCCTCTTTTCCCTTAAGAATAATGAACAGAAGGAGCCTTGATCTGATTGGGGGCAATTGTGTATCAGGCCCCCCCCAAAAAGATGTCTTGAGAAGTTGATGGAAGATCATGGGAGTTGGTGAAAGGTGGTTACAAAGGAGTAGGTTCTCTGTCATTACCAGCAATAGAGGAAAGACAAAAACACCCGAGTTTCTTTCCCATTGTTACCAAGCCCTACCTAGCCTGTTTTTGTAAGGGAAAGAAGGAAATGTCTGCCAGCCTTAGGCTCTCCAGGTTACCTAGGGGTTGCTAATCAGCACAATGAGCTCCTTGAAGGAGGATACTGGCCTTCTATCGCCAGCCTATGTGGCCCATTGTTTCTAAGGCACCATTCAGCCATGGGCAGAAGTAGGGCTTAGGATATCTATATATCTGTCTGTCTGTCTGTCTATGTATGACTTACAGAGCCATATAAGTATACAACCTGAACCACTGTCCAAAGCAATCCAGCTTTCCTTCTCTGCACCAGCAGAATCTAGCCCAGCATCTGATGCGCAGTGAGCACTCAGGGATGTGTATTGTTGTGATGGCCTTCACATATCTGAAGGGAACTCTCTCGTGGCATTGTGGATGGCAGTGGCCTCATCCTCCAACAGCAACCTGACCCCTCAGAAACTCTTGGGCTAAGTCATGCTTTCAAATCCATCTGTCAGCCTGGCATGGTGGCATATGTGCTTGGAAGGCTGAGGTAGAGAATCACAAGTTCAAGGCAAGCCTGGGCTATATAGGAAGACCCAGTCTGGGGATAGGAAGTCCATCTCTCAGTGGTCACACAATTGTGGGCCCCTTGAGGGTTCCCTTAGCCTTGGAGCAGAAACAATAAATGCGACTTTAGTTTGCGCCTTCCCATTGTTATCTGCATTGCCGTGAATCAATGAAAATGGTTGGACTACAGTTTCCCTGTATGCCTCCTGACCTCTGCCCTGCCAGCACAGATCACCCAACACATTTAACTGCTTTGGCTGTAATAGGGACCTGCTTCCTGCCACTGAGGTAACCTGAATCCCTTTCTGATCCTTGTTCTCGAATCCCGGTTCTTGCTTGCAGTACAGTTCAGGTTGACTGAGGCCCAGAACTTCTACCAGAGACTTTCAAGCTGCATGGAAGCCAGGCTGGCCTGTCTTCACAGGCTGGTCCCATGACTCCAGACTGGCTTCCTTAAAACTCAGGGTGAGCAACTGAGAGGATATATAGGCCTAGCTGGCAGGGTTTGCTGGGCCCCAACAGCTAGGCCAGCACCTCAGAAGCAAGAGCCTTCCTCTCTCAGCACACCTCATTCCAGGCAGCGTGGACTCCATGGAGACAACTCTGATCTATGATTCCTGAATCCCATGGCTCGAATTACACAGGAAACCTGAAAGGGGCCATCTTCATCTATGGTGTTCTTGACGAACGTGGGCCATGGCTCCAAGAAAAGAAGCCTCAGGATCCTGGGTTTAGCTGGAGCCTAGCCACAGAGCTGCCCACTGGTGGCCTTGTGTTTGGGTAGAAGCTGTTCGACCTCCCTGGCTCTCATTCCCTTCCTTAAGTTGCAAAAGTCAGGTAATTGTACCTTGTAAAAATAGAGGCAAAGGTTAGAGAGGCCAGGTTGAGAGCTTGGTGCTTTGGTATAGAACATTCTTAGGTCCGAGTTCTGCCTTGGCTGTTCTTGATGGACTTAAACCTGCTGTGCTTCCCCTGAGTAATCTGTGAAATGGTACATCTGTACCCACACCACAGCATTGTCAGCAGGATCACTTCAGTTGCAAGAGCAAAGCTCTTAGCACAGTGACTGACAAAGAAAATAGGCCAGGCACCGGTGGCTCATGCCTGTAATCCTAGCTCCTCAGGAGGCTAAGATCTGAGAATCACGGTTCAAAGCCAGCTCAGGCAGGAGACTCCGTGAGATTCTTATCTCCAGTTTACCACTAGAAAACCAGAAGTGGCACTATGGCTCAAGGTAGAGCACCTGCTTTGAACTGAAGAGTGCAGGGACAGCACCCAGGCCCAGAGTTCAAGCCTCATGACCGGAAAAAAAAAAAATAGGAGGCTGGGAATGTGGCTTAGTGGTAGAGTGCTTGCCTAGCAAGCATGAAGCCCTGGATTCAATTCCTCAGTACCACATAAACAGAAAAAGCCCAAAGTAGCCCTGTGGCTCAAGTGGTAGAGTGCTAACCTTGAGCAAAAGAAGCTCAGGGACAGACCATGAGTTCAAGTAGTTCAAACTGGCAAGAAAAAAAAAGAACATAGAAAAAAGTATATTACCCTTTTTCTGCTGAAGAGTGATATTGTAATTAAAACATGATTTTGTAATTTTAAGCTACTGGAATCTTCTATTCAACAACCTGTCCTGGTTTGTCTAGTGAATCATCCAAGGTATCAAAACAGTTCTTGGTTTAGCTAGGTGTTGGTGGCTCATAATCTTAAGCTACTCAGAAGGCTGAAATCTAAGGACTGTGGTCCAAAGCCAGCCCAAGCAGGAAAGTCAGTGAGACTCTTATCTCCAATGAGCCACTCCCAGAGTGGAGTGGTGGTTCAAAGTAGTAGAGCACTACCCTTGGGCACAAAAAGCTTAGGGACAGTACCCAGGCCCCAAGATCAAGCTTCAGGACTGGCACATGTACACACATGCATATACACATGTGTATGTGTCCATGCACACACACTGTTTCGGGGGTGTGGTTTGGATTTACTGCTTCTATTTAGGTTGTGTCTCCATGAGTCAGTGATGGTAATGGAAATGCTTTGTACAAGCTGTGAGGACCATGCATGGACACGGGACTCAGACCTGTGGATGTGTCTTCGCAGCCAGATTAGAGCAAGCTAGTTCAGGGAGGCACCTTGCGCTGGTTACAAACAAGGGTTCGGAACTGCCCAGCTGGTCTTGATTAAAACATCTGAATGCTGGATAACCTTAGCCTGCTGACTTAACCTCATAAATCTTAGTTTTCAACTTTGTAAATGGGGAATAATTAAGGTGCTTATTCCTGGAGCTTGTTGAGCCAATTAAAGGAAATAATCAATGAAAGATACACCGCTCATGCTCAGCCCATGAGAAGCTCTCAATTAATTTTACTGCAATATCTATTCCAAATATTTTTTTCTAAGGGATTCCTGTTCTGAAAAGAAAGTGCTAGATTTGGGAAAACCTCTTTCCTAGAGCTAACTTGTTCTTATCACCACCCTTACCTGAGAACTTCCTACACCCTAGTCTCTGTCCTTCATGGTAACAATCCACCAGAAGCACATGGAAATTACATGAAATAAATGCACAGTAGCATTTTGTATACCACTGAGGATGATTAAAAAGATGTCACATGTATAACAAATATTTCTTGGCCGTCCCCATTTCTTTGCATTATCAGTCAGGGAAATTAACAGAATGACATTCAGTTATCATTTTATATTACTTCCTTACTGAAAATTGTTCAGTGGCTTACTTCTGTCTATTGACCAGTTTCACCAGGAGCCTAGAAAAGATCAATTCAACTTACTGGTGCATCAAATTTGGTACCTAATTTTCAGCTATGCTAATCACGTGTCTACAAAAGAAAAATAGTATGTTGGGAAGATCATCAGATATATTTGACTTTATATTTGGCCCTGAGAATTTAGAGTACCATGCTTGTCATGTTATATAACATATTTATGAGTCATTTTCTGAGAAAATTCCTTTTTTATTTTCAATCTAATAATGAAGATGTATACATTCTGGATATTATAAGAAAGTGTTTTTAAAGTATTAACACATATTTACAAATATGTTGAAAGGAATGCAGGCTCAAAATGCTAAGGAGATGTTGGAAGAGAAGAAAGACATGTGTGTGTGTGTGTGTGTGTGTGTGTGTGTGTGTGTGTGTGTGTGTGTGTGTGTGCTACTCTCAGATCAAGCAATTAATTTCCTGGCTGATAAGGCTGTATTATTTTTTGTGGGTCATGGGGCCTTAACTCTGGGCCTGGGCACTGTCTCTCAGTTCTTCAGCTCAAGGCTAGCGCTCTACCACTGTGGTTAATACTATTTCTGGCTTTTTCTGCTTATGTGGTACTGAGGAATCGAACCCAGGGTCTCTTGCATGCAAGGCAAGCGCTCTACCACTGAGTCACCTTCCCAGTCCCTGTTTTGTTTCTTATTTTTTGGAGGTATTATTGTTTTTAAAGCTGGAGGAGTTATGCATGGTTGCTCATAAGCTCAAGTTTTCTTCCAAACAACCACTGCTACAACAGGTTCAAACTGTATAGAGCCAGGGCAGAGCAACAGCCACTGAATATTGAGAAACAGGATCCTTAAAGTATATGATACAAGAGGGCTTTGTTGTTGTTTTCTTTTCTTTTCTTTTTTATAGTGTACTGTTTGCAGTTATTTCTTTTGTCTTTCCTTTTTTTCTCTCCTCTAATTTATTCCCTATGGTCACTGTTTCTAATTTCCGTGCCCTATGTTTTGTATATAAGCTTATCTGATTTGAGGAAGTAAAGGGGAATCACAGAATGGCAGGACAAAGGGCAAACCAATGCAATAGTGCTACTCACTAGACACTGTGCTGGAAATGAACTTTACAACTTGAGGGGGATGGGGAGTGAAAGTGGGAGGCAACAACGGAGAAGGTAACACTGTAGAAAAAGAAATGTACTCATTGCCTTACTTATGTAACATAACCCCTTTGTATATCATCCTTACAATAAAATAAAATTAAAAAAAAAACAAAACACGTTTTCCGGACCCATCTGCCTCTTCCCAGACACAGGTGCTAACATCTGAAGACAGGCATCTTTGATTGTGGGGATCAGGGCAGTTGTTTTGGGGTAGAAACCAGGGGTACTGCTCACCACTGCCAGTGCACAGCCTGACAACCAAGGAGGAGCTGCTTCAAATGTCAGAAGTAATGGAAGGCACCATCTAAGAGGGTTTCCCTATTGCTTTGGAATTTTCACTGCAGCCCAAGGTGGGGCCAGGCGGTCCTTTGTAAAGAGGAGATATGTCCATCAAGAACTTGTGATAGTAGATGAGGTGGATGACTAGAATCTCCAGAAGGGACAAAGCCTAAGCACATGGCCCCTCAAGACAAGGGGTCCCTGCAGCCAAAGGCTGTAGCATGTCAAACACGAGTTCCTGAGAGCATTCCCCCACCACATCTGGTTCTTTGTGCTACAAGATTTTCATGGGGCATCATGAACAACTTGCCACATGTCCCCAAGAAGTTCTTAAGAACTTCTCTTTTTTTTCTCACCCTTCTTTGAAGGCCTAATTCCCTAGTGGGTAGAAGAAAGGAAGACCGCCAAAGAGAAAAGAAGGGAAAGAAGGCAGAAGAAAAGTCATAGATTTGACCACTCACTTTGGGCGGGACTGGATCTTTTTAATGACCAAAAGGTGCTGTTTTGAGGTTCTCCCTAGGTACCGATAACAGTAAAGAATGGAAATATCATAGGACTGGTTTGAAGGCCGTGGCTGAATGAAAGTCTTGGAATGCTTCAGCAAACTGGGGTCCCAAGCAGGCCTCTCCTTGGCTTTGCCTTCTCTGACCACCAGCATGGTGACACCATTCCCACTTCCCACTCCTCCACCATCATCATCCCCAAAGCATCAGCTCCAATGACTGCTTTTGCCTTTAAGATAAGCCCAGATAGCTAGGTCAAGGTAGAGCCAAGGTAGCTAGGTCCCCTTTATCTCTTTCTTCACATGTTTCCAGCACAGTCACATCAGCCAGCAGAGCTATTTCCCAAATGACCAGCTATCTGTGTTTGCTCAGCCCTCCTTCTCTGTCTGGCATCTTCATTAGCGGCAATCTATCAGGTTCTACTCATCCTTTGAGGCTATCCGTATTGCCACAGCTCTATGGAGCTGTTCCTGATCTTTCCATTCCTGTTCCTGATCTTCCCATTCCTGATCTTTCCATTCCATTTTCTGATTATCTTGTGGTTCCATTTGAACACACGGTGAGTTACAGCAATAACTAGTTACATATTCTATCAACTGATTTGTAAAGTCCTTGAGCACAGAGATCATGTTTGACACAACTGTTTCCACAAGGACTCTGAGAGTGCCTAGCCCAACGTTGGGCATTCAGTAAATATTTAGAATAGTTAATATGGCTGATCTCATCCTCAACAGTCGGAAGCCCACAGCAAGCCCAGGAGCTTCACTGTGGAACCAAGAGCCAGAAAAACCAGGCTGTTAACAGAAGATCAAAGGTTTCCCTTTGCCTGCTAAATTACTTTTCATGAGTATGACAGGCCGCCACTGCAGAAGTAAAAGCATGTTCTTTGTCTTCAGGGAGTTTATACATTTTAAAAAAATGCACAAGGATGAAGAACAACAGAAAGCTTAATAAAAGCTAATGACACTTCAGTTTATAAAGCGCATCAAAAAATCTGGGATTATAATCTGGACTTGAGGAGTAAGTGGGGAGCTGTGGTTCTCTATTCTCTTGCTTTTAATGGACACATGGTCTTTGTACATATTTATAAGACACCCATTCCAAAGATGAAGAAACGAAGACTGTGGAGATCCCATGCTGGTCCCAGAACACACGTGGGGGTCAGTATGAGGACTCGGCTACTCTCCAAGCAGCTGCAGAACAAGTCCCACAGAAGGCAGAGACCTCTGCCTTTCTGTTCTGTGCCCCAGGAAGACTTGCCACCCAACAAACTGTTCTATACCAGCAGCAAATAGAAAATAATAGGGAAGTGTGTTTTGTTTTTTAAAATCATCATGGAACTTGAACAAACCAAGCAGCCAACATTTCCTTCAGGAGTTCCCCCTGCATTACCACCCCCCTTCCCCCCCGGATGTTTTCTTTGGCTAGTTCTCTTTTAGGTTTTGTCTAAAGAGCTAGTGTAGAGGCCACCTAAGAAAAAAAAATGATCTCTGGGTTCTATATTAAAAACACATTAAATGACAACTAGAATAGCTCCCATGCCATCTAAATTCACATATCATTCCAATCTACCCAGACCCACTGTTTGCCAGGTCCTGGGCTTCTGCTTTTACATTCTCAGCTTTCTTTCCTACATTATTTCACATAGTCGCAGCTGAATGGGATTTGACGGTTTTCAAAAATCAAATGTCCCCCCCCCCCTTCACGGGTGATAATTTGCCACCACCTCTGTAATTTAAACTGGTAAGGTTCTGTGGGGGTCTTCCCTCCTCCCCTCCCCCAATGATCTCAAGGCTCTAAGCAATAAACCAATCATGCCGTTCTGCCAGGAGAAAGAGTTGGGCCCCCTTATAGGATTAATTTAGGGCGTTCCTGGGAGGAGAGAAGTGGGGAGTGCAAAGGAAAGCTCAAACCCTTTTTTTTCCCCTTAGGAAGCAAGGAAGGCCAAGCTGGGGAAAGGGTCTCTGCTAGCTTGTGGAGTAGAGTTGGAGACCCAAGCTCCCCAGCCAGGAAAGAACAGTTTTCACCCTCCCCCTTGGAAAACTCCATGGAAATGTCTCCCGTGACGGTTTTGGAGCACACAGCCGTCTCTGACCACAGACCACAGAGGAACTGGCCCAGGGCCCAGGTTCCCCAAGGGAGGCTCCTCGGGTTGTGCAGCTGTGGAAGGGATGTTTGCAACCCGCCTACCTTCAGCTGGACCCTTAGGACGAGAAGATTGTTAGGCACGGGCGCCCTCTGCTGCCAGCTTCTATCATCACACTCCCTTTCCTGGGGAAAAAGCCATCTTGCAGAAGCCTGGGAGGTAACACCCAACCCTGGCCAGATATTCCTGAAAAGAAAACCACACTATGAATGTGTATCTTAAACTCTAGGGAAATGGACTCCAAAGAGGAACCACTTTAGCGTGTGTGGGGGGGGGGGCGGGGAAGCGTGGATACGTGTGGAGATTGCTTAGAAATAAAGGTCTAGGTTGGGAAAGAATGATCTCATGATGAAGGGGTCACAGACGTGTGCCTGGTCAACGCTGCATTCATAGACAAACTAAGGCCACGCAGGGCCACTCCCTACAAGGCCAGTGCCCACTAAATTACAGAAGTTCCCAATGCAACCCTGACAATCAGGGCTACCTCTGTTTCAGAAGTAGGCTTTAGGATTTTTTTTTTTGAGGGCAGTTGAATGTCAGTTTTCAATAATAGGATTCTATGGTTGGGAAATGTCCGGTTGTCTTTGCTTTTCCCTGCAAAGAGGAGGAGTGGCTTATGTAGCGCAGCATAGAAAAGTGCGAGCTCAGCCCTTGCTGAGTTTGGGAAGCCAGATGCAGACATTCCAAGCAGGCTGAAGTCAGTCCCAGTACACAGGGGAGGCAGCACTCACAATCAGGTGCTAGTGCGAAGAGCAGAAGCTGGGGTGAGGGGGGGCAGGGTCCCCCCACTGACATGCAGTGGCCAGGTTTGGGTAGGCTTCTTGAACCTCACTGAATCAATAATGTCTTTAGAAATGTTTGTTCAGGACAGTTCATGGAAGCAGGGGACACTCGAGCTCCAGGCATTGGTTCTAGAGAAAACAGATCCTATTTCTTCAAAAGCCTAGAATCTGAAGGCTAAACCACCCAGTTTAAACCAAGTGCCTGCTATGATAAATGATGCATTTATAAACAATTATCATCTTTAGTGAACAGCAAAAAACATTCAAGAGACCTCTTTATTATTCCTTTTCTTTGCTATTTCAGATTTAAATCTCTCCACTTCTTATATTTTTCCTAGAAAGTTCCAAAGATGTACTCTCTGTATCTCTACAGATAATAACCATAGAAATGATATATCATTACTTTCTATGTGTTTAATTTTTTTTAATTTTTGTCAGTCATGGGGCTTGAACTCTGGGCCTGGGCACTGTCCCTCAGCTCTTCAGCTCAAGGCATTGAGCCACAGTGGCACTTCTAGTTTTCTGGTGGTTAACTGGCAATAAGAGTCTCACAGACTTACCTGCCCTGGCTGGCTTTGAACCATAACCCTCAGATCTCAGCCTCCTGAGTAGCTAGGATTACAGGCGTGAGCCACTGGCACTCGGTTAATTCAGTCTTTATTTTATTCAGCTCTAGGCTTTTGAGAGCCATCAGTGAAATTCATGTAACTCTAGCCCAATCTTATTTATTGCTATGCAGTATTCCAGTAACACATAGGTGGCTTACAATCATTTGCCTCATAGGCATTCTTGCTCATCTCCTTCTTTTCCTATAGGGGCGTTCTCACTCTCTCACTGGTTCATACACTCAGAAGTAGGGCTTGCCTGTCACATAACCACACACTCAATTTCAATACTTCCACACTCCCTTCCAGGTTGATTACACCTGTACATACTCCACCACCAATGCAAGTGCCATTTCTGCACATCCCTTTTAGTCCTTGGTGTTGTCTGAGTGTTGGACTTTATCAGTGAGCTGCATATATATGACTTCTGTTCCACCCTTCAACTTCATATATGGAATTTCTGACTCCTGGGTGGTGGTTTAGGAGGTGGGGGTTGGGGGAATCAAGGTGATTAGTGGCCTTGGAAGACCTCTGTACTCATGAATGGACTCAGTGTTCTTATAAAAGAGACTTCACAGAGATCCCCCAGCCCTTCAGCAATATTGGGAGACAACAAGATGATAATCAGTGAGCCAGGATACGGACCCTTGTCAGACACCAAAGCTGCTAGTGCTTTGATCTTGGACTTCCAGCCTCCCAAACCATGAAAATGAACTTCTGTTATATGTAAACCACCAAGTGTGCATATTCTGGTACAACAGTCAGAACAAACTGAGATGCTAACTATCTTTTGTTCACTTTTTCTATGGTGTTTCTTGACCTTTTCTTATGAATTGGCAGGGATATAATAAACATTTTATACACTACACCTTTGGAAGCTATAGATGTTATGAGTAATTTCTCCCAATCTAATGCTACATATTATCTTAAGCAAAATCTCCCATTTTAATGTGGCCAAATCCATCCATATCTCACTTTGTGGAATCTTGGAGGTACCTTTGTTATTCCCACAGCCCACAATCATTTCCTCATTAACATAACCACAGTCCCAAGGAGCCTAGAGGTGATAAAAAGTCTGTTTGGTAAGACGGTGTGGGCTGGAGAATATAAGAGGCCATCCTACCTCCTTTCTTCCCTGGGTTAAAGATATCCAGGTCCTGCTGGGAGCTGGTGGCTCATGCCTATAATCCTAGCTACTCAGGAGATCTGGAGATCATGGTTCAAAGCCAACCCAGGCAGGAAAGTCCGTGAGACTCTTATCTCCAATTAACCACCAGAAAACCAGAAATGGCGCTGTGGCTCAAGTGGTAGAATGTGCTAGCCTTGAGCTAAAGAGCTGAGAGACAGTGCCCAGGCCCAGAGTTCAAGCCCCATGACAATATATATCCAGGTCCTGTTCAGGTTGACTGACTCACCCATGCCTTTCCAGGTGGAGGAGCTGGAGAATGGAGGCTTTGGTGGCAGGAGTGGTCCTATTAGAGCCTCCTCCCAGGGCTCCTGGAAGCACCTTGTTCAGTGAACTTCAGCCCACGCAGGGCCTCACAGCTGCCCTGGCCTTTACTCATCACCTTGGCCATGGAGGAAGCATGGGAGAACGACTAGCCCTTCTTCCAGGCTCACCAGCCAGCCCAGCCCATCTCCACCCTGAGGAGGAGCGAGATGCCAAATCAGAGAGAAGCCGAAGGGTTTCATGACTATTATCTCCAGCAGACAAGTAAAAGTCCTTTGTCTTTGTGCTGAAATGAGAATAAAGGCTAGGAAAGAAAATTACAACTCTTTATCGGCAGCACTTAATTATACAAAGGGATATCCTTGCGATTGTGCCAGGCATGTATATAATGTACTCAATCAAATTTACCTTCTCTATTACTCTTTTTTAGCTCCTTCCTTCCTACCCTTTTAACAGCACTTGGGAGGGGGGTTATTATGCTATTTTCACACACATATATAATGTACTTCAGTTACATTCACCCCATATCAGCCAGTTTGTTCCTCCCTTTCCCATAGTCCCCCTTTTAAGGTTATGCCAAGATTTTCTTAGGTTTAAACTTAGCAAAAACAGGAGATGTTTATCCTTCCTTCTTTTCTTCCTTCCTTTTCTTTCTTCCTCCTATCCTCCTTCCCTCCTTCCATTTCTTCCTTCCTTCCTGGAAGTTTTAGCAAAGATATATTTCAGTATGACAGGATAAAGTAAGGAGAGATGAAAAAAGGAGAACTATGTCCTGCTCCCAGGCAGGAAGTGGGAGTTAAAGACTCTGATATTTATCTTTCTGAGCTTGGCTTGTATCAGTCATCCTGAGGATCTCTTGTCCCATCCATTTTCTTGCAAACCACATAGTTTCATTCTCTTTTATGACCAAATAATAATCCCCTGTATAGATATACTACATTTTTAAATCCATTCATCAACTGATGGGCACTACCATTGCTTGGCTCTTGTGAATAGTTCTGCAATAAGCATGAATGTGCAAATATTTCCAGTAGTTGTTTTCATTCAATAATTTCAATAGCTTCTTTAGACAAGAGCAACATCTTAGGTTGGGTAACTTGCTCATAGTATCAAGAAATGGAACCAGACATTAAACCCAGTCTCTCAAGCCTAGATCTTATTTCTCCTCTGGCACCAAAGACTGTGAGTACTTCTGCTCTCTCCTTCACAACTCAAAAACCCACAGGATACTGGTGCTTCAGTGCATACTGCTTACATCTGCTTGCGCCAACCGTTAAGTTCCTATGGGTCCAGAGAACACAGGAACCTGTCAAAGCTGCAATGAGAGGCAGTGTAATAAGTGCTTTCCAAGTATGCCCTGAGACACTCAGCCTCATTGCCATACGCTCTCAGTCTCTGCTCTGAAAGGCGCAGAGTAGTAGAGATTCAATTTAGGAAAGCTTAGGAAAGACGAGAGCATACTACCTTACAACACTGAAAAATCCAAAGGCAGAGAGCCAGTTCCAGGGACAGCAGGGCCAGAGGCTCAGACAGTGCCTGCAGAAGAACTCTTGCTACCTCCTGGGGCTGCCCTTGTGTCTGTCAAAAACATTCCTGGCAAACTTGCCCCCAGAGGACTACCATGAGGGCTAAGTTGGCACCTTGACAGGCTATTCAACCCCACCCAATAGAAGACCTCCCCTCTCTTCCCATGTCCCTGCAGAAATCCTGGAGCAGGTATTCCCAAGCTCTAATTGATTGAAATGGGACCCCAAGATACATCTGTAAACCACAGTAGCTCTGAATTGATCATATGGACTGAGACCTGGAAGGAATGGTTTCCTGAAAGGAAAACTAAGCTGAGGTCACCTGAACAGACAGGAATGGATCTGGAAGACAAAACAAAACAACGCAAATAAAAAGCACAAACCCAAGATGTCAATGAAGTTGGTAAGTTGAGCATTCAGTCACGCATGTACATTTTCTCCCTCACACCACAGCCCTCCAGGTGACCTGTGCTGGCACACACATGGCAGGCCAGGCAGCAGGCCCAGCCCTGCCTTACACATCACCTCATTTTATCCTCATGGAATTTTCTGAGAGAGGGAGACTGCTATGATCCCATTTTAATGGTGAGGACATGAAAGCTCAGAGAAGTTGTTTAACTTAATTAGCTGTTTAATTTAATTCAAGGTCAGATAGCTAGTCACAGCCAGAAAGCCAAACTCAAACTAAAAAATGCCTACACTTAAATCACATACTTGTAACCACTGTTCTTTATTAGAAAGACGATAGCTAATCCCAGGGAAGAAAGAGCTCCTTTGTGTTGCAGATAATACAGTATAAGTCCCTTGCTCTCTCTCTCCCCCAGCCCCACTGTTGGAGAAGCCCACTCTTTTATTGCTTCTGATTTCTTTCTTGAAATTCCTCTTCACGCACAGACGTGTCTTGCTTTTTGAAGCCAGCTGACCACCCACTCACCGTGATGAGGAGACAGCTATTTTCAGAGTTTGTCCACAGCCGGAGATGCTGTGGACATTATTTGTTGTTCAGCTAATGAAGGATCTGATATTCTCCTCCAAGTTTGCCCGATTCCAAAACTGGCCAAACCACTTTCGTTCAAACTTTCCAAGCAATTTCATCCCTGGGGTGGAAACAGAGCATGGAATGATTTGGAGCAAAAGGACAATTTTTGGACAATTATAAGTGAGTGAAAACAGGAGGTTATAATGAAAGTTGTCTTTCAACCCTTAACTTTAGCATTTTGTAAGCAAGAGTTCTGTCTCTCAGGTTTTGGTGGTGGGAACGTAATGCCGGGCGGTTGTCTGGAATGGCTTCTAGATGCTCCCTAATTAGAAACAGCCACGCTGACTCAGGGGCCCAGTGGTTGGATTCCAGATCACCACTTCACACAAGAAAAGGGGGTGGGAGGAACGCTGGAAGTGTGTAAAAGTAAAAAGTGAACAAAATATGTCAGAGGTGTTGTTTAAAGTGACTTGTATTGTGACTCCTTTCAAAATTGCGTTGTTGGATGGCTCCTATTAATTCCTATATGAAGAATGATCTGGAAGAAAAGGTAAATTTTTTTTAAAGTAATAAGAAGACCAAATCTCTTATTTGGAGCATGTGGTCAATGGAAGGAGACAGTGTGGTTTAGTCGTAAGTCAGGTGACACAAGTAGGAAGTTAATTTGTCTGCAAATACTGTATTTGGAAACGTGGTCTAGGATGAGATCTGTCATCTTTCAATTTCCTCAATGAGGGTTAAATGCTGGAAAACACCCAGCCATGGTCTATGACTTAGACACAGGCTTCCTGGAGACAGATAAATGCTTTCAGGGTGTTCCTTTCTCGTCAGTGATTTCTCACTATAGGCACACATGTACACTGAATGGAATTGTTTGGGCAATGTGCTGCTATGGAATATAGCAGAGGCAAGAGCAGAAGGCATTGGCGGAAATAGGAAAGGCACCTACAGCGCTGACCGGGGCTGGACTCGATGGACAAGGACAGCATTTCCACTCTGCACATCAACTGCGGAACATATAGCTTCCTCCAGGGCAGATGAAGCCAGGTGGCAGGTGGGGTTCAGACTCCTGGGGTTCAGACTCCTAGTCTTCTTTATTCATGGAGTTCATCTTGAGAGGGCTTGGGATACCATTTGACACCTCAGTCTGATCTGGAACATTCTCTAGGGGCTGAAGCTACTGCTCAGATCAAGGCGGAAGCATCTGGCCTGGGGCTGTCCCATATCTTAAACACAGGCTCTAAACACCAAGAAGCATTGTGATGGAAGGATGGAGTTGTGGAGCTGGGGGCTCCACACATGAATCCCAGTGGCTCAGCTCGTTCCTGCACCTATGGAGCTCACTGACAGACACACCCATTCATAGAAGAGGCCAGAAAGACCAGCCACTGACCTTAGACAAAAGCCCTAAAGCTCAACATTAGGTAGGTCTTTGGAGACCTTCAAGAAACTCAGGCTACCAAGCATCTATTCTATCGATGTAGGCAAAATAAAAACCCTGTGAAAATCTATGCCAAGCTCTAGTACAATGAAAGCATAAAGGATGATTCCATTTCTAAACAAAATAAAAAGATCTTTATGTGGTGTGCATAAGTATGTAGCAAAAAGATGACACACAATGTTAACCCAGAGGACAAGGCTCAAGTGTAATATTACAGTTTGTGTAGGGCAAAAGTTATATATTACCTCTGAAATTCTTTAGTCGGTATTGTCACCGTGTGTGTGTGTGTGTGTGTGTGTGTGTGTGTGTGTGTGAACAGTCATGATCACTTAATATTAGTACCTTCTGAGAACTCCATCCTTGGGCCTTTTGGTTGTGGTGACACCACAGAGTATAGTTACACATGCCTGGTGTGATGGCTGGCCACACATCAAGAATGCGGTATGTAACCAGTTGTTCCTAGGGCCATGATGAACAAAATAACACTGCATTAAACCAAGCACAAGAGAACTTGATACACTCAAGAGACACAGTAAACACATAGTAATATTAGGCTGCTGACAACATAATGTGCATACTGTTTTACAGTAAATGTTTTTAAGTAGATGGACTATACTCTAAAATATCAATAAGGGGCTGGGAAGGTGGCTCAGTGGTAGAGCACTTGCCTTGCATGCCAGAGGCCCTGGGTTCGATTCCTCAGCACCACATAAGCAAAAAGAAAAAAGCCGGAAGTGGCGCTGTGGCTCAAGTGGTAGAGCACTAGCCTTTCTAATTTACCACCAAAAATGCCAGAAGTGGAGGTATGACTCAAGTGGTGAAGTACTAGCCTTGAGCAAACAAGCCAAGTGAGAAATGAGGCCCTGAGTTCAAGCTCCTCTATAGCTCCCCACACTCAAATCAATAAATGAGTACAGTATAGTAAACACCTCAACCAGTAGCATGGTGATCTATTATCAAGTACTATGCGCTGGCATAACTGCTTTACAATACTTTCATGTGCTAGTCTGAACAGTCACCATAGCTGTCACACCAGCACCCACACAATGACGTGCTAATGCATCACTCCGCAATATTGCCTGGGTATGAAGTCACTTGGCAATGGGAATTTTCTGTTCTGTTGTAATCTTATAGGACCATCATTGTGCACGCCGTCCATTGTGGCCTGAAACTTCCACATGCAACTCATTACTACATAAATAATACTTGTTTATTTTCCAGCGTCCTCGTGAGGACAAGGACTATTTGGCGGTTGTCAAGTACTAGGGCTACTATTTTGTTTGCCATTATTTTTTTTTCTGCAAAATCTAAAATGAAAAATGTCTGGCACAGAGTAAGTGTCCAATAAATGTTTGTTGATTAAATGAATGAATTATTTATGAAATGAAAAAATCAGAAAGATGTATGTGAGCCAAACCAAGGACTTCAGTCTCTGGAGCAGACCTAAGTACTTATTATATGAATTTAAATGAAATAGTTTAATGCATAAGAGTTGATGCCTACTCTTAAATATTTTATAATCCAGACATTCACACTTCAAAACACACTATGAAAAACATTAGGAAGAGATATAGCAGCCAGGCATGGCAGTTTACACCTGTAATCCCAGCTTCTTCAAACACATAGAGATAGGAGGACTATGGTCTGAGACAGGCCCAGGTAAAAAAAAAAGCATGAGACTCTATCTGAACAATAACTAAAGCAAAAATGAGCTGGCAATATGGAAAATGATAAGAATGCTTGCCTAGCAAGCACAAGGCCCCGAGCTCAATCCCTAATACTACAAAAAAAGAAAGAAGGAAAGGAAGGAAGAAAGAGAGAGAGGGGGCGGAGGGAGGAGGGAAAGAAAAGGAAAATGAAAAAAAAAAAGACATAAGCAAAGGGTGAAGTAGCCCAGAAAAGGGAACCTTTAGTTTCCACAATAGGTAATCAGGGCTGGCTTCTTGGAGAAAGTGGGGCTTGAATAATTCTTCAAAGATGATGTGTTGATGCTTGGGGCTGTCATGGACAAATCACCACCATCTTGGTGACTGATAGCAACGGAAATGTCTTCTCATGATTCTGGAAGCCAGACATCCCCAGGTGATGGCAGGGCTGTGCTAGTGTCCTACAACAAAACCCAGGGGACAATCCATTCCTTACCTCTTAGAAGAGCATCTGGAGGCTGCCAACAATCCTGGGCTTGGCCCATCACTCCAGACTCTGCCTCTAATTTCATAGGCCTCCTCGGTGTATATCTGTCCCTGCTCTCTTTTGTGCAGATACAGTGAGGGCATTTGATCCCACAATGGTCATCCAAGGTCAGCTTCTCCTCTTTGGATCTCTATCTTAGCCACCTCATTTGCCATGTAAAATCATATTCACAGGCTCTAGGGATTTGGAAATGAATAGTACTTACAGGAGCACTTCTTTCTAGCACAGTGGGAGAGGATTATGAGGTGTGGAGAAGTGACCAGCGCTCTAGGTGAAGAGAAGAATATACGCTGTGCAGTAGGGTGAGGAAATTCTGCCTATATGAAAGGACTGATGGACAGTTCCTTTGATGTAAAGTGAGATGCTTAAAACTGAGAAATGGAAGCTGGATGCTGGTGGTTCACGCCCATAATCCTAGCTATTCAGGAGGTTCAGATCTGAGGATCAGGGTTCAAAACCTGTTGCAGCAGAAGAGTCTTCAAGACTCTCTCTCCCATTAATCACCAAAATGCCAGAAGTGAGGGGGTGGGCTCAAGAGGTAGAATGACAGATGTAAAGAGCAAACAAAAGCCAAATGAGTGCTCAGTGCCCAGAGTTTAAGTCCTATACAGGCACCAAGAAAAAAGGCACCAAGTTCTAATACATGCTACAACATTGATGAACCTTGCCAATGTTATGCTAAGTGAAAAGTCAGATAAATTAGGACTCCACAGGTACGAAACATCTAGCATAGGACAACTCACAGAATCACAACGTAGGTGAGAGGTTACTAAGACTGGAGAAAGTGGAAAATGAGGAGTTAAACTTCTGTTTGGAGAGATCAAGTTTTGGAAATGGATGGGGGGGGGGTGGCATAGCCTTGTGGCTATAATTAGTGCTACTAGATTAAACATGGAAATATACTATATATACATATAGGTATATATGCACGTGTATATGAGTATATTTATTGTAATAAAAAAAAGAAAGGAGGAAGCCAAGTGCTGGTGGCTCACATCTGTAATCCTAGCTACTCAGGAGTCTGAGATTTGAGGATCAAGGTTTAAAGCCAGCGTGGGCAGACAAACCTGAGTGACTCTTACCTCTTCTTATGTCCCATTCCCAAGGGATGGTCTGTGGCCAATAGCTAGCTGATACCTGAACTTTTTTGCTTCAACTTGCAACCACGCCATATGAGTATCCCAGCTCCAGAACTTCCCACACGCCTGGCAGAGGCCTCCATTCCTACCACACGTGGGTCAGTATCTCTTTGCTGGCTCATCCTATCTTCTTTCCTTCCTTACAGGTCTGTCTTCCAAGAGCAGTTCTGGGTAAACTTTGTGCAACAAGTTTTTCTGCTCAAAGTCTGTCTCCAGGGAACTCCATCTGCAATAGAAAAATTTGAAATTTCATCAAGTGACGGTTGTTTGTTTTTAAGTTTAAACACTAACTTAGGAAGATCATCTTGATCCATATTATCAGGATGTTTAGGACTGAGTTTTGCACCAGATTGCAGGCACATTTTTTTTTTAATGTTTAGTCTCTTGGTACAACTGCTCATCTCCTATTTCTCTCCTTTATCCCAACAGCTTCAATATCTGCCTCTTAGCTTCCTTCTTTCTCTTAGTGGTTCAGTGGATAATTCTCTCATTTAATTTTATTTTGCAATTGTTTTTTGGAAAGCTAGAAAGATTTAGAAAGTAGGTAAATGAGAAGGTAAAAGGGGTTACAGTTACACGAAAAAGGTAAAACCATAGCTTCTTCAATGCTTCTCAGATCCTACCCCCAAGGCTGTGGCCATGGTTTGTGGCATGAGGTCCGCATGCACATTTGGACATCCCTGACCTTGTGCAGCTCAGAGCAGGAGATAGCTGCAGGAGGACCACCAAGCCATTGCGAGGAGCAATGATAGCCCATGTCTGTGTGCTACGTTCCTTGGGGCCCTACAGAGAATGATGGCCCTGCAGCCACCTCCCCAGATACTGCTTGGGATTCACAGAGCGCGGTGTGGAGCAGGCGAGGCCTTTCATTTGAACAGCCCCATACTGAAGACAAAAATGAGTTTCAGCTTTGATGGCCTTAATTAGATGGCTAATTTGCTTCATGTTTCCATGAGACTCCTAGAAACCGGAATGTGCTTACCAACCAGAGCGGCTGCATGCCCTGCCCTCTGCCGTGGAGTCTGTCACTAGAGCCAGGCAAGGACCCAGCAGCCTGGGATCCAGCACACCAACCAAGAGGCCGCCTTGGGTTCTGCCAAGAAGCTGGTGGAAAGCTGTCAGCCTCTGCCAATTCCCTGGCACTGTTGCAGTTTCTCAACCGACCAAGCCCAAGGCTAATGCCGCAGATATCAGCATCTGAAGGGTCCAGAGGATCTAGAGCAACAAGAGGCAGATCTAAAGAGGCTTTGGAGGCAGGCTGGCTTGTTCTTTGTGGCTAAAAAGTGTTGCCTGGTTGTGTGGCCTGCAATAGTGGGGAGCATGAGGATCATCTGGGTGAAGAAATTTCTTGGCTTGAGAGAGAGAGAGAGAGAGAGAGACAGAGAGAGACAGAGCTTATAAAGATGGCATCAGTCAAAGGGTAGGCATGGAGTCCCTCAGAATCCTCTGCCCCCTGGAACCCCTGACTTGAGTGGCCACTGGAGTCCTGGCAGAGAGGCCTTTTGTGCACTTCTCCAGAAAGCTAAGTTGGAACCCAGGAATGGCTAAAACTCCTTGGCGAAAGCAGAGCAGGGATGCACCCAGGTCGCTGTGTCAAGAGGAGGGAATCCGAGCATGACCTATCCTAGTGACACCCAGGTTGCTTGTGCTTCAGCTCCCATCAAGAGCTGAATGCCGCCTATCCCCCTGGATCCGAACCTCTGAGGTCAAGGGACACTCAGCTTTTTAAAGCTCCCCAGGTGATACTAATGTGCAAACAGCACTGAAATCCAAAAGTGCTTATTCGATATCTGGGAGGTAGGCCCAGAAAGGTGACTCATCAAGACTGGCCCAGCCAAGCTGGAACCCAACTCTTCCAAGAGCCAGTCCAATCTGACACCTCTCAGAATGACTGTTGGGCTTCCCTGGGCTTGGCTGCCCATCCTAACGTTCCTCCCGACCTCTCTCAGTCACACACCCTCTAATCTTCCACATGTCCCTGGTATGCCTGATCTCCAACCTGCTTTTAAAGGAAAAAGTATGAATATCTCTCTGACTTTCCCCCTTAAATCATAAAACCTATGATGCCATAGACCTCCATAAATAAAAAACCAAGACACCATAGTTCCTGAACAGGGGTGGTGAGCCCCACAGGGTCTGAAGGAACATGAACATCAAAAGCAGAAGTCCTGTAGCTGAGGAGGTGGGAGGGAAGGGATGGTAGGGGAAAAACAAAGGAGGCGGCAACAATGCTGGATAAGAAATGTACTCATTACCTTGCTCATGTAATTGTAACCCCCTTGTGAAGTATTTTCACAATAAAAAAACTTAATTTAAAAAAAGCAAAAGTCATCATAATGTAGTAGAGAGGAGAGGAAATCTACTCTGGAATCAGGCAAGTCAGCTTTGAAGTTGTTTTGTTTTTGGTCCCCAATGTCTGAATCTTGATCTTGCTGAACCTGTCTTCTTTCTTACCCATCAGCATTTGCAGGAGTAATCACACAGGTCAATGGATGGAAGAGCACATGCCTTCCTACTGTCTGTAGGATGTTATAGATATGCTGTAGTCAGGATAGGCTACATTTGCTGATGTAACAATCCCAATGTGTGAAATAAGGCTTTATTCTCCTCTACACTACGTACTCAATGAGAAAATAGAAGGAGGGATGTTGTTAATAATAGATGTTCTGAAGAATCTTGTATGGCCATCTCAACATTAGGCTTTAGGTTTGCAGTAACAGGAAGGAAAGTGGACCCAAATAATCAGATGCTACTTCTAAAATATTCTCCCCAACAGGTAATATTGTATTTGCATTTCACTGGCCAGAGGAAGTCACAGAAATACATGTCACTTTGAGGGTAGGTATTCAGAAGAGAATCAGACACTAGTCATGCATGTGGCTTTATCGTCCATGTGGCAGAAAAGATGCCACTACATGAAAACTAGAGCCCAGATTCTCATTCCCCACATTATAGCTCCCCAAGGACACCTATGCATTGCATGGACTATTCTGTCTTCTGAGTCATTTGCTTCTCTTCTGGACAAACACTGAAAAGACACATTTTTTCCATGGGTTACAGAAATGTCTGAGCAAATACAATGCAATTGCACTGTCAAACCTTCCAGTTCAGGAACTGCTCCTTTGTCAGGGCTTATAACTCCTGTCATATTTCTCAGTGGCTTATGCTTATCAGAAATAGTACTTCCTCTGTAAACAATGGAATTTGAGATATGACTTACATAAGATATATTACTCTTCATTACATGCTTTGGACTGGGGGGGGGGGGAGTGTAAGTTTGCATCCTGAATCCCTGTGTGTTCATTAGCAAAGAACTCCTCCTTCAGTCAACCTCCTCTGAACATATTTTCATAATTTCTGCTAGGAGAACCCTGAATTTTGGGGGTATCTTAGCTCTGTCTCAGCTGCTCAAAACTCTTGTCTATTATAATTAAATCAAAGAACTAGGTAGGAAGAGAAGGAGATCAGCAACTACAACCCTCCTGTATTGCATAAAACTCTTAGGAATCAAAAACATACTCAGAAGTTCTTTTGATAGCTAGATGTATATCTATATCTATCTCTATATATCTATAACTATAGAGATAGAAGATATAAATTATATATATTTATATAAGTATAAATATAGGTATCGATATAGATGTAGATAGATATAGATATATATTATACTACGTATAATTACTTTCATACCATTTTTTGCCAGGCTCATACTATTCATACCATATAAGCCAGGTTGTGTTCTAGGCTTTGGGATTAGGCAATGAGTAAAATTATTCTTGATCTCATGGAGTTGATGTTCTAGGAAGGAATAGAAAAGCAAAGGAACCCATAGAAAGGAAATTCTATACATGATGAAGAACAAATACAAGGTAAGGGAGGAAAGGAGGCCCTGTGCTGGGAAAGGAAGCTTACCATTTTAGATATAGTGGTCAGCAGAGACTTTTCTGAGCAGAGCCACACTTGGTGTGTGTGAGTGTGTGTGTGTGTGTGTGTGTGTGTATGCGCGCGCGCCCGCACACGCTCGCAAGCAATGCCCACAGAAGGACAGTTTATAACTCCATTACGTCTTGTGCAGTTTGATTGGTACATACTTTGGGATGTTGAGGTCAGAATGTCACACTGACAGAGGTAACAGCCAGGAGTAAAAGCTTTTTCTGAGCCCCCAGTTTTTCTTACCTTCTGCTAAGGCAGGAAGTAGTGGCTAAGGATCAGCAGGAAGTAGTGTCTGATCCATAGTGCCTGGTGAGGGAGCGGAGGGGAGGGAGTGGATGAAAAGCCACGTTGAAATTAGCCTGCTTAGCTCTATGAGGGGTAAAAACCTCTGCCAGAAGTGGCTAGTTCTTTTAACTTTGTTGTAGCAATCTCCATGTGTTCTTATAATGTTTGATTCTTCAAACAAGAATATTATACTAGATTTATTTAGTCATTTTTTCCTGGTGCCTGAGCTTGAACTCAGAGCTATGTGTGCTCACTGTTGTGGGCTTTCCTGTCTGGGCTGACTTTGAACTGCAGTACTCCAGATTTCAGCCTCCTAAGTAGTTAGATTACAGGCGTGAGCCACTACTGTAGTGTGATCTCAGGATTTCACTTTTGCTTGGCTTGTTTCCTCTGCTGGTTCTCTATCACTTGGGCGGCACCTCCAGCCCTACGCTTTGTTTTTAAGTTTATATCTACCTCGCTGATATATCTTGTAGATGTAATTATGTGCTATCAGTGAAAGCAATGTGATAATAAAAGATCCTCTCCCTTTTAGGAATACCTTGTGGGAACACTGAGGATAGTAAGTGGGGAGCTCTGGATCACTTGCAGAAAGAAAGAGCAGCCCTGAAGAGGAATAAGAGTTCAGAAAACAAACCTGTTTTGCCCATGTCTTCCTCTGCTCACTGCGCACCATCACCCTGGTAAATGTTTTTCTTGGCATTCCAGGGTAGTAGGTCACATTAGAGCCTTTTCTTTCAAATATTCTTCTGACATCAAAGTGGGAAGGGATGTAAGGGAAAAACGAAATAAATTGGGGAGGATTCTGCCTGTTTCATAACTGCTTTCATGTCCAGCATACGCAGGAATGCTGGGGTGGGCACAGACTCCGTTTCCTCCCCCAGTTCACGGAAGGGTGGTGGGTGGGAGTGTGGTGTCCAAAGGCAGAGAACGATCTGGACAGATAGCAGGGCAGTGTTCTGCACAAAAGCAAGAGTCAAGGGCAAGATTTTTCAAGTTGACATAGTGTGGTGCATAGCACAGGGCTTAGATGGAGCAATAAAACATAGACCCTGGCGGGAGGAGACTGACATGATGGGCAGGACACCAAGAGACAGGAACGAGGGCTCCTTTGCTGCTGCATGAGTTTGGAGAGGATTCATTTTTTCCTGATGTCCAGGCTTCCTTACCTAACATCTCTGCATATGCCTGCTTCTTACCTCTCAGGTCTTCAAGTGTAGTTTATCCTATATCCATGCAGCAACGAGTGAACTAAAGAATCCAAAGCAGTTTAATTTGTCCCTCAAACATCAGTTAAGAATCTGATGGAAGAGTAAGCATGGGCCTGTGTGAGAGAGTGCAAAAAGGCTTAGGTAATACAGTGTTTGGATGCACCAGAAATGTTCGGAGAGGAGGCATATGCAGGGGACACTCTTGGAGGAAGCTCCACAGGAATCCAGCTGAGACTAGGCAGAGGAAGGGATTCTTAGCAGAGGAAGGTATTCATGGTGGAGTGAACAGCTAGGTGATACTAGCTGTCTTTTTACTGGATAAGCCTGAGATGACCCAGGGCACACAGGGTCAAATAAATTGGACTTTTAGGACTTTCCCCATATGCTTCCTGTTTATTTTCTCACATGAATTGTTAATGTTCTTCACAGTATGACTTGGCAGTATGCCTCCAAAATCTTCATGATAAGCTAATTGCTTTGCCTAGCATTTCTTGCATTGATGTAATCCCAGGGCTGACCAATGCTAGTGACCAAGTTGTGTGTACCAGGCATGCCCAAAGCTATGTATGTATGCTATTCTACTTTGTTCTCACAACTAAGATGATATTATTATCATCATGAATATGTGTGAGAACAGTGAGACCTAGAAAAATTTAGTAAAGTTGACTAAAAATTATATTCAACAAGTGTTATAGTCAGGATTCCAATCCAGCGATCAAGAGTTTATCTCCCTCTTCAGAGATGTGTATAATGACTTATACATAAAGATTGATCAAGCCAGAGGTGGTTCATTAATGTGAAATATTATGAAGACATAAAAATGATGCAGAAAGTCACTTCAATGTCATGGTAATTATTTAAATTAGGCTAAAATAAGTGTTATTAACCTGGTGACTCACATCTGTAATCCTAGGTACTCAAGAGGCTGCTATCTGGGGAACATGGTACAAAGCCAGCTGGGGAAGAAATGTCTGTGAGACTCTTTTTTTTTTTTTTTTGGGTCCGGTCCTGGGGCCTGAACTCTGGGCCTGGGCGCCGTCCCTCAGCTCTTCAGCTCAAGGCTAGCGCTCTACCACTTGAGCCACAGCGCCACTTCCGGCTTTTTTTCTTTTTGCTTATGTGGTGCTGAGGAATCGAACCCAGGGCCTCAGGCATGCAAGGCAAGCGCTCTACCACTGAGCCACCTTCCCAGCCCCGTCTGTGAGACTCTTATTTCCAGTTAACTAGTAAAAAATCAGAAGTGGAGATGTGGCTCAAGGGGTAGAGCACTAGCCTTGATAAGAAAAAGCCAAGCAAGAGCACAGGCTCTGAATACAAGGCCCAGTGTGTGCACATGCACACACACACACACACACTCACACACACACACACACACACACACTCACACACACATACAGTTACAACATATTGCATATGATGTAAGCCCAATTTTATGAAAAAATATGACAATGGATGAGTGCTAACATAATTAAAATGTATTTATAATGTGTTAATATTAGGATTGTGGATTTTTTTCTTACTAATATATTCTATAGTTTCAAAATTACCTTTTAAAAATTCCCTGTAATCCTAGATACTCTGAATATTGTGATTGGAAGCCAATCTGGGCAGGAAAAGACCATGAGACTCTTACCTCTAATTAACCACCAAAAAGCCACAAGTAGAACTGTGGCTTAAGTGGTAGAGCTCTAGCCTTTAGCAAAAAGCAAACAAAAACCTCTCAGGGATAGTGCACAGGACCTGAGTTCAAGCCCTAGTACTGGCAGAGAGGTGGGGGGGGGGAGGAAGAAGAAGAAGAAAAAGAAGAGAAGGAGGAAGAGAAGGAGGAGAAAGAAAAGGAGCAGGAGGAGGGGGAGGAGGAAATTGCTTTTTTACTAAGAAAACAACAACAAATTTCATGCCAGGTATGGTGCTTCATACCTGTAATTCTAGCTACATAGGAGGCTGAAATCTGAGTATCTTAGTTCCAAACCATCTGGAGCAGAAAAGTCTCTTAAGATTCTAATTTCCAATTAACCAGGAAAAAAAAAATCATTAAGTGAAGAGTGTGTGATGTCCTGAGTTCAAGCCCCAGTACTGGTACACACGCTTCCGTGCACACACACACACCTCATAAAACAACTTGCTTTTTATTATGAAAATTCGTATCTTGTTAGAAAATTTGGAAACTACTGTGAAGTAGAAGTAAGGAAATCGTTACCCTAATTCTACTTGTCAGCTAACCTGGGGAATAACTACCAACAATCTTGGCATCTTTTCTTTTAGTCTTTGATTTGTGCATCATCTGTTTATTAGTTTATTCAATAAAGTTGTGCTCAGGTTTACATGGGATCTCTGTTGCTTCAGTGACAATTAGGAGCAAGAAATCGTTTCTTGTTTAATTGTCTTTGTAAATTGACTGGGAAGTAGTCTGTGAAGGCCGATGAGCGTTCCTCTCTCATTATTAGGTTTGCAGCCTGTAGTTCAGTGCCTGGCCCATTATAAATACTCAATAAATACTTGTTGAATGACTAAGTGTATGGGGGAAGGGAGGGAGAGGCTCTGAAGTTTTGTGTCATCTGAGCACAAGTTTCGTATTGGACTAGTGCTGGAGAGGAGGCCACTGAGACTTGGCAGGCAAGATGGGGGGCCATGGGGGAGGACCTTAATGCTCACAGTTAGAAATTGAGATTTGACATATGAGGCTCATGGGACTCTGGGGTCTTCCAAGGGAGGAGGGGATGTGACAAGATCAAAACTGTGGAACGGAAACTCGATTCTGGCAGCAGAGCCGGTGGATAGGGGGTGGGGAGAGGGGGGGGCTGGGGGAAGGGAGGTTGCAGCCCCAGGGATGAGGCCAAAGGCTGCGAGGTGGAGAGAGGGCCCTAGCTAGTTCCAGCCAAAAGACTTGGGCTAATCCTTGCCTGGGGAAGCTGGACTGGGGCTGGGAATGAACACAGCCAGGGAAAGAGGTACCTCAGAGCTCGGCTTCCAGGGACAGCGCTGGCCAAGAGAGGCAAAGGAGAGCGTGAAGGCGAAGACAATGGATGGGGAGGGGGAGGCGCCGCAGGGTGCCAGCCGGCCCGGGGAACCGAGTTGAACTATCCCCTCCTCCCCCATCGCTCTTGGCTTCTCGGTTGCCTGGGTGTACAGAGGAACAAATTTGTGGTGTGGAAGGATTCCAAGCCAGTCATCGATCATCCACCATGAATACTCACCCGGCACTCAGCACACACTTCGGCAGCCTCACCCTGTCCAAGGGAGACTTCTGGCCACCGCCCAGGGATCTGCCCAAGGTGACTTGCCAGATTCTCCCTTGAACTTTGCTCTCTTCCTTTGCTCTCTTTTCAGTTTCTTCTTGATTCAGAAAAAAGCAACAACAACCAGTTCTCGGCTCCCTCCCTTCCCAGGCCCCCGTCCTGCCTTGTGGTTTGGCAGCCAGAGTGCCTAGGCAGTCCCAGAGAAGATTATCTAACGCAGCGAGCTCTGGGCTGCGTGTCCGGCCGGCCAGGCGTGGTCTGCCTGCGGGCCAGGCCCAGCTTGCTGGGGCAGCAGGAGCGCGGAGGAGCCTTCCTGGGTGCAAACCCACCTCTGGGTAGAGGAACCTCAGTTTCCTCATCTGTAGCATGTGAGCTTTCAAGCCCGTCTTTACTTTTTTTCTTTTCCTTTCTTTTTTGTCGGCCGTGGGGCCTGAACTCTGGGCCTGGGTGCTGTCCCTCAGCTCTTCAGCTCAAGGCTAGCGCTCTACCACTTGAGCCACAGCACCACTTCTGGCTTTTTCTGCTTGTGTGGTGCTGAGGAATCGAACCCAGGGCCTCATGCATGCAGGGCAAGCGTTCTACTACTGAGCCACTTCCCAGCCCCTCAAACCCTTCTTATATACTTGTTTGTTATCTGACTTGTATACAGAAGCACTTAAATGCTTAATAAATACAGTATTTAATGTTCATGAAGTACTCACATTTATATTAGCAGTACTAATTTTTAGCTTACTAATTTGTATTAGCATACTCCTTTAAAGATAATCTAGGAAACACAACCAGTGGTTTGCTTTTTCATGTTTAAAATGCTAGGCAATTGAAATAAGGGACTTGGCAAGACTTCTTCCACTTGAGCCATGCACCCTAGTCATTTTGCTTTGGGATTTTTTTTTTCAGATACAGTGTTATATTTTTGCCATCCCCCCACCACAGCAATCTTCCTGCCTCTTTCTCCTAAGTACCTGGGATTATAAGCATGTCTCATCACTGGGATTACCCTGAGAATGGCCTTGTTTGTTCCTACATCTTAAAATGCTTTTATGATGGCATGGTGCCCAATACAGCAGCGTTTATCTACTGAAAATAAAATAAAATTATAATATTATGTTTTAAAAAGTAATATATACGGCATGATGAGGGAGAGGCCACCAAAAGTAGAAAATTCCAAGGAAAGGGATTCACAACCAACTTCCGAAGGCACAGGCACAGTTCAAGGATGCTAGGACCACTTCCTTAGAGCGCCTCCTTCTGTGCAGCTTTGGAATGACTGGGAAACACTGCTGACTAGGGGGCAATTCAGAGGCATTGTCCTGTGCTCCCACAGTACCTGTGTCTAGAAGCTTCCATTGCACTGTCCTACTTTCTTGGTTGTCCCTCTCCACAACTCCTCATTTCACAGTCAATAATGGCTTAATTGCAACAGCTTAAACAACCTTGCAGCTCATTGGTCAGCACTATTCAGGGGCATAAAAAGGGATGGATGGATGACCACTGGACTACTGCTGGCCAGGTGAACACAATCAGAGGCTACTGTGGGGGAAGGGGTTTTTCTGAAGGTCAAAGTGGCCGGTGGTTGAGGTAAGAGGGTATTTTATCTCAATAGTTGGCTCTCCTTCCTTCTGTCCCAACACATAGGGTGGCTGGGAAATCCCAGCACCTTAAGTACTTCGAAGGTGAGAATTTGCTAGTGCAAAGGAAGCAAGTGTCAAGAATACTAACAGTGTTAACAGGTACCTTGGGATGGACTTACCTTGTGATGGATTTGGCTGACTTCATTTTGGAAGGTGATTAACATATGAAAATTGGTGAAATATGGTTTCAATTCCTCTGCCTTGGGACTGATGGAAGTCACCCATGACAGCTCTAAAGGGAGCTTGGGAACTCCATCAGATGATTACAGCCCAAGGGATCAGGCATAAAGGCAGAACACAAAAGCCCCATCGACTGGGAAATCCACTGGGATCCAACTCCCACAGCTGGATTTTCTTACCTTTAAAAGCAAAACTACCATGTTTGGCCTTTGCCAAATAGGTACTTATAAAATTTCCCATAGGGAGCTTGCAGAAAGAACAAGCCAGGTTTTTGATCTGTGGGTTTCAACCCTCCAGATAATTGACAGCTAGGCAGAAAGGAGCAAGATGGTGTCACCTCCCTCTCTGGTGGTCAGTTCTGAAGATAGACATGTCCATAGCTGAGACAGGGATCTTTAGAGGGAAATAGCCTATTTGTTCAATAGAAACATCAATTTTCAAGTAACATGAACTTGGAACGAACTATTAAAATATTTTAAATTTTGAAACACATAGGGAATCAGTTCCTGTCAAACCTCAAATTGATACATTTCTCTTGTATTAAAATATTTTCTGATGGTAATATATATATAAAGTAAATAGAGAAGAAAAATAATTCACTTAAGACACACTACCAAAAGTTTAACCATTGTTAACTTTGTGTGACCTCCATCATACGCAAGTGTTGGAAGGACAAGCAGCCTCATGAAGTCTAAATACTAGATTTCGTCTGTGCTTTTTAAGGACTGGGATAATTTGAGTGTCCACAGTGGGGTGAGTGAGGCAGATTCTGTCTCTGGCCTCATCTGGGCCACCTGCAAAGGAAAAGCAGGTTTGAGGGCAACAGCCATTTGTCGTAGGAAGGCACAGTTACATCTCACATTCTGTTCCTTAAGGGGACTGGCGTTTGAAAAGGGGTGATAACCCCTTGAAAACACTGACGTGCACATATGGGAATCCTGTGCATATGGATGTATATGGGGATCAAGAGACAGCTGGGCCTCTCAGTACCCATGACTGGACTTATCTTCACTGCTGGGCAGAGATTCTGGGAAGATGAGCTGGAAATCTTGGCTGGTGATTGGAGATGGAACTCACTCCAGAACCCTGTAAAACACCTAGGCTTAGGTGGGTCTAGGCAAATGTGAAAGATGAGTTCCTATGACAGAAATATTCCCCAAGGTCAAGTGGATGTGTTTTAGGCATAGGGTCTTCCCCAGGACTGAAGTATTGCTGAAATGTGTGGCACGTGTGACAGGTTTGTCTTCTGTGGCTGCTTTGGAGATGCACTACCCATGAGAGAACAATGGAGACCAGTTAGTAAATGGGAATGATGGCAGAGAGCTGCTTGAAAAGCTACTCACTGACACCAGGAGGAAAACTATCAGTCTTGGTTAGGAATGTATCGCATGCCAAGCGTGGACTAGACACAAAGGAGTTTGTTTAGGGCTTGATTAGGACATTTCTCCCAGCAGTTGCAGCCTTTGTATCCCTCCTGCTGTTCAATGTGAATGATTCGGAAAGAACCATGGCGACCTGGAAAGAGTTCACTTGTTCCACTCATGGTCCCTGGTTGGCTGCTGATGGATTTTTATGTCTGAGTGGAAAAGGTTCATTTACACCTGAAACATGCAGATCATCAGCCCTGTCTTGTCTCAGCTCTGCCCACAGACACAGACTTGGTGTATGTCTCCTGCTTGAAGACTGGGTATCAGTTGGTGCTAGGTGAAGGGCAAATACGAATGTAGAGGGTCTATCGCATTTGGAACCAAAGACCAGGTAGAAATGTTCCCATTTGAAATTTACCTTCCCATTGAATGCAATAAAAAGAAATGCAATTTTATAAGTGAGCACAAAGTTATGGAAAGATTGATTAAACTCTTTGGCATTTTAGAGATGCCCTTGGCACAGAGTTAAGTGTGCTAGAGTTGTAACTCAAAAGCTTGAAGCAGCTTCTACAATAACATAGGTTATCCACAAATGTAGGCCAGATAACGAGTTTGTGAAAACTCAAACAGGAACTTCTATGGTGCAGGGCTAGCTTAGAGCTGTCCTGTATTACTGAATTGTTCCCAATAGAACCCTGATGTTATCAGTGGTCCCAGGGAGCCCCCACATTGAAAGCTCTGTGTTGGATTATTTAATTTCTCTTTCCTCTTGGTCACCTCTGTCTTTTCCTGTCATCTCCTGTCAACAGTCTACTCATCTAAGTTACCATTTCTACCTCTCTGGCCATGGCTCTCTTGTTCTCAGTCTTCTACACTTTCCTCATTGTTGTATTCTCTGTGCGTCAGTGTCTTGAATAATAATGTCATATAGCTGATAACATTGTTATGCGGATTCTATGTAAGCCATGTTGGAGTAGGACCTGTCATACAGTAGGTCCTCAATGAGTACTAGTTGCTCACGCTATTGTTATAACTATTGATATCATTTTATTCTTATATTTCCCCCCTTGTTCTTTGTGACCTCAATACTGGCACTTCTATTCTTATAGACATTAGGAAGTCAGTAACACTTTTTCTTTTTTGGTTAGCAAAATAACAGACTCTCAGCAAATTTCCTGCTTTTGGCTATTTTTGGCTATTTTCATCGCTGCTGAGACCTAAAGGACTCTTTGATTACTTCTGGTTTGTGGCTTTTCTTGGCACTGGAATTGAATGAAATTGAATTGTGATATTGAGTGCCTGGGTACCAGCTAAGAAGCGTACCCCTGAATTTGAAAGTAATGAAACTGTAGTCCATTAAAAATTGTGATTATCTGGCCTTCCTAGCCATTTGCTTTTTGTCTTATTTCCAATCCATCTGCGTTAGTGAGGTATTTTGTATATATTAAGGATATTGAGTTTGTAAGCATGTATATTCCCATCTTTGTTTGTGTAAGAATAGAACAAGAATGTTTGCAATTGTAATGAAATTATGACCATGAACTTTGTTGAGTCAGTGGCCATGCTGAGTGGGAAGACGTCATTTGGAGGCTGTTTGCTTCTTGCATCTTGCTTCTGATGCAAGTCACTGCCCCGCAGAGAGCAGGTGTTTGCCTCTCACTGTGAGGCAAAAGTTTTCTCTATCAGAGAATCCTTCATGCATTTACTCACCTCTTTGCTATTTATTCAGTTTTGCACTTACTGATGAGCTACTATGGGCATCTTGGCAGCTATAACAACTAACTGGACTTTGTGTTCTAGCAGAGAAAATAAAACCAAACTATAAATAGCCAAAGAATAAATTTGATGGAAGCTAAAGCATGAAGAAAATACTGGGCAAGAAGAAAGAGAATGAATGGAGGTAAAGTGTTCTGGCTTCTTTAGGAAGGCACTAGAACATCTCTCATAAGGCAGTAATGGAATGAAACTCAAAGAAGTAAAGGCATGAGACGCAATGGTGTCCAAGGGAAATGAGACAGACTGAAGGGAAGAGAGAGCAAAGGCCCTGAGGTAGGACCTTGCTTAAGAACATACATGGAGATTGGTGGCACACATCTGTGGTCTAAGCAAAGTATGAGGATGGCAGTTTGAAGCCAGTTCAGGAAAAGTTAGCTGGAGATCCCATTTGGAAAAGCAAAAACAAAAGGACTGGGGGCATGGATCAGGTGGTAAAGCACTTGCATGAGACCCTGTGTTCAATCTCCAGAACCACCAAAGAAAGAAAGAACATACTAAAGAAAGGAAGAAACACACCCACATTTTTTATTTATTTTTTTTGGGGGGGTCCAGTCGTGGGGCCTGAACTCTGGGCCTGGGCGCTGTCCCTCAGCTCTTCAGCTCAAGGCTAGCGCTCTACCACTTGAGCCCCAGCACCACTTCCGAGGTTTTTTTCTTTTTGCTTATGTAGTGCTGAGGAATCGAACCTAGGGCCTCAGGCATGCAAGGCAAGCGCTCTACCACTGAGCCAACTTCCCAGCCCCCCACATTTTTTATAAGAGCAGGGTAGGCATTGGATTTGGAGCTTGGATTTGGAATAGTGAATGTTCCACATGAAATTAAACAATGTGTTTATATTCTGAAGAGCTTACCTTTAAAACAGTCCCAGACTAAACCTGGCACTGGTGGCTTACACCTTTAATCTTAGTTACTTAGAAGGCTGAGATCTGAGGATCAGGGTTTAAAGCTAGCCAGGGCAGAAAAGTACCTGTGAGACTACCTCCAATTAACCACTTTAAAACTGGAAGTACAGCTGTGGTTCAAAGTAGCAGAGGTCTAGCCTTGAACAAAGGAGTCCAGAGACAGTGCCCAGGCCCTGAGTTCAAGCCTCACAACTGACCAAACTTCCCCCCCCCTCCAAAAAAAAAACCAGTCCCAGGCAGGGAAGAAGGTTGTGTTTTGTTTGTTAACTCCAACTGGGTTAAGGTGGCTGCTTGGTGTTCATGTGGAGCAGCAATCTGTTGAGATATTCAGGAGCAGGAGTGAGAGAGAGCAAGAAAGAGAGAAAGAGAGAGGAGGGAAGGGAGAGAGAAGTTAGGGGGAGAGGAAGAAAGAGTAAAAGAGAGCATGAGAATGCACATGAAGGCTGTAGGACAAAATAATTTATATGGAGATTTCCAAAAGTCGTTATGTTTGCTGACCCAGGAACAAGAATCTGGGAGAGAAGATTCTGCAGTTTTTCTTTAGCTCTGTGTCCACTCACTTTGATTCAGTTTCCTACATACCCACACTGTCTGCTTTGACAGCTAGAATAAAGTAGGGTATTTGAGAACTACAGTCATTCCCTTCAAGTTTCTTGGGAACGGGACTAAAACATAGAAATTGAGTCGCATTGTTTATTAGAAACCAAAATAAATTCTTGAAGCAGGAATCCATACTTAAGTCATCCAGGGCTGGATTGTGTATATCCAGACACACACCATTGTCCTAAGCTTCCAAAAGATCTGACAATGGTTGACCAGTTGGCTATTCTGCTCCAGGGCCCTCCAACCTAACATGTGTTGGGAGAGTGGGCCTTGATTTCTTCAGTGTAGGTTCTGTGTCTTTCTGTAATACTATGAAGTATTTGTTCCATGTGAATGGACCCCATCCTTACCCCATCCATCAAATTCATACAATCACTTCCCTGGCAGCTCTTGAGAAACCAAAGTTTGATATCCTTCCAAAAGAATGATGACTGATGTGGGGTCATGCAGTTCAGGACCCATATGGAAAAAGCTGGATAAAAAAAAGTCAAAAAGAAGAGACAGGCAAAGATGTCTGTTTAACCTCACAGGAGTATGGTCTGAGCATGGGAAGATTTAGGTAAAGCTGCTGCGCACACACTTGGACATCTTGGCAAGAGCGGCCTCATGTCTTTGCAGGTATTGGCCACCAGGGGGCACTCAAGAGCACACTGGTGTCCCAGTGTCCATGGCATTTGGGGAGAGAAAAGACAAAGACTTCGTTAACAGGAATTCCAGTAAAATTATTTAGGATTGTCTGCCCAGGTTGTGTTTCCTGAATGGCGTGACAGGCATGATTTGGTACTGGAGGGAAGGGCTTTAGCTGCATGGCTTGGTTTAGACACATCCTCTTCCTCTCCTTGCTCCTCAGTCTCTGCCAGCCTTCTCTTCCCTGTCCTCCCCCTGACTGCACTGTCCAAATCTGCCATGGAATATTTTTCACCAGGTTCAGCTGCCAGGAAGGTAAATTCTGTGCCCATGTCTTCCATGTTCAGATCCTCAGAGTTAAGAGATACCTGCCTGACCAGAAACATTTTCAAAAAGGTCTGTCTCACTCCTACTCACCAGGCCATCATTTTTTCTGGTTTCTTTTGCCTGGTCCAGCAAGAGTTGGCAGGAGGAATAAAGAAGAATGTGTGCTAGGGAGGGAGAAAACCAGCGGGTCAATAGTGTTCACCATCCCACAGTGCATTCATGAAGCTTCAGTGACCTGGTCATAGGCCTCAAGAGTGTGGTACCCATTCATCAGCTCCAAACCTAGCGCCCTTCATGTGTAGATGTACACTAAGCATCTGTAGACTGAGCTGTCAGAGGGCCTGTGAGCTATTAATCCTAATTAAAATCTCCTTCATTTTAGATCTGAGAAGTTCTCTAGGTGTTATTTATTCTGCTAGGAAACAGAAGCTATTCTGGTGACTTGGACAGAGATAGTTGAATTACTGGGACAGAATGCTGTAAAACAAGGTAACTGATAACGTAGGGAATCCTGGTCCCACAATATGGATCTCAGGTGTTCCTCAAAGGCACCCATCACATAGGTTTGGCTCCCAGCTTGGTGCTATTGGGGGGTCATGGAGACTTAGACAGGTAAGAACTTAAGTCATAGGAGACATGTCTGGTAAGGAGATGGCTAGAGAGGGAGACTCTCCTCAAAGAGAACTCTTTCCTTTAACAGTCTTTCATTTCTGGCCTTGAAGTGAACAGTTTTGCCCCACAATCTGCTCCTAACATGATGGCCTGCCCCTCCTCCACAAGGCCAATGCAAAGAAGTCAGTTGGTCAAGGACAGAAACTTCCGAAATTCCGAGCCAAAATACACCTTTTCTCACTATGAATTGATTTATCCCACCTGACCAACACAATGATGTCCCTACCAATGCAGCAATTGTGGGAGGTCCTCCCACCTCTAGGGCTGGGAGGACAAAAAAAGGAGGTTGGAATGGTGAAGATTAGCGGCTTGGAGGTGAAGTCTTGGGACCCAGATCTCTGGACAAAGATGAAGCCATCTGGTATGTGTCTCTGGTGTGGGTATATGGAGCTTGCTCTGCTCACATGGATTCAGTAGCTGTCAGGGGAATGAGTCATTAATTCTGAGGTGAAGAACATGCCTGGATATTGCTCAGAGCAATAGGTAGAAGTAAGATGGCCCAAAGAAGCAAACTTCTAGGAAAAGGTAAATCCCTTTGTCCACCCTGATGTTGCCGATCCTACCACAGAGTTACATTGTAAAGTAGAGGTGTGGTTTGCAGAATGCAGGCATGGAATTATAAGGCAGACTACAGAAGAACAAGTCAGAGATGGCAGCGTAACACCTGGTATCATGTGCTTGGCTTGAACAGCAGAAAGGAGTTTAGGAGTGGACAAGAAGAAGGTCTCAACCAGTATCTTTTCCTTTTGTTTTTAAAAATTCTATCGCTTTAAGAATAACAGAATAAGATGCCTTTGTTCTTCATCAAACTGGAGAAAGCTGGGGTGGGGGGGGAGGGGCGGGGAGAGGCTGCAAAGCACTCAGGTCTGCAGGCAGCCCTCCAAAGCAGGAAGGCCACCAGAAAAACTACAAACAGGACAGCGGCTGCCCTCTTGTGGACACCTGTGGTTCTACAGGGTGGTTATGCCCTGCCACAGGCAGGTGATGGTTGGCCTATTCATGTGCCCTTCTTGAACTCCTGGAAGGACCAGAAAAGAAAGGTCAGTTTGGTCCTCAGGCAGATGATGGAGCTCTTAGAGCTGGTTCATGGCCTGAAGAAGCCATGGACCTTCCTGCAAAAAAAAAAAAAAGGATGAAATTCTCATTGCTGAATCCTATTTGGCCAGTTACAGACACCTAAAGCAGAGAAGAAAATCCATCTCATAACCTTAGAATATCCTATGGAACAGAGTTTGGCTTTTTTTTTTTTCTGTAAAGGACCAGTCATTAGATATTTTAGGCTCTTGGCTGCATAATTCCATCTACTCTGCTCTGTAGATCAATGGCAGTTCTAGACTGTAGATAAATAGAATATGATTGTTTTTTGTACTACAAATGCTAACATTTACATTTTAAATAATTCTCACATGTCATGAAGTATTATCTTTTGATTTTTAAACATCGTGAGTGTGCAGGGTGTTCAGAAAGAGGCTACGGGCTGGAGTGGCCTAGGGCTGTGGTTGAAGGAACCTGACTGACAGCTGTCCTCAGGTAAGCCCATGGTGATCGGCAACCATAAGGCAGCTTCTCTGCTTCTCTGCCAAGCCCTGTGAATTGCACATGCACACACAGAATCTGGCTCTCTAGAGTCTGTGGAAGCTCCTGGCACTAAGTTTTACCTTTTTCTCTCACCGTTCAGAGAACCTGTTTTAACCAATTTGAGGTGGAAACAAATCTGAGCTTCATCAATAGTAGGGAAATAGATATAATTCCTCACTGATGAGAGAAATCCCTCCTAGAAGTCTTTAAGGTGCACCCGCTCTGCAATGCCCTAAAAATAGGACCAGTTTAATTTTTTTATGTGACTTTTTATTGTGCACAATTTCTGAGGAACTCGATTAGTTTTTAAAAACAAGCTGCGTTGAATGTGTAGTCGTACGTGTCTCATAGATAGACGTGCAAGCTGGTAATTTAAATGGAGAGGATGAATTAGGAATTTGAAGGTTTTAATGAATGTATATGTATGATTTTATTGTTATTGTTAAGGTTTTGTACAGAGGGGCTATCATTTCAGAAGGCAGGTAATGAGTATATTTCTTTTTTTGACAATACCACCCCTTCGTTTTCCCTGTCTAACTGGAAGATGGTGTTATCTTTTGGTTTATAAAGGGGGGATGTAAAGGGCTTATACTTACGTTTGCTCAGAGGTAGATAATAAACGGCAGAGTAGGGGGGATACCTAGGAACCCAGAACCAGGTACATATTATGTTGGAGAGAGGCACCCCTCTTTACTCCCCGATTTTGTACCCTATCTCTCTTGGCCTTTCACTACCTCTTTCCCAGTCTGACACCAGTGCCTGACTCTCCAGGCTGAGGACACAAAGCTGTTAGGACAGAGACCTATGTAGTTTTTTTTTTTTTTCTAAAGGGAAATCTGCAAATACTGTGTCATACCTGCTGACCAGCCTCTGAATGGATCAACAACCAAGCCAAACCAAACAGAAGAGGTACTAATGGCCTGAGGGCCGACTGACAAAGAGAAGGAAGACTGCAGGCTGCAGATATAGGACCTGCACCCAAGCACAGAGCTACATCTGGGAAGTGGCAGGAGAGTGGCCCTGGTGAGGGTAGAGTGCTGAGTGATTGGACAATAGGAGAGAGGAGATGGGAGATGAGGCTGAAAATGTTATTTGGGGTTAGTTGTACAGAAAAAAAAGTATTGGACACAGGGATTTATTGGTCCCTGGCTTGGATGTCTGGACCACCTGGGATCAGCTTATTGGTCCACCTGGGATCAGCTTTTCATGACTACCCCTTTCTTCTGTTTTGCGATCTGTCTATCCAAGGAAGGACAGGAGGCAAAGGCCGGGCCCTTTCATTAATGCCCTGTGGTGTAAGGAGATAAGAAGTGTCTTTCTTTGATACCCGGGGAAGCAGATGCGGCCTGGGCCATGGCCTGGGCCTGGGAAGAAGGATGAACTGTGGAAGTAACTCTGATAGTGGTGCTCTCCCCCCACATCCAGATGTTCAAGGAGTCTCTGGCTGAACTCTGGGCCACACCCATCCCTATTCCTGGCAAGCGCAGGAGGCACACAATGTTTTCACTACCCAGCCTGTACCCATACTGGTCTAGCCCCCTGGAGAGGGGCTGGGCTGCCCGGTGTGGGCACTTGCAGGTGGGCACCCCGTTGCTTGCCGCCAGGGTCTTCAGGGAGGTTTGATCACTGGAACTTGGCAATTGTACACAGGGCAGAGCAGTTCTCAGCTCACATTCAGGGTGGACCTCACTCCACTTGCATATGAAATCAATGAGATAATGGATGTGAAAACATTTGGAAATGTCACCAAGCTTCTTAACTGCACCCACTGTGTCTTTGCATCTTCTTACTCCTGTGATCCCACATCTGACACTGCCCTGCCATTCCTAGCCGGCTTCCATGGTGCCTTTTCCTTCTTCTTCCTCTGCTCCTAACTAAGCTGTCTCATTTGCAACTCTCAGTTTTGCTTCTGATGTTCTTGTTGTGAATTTCTTTTAAAACAGGGCCAGTGTATGTAGCCCAGCTAGCAATGAACTAGAGATTCCTCTGTCTCAGCCTCTCAAATGCTGGGATTATAGGTATGTCACCAAGTTCTCAAACTCTAGGTGGTCTAACTTATTCTAGAGTAAGTTTATCTCTTCTACTTCTTCCTTTGACATCATCAGTCTCTGACACTATACTCATGGTTCTTTTTACTTTTATTTTTCCAACCTAAAACTTCCAATTGCTTTTTCTTATCTCCAGAACAATAAACTCCATTGTCTGGTTGCTCTACTTCCTTATGTCTGTTGCCATCCTGTAGCTCACTCAACCATTCTATCTGCCTGGACATTTTACCTCTACCACACTTCTGACCATTGTCCTCTTTGAAATTTAAGGTTCCAAAAGGCTATAGATAAATTATTGATGCTAAAAAGGGAGAAATGAAATCATGTAGTGTGTGTGTGTGTGTGTGTGTGTGTGTGTGTGCTGGTCTTGGGGCCTGAACTCATGGCCTGAGTTTAAGCTTTTATGTTCAAGGCTGGTGCTCTACCACTTGAGCCACAGCTCCACTTCTGGATTTTTGTTGGTTAACTGGAGATAAAAGAGTCTCACGGATTTTCCTGCCTGAGCTGGCTTTAGACCATGATCCTCAGATCTCAGTCCCTTGAGTAGCTAGGAATACAGGCACGAGCCAATGGCTAAATCGTATTTTTTAAATGATATTGCGGTTTGAACTTAGAACCTTGCATTTATTGGGCAGATGCTCTACCACTTGAGCCACACACCCCCAGCCCTGCAATGGAATTACACTTCAGATGCAGCAAAGAATGAAGGTTTTAAATGTTATTAATATGCTCATGAAAAAAATATACAGGTTTTACAAGGTCCTATGTGGGGACTGGGGCAGAGCCTGAGTAGGACTCAGTTTATATCCATGCAGGCCCAGAAATCTAGAGCTATGAGAATAAGGGGTACTTCCCCCCTTCCTTTCTTTTCTCTTTCCTTCCTTCTTCACTCCCTCCCTTCCTCTTTTCCCCCCATCTCTCTCTCACACACACAAACATAAACATACATAGGCCCCGAAATCTAGAACTGTGGAGCTAAGGGTCTTCCCCCACCCCTCATTGTTTTGTGCTAGTAGCATGGCTTGAACTCAGGGCCTTATACTTTGCTTAGCTTTTGTGCTCAAGGCTAGTGCTCTACCTTGTGTACCATACCTCCATGTCTACCTTTTTGTTGGCTAATGGGAGATTAAAGTCTTTTGGATTTGTTTTCCTCAGTTGGCTTCAATATGAGATCTTCAGATCTCAACCTCTTGAGTTGCTAGAATTACAGGCATGAATGATCAGCCAGCCCCTGGTTGGGGACTCTTCTTTTTTTTTAAAATTTGTTCATTCAAATTCAGTTACAGCTCCAATATCTGTAGACTATTTCCCTTTTTTAAAATGTAATTACCAGGAAGCTCAGAGGCAAATTTGATACTGTGGAATACCTTGCTAAGTTAAAATATTCTCTATCACAGGGACCAATTATGTACACAGAACTATGTTAGACAAAAAATTGTTTAACTCCTAGTTCCCATCAACAGAAAGAACTCAGTTATATCTTCATTATCCACTTAAATCTATTCTTCATTTTGTAGTTGTGTGGATTTGTTGCATATATTGTTAGCTTTATGCTTACTAAAATTCTTCTTAAAAAGAGATGAGATATAGTCAGTATGTCAATTAAAAATATTTGAACACTGTTAATGAGGTCATAGATGGAATGTCCATTGTTGCAAGATGTATTTGTGTTCTTTTATTACAGACTATCTCCTGAAGGCTACTAGATATGGTCATTATGTTACAGGGCTTTATTTTATTTTATTTGTGTTTCACCTTGTAAACACACAGTGACATTTAACCTTGATCAGTATTCAAATGTCACTCTCAGGTTATGATTAGTGGTGTGGGGGAGAAGGCGGTGATTTGCATTTCTGCTCCTAGAATGTAACTTTAATTAAAAAAATTCAATATCGGTAGTATTTATCTCAAATCCTATTTGGAAACCAGATGAGATGTATTGTCTATATAAATGAACCACTGAGTAGCATAGCCATCAGAGGAATGTGAGTGTGTGTTCACAGGAAGGGTCTCCATGATCCCCGCAAAGCAGAACCTCTAGTCTCAGGGCGAAAAGGAAGAGGAATAAGGAAAGGGCTGAGCTCCATAAATCGCTTC
The DNA here is from genome assembly GCF_019054845.1 of Dipodomys spectabilis. NCBI lineage: Eukaryota > Metazoa > Chordata > Mammalia > Rodentia > Heteromyidae > Dipodomys > Dipodomys spectabilis. The sequence goes on from NW_024870713.1 coordinate 2,955,501, forward strand.
AAGTGTGCACCCAATGACCTAAAGACCTCCCGGTAGGCCCCAACTTTTAAAAAAAACTTATAATTTTATTGTTATTATAAAGGTGTTGTACAGAGGGGTTACCATTTCATAAGTCAGATAATGAGCATTTCTTTTTTTTTTCTTGGACAATGTCACACCCTCCTTTGCTTTCCACTAGTTCCCCCCCCTCCTTTCCCTTCTGACAGATTACATAGGTCATTTTCCACATAGTGTCTACTGAATAGCATGATTGAATTTGTTTACCCTCCCTCCAGGCCCTGTCTTTTAAAGGTTCTACCAATAATGACTGCAAGTAAAATCTTCACCCCACGGGTCTTGGGGGGATATTATAGATCGAAACTACAGCAGCTGCTTTACCCCATCAGTGGACACCTCAGCTACTCAAAAGGCTTTAGCCAGGAAGCCACAGCTACGCCACTGGACTTTGTGTCCGGGGATAGTGCCTCATCCACTTGACACATTCACTTTGCAGTAACTGAGGTGTGGCAGGTACGTCAGGCCCTGGAGCTAACAGACCTTAACTGTTCCCAGATCTTTCCTCAATGAATCAGGGCCTGGAGATGTCATTCTTTGTGTTTCTCCTTTTTCTGCAGTTATTTCCAGATTTCTGGTGTGAAGATTCAGGTGTGGAAGCCAAAGGCAGTGTCTGTCATTCAGAAGTAATGAGTTCATGTAGGATGGCAGGATACCTGAGCTATGGGAACTCCTTATAAGAACATGGGGTGTTTTTTTTTTTTAAATAATAGGAATAATAAAATCTCAGGTTGCTAATGGAAATTAGAGCCAGACAAAATACCACCTTACTTAGTGCCAGTGACTATTTTCATTTTAGTTTAATTCAAGATACATTCTCTTAACAGTTATGTCCAACTGCTGGGTATCAGGACTACAAATTTAAACAGCACATGATCCTGGAGGAGCTACTACCCCATATGATGATGATAATGACGATGGTCTCAAGTCAAAATGCATTAAATTCTTACTATGTCCTGTCACTGTTTTGGGAATTTTGTATGCCATTCCATTAACTGCCCCCTCCCCTCCACACTACTGCAAGTTTCCTCAATTACTAAATTTGGGAAATTGAAGCTCGTCAAGATTAAGAAACTTGCCTAAGACCATTGCAAGTGAGAGAATCAAGGACTAGTTCCTGGTCAGCTTGACCCCAGGGCCCATCCTCTTAACCTCCTGCAGTGTCTCCAGCACTGGCCCGCCCAGTCTCAGTTACACACATAGTGACAACTGCTGCTGTTAGACACATGGACTTTGAATGCTGGCATCATTCCTGTTTGCACACTGGAGGCCGGCAAAGCCAGAGTGGTCTCCTTTAATATCTATACCCTCCTTTTCGTGGGAAGGTTAGAGGGAAGTATGGAAGACATGTGAATATTAAGTTGACCAGATTAAGAGATATTTCATATCCATCATCTCTATTAACTGCCACCACAACTCTCCAGGGATATCTTCTCCCTTTCCTTGTACAGATAAGGAGACCGAAACATGGAGAAGTTAAATAATTTGAGGTTAAAAAGCTTACCAATAGCAGGCGGGTGTTTGACCTCAGGCCTCTCTGTTTCCAAAGCCCACCTCTGCTCCTTCTAGTGTACCACATTCTGCTATAGTAGACACATCGTCAAGGCATTCACTATTTGAAGGGAACAAATAAATGTTCAGCAGTTCTCTTTGGTGTGTGAGGCATTGCGCTGCTCACAGGAGAATCGTAGGAGACTCTGATCTGGGTGTTTTTCTTAAGGCACTCATGGTCCAGCAGGAAGAAAGAGTGGGAATGTAGATCATTCCACTATAAGTTTCCTGAACAATGGTGCTTTAAATGGCACCTTTGTGCGCTTTTTTTTTTTTTTTTTTTTGCATAGGGCTGTTCCTTGCTGCTCTGGAAGAAGAATCTCATGAATGTTAGGAAAGTATTTCACATTTTCTTTGCCTGGTTTCCTTCCTATTCCAGAGGCTGATTTAGGATATTCCCTTTTCATCTCAAAGTTTTGGGGCAGCTGTTCCTCTGGCTCCATTAAGAGACCTGAATGTTAGCACAAGACCTGGGGATTCATGGGAAAGTAATGAGAGGTGAGGGGAGAGCACAGTTCAAGGGTGTCCTCCTTCCCCTCCCCAGGCTCTGGCTGACCCCCATTACAGCATTGCTGTCTCTGTCTAGGCAGCAATGTTTCTGTTTCTTTTCCTCTTCCTTGAAATGCACATTGACATTTTTTAACAAATAACACAATTTTCCCTTTGTGTTTCCCTTAATAAAATACAGAAATGAGAGCAAGAAAAGGAAAGTAAAAAAATATGTTCCTGTCATCTTCACTCTATAGTAGGACATCTGTCCCCCCCCCCCCCCCCCCCGTGCCCCTCCTCCCTCTCACTGAACATTGGTCTCTGACTTCTCTAACATCACTCCTCTCTCCAAAGCTAAGCCACAAAGATTCACCACTCTGGTACTTTTATTTCTTTATTTCCTACCTTAGATGGGTAACTCTACAGCTGATCTACAAGTCTCAGCTCATCTACAATTCGCTGTCTGAAGACAGATCATGGCAAAGGACCACAATAGGATGAGGAGAAAATCCCATGTGCAGAAGTACCTTCAGGTTACAAGGTCCCTGCACAGAGAGCCTGGTGAACAGTCCTTCACTGCTCCTTGTCTCCAGGGAGAGCTGCTTCCAGATCACCCTGGAAAGGGTGGGATTTAGAATGTCTCCCAGAGGCTCAGGTGTTGATTGCTCAGTTGCTCAGACCACAGTGCTCAGACCACCAGAGTTAAATCTCATCAGTGGATTGACAGTTAATGAATGGGCACAGCTTAATGGGAATTTAGAAGCATGATCTAATTAGAGGAAGTAGGTCACTAAGGCCTGATGTAGAAGCATCCTCTCCTCCTCTTCCTCCTTCTCCTATCCTTCTCTAGGCTCCCTTCTGTTACCATGAGGTGAGCAGCTTTGCTCAGTATATCATGGTATGATATACTGTCTTACCATAGGCCTAGAAATAGTAAGGGTCAGCAACCATATATGGAAGCCTTTGCAACTGTGAGCCAACACAAACCTTTCGCTTTTTCTATTGTTTTTCCTCACGTATTTTGTCATAGCAACAGCTGCCTCCCTGCCCCCCTCCCCCCAAAAAAACCAACCCTAACACAGACCTATATTTCTTCCTAAGGGCACATTGCTAGGCCAAGACAGAATCCCCGGATCTCTTGGAATCTGCCTGAAGTGCCAATATTCCCTGTGTTTAAGATGCTGCCCATGCCTTAGCAGGGAAAATTGTAGGTTTCACATTAGGATCCAAACACCAATTGTACAGTAACTCCAACTTTATGATGATACAATGTGGCAAAGATATGCCTTACTAGTACTCTGTAGTACAGAAAAGGACTCATGAGGTTTTTCTATGAGACTCGGCTTAGCTAGAAAGAGGACAAGACAGTGAGGGCAGCTCTGCCTTCATCTGAAGGTGTTTGGGAGCAGGTTTTCACTTTCTGAATCACTAGCCCCAGATGAATCCAGGCCTGCCTTGAGGGCAGGTCTATGTAAACAAATTGTGACCCACCACAAAACCAAACCATTGGACCAGATGAACTTACCCATTACCTCCAACTCTGAAAATATAATTTTTTTGTGTCCTTTCTGAAGCCTGTCTACCTCCCACAATTTCTCAGAAAGTATTTTTTATTTTTACTGTCAAGGTAATGTACAAACAGGTTACCGTTACATAAGGTAGTAAGTACGTTTTTGTCAAACTTGGTACCCATTCCTTCATTTTTCTCCCACTTTCCCTCCCTCCATCAGAAAATATTTTTAAAGGTGAATATAGCCTATCTCTCATAAAGGCTTCTGATAGTGGCTCTGTGGCATCTTGTTCTCTCATTAAAAAGGCAAATATCACTATTGGAACTTAAAATGGGAAGTCAGAAGGTGTGTTCTCCCTGTCCATCTACCATCCATCCAAGTCTGTGAGGTAGCTACAATTGAATTGATGCAGTCCTGGGGTAGGAGTGAGATACATGATTCCCAATTCATAGGGAGAAGCCAAATGTTCAATCAAGATGTTGTACCTTTATTGGTCAACATACAACACTTAGATCCATCAGTGAAGATTATACCTAGCCAGCTGCTGGTCAGCATACTCCAAGGATCTGCTGGTGCTATTAGACCCACTGGCATGTTGATTTTCACAATGCTTAGACTCAAGGGACCTTGCAGACTGAATAGCACAACAGCCCTTTTACTCCAAAGAGGAAGGTGTGTGTGTGTGTGTGTGTGTGTGTGTGTGCTGGTCCTGGGGCTTGAACTCAGGGCCTAGTTACTGTCCCTGAGCTTTTGTGCTCAAAACTAGAAAGTCTACCTTTTGAGCCACACTTCCACTTTGGCCTTTTTGGTGGTTAATAGGAGATAAGTGTCTGATGGACTTTCTTGCCCCAGCTGGCTTTGAACCTCAATTCTCAGATCTCAGACTTCTGAATAGCTAGGTTACCGGTTTGAGCCACCATGGATGGTGCCTGGATAAACAGGAGGTTTTGATTCCTGGGAACAGGGCATAGTCCTTCAGCACTTCCTATCTCTCCTGAGAGGTCCACTCACCCTTGGGCAAATGAATTCTACTGCCAATCACTTCTCTGTGCCTAATTCTGCACTAAGATGGTAGGGCTTGTCATAGTCCTTATCCTTAAGTTCCCAAGCCTGATGGGAGAAGACAGTCCCAACACAAACTTGTGTAATCTATATTAATCAAGCTGCCTTCCACATGCAAAAACTGTTGGGAAGAGTCTGGTCTCAGATCACTCAGATCAAATGAGACTCTATTAATTTTTGAAGTATACACACACACATCTGCTAGGTAAATATATTTCTTATGTTCAAGGCTTTTAGTGAAACTAAAAGTCTGTTGGCCACTTAAAAGTATTCCTTATGGTTGGATTTTCTCTGCTCATTCTTTTGCTCGCTGTCAAACTTCTATTTTTTTCCCCATCCTGTCTATCTGGGGGTTGGCAGAGAGGACAAAGGCCAGGCCTTGGGAGATATGCCACTAGCACCTGAGTAACATCAGAAAAATCTCCCACATGTCCTGCCCCTCACAGATTCATCTGGAACAATGGATAAAACTATTTGCTCTGCCTGCCTCACAGGTTTGTTGTAAAGATCAAGCAAAATCACACATGTGAAACTATCCTGAAAAGAATAAAGCAGCATTCAAATCTACGGTATTAAACGATGCTCTTCTACCCTTACTTTTCTCAAGTTGTGCTCTGTGTTTGTGCCTATTGGTGGAAAGCACTTATAATGGTAGGAGGGAGTCATTGCTCCCAAAGCACACTGGAGCAATTTGCTGCCAGTGTTTTTTCTTTAAAATTCGGACGTGGTCCTGTCCTTAGAAAAAGTAATGGAAAACTCTTGCTTCAGGGAATCTCCTCGGCCTGGATTCACCTGGCCAGCAGGCCTGCCAGTTCCGACTCAATGTTCAGAGTTCAGTGTAGTTACCGAGAAGGTCCCAGGGAATCCCATTGAATTGGGCCTTCTTAGAGTATTCAGATGTCCAGCATGATACGCAGCCTGTTTCCTTCACTAGTAATAAGGAGCCAAGAATTGTAAAGATTGAATGAGTTAACTTGTATAACCAAAGCTGGCACAGAGTAAGTATCTAATCAACGTTAGTCAGTGCTATGATCGATTTATCGAACCACCTGGGGTCAGGCACTTCTTGGAATTCAGAGTTCTGTGAACCCGGTTCCTGCTCCTGGAGAGACAGAAGCTGGCATTATCAGCTCAAGTTAGGAGAGTACTGGGAGTTAGCATTTCACTCTTCTCTCCGGTCCCTGCCCTTCCCCCCCACCCCCAACTTCTTCCCCTTAGCTAAATTTCTCCTCATTGCTATTGTCAGTTTACGGTCTAGGGATGGGATCCTACCTAGTCTCTCCGGAGAGTCTGATTCAAGATGCGGCCGTGGGTCTTGGTAGAGCCGCACATCCCATCAGTGAACTGGCTACGTTCGGTGCAAAACGGTGAACAGGTTTTGGAACCTAAAGGAAGTTGGGACGTTGCAGGAACCCTTGAGTGATGAGGAAAGGTCTGAGCCATTAGAGCTGCGGGGATTTGGGGTGGGGAGGTGGGATGCGCATAATTACCGACGCTGCCCAGGTGAAGACTGGCGCGGAGTGACCGCTTGCAGTCGGGAGTAGAGAGCGACCCCGTTTGCAGCCAGCCCCGCGGCGCGCGGTCCAGGCGGCGGGCGCGCAGATCTCCGCGAACTCTCAGGCGCGGCTCCCCAAGGTACCAGCTCCACTCGGCCGGGAGGAAAGTTCGTGTGCCCCGGAGGTCACAGCAGCAGAGGGGCGCACCAGGCGGCGGCCACGAGGTGGGCTGAGCAGCCACACTGGGAAACCCAGCACCTCGGCCCCGCCACGGGACGCGCTCCCAGTCCCCCGCCCTGCGCACCCCACCCCCTTCGCTCTGCGGCGCACGCAGCCCTGCGGCCCCTGTCAGAAACCGCGGGATCCGCCTCGGAGAAGCAGAGCCGACTTGCACCCAGGACCCCAGGCCTCTGTCTTCCCGAACTGCCAGCCTCGGAGTTGCATCCGGCCTTCTCTTCTCCCCGCACAGCAAAGCGGGCTGGCCGGACGTCCCGAGCAGGCCACGTCCCGGCCCGGCCCCTGCGCGCTGAGGAGTGGAACCGGGGGCCGGCGTTCACTCCTGCTCTCTCCCCAACGCGCCAGAATCGGGGCTTCTGCTGGGGTTTGCAGCCGCGGGGGTGACGCCTTCCTCCGCCGGAGCTTCCCGCGGCAGCCCGCAACTTCCCTCTGCTCCGGAGCCGGGGAGCTGGCTCGCCCATCAGGTAAGGAAGGCTGCGGGCTCCTAAGCTCCGGCTCGGGCGGGCGTGTTTTTTGAAAGTTGATTTGAAATGCATCCAAGAGTGAGCCGGGCCAGTCGCGGCTCCTCCCCGAGGCGACTTCTTTGCTCCTGCAGACATTCCCGGCCCTGGCCGACCCGCGCGAGGACCTCCCCGCGCGCCCCGCACGCCCACTCCCGCGCGCCCCCCAGCAGCGCGCGCGCCAGCACGACGGAAGCGGGCGGGACGTCCCTCCGCTTCATTACGCTGCCTCTCTCCCAGCCCAGGCAGGTGAGGGCCGCGACACGGGGTGACCCGGACCTCGGGGTATGTCCTGGTGTGCTTGGGCCCAGACAGGCGGGGAAGAGCACCCCCTCTTGTTTTAAAAATTGTTTTTATTGCTGTCGTACCCAGTAGCTGAGTCCCAGAAGAGACATCCCCAGGGCCCACATTACTACAAGTTGGGCGGAGTCGATCTCAGGATGGGAAACCTGCGGACCGGCAGGGTAGGGGTGGGGGTGGGGGGCAGGAGAAACACCGAGGGGGTGGGGGGAGGAGGGAGGCCTAGGTACTTAACGCGTTGACTTCAAGTGAAATCAGATCAGTCAGAGCAGTGCGCTGTGCGACTCGTCTCTCCCCTCCCGCCCCGTGTTTCTCTAGGCGGGACTCGATCCTCCCGGTTCATTCGGGTCACCCTGGACACTCCCTTCGTCCTTTCCCAGGAGTGCGGTCCCCCGAGAGCGCCGAGTCCCTTCGGGCACGGAAGTCAGTCACATCCTTCCCTCTCCTCTACAGGTCCTCCTGGCGCGGTCCGAACATGCTGGACGGCCTGAAGATGGAGGAGAACTTCCAAAGCGCCATCGAAACCTCAGCCTCCTTCTCCTCATTGCTGGGTGAGTGATGAGGCCCTGTGCCCTGGGGCGCACCCAGGCCCAGGCGGCTCTGGAAACCCTGACAGCGACCTCGGGAGCTAGCATCCCGCGCCCCGTGCACCGCACTCCTAGTCTGTCGATGTCCGTCAGTCCTCTTGAGTCGTCCCCGTCTAAACAAAACCAGTAAACCTCCCTCAGGCTTCACAAGCCGGGCATCGAATTCCCTAAAGCCGCGAGGGGCGGGCAAGCGTGTTCGCCGGCGCTTGAGTGGCAAGTGATTAAAAACTACCCAGGGCTGGATTTTTTAATCACGGAGCTGATCGACGGCTCATAAATGCCACCCGTTTCTCTGCGGCCTCAGAGCAAGTACCCGAGGCCTGGAGCACCCAAGTTCGAGGCGGTTTCTTGCCCCCACCAACTCTAACCCCCTTTCCAGTCTTGGGCAAGGCCGAGGGACTTTTTTTTTCCGGGCGGGTGGGCAGCGCAACGCGGGGATTAGGCATCCCTGCGGGGCACTCGCCCAGGCTTTAATTAACTGAAGCCGGATCCTAGGTTCCGCGGGTCCTTTCCACCCCAGGCCCTTCTCGCCCAAGCGGAGCAACGGCGGGTCCACAGACCCCAAGAATACAGGTCTTTCTGAAAATCCGTGTAGACATTCTTGTTAGAGATCTTACCCACTTTACTCTTAGTCCTTTTCAGATTTGAATAAAAGGTGTGCTTCTTTCTTTCTTTTCTTTCTTTCTTCCTTTCTCTCTTTTTTTCTTTCTTTGAGAAACTTTTCGTTTTGTCATCTAAGCCCCTCTCCCCTTTACTTCTTTGAAACCGCTACAGCGGATTGAAGGCAGGGGATGGGACGCTTGGACTGGAGAAAAATTCCCACCCCCCATCCCCCAAACGAAATCACGCACTCTGGGCTCAGCTTTTCAGCCTCGGTTCCTAGAGTGTCCAGACACCCCCACCCCCACCCCTGTCCAGCTTCCGAAGAGTAGGCGGGCCAGAGCCCGCACTGCGCAGGCTGATAGCGGGTTCGGACTGAAGTCTACACGGCTGGCGTAGCGTTTTGCCCTGTGTGGGGCCCGGCCTACATCCGCTCAAACGCCTGGAGGTATGGCCTGGGATGCCGATCAACCCAGAAAACAAACAGAACTTTAAAAATTGAGAACCATCTCGCTGCTTTACCCAGCCCTTCCAGCCTCTTTCCTAAAGCGACTCAGGGGAAACTGAGTATCGCAGGGACACGGAAGAGGGCCAGTCCTTTGGGACACCGCGCTCAAGCGTGTGATCGTGGGAACGGGACTTCTTTAAATAGTTATGAAATGTGCCAACAAAGGCAACCAGGCGTCATCCATGAAAAAAAATGGACGCTTAGGTCTGCAAACTAAAGGGGCAAAAAAAAAAAAATACATAAAGGCCCAAGGGTATGATGGAGCGGGTTCCCCGATGTTGTTGAGTAGTTGGGGGAGATCTTTCTCCGCGCACCGCTCCTGGGCGCGCGTCGAGTACCCAGGCCTCAGCATTGAGTACTCAGTGCCCACTGTCTCCTTGGCGCTGCGATTTTAAATTCCGTCTGTTTTGACACTTCTTAATTATGAAAAGCCCATCTGCGATTTGCACGCAAGCCAAAAGATAGTATGGGTTCATTGGTTTAACCAATACTACGTTTGCCCAGGGTGAGACTTTACCCATGGGACTTTTTAGGAAAAGAGAAAATTTCAAGTTTCCCTCTTAAAAAAATGAAAACAAAACAGTATGATTGTGTTTTAACAAAGAAAAAAGCAGACCTGGTTTTTGCTCGTTCTGTTTTTAAACGTTTTATCATTCGTTTTAAACAGCGTTTTGCTGCTTAATTGGAACGTAATAAACTCAGAAACACCCTTTTATTTACAACCTTAATTTTACAGAATGTAAATCCGCTTGCGCTCCTACTTGACTATATTTGATAACTAAATGCCACCCGAAGATTTCTGCCTCCTCCTCTAGAATTTAAATTTCCATATACAGTCCCTGTTTATGAGAAAACGTCACCACTTATTTCTGTCACTTGGCTTGATTCCCCCTCCCCCCCTCAGGGCTGATGATGGCTGGTGTCAGGGTGCTTCTTCCTGGGGTGGAGGGTCCCCTGGAAATCGATGGGTGTGGAGCGATCGCAAGCGGGTTTGACAGGGTTGACCTGCGCCAGCGGCTCACTGGCGTCTGTCTGTTGCGGCTGCAGGCAGAACAGTGAGCGCAAAGTCTGTCTGCGAGGGCTGTCAGCGGGTCATCTCCGACCGGTTCCTACTTCGGCTCAACGACAGCTTCTGGCACGAACAGTGTGTGCAGTGTGCTTCCTGCAAGGAGCCCCTGGAGACCACCTGCTTCTACCGGGACAAAAAGCTCTACTGCAAGTATGACTACGAGAAGTAAGTGGCCGCGCTGCTGGTGCGCTCCCTTGCCCCCGCGCGCACTGGCCTCGGTGTGCTCGGGGGACTTTTCTTCCTTCATCCGCATCCTCTTCTGGAAGGCGTAGAAGGTACCCACCCGGAAGCCCACAGATTCTGGTTCACCCGGGGGTGGGTCTTCCGCACTTTCCCCAGGCGGTCGGCTTCTGCGCCTGTGCGCAATACCAAACCAGAAGCGCGCGGGAAATTATTTCTTTCTTGATTTTGTTCCCAGTTTTAGTCTTCCCAGCCCCCTTCCCTAAACCTGGCCATTCCCAGGGACCACTCTCTGTGGGCCTGTGACGTCCTCCGAGCTTGGTGCCTGTCCTCTGGGCTGTCAGCGACCACTGGGCTGTCAGTGACCGATGTGGCTTTTTTTGGTTCCCATACAATTTTACCCAGGTGTGTTGAGCCTTTCTCGTGCGTGTGCCTGGGCTATGAGGTTGGATGGAGCCACGGTTTATGTTTCCTGCTTGGGTTTGTACACTGGCGACAGATTGGGCTTGGAAATGGAACTGCTGCTGCTCCAAGTTGGCACACAAGTTGGCCTTTTCTCTTCCAGTATGCTTGGCTTTTGATAAGCCCTCCAGTGAAGGAGTTAGGGGGCCAGAAATTGGGGCCTGACTTTCCTAAAGCATATCCTCACTTAAGTCTAGTCTTGAATATGCTTTCTGCTACACAGCAGGTTCGATTCTCCTCCTGTCGGCCCGAATCTTCTGTTTTCTGGGAGTTGGGCGGCAAGTATTTAAGCGACTGGTTTATTTTGAAGCTAGATTTCTGTAATTCCCAAGTGAATGTGAGTTTTCCTTATTTTTGCTGGGCTGGGCAGACCTGGAGGAGTTCAGGGAAGTAAGGAGAATCAATTGCTTTCCCTCAGGAAAGTGGCTAACTTAGGAGCATTAGCTTCACAGTACTGTGGAGGGTTTGGGGAGAGAAAAATGGTACAAAAGAGTGCTCTGTCTCTGTACATTAAAACTGGTATTTATATTGACTGTGTGGGTGTATGCATCTGAGAATTCTGCATTGGTCATTGGTGAATAAAGTGGACAGCATTATTTGAAGCTAATCCAAAAAGGGTTTGATGTGCCTAAAAATGTAGTTTCTATGATGTTTTTAAAAACAAAATGAAAGGGGACGTACTGAAGAGGACTAAGCACCACACTAAGAAATGCCAGCGATATCTTGGTGGTCATGTTGTCTGACAAATGATTAGACTTAGTAAACACACACACACACACACACACACACACACACACACACACACACACACACACACACACACACACACACACACACACACACACACACACACACACTCTCTGCTAGTCCATGTTTCCTTATCTTAGAGAGAACAGGACACATATTTGTTGTTTTAAAAAATACATTTTCACAACCTTATGGATACTCAGTTTTAGATGAGTTGACCAATACAGAATTATACCAAAAAATGAACATCCTGACCACTGCAGGAAATGACCCTTATGATTAACATTTGGAAACACGTTTGTCTCTGTTCTGGGTTTTTGTTTATGGCCACAAATGTCTGAGTAAAAAGTAACAATTTTTAGGAAATTAAGCAGATTTGGTCTACACAATTTTAAGTATTACCTTGAGTTAAATGGTCTGGTTGATTGCTTGTCCTCGCCCTCCCCTCCCCCTGCTCTCTTTCTTGATTTTGGTATTGTATGGATCCAATCTTTATCTTTCTGTTTATAGATTACTGAAATGTCCACATCCTTCAGCCACAACACTAGCACATTTCAAAAGTATTGGAGCTTAAGAGAGGATTTGGGTTGTGAATTTCTATTCTGTTTGTTAAAAAAAAAAAATCAGGAATCAAAGAAGGCTTAAGGGTCAACACAGCTGTCTGGCCAGTCAAATCTTCTTTAAGGAAGTCAGGCTGTGTCAAGAGGAGAAGAAACAGTTGTTGTAAAGTACTTAACACCACAATGTGCCTTCCATTTCAGCCCTCCAGGTTTGGTGGGGTTTGGGCTTATTAGCTGGTGAGGGTCAGTTCTCCCCTCACAAAGCTATTTCTGCAAAGAGAAAATTGCAGGGATCAACTTGCCAGCTGTTGGCCAGAACCAAGGAGATTTTGCAGAGGAGGGGGTGTGTGTGAACTGTATGTATTGTTCAGAGAGGTGTTGGTAGAACCATGGAGGTTTTTAATTTAAAAATATCTATTGAAACACAGATATTTACAATCAGTATGCTGTGCTCTTTAGTTTCTAGCGTGTTCTCAGTATTGGTCAGCTCAAGGGTTGCGTTTTAGATTCATGTATTCTTTTTTCCCCCCCAAAATCCTCTGTTCCACATTTCAAACATACTCTTAGAACAAAGCATACATATATATATATATGTCATATATACATATGTATATTTATCTGAAACTCTTGATGCTATTACTCTGTAGAATACTTATGGTAGGAGAAAGTGAACTGATGATTTAAAAAAGTAGGCTTAAGGACAATTTCTTTATTCAAGACACTGGACAAAGTAAGGGAAAAATGGCCAGAAGAATCTCCCAGCCTGCCTTCAGGAGGCTTATAGCCTAAAACTTTCCATCTGTAATCTTACCATCAAGAATTCCTTGAAAACTTGCACACCTGAAGTGCAGGACTTGATATTGATCAGAAACTGTTTGGAATGACCAGATATTTATCACTCAGGATAGAACTCTTATTTGGAGAGTAGTACTGAAAGAATTAGAGAACACTTTCTATTACATTAGTAAACATGACTTTGCTTTCTTGCTTTTTTTTGGTGGAGTTGTGGTCCCTTAAAAATTGAGATGCAGAGAAGGTAAATTGTGGAACATTTCATGAGGGAATGTTCAGGCAGTACTTTTTCTTCAAAAGTCATGAAGTTCAAATGCTGTTTCCACATGTCTAAGTACAATGCAACAGTCACACACATTCATGAAGTTGGGGTTGTCCTGCTTATTTTAGCCACTTGTATGCATCCATGGCTGATGAGGAGATTTTTGTCTTTGAATTATTAGCTGTGAATAGCTTGGGTCAGGCAGCCCCTTAAAAGGTGAAAATACCATCCTGTCCAATAGTGGTTACACTTTCCTTGAGTCAAACACCAACTTTTTTTTTTTTAAAACCAAAATTTTAAACCAAAATTTTCTAATTAAAAAAACTGAAATGATGATGTTTATTTAGGTACAACCATTCATTTGAAATGTCAGGATATTTTACTCTTTGTCCCTAATACTTTGACACCTTGAGGAATACTTGATCTTCTGACTTCCCCCCAAAAGAAATAAGCAACTAAGGTCAGGATGTAAATACTGATTTATGAACATTCCAAAATGAGAAATTTTGTAACTCAGGAGATGTCTCCAAATAAAAACAACTAGTTAGACATTGATCAAGCTGTGTTCTGTGATATCAAACATTAGGGATACCTAATGTGTAGATTTTTATAGACTGGATCCAATTGTCTTCAGGGGTCCTGAAAGCTAGCAGACAACCCACATATTTTCCAGCCTAGAAGATTTCTATTTATATAACTGTTGTTGCTGATTTAACTGAGTCCTCTATGATCTGGTTAGTTTGGAGTTTTCCCTGAATTTGTTCCAAACAAATGCTGTAGTTGGACTTCAGTCAGAGACAGAAGAGACTGCTGAATAACGGGAATGTGGTAATACAATAGATAATTAAGCCTTCTGGAAGGGATCCCACATTTAAATCAAGTTTATATTGTTTCTTTCATGTGCCTGGCGGCTTGTTGGGTCAGGAGGGGCCCTCTCCCTTCACATATGAAGTTTATCATTATCCCTGGGATTGTTCTAGACACCCTAGGAGCAGTGTGGGATAGTTCTGCTGTCATCAGGACTGTTCTCACAGCATCATAACTCCCCACATGTCAGCAAATCGCAGGCCTTGGGAACCCTTCTCTCAGAGGGTCAGTTGGTGTTCTCTTCCCTTCTTTTTGGAGCAGATTGATTTCTAAGGAAAGGGACTGAAATGGGGGAAAGTGGATATGATCACACTTAAAGAGATTTTTTTTTTTATCTTTCTTTTGATCTGCTGATTGGCAGCCCTGAGACAAGAAAACGACTTAGGTAATGCTGTCTATTAGGACCAGTAATGAACTAATTCTGCATTTTATCAAGGGTAGTATAGGAGGTGGTGTTGTGTGTGTGTGTGTGTGTGTGTGTGTGTGTGTGTGTGTGTAGGAGGGGTTAGTTTGATTTTATGACTGTGACATTACTTGGGCATGCAGTTCCTCATAAAAGGAGCCCCTAGATGAAATTAGAGGCAATTGTTAGATTTTTTTTCTCTCTACTTTAACTTTTGTTGGCCCCAATCCTGGCACAATAAAATTTAAGGAATATAAAAATCAAACACAGCTAGGTAATAAATTGATGTCTGCGTTAAATTATAGGGGCTTAGCCTGAAATTAGCAGTCTAAGGGCTGTGGCTATGTTTACCCAGGCGGACTACCTTATTTATTTACTTTTCTGTTTTAATTTTCAAGGGTGGTTGAAAACATACCCTGCTCAGAGGTGTTTTCTCTTTGTATAAGTATCCAACCTTGGACATGACTTTCTTGGATTCTAGGAGTTTTTGAAAAATAGTTAGATAGCGGGAGTGGATGCTAGTAGTATTTTGGGAATTAGAATACTAGATATGAACATTGCCCTAAAAACAGAGAAAGGTTATGGGGTTATTTTGGTCTTTAACTAATTGGGACATAATTTAAAGAGTTAACGTATCCAGTCTGGTTTTAGGTTCTGAACAATCCTAGTGCTTGTGTTTTCTAACTGGCTAGAAAATAGCTTTTGATATTCTGATTTCAGAGACAAGAACTATCTGGGTAGGTTGTTATTTATCTTGCTGTTTAGTTTCATTTTTATTTATAACTTTTGTATTAATGAAAAGACGGTTACTAATTTCAGAGAAGTCTTTTCACTGTTTAAATTATGAGAAAGTTTTTGAGGATAATGAGCAGGAACTATTTCTCTAATAAGTACAGCTTTGATTATTAAATCATTAGCCAATTATCTTCATTTTCATCACCATCATCATCATCATCAGCCAATGAAATTACTTGGGCTTTAAAACTTAGAATAAATAAGACTTTAAACTATTCATTACAGGACCAGAAATTGCAAAGCATCTTAGAGTGAATGTGTATTAATAAAATGTGGTTGTTGAATGTTATCAATGCCAAAATATCAAATATCTAATTACTTAAAGCTGATTACAAAGTACAGTTGTACAATACTGGGAAATAAATTATGGAAGAAATTATGGAAGAATAGCTACAGGAGAAAGATTTAAAAATCATTTCTGCCTAAGCTATAAAATCTTAGTTGTATTTTACTGATGTTTGCTTTTTATTATTTTTCAATAAACTCTTTGGGATCTCGATTTTTAAATGCTCTTTCACATCTTTAGAGAGGGGTTCTGAGACAAGCCACTTCAGGGTAAGATAAAGAGGATGAGGCACCCTGGGGGGTGGGGAGAGTCTCTCTTACTCCTACAGAGCAGAAAGGTTTCTTTGTGTGAAGGGTGTCTTATACCCATCATGCCTGCAACTCTTCCTTGGGAACACCTGATGTGTTTTTCTGAAGTTAATTGGGGACTTAGAACAGTGTGGTTGCCAGGTACATTTGCAGATTTGGTTTGGGGAAGTTGGTAATTTTGTAGGAAAGATTCTGGAACAAATATCACAAGGGATGGAGAAAAGATCCCCTTGTGTCCCTTCCAGTGGTATATTTTCCATTCATCGTGGAAAGAGAATCTGTCCTGGGGCTCCTTAGGTTTTACATTTTCTCCTTAGTCTCTAACTGGCATGACATAGGCATTTAGTGTATTTATCACAATTAAAATTAGTCATGTTATCTCTGGCCGCTGCTGACTGCAGCTTTGTGTCTCTTTGTTATATCTTAAATGAAACCTAAATCAACCATCTTGCAAGCATCTTCCAAATGTCAGATTGTTATTTTAGTAAAGCACAATGATCCGTCTCTATATTTTTAACCAAGGTGAAATTAATAAAATCACCATGGCCCTGGCATTAATTAGCAGGAGGATTAGAGCAGTAGCGGCTAAAAAGGAGGTGTAAACACTGTAATCTTGCTACATGTTTGTTTTCACACTACTGAAAATAAATAAAATGAGACTTAGGAAAAGGATTAAGTTTCTTTTGGCATTAGATAGCAGATGCTATTGGAATGCAGCAGAAGTACTGAAGTATTAATGAAGATATTATATAAGGAATAAAAACAAACCTCTGTTTCTTTGCTACCTTATGGGAATAACTTGGTCTCCTCACTAGTAGTAGCCCCTGTCTGCATAGTTAAAAAAGGATTTAAAAAAAAATCTCCCCTTGTGCTGTTCTTATCAGTGGTGAGTAAGGCCCACCAAATCATCTGTAGAGCTTGTCACCTGGCTGGCATGCACAGATAACCTAGAATTTAACATCATTAGGTTCTCCATTATTGCATCCAAAATGTCATAACAACTAAAAATACAAAGTAGACTGTGCTTTTCCTAGTCCTGCAACTGAAGTCACACGGAAATCTCTTCTAGCCTTTCAAGGTTCCAGTTTGGGAATACTATTTTTGGATAACAGCAAATATGTCTGGCTCTCCTGACTCTCTAGGCCTCCAGGGTTCCTCTACACTATTAGATACGTGTCTTGTCATATAACAGATGAGTCCTGATAGGTTTCTGGCCATTATGGATTGGAATGTGTTTGTTTGACCTTCCTAATAAACTCTGTCCATATAAAAAATGGACTCTGTGCTGTATTGGACTTCACATCTAGCCCTGTCCTACTCTGCCTCCCCTCAATCCCCTTTTCCCCATGGAACTCTATTAAATAATGTGACGCGTATGCATCTTATCGACTGCCTCTTCTTCATCCTTAGGTATTCTTGTGATCTGTTAGTATGCTCTCCATTTCCATACATGGAGGGACCTTTTGGATACACAAAATAATAGCTCTGCCACGTGACCATCAAATTGTGGTGTGGGGCTCAGGTAAATGGTTGGCAAAGGACATTGGTCGCAGAGTTGCATGGTTCTGTGATCATTACTCTTTGGTGACTGTTATTGGACCTCTGGAAACCTCTGAGTATGCTGGCACCCTGGTAGAGGCTGGGTTATATCTTACTACTAAAAGGGGATGTCTTTTGGTGCAACAGAGAAATACCTGAGTCTGGTGCTGCACAAGTCCATGGGGAGAAGGAGGAGTGTGGTGAGTATTCTGACAGGCTATTATGCCTTACCCCACTCTCACCCTTTGCAGCTTCCCTGGATATAGCATTTCTCCATCCTGGAAGGACCCATCTCGTATCTCTTGAGTGCCAGTTCTGCTGCAGGAGGGACTGGTGTCCTTTGGAGCAATATCCTGTCTTCATTCCTCTCTACCCCTGCAGTTACAAGCAGCTACTCCTTGACTCACAACTGGATTGACTCCTCCCTATCAAGCCTCAGGAGTCTTTAAAAGGATTTTTCAAAACAAAACAAAACAAAACACCCCCTCCTGAACTCCAGATTAGCCTCTTAAGCTCATTAAAGTTCCTTTAAATACCAAAATGTTGGGCTCCTGGGGACTATCCCCCCAAACCATATTTTCATTCTTAACATTGTTGTCATTCACTGTGCAGCAGATTAGGCCCAATCCCTCTGGACCCAAGAAGCAGCCCCCCACCTCCTCTCTGCAGGAGGGTCCCAATATGTCTTTGTTTCAGCATCTAGGATAGCCTGAGGCTGAGTAGGAGCTGATGCCAGCTTGGGCTAGGCCTGTCAGCTTCAGAGTAGAGAAGTGGACATCTCTCCTCAGGATGGGGCCCAGAGTGGAGAAAGGTGTAGCTTTTGCAGTTGCTCTGGAGCTTTACAGCTATTGAGTCTCAGTCACTGGACAGAACTAGGAATGGGCTTGGATTTATAGAACTCAGGAAGGCTTTGGGGGTTCTTTTATCTGGGATGGGCAACAACACCGGAGCTCAATGTTAGTGTGTGCCTGGTCCATCCCTGATCAGAGGGGGATTATGCCGGTTCTCCTCTCCCATATTTCATGGCATCTACCTCCTCTTTGAGCCTTCCTCCCCTAATGCTAACTCTTGGGGAGAGTTTTCTGGCTTTGACAGTGGAACAAATCCTTTTTAACATAACCATCTAGAGTTCCCTCCCCTGCTGCTGGCCTCCCCTCTACTTTCTCCTCCTGATGCTCCTCCTCAAGTGATCGCAGGAGTTCTCTTTGTGCATGTGTCCCCTATAATGACAGCCACCATCTTCCCAGGGATTCAGACACAGCTCTTCAGTGCCAGGAGACCCTTTCCCTGCCTCTCTGGCTGGAAGTTGTGGTCCATTGCATCACTGGCTTTCTAATTCATTGTTGGATCTCAGCTGAGCTACGCCTTCTTACTTGTCTTGTGCTCTAAACCCATCTTGTGACCTTTTGCATTCCAAGTTGTTCAGTGCCTAGACTAGAGCCTCATTCTGAATAGTTGTCAGATTGGAGAAAATGTTGTGATATAATTCACCCTGGTGTGTGTGGGGGTATGTGCATGGCAAGGAGCTGTTCTTCTGAAGAGTCTTCTTAATTGGAAGGATATTCAGTCAAAAGAATGATCATCTTATTGTCAAATTTTAAACCCTAGAATGGGTAGAGGGGATAATTTTAGGGTCTTCTTTGATTGCCTGTATGTGAGGTTAGCTGTGAGTTTTCACCTACTCCCTTTCTTATAGGTTTTAATTTCTTTGTGTTTAATTATTGGTTAGGGTCTTTTATTTCAAAAATCCATAGCCATAGGTGCAAGAGGATGGACAGATGAGTATGAATGGTTTGGGCATTAAATGACTCTGTATAACTGAAAAAGATAGTTTGAAACATGTGTCTTATTGTCAAGGGATATGTAAATGACAGTGTTCTTATCAATACAAAGGAGAAAACACTGGTCATGATAGCATAAGGGTTTTGTAAGATAGCAAGCACAAAAAGCCTAAGTAAGTAAAAATGAAAAAGATAAATGAATTAAAAACTAAATGGGAAATGTGGAGTACTAGAGAGGATTGGGTTTTATTTTACTGTTTTTTTCCCCCTTAAATATGAGCAAAAGCCTAAATGCATTCTTAGGAGTATGTAATCCATAGACACATAGACTCAGGGGTCAATGTGTGTATGGTCAAATTTTTGCTGTGTTGCTTATTAGCTGTGTTTGCATGGGTAGGTTCTCTTTCTTATTTGACATCTGTTTTTTTCTCCTTTGGAAAGGGGATAATCATAATTGCAACCTACTTGGGTCATTTTGGGTTGGTATTGTAAAACTTGTAGATCCAGTAAGACTGACAGAAAATGCCACATTAGTTATTGTGAAAAAAAAAAAAAACAGCAAAGGAGAAGTTTATGGTTTTCTTCTCTGCATTTGATAGCAGAGGAAATTGAGGCTCAGAGAATTTAAGAACTTGCCCAAGGTCATGCTGCTAGTAAAGAATGAAGCTGGAATACTCTCCTCAGCCCCTGACCACTGGTTCAATGGCCATTCCACTAAATCACACCATCTGCTGCTTGAATTTTGGTGTTCACACCCCAGTGAGATCACAATTCTCAGTTTATCCTGTTGAACAAGCTCTTGGAAAACAAGTCCCCACCTGCTGGATTCTTGAGCTATCAGGCAGCCTTCCCAAGGGCAGCTGTTCCGTTGTAAAGGAAATTTTGTAGGATTTGGGAATTGCCTAAGTGATTGTATGTGTGTAAAAGCTGCTGGTATAAACTCATCACTCCTGCTTGTCAAACTTGCCCATCCCATCCTCTCCAATCATTCCATCTGTGCTACCCCATTGTTCATCTTCCTGTGCCTTACCTGTCTACCCCCCTCCCCCAAGAATAGTAAGAGACAAGCAGCATATATTTGCCTTCCCTTCATCTTCTCAGGCTTTGTTATCAGGGACTCTTATCCTGTGAGCTGGACTTCACATTTGGCAACAGACTGTTAAAAGATCAGATCCAGAGCCTTCCAGACATAGCTTCCATTGGGACCGGCAGCAGCTGTCCATCTATTGCTTGGTTAACTCCCTTTCCAAGTTTCCTTCTGAACTGTGCTGTATTTGCAAACAAGTCCCAGCCTCAACTAGAGAAGATTCCCCTGGGTTCCACGTGAGGCTGTTTTCCAGAACTGACGACACATTCCCCTTCTCTCTTACAGGATGGCACTTGGCCTGGCTGGATTGAAATGGTTCTAGAACCTTTCTCTCTCCCTTTCTCTCTCCTCCCTCTCTGTTTCTCTCTCTCTCCCTCTCTCTCTAGTTAAATATTTTGTATTGTAATCTTTTCTCATCATTGCAAACATGTTGCCCTTTTAACTAGTCCACTTTTAGAGAGATGAAGTGTATGAAGTGTATTTCAGAATGTAATCTGGTTCAACTTTTGTTTAATACAACTAGAGATTTCAGGTAACACATGGACAGTTGGAATGCATTTTACTTAGTTGATATACATTTCTCAAATTTAGTATTAAATTGACTCTTAACAATGGGCTCATTAATTGTCATCAACTTTAATCAACAAATAGACATGAAATTCTTATATATGTCAGATGTTTAAAAAATGAATGAAACAAAGCATTGCTGGATGTATTAGCAATCTAAGATTCTGTTCTGAAATTCCAATTTTTAGACGCTTAAAAAAGCAAAACTGTTCAAAGAGAGGCAGGGACAGAGGGACAGAGAAACACCTTATGCAGGCATTTTGCTATTGGGGTCACTTAGATCATAAACTATGAGGGAAGGGTTTTTTTTTTTTTGTTAGTTGCGGGGCTTGAACTCAGGACCTGGGCACTGTCTCTGAGCTTTTTTTTTTTTTTTTTGGGTTCGGTCGTGGGGCCTGAACTCTGGGCCTGGGCGCTGTCCCTCAGCTCTTCAGCTCAAGGCTAGCATTCTACCACTTGAGCCACAGCACCACTTCCGGCTTTTTTCTTTTTGCTTATGTGGTGCTGAGGAATCGAACCCAAGGCCTCATGCATACAAGGCAAGCGCTCTACCTCTGAGCCACCTTCTCAGCCCCTCTCTGAGTTTTTTTGCTCAAGGATAGTGCTCTACCACTTTGAGCTACAGCGCCACTTCCAGTTTTCTGGTGGTTGATCAAAGATAAGAGTATCCCTGACTTTCCTTCCTGGGCAGGCTTTGAACCTTGATCCTCAGATCTCAGCCTCCTAAGTAGATAGGCTTATGAACAGCTGTTTTGTTTTTAATTTCAAGCATTTTGCACAGTATGTGATCCAAGAGGCACCCAGTAAAGACTTGTTAAATAAATTCAGAAATGGCTTGCTTGGAGTTGTTGAAGAACGTCATAGAATGGGTGACAGATTAGCTGGATCTTGGAGAATGGATGGGAATGTAGGCAAAGGGGACAGGGGAGAGACTTTCAAGTAGAGAAAGAAAGATGTGAAATGGAGTCTTGGAAAGGAAGTGTGGTGGCCCCTGGGGCCACTTGTCACAGAAATGGTGGTGTTCACAGCACGGTAGTCTGGTTGTGGACTACAGTGTAGTGCCAACCAGTGAGGTACACGTTGTGTACCATGTGGACTTCAATCACATCCTGTTTATTACCGTAGAACCATAAGGGGTTTCTCAGCAATGGAAGAATATGACTATTGTTTCTCACAGAGGCAATTCTGGTAGCAAACTGGGGCACCAATAGGAGCCTGGGTAAAGGCTAAGCAGAGGCAGTAATCAGATAGTTGCTACTATAGGCTTTGGGAGATTATAATAAAGATGTGAATTAAGATGGAGACATTGGGACTAGAGAGAATAGAAATGATCTAGAAAATATTCCTGACATAAGTTGAACTTAATGACTTTGGGGAGAGGGAGGATTTGAAGATGATCTAGCAGGGGTAAGGTGACAGTCTTAGCAAGCTATACCTCATACAGGAATTGAAGAAATGGAGCAGAAATTTGGGACAAGCAGAGCTAGAAAATGAGAATAAATGTGGATGTGCGGAGTTCACTGGCGAGATGCTCAGGGGGACTGTCCAGGAGGCAGCTGTGAAAGAACAGCTGAGAGCTAACCTGGATTCAACTCTTTAGGCTACATTATTACAAAAAATATGTAAAGGAGAGAATACCCAAGGTGTTAGTAATACACTGAGAAGATGGTCAAGGATGGAGCTTTGGGAGAGCATTAGCATTCAAAGCCAGGAAAAAACAAATGTTACAGAATGACAGAAGCATGAGAAGACACAAGGGGAGTGGGGCTCTGGAAACATGATGGGGGGTGGGAATTTTCAAGAAGGGCAGCTTCATTGCCTTTGGAATTGTAAGGCAACCATTGGGCAATCTTATAAAGACTAGTTTTATTAAAGGTACAGGGAGTTGGGACAGGATTCTATCGTGAAAAATAGGTCAAGATGAGAGGGAGGGATGGTGGCCAATTTGGAAGGATGAAGATAGCATTTGGGGTGGAGACAGGGAAAAAGGGAAAGTATTTTAGGATTCGGTCATTTGTGTCTACCTGATGGTTAGAGCGAGTTTAGCTAGGAAAAGGGAGGAGGTTGAAGATGGAGTATAGGTGTACACCTACTCAACAGGGAAGTCATTTAGGAAAGGACACAGAGTCTGATCTAGGTTTAAACTTTCCCAACCATTTATTGCCTTTGTTCTCTTGTGCTGAAACTGATCATAATCATACAGAGGCTGGAGAGATAGGTCAGCTTTTCTCCACTCCTCTAAGACACAGAGTCTGATCTAGGTTTAAACTTTCCCAACCATTTATTGCCTTTGTTCTCTTGTGCTGAAACTGATCATAATCATACAGAGGCTGGAGAGATAGGTCAGCTTTTCTCCACTCCTCTAAGACTTTTCCTAGGTGGCTATTGTAGCTCCTCAGTCTTTTCCTAAGGCCACTCCGGTTCATGTCCTGGGAATGGGAGCAGTGAAGACCCAGCCTGTTTTGTTTCCATCTTCAGATAGTCTGTCTGTGTAACAGCACCTTGTCTGTCTTCTTTCATTTCTGCTCCTAATCCATGCAGAGATCTGTGTATTCAAAGGTACACCACTGTGTGGACAATTTCTCAGGACAAGTCTTAGACCAGGCCAGGAACTACTAGTCAACCATGTTTCACTAAAAAGACCATCCACACTGAAGAGTGTTTTCTCTGGCGCTTGAAATATCTCTTAAGACAAAGGAGTTCAAGATTTGGATATCATCCTCTTGTTGGTTACAAAATGGTGGCTGAATCTCTCACTATCTACTGTTTTATAGTTTGGTCAATTTGCTTGTTGTGGTAATCTTCCTTTGGTTGCTATCACAAAGTGTTTGACACTGGGAACTCTATAGAAAAGAGGTTTATTGAGATAATAGTAATAGAGACTGAAAGTGCACAGTCAGGTGATTCCCTGTCAGCGTCTGGTGATGGCAGTACAGTGGTGGAAACCTGTGCAGAAGATGATTTACTGAGATAGGAAGCCAGAGGAATTCAGAGGCCAGGCTTGCTCTCTTGATTACAACTTGCTTTTGTGGGAACTAACTACCTCCCCTCCCCCCCACAAGAACCAAATTCATTGCTTCCAGGGGAAGTGCCCACATGCCTTAATTGCCTCCCACTAGATCTTACTTCTTAAGGGTCCAACCATTCTAAACATCCCTTTACTGAGGACCAAGCTTGCAGCCTTCCCTTTGGGGATCACATGCCAACCAGATGTAAATGATGACAGTTTGTTCATAGGCTTACTTTCTTAGACTGAGGGGTTGGGCGGGGGGTAGAGTGACATTGTAGACGACAGTGTGTTTTCAGAATCCTTGGGGCTTTAATCCTGTCTTTGTCCCTTTGTGGGCTGGGTTGGCCTGGACAAATCACTTAGCCTCTTTGAGCTCATTCCATTTGCCAAAGTGCTTGAGCACTCTGAGGTGTGGAGTGTGATCAGGAACAGTGTGACTTGTGCAGTGCAGTGGTACATGGTAGATAGAAGTTCTTCCTTATGTCTAGGCAGTAGATTTCATTATTATGTAGGGAAGTAGAGGAGACAAGGTTATAAGGGGCCAGACCTCTTAGCTCAGAAAGGAATTAAACTGAACTAGGTGTTGCCAAAGAAGCTGAATATTTTCCAATGGCTCTGCCTCTGTGGCCAGTAAATTCAGTGGAAAATATATTAGTGATGGGTTATTTGATATCATAGACATCCAGCTGATTCATGGAATGAATTTTTCTACTTTTCAACTGGTAGTTAGGGCTTAGTTTAGTAGTGCTAGAAGGGGCATTTGGGCGGAGAACTGTAATACAAATTGTAATACTTAGTGATGTATTATTTTCCAATTTCCCTGTTGACAGTTAAAGAGCAAGGGCCAAATGGAATGCACTCTTTTAAATGGCAACACGGACTCAGTGGGATTGTTGGAAAGCCATTAGTAGCCAAACCTAGTTAATATCAGCTCAGGTAAATGCTCTCCACCACTGGCTCCTTTCCCCAACTCAATTATTAAAGGATTAAAAGACTTCCCCAATGAACTCCCTTAAAAATTTAATGACATTCAGTCTTGTAGAGGTCAA
The DNA here is from genome assembly GCF_019054845.1 of Dipodomys spectabilis. Taxonomy (NCBI): domain Eukaryota; kingdom Metazoa; phylum Chordata; class Mammalia; order Rodentia; family Heteromyidae; genus Dipodomys; species Dipodomys spectabilis. The sequence continues at coordinate 2,980,160 of NW_024870713.1, forward strand.
ACTATTATGGTGAAGTGATTTCAGCTTTGCCCTGACCTTGCTGGTTAATCAGAGACGAAAGAGGTTCTGAAGCTCACATTACCTGTAATAGGGTCAGACTATCAATAAAATCACTTGCTGTGGAATCCAGGGAACTCAGGTTCTTGATTTTACCAGGTCGTGCAAACTTCTAGTAGAAAAATAGAGGGGAGGGTATGTCTTACTTCAAGCCTTTTAATCAGTGTGTGTCGGTCTAGATGGTACTCTGTCTTCCTTAGAACTGGAAGGTTCTGTGTCCATATCTTGCTTTGATGTTGTAGCTGTATGTAAGAGTCACTCAGTCCTTAGCAGTCACTTCAAGGCTCCTTGGATATGCAGCATGTATTTCAGTTGTTTCATTGCATAAGCATACACAAATGTGGACACGAGCTTGGGGCTCTCCGTTCTCTGGCGTGACAGAGGATGTTTATGTGAGATCAGTAAGGAAAAAAGCTGGGATGCAACCTGTGGCTAGGGAACCAAGTCAACTCCTCTTGGTTTCCATGGGAACCAACCTAGGTTCTTAGATCCACCAGCTCCAGGGGATTAGTAACTGAGCCAGTCACTCTCAAACAAGTCAAGGACAAGTAAGTCTCAAGTCTCAAGGACAGCTGTGCACACTGGTGCTCTGCAAATCTAAGTGAGTAGTGGAAAGATGCGGTGAAGGATGAGGGTGTTATAGCACACCAACCGGTACCATCTTTCTAGACTGGTGTCCACAGATAAGCATGAGCCATTATCCCAGCTTTAATTTTTAAATAGGGTCTCACTAAGTCTTTATTTCCCCACATGGTTTAGCCTTGAAGCTTGATCCTCCTACTCTGTATTCATTCTTACTCCTGTAACATCTATATATTTCTTCTGTCCCCAGACCACCAATCACCTCCAGCGTTATGACTTAGCTTCCTTCTCTAGCATGTCAGTATATTGTCACTATTGACAAACTCAGTGAGTGCAGGACCATTGTTGGGTTCATGTTGGGCCATTGGTATTAGTGCAAGGCCTGGAAGAACTGAGTGGAGGAGGAAAGGAAAACAAGCTCTGTAGGATGATTCCAGGATGTTTCATGTGAGCCCGTTGTATGGTAATGGCCATGCTGCTGTCGGCATGAATGCAGCAAGGCTACAGGGGACACTGAGACCCTTTGGGCAGTGGGCAAGATGATAGTTTACTTGTCATTTGTATTATTTATTCTTTGTAGAACTTCCATAGAAGCCACAGAATGGAGGGGAAAATGTGAAGGAATCAACAAGTGAAAAATCCGCTCACTGAAAATAGGTGGGGACTGTCTGGAAGTGTATTTTAAATTTGGGTTTTGCTTTAGCTAATTATAATTCTCTAGAATTGTTTTCGACAAGTGTTATGTGTTTGTGTGTACATGTGTGTGTCCATCTGGAAAGAGAGGATACATAGATTTTTTTTTTTATTAGAACTCAGGAGTTGCTTGTGATCCCCACATGGTTAAGAAGTAGTGATCTGGAAGATGCAGAACACATGAAATATGAGGCAAATCCTTACATGGAGATAATAACATTGTGAGATTAAAAGGCAGGAAGACTCACCAACAGCCCTTGTCTGTTACTTCCCCCCCTCCCTTCCCATTCACACATGGGTTCATATTCCAACTCTGACAAAATTCAAATAATCTAGCTTCTTATTTCTAAAGGTCAGGAACTATCTCTTTACATAGCTTTGTAGGGATTATAGGATATCTGTGTTTATAAAGTACCTAGTGAAGATCATCAACAAATGGTAGCTAACTATTATTATTTTTGTGCTGGTACTAGTGCTTGAACTTGGCCTGGGTGTTGTCCTTTAGCTTTTTTTGCTCAGTGTTGGCTGGTACGCTATCGCTTGAGCCATAGCTACTTTTCTAGTTTTTTGGTGGTGAACTGGAGAGAAAGGTCTTACAAATTTTTCTGTTCGGGCTGATTTTGAACCATGATTCTCAGATCTGACTCCTGAATAGTGAGGATTACAGGTGTGAGCCACTGGTGCAAAAATGGTAGCTAATTATGCTAAGTATTTATTTACTAATGTTTAGCAATATTAGCCTATTGCAGACTATTGCCCACATGGGGAACATTATTCTCTTGGCAATGGTTTGTTTCTTTCATTACATTTAAACCTCAGCAGTATGAAATTCTCAGTGGATATGCCTAATATTTTAAAAGGATATATAAGCAGGTGGATTGCTTTGTAAAGTAACACCACCACACAATCAAATTCAAGATAGAAAAATCAAGAGATACTTGGTTTGAGAGCCAGGAACTTTAACACAGATGGAATTTACTCATTTTGGTTGGTTTATAGGAACTGACAAACCTCAGCTATAATCATGTGTATTTATCTCTTACATGGATCTTAAACTGAAAGTTAATAAGCAGATTTGTTAAGTGGGCTTATGTTTCCTCTTGTTAACTAAATTGTAATCACTTGTTGATAACTGAAGGTTGAAATAAGTTGTACTGTCTTGGTTGTAGCTGTCTTGGTTGTAGCTGTTGGGAAGAAATGGAGCATTTAAGTTTCACAAATGTGTAAACTTTCTAGGTGGGTTACAGAAGATCCTCAGTCTCCATGGGGATATAGTTCAAGGAGACTGCCGATAAGGAAAACCCATGAGTGCTCAGGATGCATAGAGTTCAGTGCTCTAGAATTACTCAAATTTACCCATGTCACGTGTACAGGAGGTCTGAGCAGCCATAAGGTGAAAAAGCACATGAATCAGGCTGTCAAACACTAGCTCTCATTTCAGGCTCTTTATCTTGCATACTGTAGCTATTTGATTCATTTTGTTTCACATAATGCCACCCAACCTCTGTCAGGCATGCCACCTTTCAACAAATTGAAAAATTTCACTTTGTCACTTTAGTTGAGTATATTTGATGCTCTTTTGGGCTTGGTGGGGGGATTACTATAACACTTACCTTGCTTTGGAGTGCACCGCTTGCTTGGGGAAGCATAGCTCACAAAACTAAGGGCAGGAAAACACTGAGTCGATCACACAATAATTTAAACGCAATTGATGATAACTCAGGACTGACTGAGGGGCCCCCCATCAGCCGAGGCACGAGCTCATACCTGCAATTCTAGCGACTCAGGAAACTGAGATCTGAGGCTCAAGGTTTGAAGTCAGCCTGGGCAGAAAAGCCCATGAGTCTCCTATCTCTAGCTAATTATTTACCGAAAAGGTAGAAGCAGTTCTGTGGTTCAAGTGGTAGAATATTAGCTTTGAGGACAGCACCCAGGCCCTGAGTTGAAAAACCTGGTAGTGCCCAAAAGATTCATAAAGACTGTGAAATTTCTCTGGATTCTTTGTTATTTAAATTAATTAGCTTATTAATTAGTTTATTTATTTTGTTTGTTAAAGCTATGTGTAATGAAGCCATAAGACAGGTTTATTGGAAAGGAGATCTTGTCTCTCTCAGAAGGCACACATAGGGTAAGTTCTTTCATCAAAACCACAGAGTGGCTCACTTGACACTATGTTAGATATGAACTTATGTGAGAGGAGGGCTGGGGCAGGGCAGAGTGGGGGAGCTGAGAGAAAATGAGGGAAGAGGCCACACTGTTCAAAAAGAAAACTCCTCATCATCTGACTTACATAACTGTAACCCCTCTGTAATCACCTTTACAATAAAAATAGTAAATAAATTTTAAAATTTAAACAATTTCAATAAAATGCAACCTGTGCCCTAAAAAAGAGAAAAAGATCACAGTGTGGGTCTAATTAGTCCATTTAGATCATTTGGTGAATGGATGTACACCCTGATTTTTGTTTCTAATTTTTTTGTGTGCCAGTCCTGGGCTTGAATTCAGGGTCTGGGTCCTGTCTCTGAGCTTCTTTTGCTTGAAGTGAGTGCTCTACTACGTGAGCCACAACACAACCTCTGGCTTTTTCTGAATAGTTTGTTGGAGGTAAGAGTCTCACAGTCTTACCTGCCTTATGCTGGTGTCGAACTGTGGTCCTTAGATCTCAGTTTCTCGAATAGCTAGGATTACAAGTGTAAGCTACCAATGCTAGCTGCATCCCAATTTTTAAATGTTCCAGTCAAATCATTCATTATGTATTTTCTCTTCTAGAAGAGAGTCCAAAGTCTTTTTAAAGTATTGACTACAGTTCTCTAAGTTGTTCTAGGATTTACTTTGAACATACAATGCAAATTAGGAGTGATCTTTATTGAGTGCCTAAAAGAAAGAAATGTCAAATTTTGGATACACAATGTAAATTTTTGTTCATAATTCACATCCAGTTTTCTGTCTTCTCGGTTCAGAATCCAAAGTAGTTTTCAAAAAAAAGCTTCCGTCCAGATGGGAACATCAGTAGTAAAATCTCTGTCAACCAAAGAATGGAGTGCCAGTGATTCAGTCCAGGTAAAAAAACTCACGACCTGTGGAAGGAATTGGCCTTGGGGTGCGCTGTAGGATGGGATTGCCTTCTTGGCCAGGCACAGAGGCAATGCTGGACCTCCTAGGACCAGCCTGCCCTGTGTGGTCTGCGGCCCCCAGACCCAGTGGCCAATACTGGGCATGCCTGGAGGGGGTTATGCTCCTTTCAGAAGATCAAGAGAAGACCTGGCTGCAACACTGCCTTGTCTTAGACATGCTGGGTACTAGGAAAGAAGAGGGAACTTCTCTTTTCAAGACCAGGACAGCTTCAGCATAAACGGATTTAACTTAAGCATCCCTGCTGTGCTCAGCTTTCCCCATAGCTAGTCATGCAATCTCATGTTTTTTGGGTCTTGATTAATGACAGGCTTTTGGAACTGAGATCTGTGTTTGTTTCCTGGACCTATTATTTATCAATTATGTGATTGTGTGTGTGTGCGTGCTCACGCGTGTGCACTCATGCACATTTACACAATCATTTCTGGCTTTAAGAACTATGAAATTTTGTTTTGGTAGTGATGGTACGTAAAACTAAAGCATGTAGCTGGGCGTAGTGATATAGTTCTGAAATTCCAGGAGGCAGAAACAGTAGAATTGGAATTCTTCACCAGTCTGGCCCCAAAACATGCTAGGTATTATAGTACATACCTATAATTCCAGATAAGAGGATTGTGATCTGAGATCCTCCTGGGTAAACTTGTCTGAAAAACCACTAAAGGCAAAAGGACAAGGGATGTGACTTGGGTGGGTACAGTGATTTCTTAACAAGTGTAAAGCCCTGATTTCAATCCCCAGTAGTTAAAAAAAATATTTTTTAAAAGAGAAAAACTAGAGCCAGGAGCCGGTGGCTCACACCTGTAATCCTAGCTACTCAGGAGGCTGAGATCTGAGACTCTTATCTCCAATAAACCACTAGAAAACCAGAAGTGGTGCTGTGGCTCAAGCGGTAGAGTGCTCGCCTTGAGCTGAAGAGCTGAGGGACAGCACCCAAGCCCAGAGTTCATGCCCCACGAGCGACACCCCCCGTCCCCCCAAAAAAAAGAGAGAGAGAAAAACTAGAACAAATAATTATTGTAATGGAGAAAATTTATTTTGCATTTGATTTTATGAAGAAGAGATGGATCCTTCCTGAAAATGAAAGGAGGATCACCATGAGAAACCAGTGCTAGGACTGAGCCTAACAGTAGTAGTACAAATAGAGAAGAGAGGGCAATCCAGGCAGGGAGGAGAAAAGAAGGCCTGAGGGTCTGAGGAAACTGGTTCATGGAGTCATCACTGTGGTTTTTACTAGAGATAGGAATTGAGCCTCAAAGAGAGGAGAGTTGATGGTCCCAGTGTTTCATGGTTTTGAAGTGGTGAGGGTGGGAATCAGGCCAGGCGTTTTAGTGGCAAGCCAGTGCTCTCTGTACTGTGCCACAGCTGCTTTGTCTCTCAGGCAAAGCCCCAGAGAAGCTGTCTGTTCCAGTCAATAGGCTATGTGGAAAGGTCATGCCAGTCCTTTCCAAAAAAAAGAAAATGCAAGCAGTTCAGGGACAGTTCTGGTGTTGATCAGATAGGTTTAAGTCACTCTTCAACACAGTGACCCCCAGACTCCATATGATTATTTGACAGGATGAATGTTGAGTAAGAAACAAAATAATCCGTGATGACTTAGAAAATAGCCTTTCTAAAGTTTCTTCTGGGTTTAGGCACATACTGATTTCACCATTAATTAGTGTGATTATAGCCTGAGTGTAAAAATATTTATATATTATATTATGTATGTAGCTATGTGTGCATATTCATCTCCACATGGAATCACTGGATTTTAGAGATGTAGGGTATGTCATATATTATATATACATATAGTATACCATTAAATAATGAGAAATATACTCCTTGATTTCTACTCTTTAATTTTGGAAGTACAGGTAGTACGGAACTGAAGTCTTGCTTTAAAAATCCATTGTAACAACCTCTATTTTAAGTTTCTAGTCTGTTAACATTTAGTGTAATCATTGATATAGCCGGACTTAGGTCTACCGTTTTGCTATCTTTTTTTCTGTTTGTATACGTTGTTTTTGATTCTGTTTCTCCTTTTATACCTTCTCTTCATTAATGGATTTTTAACTTGCTGTCTTTTTTTCTTTTTTACTATACTTCTTTATAGTGTTGCATTATTTTTAGTAACTGTTCCCACGATTACAATATATATTCTTAATCACTTGCGTATATCTAGCATTCATGTGTTACCACACATAAGACTGAACACTTCATTCTTACTGAACATATTTATCTTTTTATCCTTGAGCATGCTTATTATTGATGCTTTGAAATCCAACATGGAGGGGATTGGGAGGAGAGGGAAAGAGGGGAACAATGAGGGAGGGGTTAACAAGTTAGACAAGAAATGTACTCACTACCTTACTTATGTAACTGTAACCCCTCTGTACATCACCTTGACAATAAAATTTTAAAAAAAAATCTAACGTAGGTCATTTTCAGGTTGACCTTGGTTGATTACCTTTTCTCTTGAGTATGGATCTCATTAATGATTACTGATTGGATCTTGGGAATAATTCAGTATGAATAACATGAATTTGCATATTCCTGAAAAGACTATTTGGATTTTATCCTTTTAAAGTTCCAATGGTTAGTTAACTTTCCTTAACTCATCTGCAGACTGCTTTCCTGTGGTGGGCTGCTCGAATCTCAGTCCATTCCTTTGGTTCTTAATTGGGCAGCTTGGTGTCTACCCAGCGTGTGTGTGGCTCAGCAGTCAGCTAGATATACCCAGGATTTGGGGTAAAGTTTATACCCAAGATTTGGGGCCTCGCCTCTCTGGGTCTTTCCCCTCACTTTCTAGGTGTTGTAGTGTCCAAATTCTGTCCTCTTGTTTCTTCTAGTCACTAAGGCTTTCATCTCAGTTTCTTGGTTCACAAGACTAAAGGCTATGAAAATGGAAAATCACAAATTCTAATCCTATCTTCCATCCCTATCATCTTTCCTTTAGGCATCTGTCCACAATGTTCACATAGCTGTATTTTGTCTGGAGTTATAGTTATCTGGGAGTGAGAGGGCTGGTCTCATACAGGCTATTCAGCCACTACTGGGGAAACTGTTTCTAAGGTTCACTCAGAAACTGGGAGAGCTTCTTAGTAACCTCTTAAGCCCCAGATCTTCATCTGTGAAATAGGGATAATACCTACCTTATTGAGATGGTTGGGAAATGAATTATAGGTAGAATTTAAGAGTTGTTTCTGGCATGGAGTAATTGTCCTCCATTAGCTGTTGTTACTAGAACTATGAGTTCTATTTTCTCATTTTGCATATTTGGATGTTACTAAAACCCTAGTCCCTAGTGGAACCATCAGAAACTCTTTACATGTATGAAAGAAATCAGTTGGTGTTGGAGATAGCCAGGCCCATTAGTAACCTTTCTGGTTGTTTCATGTGTTATAACTCTGTAAAGTAGTTTGTGTACCATGGTTTTTGATTTCTTGGGAGATGGATGAGAGGACAATTTGTCAAGTTTTACTAGTAGCTGATTTTTTCTTTTTGAAATCTTTTATTTCCTGCCCCTTTTACAATCCTTTATTCACTTGCCTCATCTTAAAGCTTTTATTTGTGTGGCGGGGAAGGGGGGGGCACTTGGTTTTTTTTCCCCCTGCATGGTGGGCACTTTGTTCAGTTTTCCTTTCCAGTGTAGGGACAAATGTTTGCACTCTCTTCATCCCCAAGCCTTGGTGGGTGCCCTTCGCTGAATAGCTTTTGGGGGTTGTTGTCATGTGTTATCTCCTGCTTACAGATTGTTAGTCCATGTTCTGTTGCTGAAACAAACTCGATGAAGCAGAGTTTTACTTAGCTTACGGTTTTGAATGTTGATCACTATGTGTGGTTGGCAGCTTCTGCTTGGCTCTGAGGAGGGCCTTGTGACTGATGGCATCATGGTAGAAGGAACATGGGTGGGAGGGAATGATTACACAACAAGAAAGCCAGAGGGTGCAGAAGTCAGGCAGAGTCTTTTCTAATAACCCACGCTTGCGGGAACTATGTGAGGTTCCAGGAAAACTACATTAAAGAGTTTCAGAAGGCAGCACCCCCAATGACCAAATTACCTTGCATTATATCCCTCCTCTTAAAGGTTCCATCATTTTTTTTTATGGGAGCCAAGCTTCCAACACAGAAGCCATTGAAGGGGGACAAACCACATCTTCATCATAGCAGACACCAAGCCCAAGTATTTCAATATTTTGCATAACATCTCTGCATGACCCACTAGTGCTCAATTCTGTGTTCTCTCTCAATAGAGAAGCAGGCTTTTCCCAGATGTAACTTGGTGTAGTCATGAACATTATTTTGTATTTTGAGATCTCTGCCCCCAGAGATAAAAATACCTTCTTTCTTGACAATTTGATGATCTCTGGAAGCCTTGCTCTTTGCATGTAGAATAAGATCCTTAGCTAAGATTGGAGACTCAAGACAGTGAGGGACTAAGACATGTTGTTGTTCAGGAGGAAACCCAGAGCTCACTGGAAAGCTGTGATTGTCTCATGTTTTATTCTAGTTGTGTTTCTGTGAGTATGACTGAGTTGAATGGGAATGGACGGCTCCCTTGATCCACTTCTCTGAGTCCCATTTACACTGCTGTTGCCTCCAGCAGGATAGCAGCTGTCATGGGCACAGGTGTACAGGTGCCAAGGTAGCCCCACTGAGTGAATCACTTACTTGGATTTTTGCCAGTATTCTGGCCAGGTACCAGGAAGGACTTGCAGGTGTATAGAAGAACTGCAATAGAATAACTGGAGCTTGCTTCTCAGACCTGTAGGACTTGTGTTGGTCATGCTTGTACCTCCGGGTTCTCTTTCCCCATGTGGATGTAGCGCTGGGAGACAACGTTCATGCCCAGGGACAAAATGAGAAGTGTGAACATCTCTGTGACCTGCCTCAGTCACAGGCCAAGAGACTTGCTGGAGCTAGGCTGCGATCTAAATGAGTGGACACACCGTCCTCAGCATGAGCACATACTTGGCCCATAAGCAGCTGATCAAAATATAGAGGTTTCTGTGGGGAAACGGAGAAAGAGCTAAATAAGGATGCAGCGTGGTGCTTTTGTGAGTTTTTTCTTTCTCCTGGTTTGTCTTAGTTTTTCTTCCTTCCATCTCCTTTCTGCTCTCATCACTCTTCCCTCCCCCCTTCCCCTGTTCCAACTCTAGAGACAGCACACAGCTACGCACTGCCCCAGTTTACCTCTTAGATGGAAGGAAATATTTTCCCATTAGTGTTCCTTGGACTCTGTAAGAAGAGGTGGCGACTAGGGCAGCTTTAGTCTCTCTCTACCTCTGAGAATTCCCCAGGAAAGGCCTCTTGGTGAGAAGGATTTACAATTGAGACAATGCTGCTTTCACAGCTCTTAATTACACTTGACTCCTTCTGAAGCCTCCTGCTGGCAGTAGCTACCTTGTTGAAAAGGGACTGGATATGGGCGGAGAGTGTGTGAGACTCTCCCTCCCCAGCTGGACAGTGTGTCCAGACCCTGATTAACTCCACAGTCTGGTCTCACTAAGAAGGAAGTTCTTAGCTACAAAACTTCATGTCTGATAGAGTTTTTCTTGTGGGTTCTGTGTTCTGATTTGGGGTTCAGGACTTGAACTTTAGTAGCCCAGCGCTTGCCTCTTGGTGTTTCTGTATTGTAGGAGCCAACAGGATCATGGCCCAGCTGCTTGTTGTCAGGGTTTGGATGACCTAGGGAAGACTCTGGGAGTTCATATCTGCAGCAGTAGCCCCTAGAAACACCACCTAGGGCTATGGTTGGTTCTGCAATATGTGCTATGGTAAAGTTAGGTTGGACTGGATCTCCTCTCCTTTTGCCACACCTCTGTGGCCCTTTCCTTTCCTCTCTCCTCCATGCTTTTTCTTCTTGTAAACAGAAGTTCCCCACGTTTCAGCAGGCTCTCCTAGGAGAGTGACTTTTGTATGCCAAATCTACCAAGACCATCTTGTATTCTCAGCTGCCCATTGAGGAACGCTGAAGGTAACTGAGTTGACCAGCTAGTGTACTGACTACTCTGTGTAATATAGTATATTTAGCAGCATCCTGGACTTCATCTACTTCACCTGCTAGTTGTGACCTTAGTCATGACAACTGAAATTCTTAGACATTGCTAGATCTCCTTGTTCCTGAATGGGGGAGGCGGGGGTGGGTGGGTAAAAAAATCCCTTCAGTTGAGACCTACTGGGGCTTAGTGACACTAATCACTAAGATAATAACTGCAAGAAAACTGGGCAAGTTTCAGGGATATAGGTGAGTTTTATACTTACAGTGTTGATAGCAAATGGATGAGGAGGAATGGGGACAACTGGGGAAGAAAAAGATGCAGACACGTGTACGTAGAAGCAGTGCTGGAGATCAGAAGGCCAGGACTTTCATCTCAGGGTTCTTTGACTACCTGGTTCAGCCAGATGACTTCATTGGACCTCAGTTTCTCCATCTATTGCATGGGAATTTGGCCTACATGGAACATGAAACTCTGCTGCCTTGTAATTCCTTCCTCCTTGTTTAATAGCATTGAAAAGTTCTAAAAGGCCAGTCTGCATAGACCGAGTGATCCTTTTAAAGGGAAAGCATGCAGGAGAGAGGAACATGCTTGCTGGGACTGTGGAAAGAGGTTATGGTTAATATCATCTTCAATTGTAGTATTCCTAGCTGATCCTGGAGAATGGAGAACCACCCCTTGCCTGGAGGATTCAGAAAATCCCCAGCCTCAGAAGCCATGGTATGGAAATGGATCTCCCTGCCAGTTCTAGCAGGTCCAAAATCCGAATATCTTCCCTCTCATCTCATCTGCCCATCCCTCTCCTCCCTCCTTTCAGTTTCTTTCCTCATTATTCTACCCCCCCCCCCCACCTCCTCCAGCCTATTGGAAAGAGCTGGGAGGCTGGTGATGGATTTGACTGAACAGTGTGTAATATAAAAGGGCAGAGCTGAGCCTGAAGGGACCGGGGGCTGCACAAGCTCCAATATTGCTTCCTCCAACAGGGCAGAGCTGGGGAGTCCCACTGGGATTACTCACACAATATTACTGCCACTGGTGAGGGTGGGGGGGGAGGGGGAGGCAGACAGGCAGGGATGGGGGGTAGGGGAATCAAGGGGAGGGTCTTTAAGATAGCTGCAGATGAGGCCAAACATCAGAACAACAATAATAAGGACAACCTTTTAATAATAGTAAAAATAGCAATAATTGTGTTTTCCAGGTTTATTAACTTTGGGAAGTCTGGTTTATTAACTCTCCTGGCTTATTAACTTTGAGAAGTCTTTGCTTGCTGCTGCAGATGCCTGAGGCTTGCTGGTGTGTTTGAGTTTATCAGTCTCAGGCTCTCAAAGAGAAAGAGGGGCACCGGAGAGAGGGGAGGAGGAGGCGCGGTGATATTTGAAGTAATTAGATGTTATTGAAATCAAATGCACAGGCAAGAAATGGTAATTAACTGGGGGTCGAGGATGCTCTGTTCTTGCCTATCCAAGGACTGTGGGGCTGTCACAGATAATCCTTGTCGTGGGGCACTGGATAGCTTGTGTAAAGGCAGTATTGGAAAGAATATATGTGTATTTTACATAGAGTTCTGAATCAGACAATACATGAAAGCAGGCAGAGCTGTTTACATCTAGTTGTCATTGCTGTAAAATACACAAGGGAGAAAAATTTAAAAAAAAAGATTTAACTCCAAATTGTAGTTCCATCCCCAAACTAGTACAGATAATCCAAGTATGAATAAGAAGGAAAAAAAACCCTCACTATACATGACTAGGGAGAGAGCTTTTGGTAAGAATTATAGTGAAGAGCAGGATCTTAAGGGTAAATTTTATTCTTTTTGAAACTGATTTAATGGTATTGGGATTAAGAATCTGGTATATGGAGTTGTTTTTAGTTCTTTTGGGGGCTATATAGCAAGGGTTTTTGATGGCTCTGGGGGGTACACTTAGAGGAAATGATTCTTTCATTATGATTCTGGTGTAGAAGGCACCTAAGTATTTTTCTTACATTAAACTTACTTAATATCTGCTATAGTTCAGTACAAAGACAAACTCTGGATTAAATGTGTGATGTTGGCAGTCCAAGAGTTCTGGTTTGGCTTTATCAAAACCTGGATGTAATATACCCTTTCAACCCTTTCCATCTCAGTTTCTTCCTTTGTTAAAAAAAAAAGGAAATGGACAAATTGTGTCTTGATATAGGGTTTGATACAAAATTGGTATGGAGGATGAAATTTAGGTAACAGCTGTAGACCTTTTAGGGCTATAGGCTATTTTGTTATGGTAATTATTTATTGCTGTTTTATGACTAGAAGGCACTACCATTCTGCAGCTACATTCTCTTTTTTTGTCCTTGCATCTCTGGTGGTTTTGTTTCACGTCTGCCCTCTCCGAGCTGGACGGTAAAGAGCTGCTCTGTCAACATTGACACAGGGATTGCTCTGTGTCTGGACGTATTCAGTCAAGTAATTTCACTTGCAGCTTCTTTTGTCAGTGCTTTGAGACTCATGGCCAAAATGTACTGCGGACACGCAAAGGCTCTCCTGTATTATAGGGATTTACTTCTAATTAGGAGAAAATCTTAAAGTTGAGGATGAGGCCTCTCATCATAGAGATGCTCTGAGACTTCTGGAAGGAGGCTTTGACCAGAGCTTGGGGTTGAGATGTGCAGTCCAGGCCTTGATAAAACTCTGCCCCAGGCAGACATTAGTTTTCTTTTTTGGCGGGTTCATTACCTTCTGTAAGTGGTCTGTTCATGAAGGGCATAAGAAAACATCCCATCACTCCAACTATCCAACATCCATTGTACAAAATCTCCTGAATGCCTGCCATGTGCTACCAGTGTCAGACTTTAACCTACAATTGCTGTGGTATTCATTTTGGGATGTTGATGTGATGTGGCTGCATGTAGGCTAGAAAATGGAGTATGTGAAAGAAGTTCAGTCTGTCTTTGGAAGTAAGATGAAAAAAGATATCAATAAGTGCATTTAATGTGCACTTCCCATTCATTAAGGCTTTTTATCGGTTCCACAGGTGTCTGATGTACTGCAGTTGGCCCTACAGGGTAATAAAAAGAAAACAGGTCAAGGCACAGATGGGAAAGCACTGAGAACAGTGGCTTCCATGTATGCAAAAGTGATGGGAGTGTGAACTAAATGTGCCAGGGCTTGGCCTGTAGGAGCAAAGAAGTCTCTACAATGGGCTGAAAAGTCGATGAGGGAAGATCAGCTGAGTTCAGGCTAACAGGCAGGAGGAAGTTGTCAGAGACCAATGTTGTATTGGGGTTGTGGCAGCACAGAGGTGTCTTTCTTTGGCATCTAGTGTTTAACATTGTAAGGGCATGTCTTCTTCCTTCTCCTTCTCTTCCTCCGCCTCCTTCACTTTCTTCTTTTTGTGTGTGCCAGTAGTGGGGCTTGAACTCAGGTTCTCTTGGTCTGTTTAGTTTCTCTTCTCAAGGTTGGTGCTCTACTACTCGAGCCACAGCTCCATTTGGGGCTTTTTGCTGGTTTATTGGGGATAAGAGACTCAGGGACTTTCTACCTGGGCCCTTTCAAGCTTGGATCCTGAGTTCTTGGCCTCCTGAGTAGCTCCAATTACTTGAGCCACCAGTTCCAAGCCAGTGACATCTTCATACATACATAGAAAAATGGTAAGATCAAACCAGTTTTATGGGTAGATAATTGATACCTCTGAGAAAATAAGTGAGCTACTACCAGTTGGGTGCAGTTGTGCAGGTGGTAAGACCCTGGCATGCAGTATGTCTGTGGCATCTAAAGTCCCAAAGCCTAAGAACACTGGTATTCCACAATTTTTATTTTATTTTTTAGGTCCAGTCGTGGGGCTTGTACTGTGGGCCTGGGCGCTGTCCCTCAGCTCTTCAGCTTAACGCTAGTGCTCTACCACTTGAGCCATAGTGCCACTTTCAGCTTTTTTCTTTTTGCTTATGTGGTGCTTAGGAATCGAACCCAGGGCCTCAGGCATGCAAGGCAAGCGCTCTACCACTGAGCCAACTTCCCAGCCCAGGACACTGGTATTCACTGCAACACGGTTCCCCATGAGCTTGGTGCTTTGTAGTTTACAAAGCATTCCCACATATTTTACACGTTTTATTATTAGAACTGACCAGTAAGGTGGACTCACTCTTGTACAAGCTGAAGTTTTAATAAGTATGTTTATTCATTGAATTTTGATAACCTGTTTTAATGAAGCTTGGAGAAGTTGATTTACCTAATGTAAGGTAATTCAGGAGTAATTCCTGGCTGGGGACTAAGGCTGGATCTTTTTAGTCTGGAGACATATTCTGTGGTAGAGAAGTAAAGTAGGTATTCCAGGTGATAGGAACATGTTTGAAGGAAACAGGTTTGGAATGAACAAATTGTGTCAGGATCTAAGAGTGTACTGGATCAGGAAATGATTAAAAATGAATTGACAAGTCAGGAAGGACAAGGGTGGGAACAAGAGTTTTAAAGACTAAGTGGTAAAGAACCATGGTGGGTTCTTGTTTTTAATATTGTATATACATTTACCTGAATTAGGGAAGAGATGGAGAACAACAAAATGGTGAGACAAAGGACAAAGGCAACAGTAATACTTATTTTGGAAATGAACTATATATTTTGGAAATGAACTATACAACTTGGAGGGGGATGGGAGGAGGGAACGTGGGAGAAAAGTGAGGGAGGGGGTGGCAAGTTCGATAAGAAGTGTACTCGCTACTTTATGATATAACTGTAACCCCTTGGCAATCACCTTGACAATAAAATTTAAAAAAATGAAAATGATTATTCAGGTAAAAGACATATAACATTGAAAGTCAGCCTTTTAACCATTTCAAAGTACAGAACTCAGTGGCCTTTGAAGTCTTAAGCTTCTAGTAGTTGTATCATGTACTGGCATTTTTTTTGTGGTTGGGGGTTTGAACTCAGGAGTTGTGTGCTTTCATATTTTTAATGGTTGAATAATAGCCTGAGTAGGCATATGCTGCATTTCGTTATTATCAGTTGATGGACATTTGACTTGTTTCCATCTTTATACTATTGTGAACAATGCTATTAGGAACATTTTTATACAAATTTGATTTGAAACTTGTTTTCAGTTCTCTTGAGTATATAACTAGGGGTGGGGTTGATTGGTTATATTTAATCAATACTTAATTTTGGGCTGAGCGGGTACTTGGGATTGAGCTCAGAGCTCTATGCTTCCTAGATAAACAATTTACCAGTGGATCCATACCATAGTTCTTTTCTTTTCTCTTTTCTTCCTTTTTTCTTTTTTTTTTTGGGGGGGGAGCTATTTTTCAGATAAAGTCTCATGTTTTTGCCTGATCTGGCCTCAGGCTGCAATCCTCTTACCTCTATCTCTCAAAAAGCTGGGATTACAGGCATGAATCTCCATGACTAGCCAGATTGACTTCTTGAGGAGCCTTTAGCTAGTTTTTTATAGCAGCCACACCATTGTTTATTCCCCCTAGCAGGGTCTCTCCAGCCTCAGGGACACTTACTTTGCCTGTTTGGATTAAAGTGTTTGTCTGGGTTTTGATTTGCATTTCTCTATTGATGTTGAACTTCTTTTCATATTCTTATACACATTTGTGTTGTAACCTTTGAGGAAAAGTCTATTCAAGTTTTTTGCCTCGTTTCTCTTCCTTATTACCTTTCTGTGATTGAATTGTGAGAATTATTTATATATTCTGGATATTAGAACCTTATTGGTTCTATGATTTATATATTTTCTCCCATTTTGCTTTTTGCTTGTGTCATGTGTGTGTGCGCGCGTGCGCACGCGCACACACACACACACACACACACACACACACACACACACACACACGTGTGCCGGTACTGGGGCTGACCTCAGGACCTGAGCACTGTCTTTTAGCTTTTTCACTCAAATCTTGAAGTCTACCACTTGAAGCATACCTCCATTTTCAACTTTTTGTGATTTTAATTGGAAATGAGTCTCATGAACTTTTCCTGCTTGGTCTGGCTTCAAACCATAATCCTGAGATCTCAGCTTCCTGAGTAACGAGGATTTTACACATGAGCCACTGATGCCGGGCTGGGTCTATGCCTAGGCTAAGATGGACTGAGATCCTCTTACCTAATGCTTCTCTGTGTTGCAGAGAGTAAAGGATTCACAACACTCTGCCCAACCCCTGTAGCTAGCATAACAGGTGCATACCACCATGTGTAGCCATGTGTAGTTGAGAGTCTAACTTTTTTTTTTTTGTTGGTTGTGGGGCTTAAACTCTGGGTCTGGGTGCTGTCCCTCAGCTTTTCAGCTCAAGGCGAGCGCTCTACCACTTGAACCACAGCGCCACTTCTGGCTTTTTCTACTTAGTGGTGCTGAGGAATCGAACCCAGGGCCTCATGCATGCAAGGCAAGCACTCTACCACTGAGCCACCTTCTCAGCCTGAGAGTCTAACTTTAAATGCCCCAAGAATTGTATTGCTACTTTCATGAAGTTTTTTTTTTTTTTTGGGTGGGTCTGGAGGTTAAACTCAGGGCTTTTAGGTATGATGTTGCCCATAGATTTAAGGTTGGCATTCTTCATTGTGTTAGGACTTATTGTATTACCATGCAGGAGTGTTGGCATGTGCGTATATGCAAGAAAGGGAGGGAAGAAGACAGGAAGAAATACAGGAGAAATGGGAAGAGAACAGGGAGAGGGATGTGCGTGTGTGTGTGGGGGGGTGGACAAGAGGCGGGACAGGAGTAGGATCTCAGCTAAGAGATTTGAAGCTTCAAATAACAGGAAAACCCAATTAACCAGGTTTCATCAGAAAGAATGTTTTCCCCACACTACAAGAGTCTGGCTATAGGCATTATAGAGATAGTAGGTGGCTCCTTAGTGCCATCAAGAATCCAAGATCTTTTATTACTTCTTCCTAGACCTAGCATGTAGGCCTCTTTCCATCTAGCCACCAGACTTCTGCTCAAACCTCATAATCATAGTCCAGATGGGAAGAAGTAAAAAAAGTCAAGGGTAATAAGGTCCCAGAATTATACTAGCTGAGTTATGTTTTCATTAAAAAGCTTTTCTGGAAGGTACCCAGAGGCTTCCACTTCCATCTCAATGGGTCGAACCAGCAAACTCTTAACCATGGACCATGGGCGTAAGAGAAGGATGTGTGTTCAACTTTGAGCAGCTACCATGACTTACAAACAAATGGCTTGGAGAGGCCAGAGAAGAGATGTAATCTAACACCTTTCCAATGATCTGAACTTGAAGTCCACTTGTTTGGTTCTGAGTTCTCTTTGCTCACTGCCAGCCATGAGATGAACAAGTCATCCTTGTTCATGGAGTGAAATCTGTCTTAGCTCCTTGTCAGGCTTTTGTAAAGTATGAGGAAATGAGATCCTGAAGGCAAGCTTATTTTTATTCCTTTCTGTTTTCATTTTTGTAGCAGCACAATTTGTTTTGGTTAATGAGTAAATGTCTCTTTCTGGTTTTTATGGTGTTATGGTTACATTATTTTTGCCTGAACAGAACCCTTAAGGTGAACAGGATATCAAAGGAAGGTAGCAAGGTTGGCTGGTAGCTGGTAGCCATGCCTTTGAAAGGACTTGAAATAGAGTGCTGAGAGGAACAAGCCAGAAATTCACCTCCCTTTGTCTCCAACTAAGGATAAGAAAGGGACAGAACATGTAACAAAGTCATGTAGAACTCCTCCCCTCACACCCCCCAGTGTTTGGCTTCCTTCTCTGCCTTAAGGAAAGAAAAGTGACTTGCTTCCAAGTCCTGAATCATGTTGCTTTTGTGGCAACTATTAATTGCTTCCTGAATTTATACAGCATAAATAAAATAGGTTGCCAGGCAGTGAATTACCCAGTGGATAAATGGTGGGTCATTAATGTAGCCTTGACCCTAAACCCAAAGGATGACGTGAGATCCGAGGAGCTCTCAAGAAATTTACCAGAACCTATTTCGGCTGGAGGCGATGTATTTTAAATCCCCCTGTAATGCAGTGAGGGGAATCAAATTAGATAATAGTTTGCAGAAATCTTCTGGGCCCACAGCCTTACTCAGAAGGATTTTGTCCTATATTAGCATGCTCTTACATTCCGGAGCTGTACCTGTGTGACAGAGGTACCCAGCAGGGCTTTATCTTTCCACCAAATAGCAAGAGCCTGAACTAACAAACGTGAAATCTGTTTTGTGTGGCATGCTCTGTGCCTCTGTATTTTTTTGTAGTAGTACTTTTGTGTTAATACCTTACTTTGAGGCCCAAGATTCTAATAGCAAAGAAAGGGTAAACTCAGAATGAGAACTGTCCATCCTACCACCTCCTTTGTCACAAGTATCATTGGAAGAGTTGTTGAAGAGTTGGAGTATTAGTTGTGTTTGTGGATTGTTGCATTGCTGTTGGCTTTAGGAAAAAAAGCTGAGAATTGGAACTATGTGGGGTTTCATTGCTCTGTTGTCTTCAGTCTGGACTGCATGAATTTAGAGCAGTGACCTCAGATGAAGAGAGCAATTACTGGCTGCAGGTTTGCTGTAACATGGCAGCAAAATATGGCATATGGTGGTCCAGGACTCACATGTGTATGAAGGACATCGTACTTTCTTCTTGAGTCATTTACAGTGATCAATTCCATCACTAATCCTATCAGGCCACATTTCTTCCTCTCCAGTCCATCCTTCTGTCACTGCCCCTTCCTTTTATCCTCTTTCTCTCCCTCCTCCACCTCTCCCCTTTTTTCTCTCTACCTGTTTCTTCATCTCTCCCTTCCTTCCCTCCCTTATTCACACTGAACCAGGTCCTGAACACGACAGTACATATACTAGGATGGAAACGTTTGATAATACCATACATTTGCTAAAGCCCAGTGCATGTTGGGACACAGGTGGGGAGAAGATGACACCATAGAATGACAACTGCTGGGCTTAGATTTTGCGTAGATTCCCCATTCCTGTCTCCCTTTTTCTCTTGTCTGTGTTATCTCCATGGTCAGCTTCGTGTGTGTAACTCGATGTTAGTTGGGGTCCCACCGGCATATGCACATACATACAAACAAAGGTATATTAATGATAAAGATTCCTTCCTGGCTCCCCCTCTCCACTCTTACCTCAGTACCTGCAAAGGCTCCCCTTCCCCTAAGTGCTTCTGTGCCTCTCCCTTTCTCTCTTGCTCAGCCCCTCCTTATAGTATTCTCTACCTGAGGAGGTCACAGGCCTTCCTGCCTAGGGTGCCTGCCATGAAGTTCACTAGTGTGATGATGCCAAGACTAAGTGAGTGATGCCAGTGTCACTGTGGCTGCCAGTCCCCAGTGACCAGGGTGCAGGCTCTGCATGAAGCTGGGTGTGGCGCTCGGTCTCCTCCCCTCAGCAGCCATACGGTGCTCTTTACTCTGCCTCACTCATCTCCCTACCAGCCCCAATCAGAAACCGCTCATGAGTCCAGAAGAGGGGGCAGATGATGTGTGACTCCTCCACTGCCTAGTGCCCGTCCACCTGCCTGTCCTTCAGACCCATGTATATTCTCTCCTACACACATACACACATAGTTAAACATACGCAGGATGGAGTATCACCAAGGATGCCTCCTTTTATCAGAGAAATGTGATGCTCTCATGCCCGTTACATCACACAAACAGACTGCAGGTCAAGGTTATCTGTTCACTAGGAGCAGATTGTGTCTCTGAGCAATACTACAGGAGGCCCACAGGAGCAGGCCTAGGTTTCTACTATTGGAACAACAGGTGTCTACCCCCCCTCCCCCCGCCAGTATCTGAAATACTACTCCAGCGAATAAGCTCTTTAGGTCTTTGAGCATTTCAGGTTGAGAACCCTTGGTATAGAGAAGGGCCCATCCTAAACCCCTTTATAGCAGCATCTTGGTGAGCATCAACTCTGAGATGCTGGGAGTGGAAGAATTGGGTGGGTCACTAGTAACAGAAGATGGACCTTTTTAAATCTTCCTTAATGGTTTTGAGGTACCCTCCTCTGTCTAGGTGGTGCTCTCCACATTATCATCTGAAGTTTAGGACTGAAAAGCTCCTCACTCTACACACTAACAAACAGTCATAAGGAAAGGCTTTGCTTGTTACAGTATTGGATCAAGGATCAAATACAACACAACTGGGGTAATTTTCACATTTCCGACTCCTTAGCTACAAGTAGTTTGTTCTAACTGTCTTCCTTAATGCCAGTTACAGCAGTTAGCATATAGTTCAAAGACAGTAGAGTATTCAAAGTACAAAGTTGGGCTTAGGATTTTTGAACTTCCTGTGCTGATGTCCCTAGGGTTTTCAAACAAGGTTGGAGTGAGTGGGTTGAGATGAAAGGAAGTAGATCTAGTCCTGCTCACCTTTGGTTAGTGGGGATTCTGGGAGAGGAGATGTAGGAAAGGTGTGTGTGGCTAGCCCAGAGAAAGTTATGGGGGAGTCGTGGTGTGGGTTGTGATGCTGCATCCTCTGTGAACATAACACTTTGGTTTACTAATACCGTTTTGTGTTGTTTTATTTTGTAATGCTAAGATTGAACCTAGTGCCTTGTACATGTTAGGCAAGCACTCTTACTGAATTGAGCTACAATCCCAGCTCCCCCTTTATTTCTTTTGAGATAACGTCTCTCTGTAAGTTCAGGCTAGCTTCAAACTCTTTATGTAGCCCAAACTGACCTTGAATTTGGAATTTTCCCATCTCTGCCTCCCCAGATTATAGGCATGCACCACCAAATTCAGCACTAATATGGAGAGAGGTGGAGAAAAGAATGTAAGGAAAAGATAAGGAAAGGGAACAGGACCTGGTTAAAGCATAATTGACTGACAAGACAGACAAGGACAGTCAAGAGAGACAAAGAAGAAGCTCCAGACTGTCCTTCCCTTGCAAGGTATTGCTCCTAATAGGGGGGTGGTGACAGATTAACAAACCACATAGCCTGTCTTCCTAGAGCCTTTGAGGAAGTTGACATTCTGGGTTCTACTTTGGGATGAGATTGGGTTGTGTGCACAGTCAGTGTTCCTAACTGATGTACAGTGGACACCATCAACTCTTAGCTGCTAGCTGTGCCCTTAGTGACTCTGTTAATAAATAGAGACATATATTGGGCTACTAAAGGAATAGAATGCTGCTATTTTTTTTCTATAGCGAGAAGGAAAACTCTGGAGCATGGAAGACTTGTAGGTCTGGAGAAAAGTGAGAGACAAAAAAAAATAAGAGGAATCTAGAGTGAGGTGTAAAAAAGAAAGAATATATATATATATATAAAGAGAGAGAGGGAGAGGGAGGAGAGAGAGAGAGAGGGGGGGGTTTGGTAAGGGAAAAGATAGAAGAAATGAAATGAATAAAAAGAGAAGCTAAGTCTCAAAGAAGGAAAAAGATCAACAAGGTGAAGGGCCAAAGCCAGGAAGGGACCAGTTTCTCAGTGGGGCACCCTGCTCCTCTGTCAGAATTTTAAGAAAGTATGACTTAGGAAAATGGTGCCATAGACCTCAAGTTATCCTACCTACCCTGAAACTACCCAGTTATAAAAGCAGAGTGGCTCAAGCCATCTGGGAAATTAGGTTCCTAGAAGCTAGTAGCCATGTCATGCTCCTGTTTTGTCCTGGAGAAGTCTGAAAGTTGGACTGTGTTCTCTGCTCCCCACAAAGGCATCTCCCACTCAGATGCTGAGATGACAGCTATTTCTCAAGGAGGTGTCAGATTGTGGAGATGTTTGCTGCCTGGCCCCCTCTTGTTTTCTCCTAATATTCTTTCATATGGCTATGGGATAAGGTCTGCCCTCTGCTATCTCCATCATTAGCACCTCTTCCTTCATTCCTGCAGCTACTCAGTTTAGCCCTGACTTCTGCCAGTAGCTTGGAGATAGTAACCAAGGGTGCTGCTTAATTCATCCTCAGAGACTAGCAGGATGATCTTGAGATTTTTCTAACACATTCCTTCCAGCTTCTTTCAGAATAGGTGAGGCTTTGATGTACATGCCTGTAAGATCCAGTGCTTGCTTGTCCAGTGGTTTCTCTTTGTTTGGTCAGTAAGAGGCACTGAAAGCTGAGGGAGGAGAATGAGGGTAGATATTTATTCACCTGACTTCTTCTCTATGTGGTCTTTAAGTGTTGGTTTTGTCCTCTCACTAGAAGCCTTAGTTGCTGTCCTGTGTCTTTGTGTAGATGCTCTGGGCTCTGGTGACTGCTTCCTTCCTTCCGTGGCCCTTGTAGGCCTAGTGGTAGAAGCAGCCCCCTGAAGTTCCTAGTCCTGAGGACCAGTCCATTCTTTGTTACTTTCCCTACATTTTGCCCTTACCTTCAAAGGCTTAGATATTATATAATTCCAATAATAATGACAACTGCCAGACAGACAGACAGGTAGATAGATAGATAGATAGATAGATAGATAGATAGATAGATAGATAGATAGATATCATTCACTTCTGAGTGTGGTTCATGACACTGGCTTGTTCTGAATGAAAATATCATAGTGGGCTGGGGCAGAAACAGAAGAGGTGAGTCTTCAGAGTTGAGTATCTGCATATTTATGTTGTAAAATAGTTAGGCCATGAAACTGAGTATTAGGGTCAGCTTCTTAATTTAATATTCTACCAACCCCTCTTAAAATCCTTAATAATTTTATGTAACTATAAATTATAATCCTAGCTGGGTGTTGGTGGTTTTGAAATCTGAGGATTGCCATTTAAAGCCAGCCTAGGCAGAAAAGTCCTTGAGATCCTTACTCCAATTAATCACCCCCCCCAAAATGCCAGAAGTGAATTTGTAGGTCGACTGACAGAGCACTAGTCTCAAACTGAAAAACCTCAAGGACAGTGCCCACGCCCTCAGTTCAAGCACAGGAATGGAAAAAGTAAAATAAAATTATCATTCGTATTTTGAACAAGGGGCTCTGTGTCTTTACTTTGCTATGGGGCTCTGCATTTATAATTTCAGGCAGATTCTGCTGGAACAAACTCTATGAGCTGTGGGTTCTGTATTGTTTCCAGTTAGCACAGGCTGAGCTGAGTGTGACAAACTTAGCCAGTAATGGGATGTAATGTTGACTAGAATGCTACTTCAGGAAAATCTTTTCCCCCCTCATCTTCAGCCTGCTTGTGAGCTACATGCTATTTCAACTATAGTAAGTTGCTCCTTCCAAAAAGTCTAATATAATTTCCTGTTATTTATTGCCACCAAAACCCAGCCCAAACATTAGTGGCTTGAAACAACCACAGCCACTTGTTTGCTAATGAAGCTGCACTTTGGGCAGAGCTCAGCAAGCTTGGGCTTATGGTTCAATACAGTATCAGTGTGTGTGTGGGGTTCTATGAGAGAAAGAGGCTCGGTGTCCATGATGGCGCATTCACATAGCTGGGAGATTGGTCCTGGCCCTTTACCACAGCCATTGGTGGAGAATGGGAGGAGGGGACACATAATTGTTCCCTCTTCATGTGAATTTCTACACATGGAGGGTTGCTTGTGCTTCCTAACAGTATGGAGGCTAGATTCTATGTGTGGATGTTCTCAGAGACACAAGGTGGAAGCTGTTAGTCTATTTTATGCCTGGTCTGAAAAACAAGTACAGTGTTACTTCCACTGTCCCTGCCCTTTCCCTTCCCTTCCCTTCCCTCCCCTCCCCTTCCCTTACCCCTTCCCTCCCCTCCCCATGGGAGAAGAACATACAAAAGAAACAAAAAAAACACATAGCACATTATAAGTACATTAAAAAACAACAGCAAGAAAGATAAAACCACTTGTGTCCCTATCTTGGGGTTCATTTCGCTTAGCATCATAAAAGAAAGCAAATTCTGTTGATTCAAATGATTAGTTCTTAGGATTCCATCACCTCTGTGGATAAGATTCTTAAGATAAATCTTAAGCTCCTTGGATTTTGAGCTAAAGGAGGTAGAAAACTCAGGATAGAAGCAGAACCCCAGTTATGGGAATGTTGTGGTGTAGGTACTGTCATAGTGACAGCTGTTTTCTGTAAAGTTCTTTTGTTGTCCTGGGAATGATCACATCAGCCCAAGGTTGTTATACGAGTCATAATTAAATGCACTGTACTTTCTCAAGGCTAACTCCACACAGCGTCCCTCCAGTGCAAATATGTGAACACTTGTGGGTAAATAGAGAGCTGGCTTGGAATACCTGCATTTACTTTCCAATGTACCCGTCAGTGAGCTACCCCTCACACATTCATTCTCTGGCCTGACACAAATACCTGTACATCTCCCTCAATCATTTGCAAAGAAAAGAAAGACCAAAAATATAGGGGCAGGGAGAAGGCAAGAGGGGAGAAAGAAGGCAACATTTGTACCTCAACTCTATTGGGTATTAAGACTCCTGTATTAAATTCTCACTCTGCTTGAAGACCAAATTGCTTTGGTTACCATTTGGAAAATGCAATGATGTCCAGCTATGCAGGGTAATTCCCTTATTTTGACAGTTCATTCTATCTTGGGTGTCCTATGCCTTTGGATTGAGGCAGTCCTAACTTTATAATGTTGTATCTGGTGACATTCTGTTAAGAATGCAAAGAGGCCCAGATATAGCTCAGTGATAGACTGCTTATCTACTATGTATGAGGCCCTGGCTTTAATCTCCAGCTCTGGGGAAAGCAATCTAAGACAACAAGGAGAATGGGAAAAGAAGGTATTTCTTATTTTCTTATCCTTCTTATTTTATACTTTAATGTCATATCATCCCATCCAGGAAGAGAGCTTGAGAGGAAGGAATAGAAAAGAGGGTGGAAAGAGATTGAATGTGGGTCAGAGAGGAGGTATCATTGTTATCTATTACTGAAACCAATGCAGATTCATATTGTACAAAGCTAGGAAGAGTTCGGGTAGGTTGTCAAGTACCCTGACTTTCAAGGAACTATAAGACCACCACTGTGGGGGACAAGAATTCAGAGAGCTCTGAAGTGTGAAATGAAGTAGAGTTACTAATCTTGAGTTACAAGATTCAAACTGTGCCTGTCATTTGTTAGCATTTGAGAACCAGGTAATGTTCTGTGCTTCCAAGGCTGTCTTCATCTACCTTTATTATGGGGATTGAACTCAGGGCCTGGATATGTTGTCTCTTAGCTTTTTTGCTCAAGGTTAGCACTCTACCTTTTGATCTACTATACTTCTGGCTTTTTGCAGGTTAGCGATAAGAGTCTCACAGATAGTTTTACTTGGGCTGGCTTTGAACTCACAACTTTCAGATCTCAGCCTCTTGAGTAGCTAGGATTACAGAAATTAGCCACTGGTGCTGGCCTATTGGGTTTTTAAGTGGGGAGAATGTTGTATCACAAGGTGGTTGTGAATGTCTAGAAAATGGCACGGAGCAAATGACTGAGTTAAGTGGTTACGCATCTCTCCCATTTTTGTTTTCTTCAAAACATGTCTTCACCCTGGGACTTAGCATGGTAATTTTTTTTCTAGAGTTCATAGTGTCATAAAAGCTGTGATTGTCTGGCACAGACTTCGAACTTGAGACATAGAGGTGATGGTTTTCTCGTGTTGTTAGGCACATGGAGGATTTACTGTTCTTTTTGATCATCCAGCAATAATGGTCCTTAGTGTTCAGCAGCTATTGAGAACCACGAGGACTGTAGATGAATCCAAGCATACACATTAAGCTGAACCTGCAGGGAAAGTTTGGGCAGAACTCATCTGGAGATGGAGGGGCAAGGCTTCTTCCAGGAAAAGGGGAAGAAGATACTCCACAGACAGCAGCTGCTGTTGCTGGATCAGAGGCAGAAGGCCTTGGGAAGGTCACAGGGTGCCCTTGCATCTTCCATCTCCCATCTCTGGCAGGAGGTAACAAATGAGCTGACAGTCTGCCCTGCAGCCCTTCCCCCCCCCCCCCTCCCCAAGACTTCCTTGGTTTTGCCATTGGGAGCTCTTGCTAGGCAGAGGTGCCTTCACTGCCAGGTTTTTGTTATTAAAGTTGATCCCTTGTATCAGAAAATGGAAAGCAAGCCTTGGAAATCAGCATCCAAGTGGGATTCCAGGCTAGCTGTGGAGGAGCTTGTGCCAAGGGCTGGGGGTGGGGAGTGTGCGCAAGCTCCTCGCTCAGCATCCAGGAGCGAGCCCTCAGCATCATTCACTCTGTCAGGGCACCTCGGTGGTAATCACTTCCAAATGGTGGTGGGTGGGAAGGGGGCTCCCCTCCAATCACCCAAGGAATGTCTGGACTCAAGGCGGAAAGGGAGGTTTTCCATAAGTATCTCCCCTTTCCAAGGGGACCAATAACAGAATACAAGATACCCAGGAGCCTCTGTTAGCATCATCTATAATAATATCTATGTCAACAAGATGTAGTGGGACCGACAGTAATCAGGGTGGTGTCAGGTCCCATTGGCTGACCCAGGAGGTACTTTCAGGATACCCAAATGATGTATATCACCTCTCCAGGTGTTTTCTGAGGTAGAAACTGAGAGAGTGTGCACACGGGCTCAAATTCTGCCTCTGAATTGATGGACAGGCAGAGTGAATCACTTCCTTACACACACAAGTGGCCCAAGCTGTCAGACACAGTGTAGGAGAATAAAAATGATCAGACCAGGACCAATCTAACACCATCTCTCACTTGTGCAATTTTTACCAAGTCAGCAAACTCTTCCAAGTGACAAGTCTTAGCTGCAGAATAGGGCTTATAATGTCTTATTTTCAGAATTATTATTAAGTCTAAGTGATATTACTTTATATTTAAGCAATCAGTACAGTTTTTAAAAATTGTATTGAAAGAGCTTAAGTAGCCAGGCAAGCTGATTCAAACCTATAATTCTAATCTCTTGGGAGGTAGAGATTGGAGGATTGTTGATACAGGCCATCTCAACCAATTGCAGAGTGTGATGGCATATGCCTACTAGCCCCAGAGACAGGGAAAGCACAAGTAGATCATACTGGGCATAAGCTGAGGTCAGCTGGACATATAGTGAGCACCTATCTCTCTTTTTTTGTATATGTTTTAAATAAGTTTTTTATGTGAAAATACTGTACAGAGAGGTTACAATCACATGAGCAAGAAAATGAGTACATTTCTTATCAAGCATTGTTGCTTCCTTTGTTTTCCCCCCTACCATCCCTTCCCTCCCATTTCCACAACTACAATCCCTTCACCCTCTGCCCCCGCCTAAATGGTAAAGTTCATTTTTCAGCGTAGCGTCTTGTACATCTCATTGTACAGTGATTCCACCTGTATCCCTATTTAAACAATTTGTTTTTTTCCTTCCGCACCCCAAATTATATCAACATCAAATACAGTGAAAACAGGAGTTATACTATGGGTGAGGACATACAGAGCAACAAAAAATCAATTGGTACCTTATAAATACATTAGAAACAATAGCAAGAAAGAAAAAAAACTACTTGTGTCCTTATCTTGGGGTTCATTTTCCTTATCATCTTATCTGACCGTTTCTGCTTGTCTCAGACATATACTAGTTATTGCAAATAAGGGAAACCTGGGACCTTTATTTCTTTGCTCCTGGCTTGCTCCACTTAATATAATTTTTTCCAAATCTTTCCATTTTCTAACAATTGGGGCAATTCTTTCTGATGGAGGAATAGAATTCCATTGTGTATATGTACCACATTTTCTCGATCATTCATCTACTGAGGGGCATCTGGGTTGGTTCCCATATCTTAGCTATGGTAAATAATGCTGCAATAAACATAGTTGTGCTGGTAGCTTTAGTATGGTCTTGTTTGTGATCATTTGGGTAAATGCCCAAAAGTGGGATTGCTGGGTCATAGGGGAGCTCTATGTGGAGTCTTTCGAGGAACCTCCCTACTACTTTCCAAAGTGGTTGAAGAAGTTTACAGTCCCACCAACAATGCATTAAGGTTCCCTTCTGTCCACGTCCCCTCCAGCATCTGCTGTTATTAAAGTTCTTGATTATGGCCATTCTAACTGGGGTGAGGTGGTTGTTTTGATTTGCATTTCTTTTATGGCTAGAGAGGTTGAGCATTTCTTCATGTGTCTATTGGCCATTCTTATTTCCTCTTCAGAGAATTTTCTCTTTAAGTCTTTAGCCCACTTATTTATTGGTCGATTGTTTCTTTGAAGATTTGTTATTGAGAGATTAAATTTTTGAGTTCCAAGTATATTTTAGATATGAGACCCTTGTCCATTGTATGGCTAGTGAAGATCTTCTCCCAGTCTGTGGGCTTTCTATTGATCTTGCTAGTTATGTCCTTTGCCATGCAGAAGCTCTGCAACTTCATGCAATCCCATTTGTCCAACCTTTCTTTGATTTGTTGTGTTTCTGGTCTCTATTAAGAAAATTTCGGCCTGTGCCAAGGAGACTTAGGGTTTCTCCTATTCTTTCCTGTAATGTTTTCAAGGTGTCTGCTTTGACTCCGAGGTCTTTGACCCATTTGGAGTTGATTCTGGTGCAGGTTGATATATAAGGATCTAGCTTTAATTTTCTACAAGTGATTAGCCAATTTTTCCAGCACCATTTACTGAAGAGACTTCCATTCTGTCTTTTTAGTGAGCACCTATCTCTAAGGCTAACCAATGCTGAAAGCAGTTAGTGGTGTGGCTGAAGTAGTATAGCACTTGCTTTGCAAGCATGAGGACCTAAATTCAAGAGAGGGGTGGGAGAGGGAGGAGGAAGGGAGATATACTTGGGTATCTTCACTTGGTGTTCTTGATGGCTTTTAGCCACTACCAAATACTTTTGCAGAATGACACATAAACATCAAATTTAAGCTTATATTGGGATTTTTGGAATTTAGATTTTATCTGTCTCTTAGTGCAACTCTTATTGTTTCCAATTGGGGATAAGGAACCTGAGTCTGGCACATGACTCATATGTAGAGGGTTTTGACCCCTTCCTCAGCATTCTGATTCTCCTCCTTGCTGTCTGGTTCTCAGAGGGCTTATTCTCTATTCCTTTGGATCTCGAGTGTGCAGCAACAGGTCATGTACTGCTCTCATGTACCATGGCTGCATTGATAGCATTGATGCATCTGCTAATAATTTTTTTTTTTACAAAATTGTTATTTTTTCCTAAGTAGCTATGGGAGAGTAGCATTTGCAATCATGGCTAGTGGCTTTTACAGCCTTTGTGTTAAAAGTCAATAAATTTAAATGTATGGTTGCCCAGAAACGATTTTTGTTTAAATCCTGAATCCCATTTCCAGTTCAAATACAGATATTTGAATGAGGGTTGAGTTAACTAAACCTTTCTCCTTCCCCCTGTGGGTTTCTGTTGGTGGGACTTTTCTGGAGGTATGTGCTGAATGCCTGGATCCTGCTGACCTAGATTAAGGTGGCTGTCTGCATGTAGGTTTGTATGGATCATTTGCTAGGTCTTGAAATCTGGATGTTGTAGGTGAATCTGTGGACATCACGTGCACACATGTAACACATATAACAGCATACACACATCTATGGAGCATGCACAGAGTTTCTTCCATGAGGTCTTGAAGTCTGGATGTTATAGGTGAATCTGTGGATATTGTGTGCACACATGCAACACACATAACAGCATACACACATCTATGGGGCATGCACAGAGTTTCTTCCATGCAGCATGATCTTGGGCACAGGCCCATTTGTAGCCAGTCACTCAAGTTGTACTGTGGCCTTGGGCTTGCTCAAATCAGCCCATTCTCCTTCACCTAGCATCTTAGCAATCTAGATTTATTGTGGGATGTCACACCACAGGACACTTTGACATATCTGGGTGGTAGATACTTTTAAGAACCATGTCTTTTTGAAACTGGATTTGGTAAAGTTTGGGTGGACAGAGTTCAGGAAGGCTAATGATATAAAATAAATTGACTTTTTTCCACACAGGAGTTTTTCTCTTTCTTTGTCTCTTGCTCTCTCTTCTCTTTCTTCTCGCTTTCTTCCCACCTCCAGAGCTGTGCTCTGGCAGTCCTTCCTGTGTTGATCAGCAGAATGAGTTTCCTGCCATTTGTTTCGCTGTCATTTCTGGAACAAGAAGGGAAGTTTGGCTTGCTTTGCCCATACCGCCTGATTCCCTTGCATGAAGCCACAGGGAGTTCTCATTACCAACGTCCATATGCACAGACACAGCATCTGTCTTCTGCCCGCGAGGACAGGCAGAGTAGCTGCCAGCAAGCTCAGGGCTGAACCTTGTCTCCTGCTGACCACTTCACTCTGAGTGCTGCCTGGGCAGGGGGAGGAGGAAGCTAGCATGGCAGTAAGGGCTGGAGTGGAAAAAAAAGCCTATTGGTGGTAAGGAATCAGGCAGAATCATCCATATCACTAGCCAGCTCATCTCTGGATGTGTGTTACTGTTGGTGGGTTTCAGCACCCCTCTACATTTGGGAAGATGCCATCACTCTGATGTAGGTGAATGGAGAAAAACAAGAGGATAGTGTTTGCTTTTAGCAGAGTGTATTGGTTAGCTTTGCCACAGGAATGCTGTGTAACAAAGCATTCTAAAACACAGGGGCCTAAAAACCTAGCATGTTTTCTTACTCATGGACCTCTGCATTGGCAGATGCAACTCTAGTTCAGGATCACCTGGAGTTGGCTCCAGGCTTCATCTGAGTTCAGGTCCATTGTCTTGGAGAATGACAGAAGCTAAACCCTCCACTCATATATAAATTTTGCTACCTTAACAAATCACATGTAAATCCCAATGTCAGTGGAGGAGAGACAAGTACATCAAAGGGAAAAGGATGGAAGGCAGTGAATGTTTAATGATTAAGTACAACTCTAAGCTACCCATCTGAAAATCTCATGAACCCAAGTTCTGAAGACTGAATGAGCAAGTGGAAGAAGATGCTTAAAAAGAGTAAAGGATGTCTGATGGGTGGGTATGAGTTTAGGAATCCTGGTGCAGGCAGGCCTTGAGAGTGAGGAGAAAATGGGCTTTCTCTGTGTGTACCTCTGGGTGAGACTGCTGTTCTGATTTTTCTTTGCAAAGTTTTTTCTTTGGCAAAGTTGGCTAGCCTCTGCCTATAGATACGTCATAAGGAACATACCTGGGTATAGAAATTCCCCTTCCCAGTAGATTCTTGTCTCAGACTGAATGGAGAAACATTTTCAAGGGGGGTGGGCTTGGTCTAGTAGGCCCTCCCAGACTTAAGTTTAGAGGTTTTTGTCATATTCCTTTCATTAGTTTTCTAAAACTTTACAGCCAAAATTGTCCATCCTTTTCTTTTCCCCTACTATTCTTGGCTGAGTTATGAATTTCTAGTAGAGGGGCTCTTTCTCCAGGGCTCTGTCACTGCTGGGTGCCAATGAATTGTTGTTGATCAGATCCCATTACTCAAACATTGTGCTGTTCAGCTAAGTCCCCCTTTCTAGGACCAATCCAACCATGTTTGTCTTACCTTCCTTTACCTGGATTTCCTTTTACAAACACATCCTAGGTACTAGGTGCTTGGATTGTCCCCCCACCCCTCTCCTGTCCCATTTTACTGAAGGACATAGAAACAGTATAGTGATCAATGTAATGCAAGGTGTGCAGATGATAACTGGAGCCTGAGATTACAACTAGCCTGCTGGTAAATAAGCAAAACAGGTAGATAGCCAGTATCCAGAAGGAGGTAATACCAGAGCAGAGCTGGCAAATACTGATGAGAGGACTTTTCAGGCTGGTGGGGAAGCATGAACAAAGACATCTGGGAGGAAGTATTGTCATGTTTCTGATTATAGCAATGGAGACAGGCCAGGTGGAGAAGGCCAGCAGGAGCAGATCACAGAGATGCTTGCATGTCATGGAGGAGCTTGGATCTGGGGATCTTTGGAAAGTCTGAAGCAGAGGAATGACACAGTAATATGCACTGTATTCATGTAAGAGCATTAACCATGTGCAGTTAATTCTTAATTATCTAGGTTGAAGGTGTAGAAATGAGGTATAGAACCAATAACAAATAATAATTTTCAGATGAGTCCTTTATGCTTCTGATTACCAAGTTTAGAGAAGATACATTTGAGTGAATCTCTGAACAGGAAATGCATTATTATTATTATTATTACTATATCATCCTCATCTTTATCATCATGATGTTTGTTTTGGGGATATGTTCTTTATTTTTTTGGGGGGAGGGTCCGGTCGTGGGGCCTGAACTCTGGGCCTGGGCTCTGTCCCTCAGCTCTTCAGCTCAAGGCTAGTGCTCTAGCACTTAAGCCACAGCGCCACTTCTGGCTTTTTTCTTTTTGCTTATGTGGTGCTGGGAATCGAACCCAGGGCCTCAGGCATGCAAGGCAAGCGCTCTACCACCGAGCCACCTTCCCAGCCCTGGGGATATGTTCTTACTAGGTAGTGTAGGCTAGCCACAAACTCGAGATCTTCTTGCCTGGGCCTCTCAAGTGCTGGAATGACAGGCCTAAAACACCATGATTAGCCTAGGAACTGTAATGTTTTATAAAGTAATTGAGAGAACTCTTGTGGTTATTGAGTTCCGTTTACTTTCTGAGCCTGCACTATAATCTTGGAAGGCAATGCCATTTTGGAAGGCAGAGGCTAAACTTTATATGACATTTGCCCTGAGCCCAGCATGTGCCCTGCACTTCCTGATTGCATAAGGTGGGTTCTATTGTTCACATTTTACAGATGAGGAAACTGAGGTATGGAAAGATTAAATAAGAGGTGTCCCAGTCTGACTCTCCTAGTAAAGAGTAGAGGCTGGCTTTCCCAACTCCATTCTGAGTACCTCCAGAATGAATTTCAACCAGTATGTGAAACCCCTCCCCGGGCCCAGGGTCTATGCGCTTGGGATCAAAGGTGTGATATGCTTTAGATTTTAAGAAAGCAACCTGTTGACAGGGATGATCCCACCTCTAAATTAGACATACCACATCCCATGTATAAGATAAAGGAAAGCTGTGTGCTCTATGACTACTGCCTTAAAGCCCATCCCAAGCTCCACAGCTTGGGCCAAGGTTATTTTCAAATGATAATTCATAGGGCAGAGAGCTCTTAAAGTCCACAGGGATTGCAAATGCAGGAAGTGGCTTCCTGTCTTGTCTTAGTCCTACCTTGGCCCCTTACATTCCTGTGCAATACCTACTTCCAATCATGCTCTGGCTCCTCAGGGCCCAGAGGGCTGGAGGTCTGAGTGAAGAATGGCCGCCTGCTGGCCTAGGCAACGTCTGCAAGGAACAAGTCGTTGGGCTGCTGAAGCCAAGTCCGTGATCAGCTCCATCCCAGGAGGGCCAGCAGTTTGTGGTTTCTTGGCCACTCTTCCAGCTGAGGAATGTGCTTCCCTCTTTCCATCTGTCTTGCACTTTTGTAAATTTTCACAAGGATCCATGAACAACCCAAAGCACCAGAATGGGTACAAGGTTAGCCAACCATTAAAGCATCCCCAGCTCCTCTCCCCTACCCCCGAGCACATTTGGAATAAGTTAGATGCCACCTGTGAGCCATAAAGGAAGTGATCACCTTTGTGGATGAAACCAGCAGGGATGACATGGCTGATGGAAAGTTTTGATTTTTGTT
This sequence comes from Dipodomys spectabilis, assembly GCF_019054845.1. NCBI lineage: Eukaryota > Metazoa > Chordata > Mammalia > Rodentia > Heteromyidae > Dipodomys > Dipodomys spectabilis. The sequence continues at coordinate 3,013,929 of NW_024870713.1, forward strand.
TTCTTTATCCTCTCCTCCTTTGATACCAGGAGCTGCCAGGCCCAGATTTACCTTCACATTCGGGAGCTTCTTAGAGTTCTCTGTTTCATGTCATAATTTTGGCACAGAAGGAATGTTCTCACTAGCTTAACAGTCCTGGTTTGAGACCAAGATGCATGGATGGAAATTATACATTTTCCTTTTCTTTAAAGCTCTTAAGTCTCCAGAGTTTTATTGTGATTATTAGTACAATACCCCTTCAAAGAAGACTTGAGACAATTTACAGTAAGAACAAAGAAAAAATAAAATGATTAAAGCCAGAATAAAATAATGAGAGTAACATAATCAGGGCAGTGTCCAACAAGAAATGTTCTTAAAAATACAAGTGCCAGCCACTGGTGTCTCTTGCTTGTAACCCTAGCTACTTAGGAGTCTGAGGATCTCAGTTTGAAGCCAGTCTGGGCAGAAAAGCCTGGGGGATTCTCATATTAACCATCCAAAAGCTGAAAGTGGAGATTTGGCTCAAATGGTGGAACACTGGCCTTGAGCAAAAAAGTAGGAGAACAGTATCCAGGCTCTGAGTTCAAATACCAGTAAGGGCATCAAAAACAAAACAAAATAAAAACAAAAACTCATACAGGCTAAGGTATTGAAATACATGAAGTCAAACTCAGGATTCTAGAATTCAGGGGGAAAGCCACCATACTGACTTATAGGGAGTTCATTTTAGAGCACCTAGTAGCCTTCATATGTATCTGACTGCCCTTTACATTTTTCACTAAGAAGGGAGAGTCATAGTGATGATTTTCTCAAAGTCTTTGGGCAACTTCTCCAAAATTCAGTGATCCTACTGTGTCTGTCATCTTCACCATGGTCAGGTAAAGTGGAAAACAGATATTTTTTTAAATGGAGGGGCAGAAAATCCCAAGGGAACAGACCTAGAATGTCATTATTAAGGGCAAACAGTGGGTAAGGGGACAGGTTTAGACAGCTGCATCATTAGGACAGCATGGAACTTTCTCTTCTTTCTTTCATAGTTTAGAGGGAGAGAAAATCTGAAGGATAGAAGAGGACCCAGTTCTGTGTTGTCCCAGCTGTTTGAATATCTGTCTGTATATGTGCTTTAGTAAAGTGTAGACCTTGGAGTTTCTCCCTGTGTCGCATGACATGGGATAGATCGTCTATGTCCCCCTTTGCACTGCAGTGTTCTGTGATTGGAATCCTCTCTCCTAACTTCACTAAGAGCCTGAACTTAAGTGGAACCAAGTAAGCTAAGTCATCTCACAAAGATGTGGCTCCCCTTGAAAAAGTAGGTGGCTTTCCAGGGATTAAATAATTTGGCAATGGCTGGAAAAAGAAACAAGAAAGGAAAACCCGATTTCATCTTTTCCTGTGTGTGTGAGGATGTCTCTTCTGTGTTGACTATCTTATCGAAGTTTTCTGCCTAAGAGTACATATTGGAACCTGGCTGTCATTTTTGACACTTCAGAGGCATATTTAGCAAAGTGTTCTCACTTTTTTTTTAACGTGTCGTTCCCTCAGGCTGGATGGGTATCTGTGTCAACAGGGAATATTGTGCTTCTTAGGATGCCATTCATGTGCTATGTAGCAGCACATTTTCTAACCCTTCTTGTCCACTATCCATGTATGTTCTAAGTTAACTTTAGGTCTTATAGAAGTCATAGTGTGTTTTAGAATTATGCTGGCAAAAGATCGGGTGTCAGGGGAGGGTATTATCTTGGACTCAGGCTAGATTTGGGGTAAGCAACATGCTGTGTTGGGGTGGGGAGGGGCTTGTTCAGTCATGCATTGGCAGGTGGAATGCCAGGCAGGTGGGTATGACACCCAATCGGAACAGAGCCATAGAGAGTTCACTTGTTAAAGGAGAAAGGGATATTAAAAAGGACCATCAGGGCTTTCTACAGATGGCACGATGCAGCTGCTCCATGGCTTCTCACCAGGTTTGCAATTGCATTAAGCCGGTCCTGCACATTGGTGCTTTTGAGTCAGCACCCTGTGCATTTTCACAGTGGGTAGAGAGGAGAATTTTACTGTGATTTCACATAAGGGAAAGCAGATATCTGGGCTCTGTTTCATCATATACCAGGCGTACTGCCATCCATCTTTATATTCGCTTGCCCATGGGCACTACGAAGTGTGTCTCCAGTTTATCTCTGAGTGTTCAGTCTCTCTGCAATGTACCCGGGTCCACAGGCATCGTGGGAATCATGGATGAGGAGAAAGAAGGTGGGGTGAGAAGGGGATGGGAGAGTTGTGGGCATTTCTACAATACTATATACAAGTGCTCTGCAAATAAAATGCAAATTAAAACCGAGCACTCTAGCACTGAGCAAAGGTGATGCAAATTTGCTTTTAATTTCTCTTCTGTGCATTTGCAAGCACGGTCAGAGCATCCAGAGATCTGATATGGGGCATACAGGAAGCAGGGAACGTCAAGGAGAGACTAAGGCTGTTTTGTGGTCAATTATGAACTTGACCCTTGGGTCTTCCTGCTTGCTGTATGCATAGCGTGCTGCTCTCCAGAGAATAGCTGGAGTGAATCATTTCATGCTGAAGTTTTCTCTGCACTTAGAAACAAAGAATCTTGAAGAAAGAAGGATACTTAACCTGGGTCAGCTTAAGGTTTTGGTGGGGAAGAAGGATGAGTTAGGCACTGTCTTGTAATTCTGCTGAGGAGACTTTGGAAACAGTCCAAGAGAACATTAACCATGAGAAAGTCAGTCAAAGAAGGTGGAAAGTTAAGTAGATGTATGCCCCAGACCCAAGATAATGGAAAACTTTTGGCAACCCTGGACCCAAAATGATTCTGAGAGAGCTCAGAATCAGCTGAGAATTGTGTGAGGGCTCCAAGGATTCTAGTGGTGAGGGTGTTCTGGCTTGGAAGTAGAAAAATGACTATGTGGCTCACTCTTCTCAACAGGTTTGAGGGAGGAGTTTCCTGACCCAATAGCCTTTGTTCCACAGATGCTTCTTTGCTAGCTAGTCCTAAGTATGCAAACCTACAATCTAACAGTCATGCTATATCAAGGCTTACATTTTCTTTTCCTGGGGGGTAGGTCAGAGGGGAAAAGAAAGGTCCAGGAAGAGCCAGTTGCTATCATATGCAAGTTGCTAATGGCGGACTTCCTAAAAGAAGACTTTTCTGTTTCTTTTTCTGAGTGAGTTTCATGGTTGCCCTGTTGTCAGTCATACATGCAGGAGTTTCAAGAGAGAAATATGTTTTTAACATCCTGAAACTGAATTATTAAATGGGGATTAACTTGTTGTTGACTTTTCTTCATGGATGATTTGCAGTATAAACTGGGTTTAAGGCATCTTTTACTAAACCTTCTGGATTTTACTAGATCGCTTTGGATGAGCCATTCATTAAAGATTTCATGCTGATGTTATTTGTTTAGGCTTTGATGCCCTTTTTCTGTTTTCCCTCCCCTTTTATTCAATAATGATATCTTTCAGGCAGAAAATACCTTCCGACCCGTGGTATTAAGGGCTTTCTATGATAGAGAACATGGCCTTGTGGCTAGCATATTTAGGCAGAAATAAGGAAACAGATTCCCTCCCTTTCTATACCAAATAGCCAGGAGGCTGGGCCTGGCTGTAGGAATGGAGTAGGTGTTGCAGTCTTTGTTCTGAGAAATGCTGCTTATTGAACCCACTCAGGTTCATTGATCAGAGAACTCACATTTTACACTTACACACCCAGAGAGACATGATGGCTTAAATCCATACTGACTTGTAGATGTCCATAATCACATCTTGCCAGAGAACCAAGGAAGGATGGGACATTTCAAGCTGATTTATATGTACCAGAAAGACATTGGCTTTGTTCAGCCATGATGAGAAGCATATTGACCTTGGACAAATTATTTAGCCTCTTGAGTTTCTTTTTTTAATCTAGGAAATTGGAAAAGATAAAATGGCTCTTGGCATTGTTATAATGGAAAGTGATTCTTATGAAAGAGCTTAGCATGTAATAGATGGCTAGTATTCTTTCTACATCAGGACACACTTTGTATAGAAATCATACAGTAACATCACTGTACCACTAATATATGCTAACAAAATAAAAAATCATAATGTTAATATTATTTCCATCTGTTAGTCTTACAGAATAAGCTCACAAGACCATCATTTTTGGATACTGTAGCCTGGCCTTTGAGCAATATGATGATGGTAATGGGCAAATTTGTAATTGTTGGTTATTTTGATTGTGTCTAGAAACTACAGTCCTTTCTATGGGCCCGAGAGCGTCTATTTCAAGGGGAAATCAAATCTTGTGTAGACCCATAACAGAAGGTGCTGCCTTAATTTTCTCCTTCCTTCCTTCCTTCCTTCCTTCCTTCCTTCCTTCCTTCCTTCCTTCCTTCCTTCCTTCCTTCCTTCCTTCCTTTCTTCCTTCCTTCCTTCCATTTTTGCCAATCCTGGGGCTTGAACTCAGGGCCTGGGCACTGTCCCTGAGCTTCTTTTGTTCAAGACTAGCACTCTACCACTTGAGCCATAGCACCACCTCTGGCTTTTTCTGTTTATGTGGTGCTGAGGAATCAAACCCAGGCTTCATGCATGCTAGGTAAGCACTCTACCACTAAGCCACATTCCCAACCCTCCTTCCCTCTCTTCCTCTCCCTCTCCCTCCCTCTTTCTTTCTTTCTTTCCTTTTTCTCCTTCCTTCCTTCCTTCCCTCCTTCCTTCCTTCCTTCCTTCCTTCCTTCCTTCCTTCCTTCCTTCCTTCCTTCCTTCCTTCCTTCCTTCCCTCCTCCTCCTCCTCTTCCTCCTTTTCTTCTTCTGAAACTGATTAAATGAGCCAAGGTGATGCAACAGAAAACAGTTCACACAGCCCAGCTGCCAAAGTGGCACATGAAATGTCAGTCCCAGCCCTTGGCCCCATGTTCATTATTTTTGTGTTTACACCCCCCCCCCATATATCTCAATTCTTAGAGCCTGGCCTGCAGCACTGTGGGTGTCTGCTCTCCACTGGAGAGCATGGGGTTGATGTGCCAAGCTCCTCCCTGTGACTCTGTCTCCTGCCCTTGGGCGTTATAGCCACCTTAGCCTCAGGATGGACTTCCTGCCTGGACCCCAAGCCTTTCCATTCTGTTGGAACATCCCAGTCATTTCAGTCTTCAGGTAATGCAGATTCCCACTCTTCCACAACTGGCTGCATAAAAGTCCCGCTAGAGAGAAGCATACCTGCTCTGAGTCCAGATGTGTGAGGCACAGGCACGTCATTCTCAGGTGAGTAGCAAGAACACCAACACCAAGGAGACACTCTCAGGAGAATTTCAGGTTTCAACCCTTATTTCTACTGCTTCAAGAAGGACATTGCATTGGTGTATTTCATGAATCTGCTTTTTGGGGCCTAAAAATAAGTGCCATGATAGGTTCTAATTAAGCAGACATTGGACATGCCCTGTTACACAGAAGATGCAGTAGGCTGCTGCTTTGCCTGAGTTCCCAGGTACAGAGCATTTATGCCAACCATGAGGCTCCATATAGACTCCAAGGCTTTAGTGGCTTTTAGCCTGCTTCTTGGATTACTCTGGAGATGGCTTGGGAAAGGGTCATGTGGGATGTCTCCCTGGAGGCCACATAAGGGCTCCAGGTTGGGTTCTTGAACGTCTTACCATTCTTTTTATTTCTGCCCGTGTCAGCTCATCTAGATGGTTGCCATCTCTATCCAGAGTGGAGAAACTATAAGATCTTTGCCTTCCATCTTCCATTGCAACGTTGTTTATTTTGCTCCTTAATTGCAAATTGGAGCCCTCTAGGGACTTTATTTCAGACAACTTTAGCCTCATGGAAAGTCCTCCTTTTAGCCTGGAATCTGCCTTCTGAGATGAAGGCTACAGCATTCCAGCCTTAGGAAGCTTTATTGATGTACCACTTTTATTTCTGGACCAAATATATCAAAACCTGTAAGGCTATAACATAAGCATCTTTTTAAAACAACTCTCTTAGGAGCGGGCATGGTGAATATTTTGATTTGAAGGAAAGAGAACCTCTATTTCCACAAGGACTGAAGTGGGAAGGGTCTACATGAGCAGAGGTTAGAGATGGGAAGTTCATTCATTCAAGACCTAATGTGCTTCAAACCACTGTGCTGGATACTGTGCTCTAGAGACATATACACCCACCTTCTCAATAGTCTTGATAGTTCAGCTTCAACCAGGGAACCTACCTATGATTTGCAGATCTATCCACTAAATCCCTAAGGAGGTTGTACCAAATGCAGATGTAGTAATTTTGTCTAAAATGTATCTATCAGACCCTCCTGTTAAATTAAGTAAAATGAGTCATCTTCCTTCCTTGAGCCCCCTCTCCCCCACAGTAATAGAAAGGAAGTGGATGTCCTTCAAAACAAAATCAGATACATTGCTTGTAACACTAGCCAGTCCAGGAATCCCTGTTTTTTGAACTGTTTACACATTGGGGCAGCAAAGAGGTGAGTGGGAGGGATAATCTGGAGATGGTCTCAGTGGGAGACTCAGTAAACTTGAGGTGGGCCAGGCATCTCTTGCTCATATTAGTCTGGAGGCAAAGTATTCTAAGGAAAGTGCAGGGAACAAATAGTTCATTTCTAGTGAGGAGTAAAATGTCTCACAGCTGAATTGTTACTTGGAATTAGCTTTCTAAGTACAGGTCTTCTCTTATACCTCCTCATGGCACATTGAACACTTTGTAAGGTATGCCGGCACTTCCTGGAGATAGCAAAATAGCATGTCCCCTGAGAGACCCTACAGACTCTTCTCTTTTAAGATCCTGCCCCACTGTTCAAGCCAGGAGTTGTACCTATGTACTTATGTATGCTTTCCCCAAGTTTCCTCAATGGATTTATTGCCTTTTTTTTTTTTTTGGTGCCAGCACTAAGGATTGAACTCATGGCCTGAGTGCTGTCCCTTAGTTTTTTTCGCCCAAGGTTGATACTCCACCACTTGAGCCACAGCTCTACTTTTGGCTGTTTTGCTAGTTAGAGATAGGGGTCTTGTGGAATTGATTGTCTGGGCTGGTTTTGAACTGGGATCCTCAGATCTTAGTCCACTGAGGAGCTAGGATTATAAGCATGAACCACCAATCCCCAGCTTGATTTATTGCTTTTTGTCATGAAAAGTCAGACCAGGCCTCTTCTTTTATAGGAAGACTTGCTACAGTGGAGACTTGCACTTTTGATAAAACACCTTCTCTACATACCACTGTCTTACCTTATCTTCTGAAGACAGCAAGGAGTGTTGTCTAAGGATGAATAGATCTGATGGGGGGAAGAGTTGGGAAACACCCAGCACATTGTATCTATCAGTTTCTATTCATGTCTATATTTTGTGCAGTGCTGTGAAACTATCAGTTCTCTAAAGGTTACAATTGTTTCCAGCAAACCATAGTTAGTGAGTGAAGAACTATGTTGAGAAAGGCACCCTAAACCTAGCTACAAATTCCAGGCGGCACATCTGTTTGATTTGTTCCTAAGTATTAATCTCATGGGGAAGGTAGTTTTCTCTTCAGCATGTGGCAGAAATCAGACACTCAGAAGTACTTCTCCTTGAACAGCAGGAATAACTTTACCTTTCTGCTCATGGGTAAGCCTCAACACCTTACCTATTGAGGTATAAATGTGCCAAAACTTTTATGTAAAAGTATGTGGAATCCACCCATATGCATGGATCATGGATTTTGATGTTAAGTGACTTTACTTGGATGTCTGTTTTCTTGGAATAGCTGGGAGGTTATATCTGGAGCTGAGAAGAATATAAAATTATTTATTTATTTATCTATTTATTTATTTATTTTTGTGGTACTGGGGCTTGAGTTCCAGACTTCAACACTTGGTTGAAGCTATACTTCTAGCCAAAAAATGAAGCATTAAGTCTTTCAAGGCAGTGCAGTCAGGTTCTCTTTAAAAATAATTGTATCTGATTATAAAAGGACTGCTCCTTTATAATAGCAAAAGAGATACACCAAAAAGTTATAAAGAAGTAACAGAAAATGTTTGGTTGCTAGCCTTCCACATTTTTCTTTTTTTCTGTTCATATATTTTTCTGGGAATTAGAATATACATCTTAATTTTTATAGTCTCTGCCTTTGACAATTTATCATGAACATTTCCCTGTGTCATTAAAAGTTCTTTCATGGTGTTCAATGTCGTGTGTGTGTGTGTGTGTGTGTGTGTGTGTGTGTGTGTGTGTGTGTGGTGTATGTGATGTCAGTACTGGTACTTAAATTCAGGACCTGGAACATTCCTGCTCAGGCTGGCTTCAACTTGTGATTCTTAGATCTCGGCTTCCTGAGTAATGAGGATTACAGGTGTCAGCCACCAGTGCCAGGTTCCAATATCACTTGAACTAGCTTCATAGTATTAAGTTTAATCAATTGATTATACTCTACAGGTAATGGGCATTGCTGCTCTCTTACCCTTTTTTTTAAATTAAATTTTATCTTATTGTAATGATGTTGTACAGAGAGGTTACATTTCTTGTTGAGCATTGTTACCCCCTCTTTTGTTTTTCTTCTACTATCCCTTCCTTCCCCTACCTCCTCTACTCCTCCCTCGCCCAAGTTGTAAACGTCATTTCCAGCATAGTGTCTTGTGAGTATCCTTGTTACAATGGGTCATCCTGTGTCCTTGTTTCAGCATTTTGTTATTCTCCTTCCTCTCCCCAAATTAGACAAATGTATAAACAAGAGGCAGGGTACCAAAATCAAATACAGTGACAGCAGGGGATATATAGGGGGAAGAACATACAAAAGAAACACACACAAAAAAAACACATAGTACATTAAAAACAACAACAACAAAGAAAAACCTCTTGTGTCCATATCTTGGGGTTCATTTTGCTTAGCATCATCTTATATGGTCATTACATAGCTTTTGAGATTTTCTGCTCAATTGATAAGATTATCCTAGACATATAGTAATTATTGCAAATAAGGGAAGCCATGGGACCTATATTTCTTTGGGTCTGGCTTACACATAGAGTTCCCATATGACCCAGCAGTCCCACTTCTGGGCATTTACCCCAGTGATCACAAACAAGGGCATAACTAAAGCTACCAGCACAACTATGCTTATCTCAACATTATTCACAATAGTTAAGATATGGAACCAACCCAGATGCCCCTCAGTAGATGAATGGATCAAGAAAATGTGGTATATATGCAATAGAATTCTATGCCTCCATCAGAAAGAATGACACCACCTCCTTTGTTAGGAAATGTGCTCTTATTCTTTAGGGATTTAGAGCTAAAGCTCATAAATGGACTTAAGATTGACATCTATACAAGCTGTGTAAGTACATGCAAACCTTAATGTGCATTTGAGTTTTATGAAGAAAAGGATCATCACTTTAAGCAGATAAAGGTTTGTTGAAGCATCAAAATGACTAAGAAATTTGCTTAAGTCTCTAGAATAGAAAGTGCTTAGTTTCAATGATATGCACACTTTTGAGGATTTTGATCATATGGCCAGATTGCCTTACTGTGGAGCGGTGGCAGTTTATATTACCATCCAGAATAGTTATTGGTACTTACGTTCTTGTCCCCAGTCAAGTTTGTCTCACCACAACCAACTCTGGCCATTTCCTCATTTGAAATTTGTCATGAAACGTGTCCCATGTTAGTTCCTGTACTTACTTGCTGCATTCCCTTGCACAAGGTGTGTTAGCTCGTTATACCTTGGTTCCTTCATTGCAGCATCAGGAATCTAATAATGATAGTACCCACCCCCTTTACAGGCCTCTAGTAAAAACCAATGAGAAGCCTCTTGTGTGAGACTTAGCTTAGTATCCGGCATATGAGTGCTAGAGCTGGAATGCTACTTCCCCATAAATTCATACATTGAGATCTTAACCTCAGTGGGCTATCATTAGGAGTGGGGCCTTCATACATGTAAAGACAAGAGACAGAGATTTAGAATGTTACGGCCACAAGCTGAGGAACACTGGTATTGGCAGCCACCAGAAGGTGGAGAGACAGAGACCAGATTTCTTCTCGGAGCCTCTAGAGGGAGCAGAGACCTAGTAACTCCTTAATTCTAGCTTAGAGAAACCTCACCTGACCTCTAGATTGGCAAGAGAGCAAACATTTTTATTGTTTTTTTTTTTCCAACTGTGAATTGGAGGTAATTTGGTATAGTTTTCCACACATAAGAAGTGAGTAGATAGTTATTAAACTTTGACAAAATGACAGAGGGAAGTTAGAAGCAGATGCTGAGGTGTCTATTTAACCGATACAGAAATGGAAGGCTTGATATGGCTTACTGATTGGGGCCTGAGTCTGTCTCTTATCTCAGCTTTCTTTCCAGTAGCCTGGTGATTTTAAATCCCCCAATCTCCCCAACTTAGAATTTAGAATAATTAAGCTGGAATCTCTAGCCACTAGGCCCTGTGCTTTATTATTAAGAAGTTCCTCATAGGGATTTCTTGGTGAGAACACAGTAAAATATGCAGGCATTTCATCAGAATTGAGGGGGATGTCACTTCAGTTTGAGTCTCAGGGTTGTAAAAAAAAAAAGGTCAGCTAGTTGAAAAAGTGAAATTCTCATTATACTATATAATAAGATTTTTATAGATTGTATGTTGAAGTAATTTCCATTACCATCTCTTAGATGGAGAATACATTCACATTCTCTATTGAAAGTAAAATAAATGACTTGAAAAAAATTCTCAGCCAGGATGGACACTTCCCTGAGGAGTCTGATTCTAGAAGCTGCCTAATCCTCCCTGGTGACTGTAGTCTGAGAGGAGTTAGATTTGAAGTATTCCCATAAAATTCAGATGGCCTTCTGTGGGAACACCCTGGTTTTTTAGAGGTAAAATAAATCCCAGGAACCTTGCATGACTTGGAGTGTCCAAGACTGGACTGCATATCTAGGTCTTCCTGTGCAATCCATGTGGCTCATTGGCCATGTTGGTAGTGATAAGGGATTGTGTATATGAATCCTATTCATGTGAATTCATTGTCAGTCCTGAGATTTTCAACACTTGGAAACATGGATATGTTACATTTTGTATTTATATTATTCTCTCTCTGTAATATATATATATATATATATATATATATATATATATATATATATATATATATTTGTGATGAGAGAAGAAGTGAGATTCAAGGCTAGGAGCCACAGTGACTCACATGTCTTGGGGAGAGGGTTTATTCTTCATCCCCAGAACCTCAGCCCCTGGGAGTATCAGACTCTTGTCCACAGTGAATCCAGCTATTCCAGCCAGCTAGAAGAAAAAGCAATTTTTTTCTTCTGGGATGGGAAAAAACCCACAAAGGGATTTAAGCTCCCAACACTAACACTTGCTCCTCCTGTAGTGGTGCACTTGACTCTAGGGCTAGGCTTGGGTGACAAGTGGCCTAAACACTTTAGAGTGCTGATGTCAGCCAATCAAGGATTCCTCCTTTGGAGAGGGCCAGCTCTGCAGTGCCATATTGCTTGTGTGACTCTCAGGGCCAGTGTCTTCCCATTCTTGGTCAACAGATCAAAGCACAGCAGTTGAGCACACACTTCAGTGGCTTAGGTCACTGGTTTCTAAGGTGAATCAACAGTACTCTTCCCTACTGCCAACTCCAGATGGACATAGAACCATAACTTCATCAGTGTGACCACAAGAGAGTAACTGAAGGGGACCCATAACTTCATTAATATAACTAGAAAAGATTAGCTGAAGGTGTAGAACAAGGAAGCCAGAGTCTCCACTGTGGTGGTTTATAAGACACCCTATCCCCTGCCTCCAAGCAGAGGCCTGAGGTCTATTTGCTCTGTTCACTTGGCCCAGCTGCTAGCTGCAGTGATTGACTCTGTCAATTGGATATCACCTAGTGATTTTTATGGCGTTGAATCCAAAGGAAATTTGAGGAGGAGAGCACTTCCTCTATTTTAATTAGAATTCTGAAGTCTGTTTACCTCAAGTCCAACTGCACCTCTACACAGATGTAGCAGCCTGGCTGCTGGAGCAGCAGTAAGTCACTGAATTTTAAATATCTGGAGAGGGTTATTGGAAGAGCTGGGTCATGAGAGCTGCTGCCGCCACCTGAGTGGTGTGTGTGTGTGCGTGAGTTTGTGTGTGTGTGTGTGTGTGTGTATGTGTGCACGTGCATGCGCATGCACACACACACACAGTATGCTTCATACGGATGTTTGCATGGTCCCAAAGGAACATATATTTTCTGTTGTAATAAAGGAAAACACAGTCCTCAGCTGTAACCTAGGAGACATGGGATCCCAGCAGAATTGGAATCTTTAACCACCATCGTGCGGCTAGCACGGGAGAGGTCTCCCAGTGTTGTCTTGTCATTCCCAGTAGTAGCAACCTGGGTAGAGGAGACAGCTGCCTGCTGTTCGCTCACACATAAATCCCCAGGGAGAAATAAGAGCTAAGTGGTTGTTAAAAAAGGGGTGAAAGGTTTGACTTCCATGGCCAGTCACAGCGTTTCTGGCTCTTGCAGACCAGATCACATTTTTCTCACCCTAAGAGACCTTTCTGCCCCAAATCTCCGTATGTATTTTGGAACCAGAAGACTAGAAGTAGTTTTAGGACCATTTCTTCTCCATGTCCCTAATGTTTGTCAGTTCTCCATCCAAGCTGGGAGAGCTGTTCATCCCAGTGACTCCATGGGGTAGGCATAAATATTATTACCTCTGTTTAGTAACGTGGCACTACAACATGTTTGTCTCAGGGGAAGTGACAGTGGTTTGCAGCCTAGTGGGCTTAGAGGTGATTTAAGCTCCCTCATCTGGATTTGTTTAACACACTTCAGTTCTATTATTTGGTTTTCATATAGGAAGTTAATGAATAACTCAATCTGTCTCTACAGCTATATAACCAAACAAGAGACTCTGGCTGAGAGGCTCACCCTTAAGGACAGATGTACCTTCACTTACACAATAGTAACATTCCTAGGAAATTGTCTATAAATCAGAGGTTTGAAATCAAATAGTGTTTAGGAGAACATAGTAGTCAGTTGGTTTGCTTTGTTGTGGCTGCTGTTGATTTCTTTTTAAGCAAAGCCAAGATGTATTTTGGCTTGAATAAGATTTATTCCCTCTTTCCCCCTAGATGATGTTTTTGAGAGATACTAGCATAGGGGATTCCCCATCAAGACTTTCCCATAAGCTAGGAAGGGCTCAAGGGTGTGGCTCTTGTAGTGTGTGTTGAATGGAGCAAGACTGCCAGATCCTGGTATGTTGGAGAGAGAAGACCTAGGCAGAGGGACCCACCTTGGCCCTTCCAGCTGAATAACTGGACCATAACAGTGCCCTGTACCACAAAGGAACAAAAGAATTCACAGTTATAATGTACCTGGGGGGCCACAATTAGACCCACTTTTCCCATTTCTTGTCACCCTCTCCCTTTTGGCAAATCACTTGAGCCTCTTTCTTTCAAGAGAAATGCAGTCCATGTTCCAACTTCCTGGACAGGGAGGAGAATAAGAGAGCCATTCCTTTAAATCCCTTAAAGGATTATCTCAGTGTGAAGATGATTTCTAAAATATCTTCTGCCCCCAGAACCATTGGCAGGGGTTGTTGAATGAACTGATCAGTGGCTTGCCCATGGCAGTCATGTGTGTCATTGGCCTGGTATGTGGAGTTGAGGTAACTGAGACTGATGGAGTGCATATCTGAAAGAGAGTCAAAGAGTTGGCAAGGTAGACTCACCCTGGCACTCCACTGGCTTTTGTCTTTCTGGTGGAATTTCTGCAATCTATCAAAACACTTTCTTCCCAGATTCGGGCCTATCCAGAAGTAAGGAAGGAAGCTGATAGTTCAAAGTGTCCGCCTTAGAGGTGTGTTTTATGTAAGTGATCTTGTTTGATCCAAGAAGCTGGAATTATGGAGTATGTTTTCTGATAAAGAAATTAAGGAAAAGAGGTTTTTAAGCACTTTCAACATACCACAAATGTGAAAACAGTGGAGAGAAATCAGCCCAGCTTCATAGACTCTTTCCCTCTGTATGGTGACTATTCTGTGTTGGAAACAGGATTTGCTTCCTGTTGGGAGCTCAGACTTCCAAAGTGGATGTGTTGGACTGTATTCCCTCACTAACCTAAGTGATGTTAATAATTTTACTAATTAAGCTAGAAGACTCTATGTAAGTCAACTTGAGGGAACAGTGTCCCATGGCTTGTAATGATGGGATACCTTATGTTTCTGGCCCATCCTCCTCACTCATACTCAACAACTAAGTCACCTTTCTAATAGAGAGGCATCATTGGGCAGATAAAGGCATTTGGAAAAGAAGCTTACATGTACAGGCTTCCCTTAGAAACCCGTTGCTGTATTTAACAGCTCATCCCAGCTGGGAATGATTCCCTACATCTAGCCTAAGCCCCAATGTACTCCTTTTCATTTGATCATTGGTGGAGACGGTGAACAGCTCTGTAATCACCTTCCCTGAGGAGGCCTAGACCCCTGCGCTCGGCTTAAAGATGGAAGGCTTCTCATCTTCTGTGGAGTAGGGATGTGCTGAGGGTGGATGGGGAAGGATAAGACAGAGAGCAGCTTTTAGGCCAGGTTTGCAGCATCTCTGAGCTGTTCCTGATTTCTTTGAAAACCGTCCCTGAAATAGTGGGTACCATTGGAAGCATGATAGAATCACAGTAGTTAGAACTGGGGTGGGGTGGGGAGATTGTGCTCGGCACGATTCGACTCTCTCATTTTATAGATGTTCATCTTTCTCAGACTTCTCCAATGTGGATGGGTAACGGGTATAGAGCTCTTAAAGACTCTTTCAACCTAAGGGCTTTCTGTGGCTATATGATGAACTGTAACCATGATGTAGAGGTGGGGATTCTTTTATTTCCTCCCAGGATTCTTAGATGCAGTTTTGGAGTTCCTTATGCCTGTTCCAGAATATGTAAACCAGACCTAACTATGAAATCTCTTCTTGAGCACTGTAGATGGATATAGCTAAAGCACATACATAACATTCTTCCAAACATTAAATATTTTCCATCAGAACCTGGCGATTTTCACCCATTTTACAGCTGGACAGACTGAGGTGCTCGATCTGTGCCCGAGGCAGCCGCACGTGGTGATGTTCCTTTGGCTTAGCTTCTGGGTGTCATGTGATTGCAGGCTAGGCAGAGATCTGAAAACCTCCAGCCATGTTTTCACAGGGGAAAACCACACAGGGAGCTGACTTCCCGGGAGATGCTCAGGCGGGTGCTTGGCGGCGAAGGCTTTGTAAATGGGAGGACTTCCATGTTGGCAAACCCTGTTTGTGTGCAGCAGCAGCAGACACTCCCATAAATCTTGCTGAAAACAAATGCTTTAACTGGAGGAGGAAAGTTTAAAAGGCCCTGAGGGCATACTCTAATCACTGCTCACTAATATCAGCCAGCTCAGATTTAGAATGTGGCTGTTCCCAGCGGAGGGGCCCTGGGTAAGCAGCATGTTAAGCCCCGCTGGCTGTAATTAACTCTGACCTCGTGAAGCCTGCTGGCCTCCCTCAGTCTTAATATTAGGTTTGACTCCCAAAATGAGGCTTCACTGTTTGTTGTGAGAATGCGTTCTTCAAAATTTGTCTTTGGCCTCAGCCCTCTTTATCTCCCAGACACACACACACACACACACACACACACACACACACACACACACACACACACACACGAAAGATAATTAAGTGGTATAAAATGAGATCAATGATCAGATAGACTTTTGCAGTCATTGAAAGTCTCCTTATCAATAATGTTAATAAATAGCTACACTTGCAACTCACCTTTTAACAGTGTTAAATGCAAATGTGCATTTGTGTGTTTACTTACTCTTCATTACAGCCCTGTCAGGTCCACAGGGCTGGTAATTGTCATGTATCAGATGAGAAGAGGCTGGTAATGTAGCTTAGTAGTAGAGTGTTTGCCTTGCATGCATGAAGCCTTGAGTCCAATTCCTCAGTACCACATAAATAGAAAAAGCCGGAAGTGGCATTGTGGCTCAAGTAGTAGAGTGCTAGCCTTGAGCAAATAAAGCTCAGAGACAGTGCCCAGGCCCTGAGTTAAAGCCCCAGGACTGGCCAAAAAAACCCCAAAAGAACAACAACAACAAAAAACCCCACAGATGAGAGCAGTACTGAGAGTAGTCCACCTTCACCCCTGTTTAATAAATGACTGAGCTTCAGTTTGAAATTTAGGTTTTCTGACCTCAGCGCTTTGTTTCTTCAATAACCCTATTTGAATAGATCAGGAGAGAGCTTGTAGCAAAGAAGGTTACAGAGAGAAGAACTACAAATCTACTTTCTGCACATTGAAGTAATAATTACAATGATCCTACAGTTTCTTTCTTCTACTTCCTGGCAACAAAAGGGATAGTAGATAAAGTTTTGTTCACCATTGTGAATAATTGGAATGATGCTTTTCCTTCTTAATGTTTGTGGATATGACTGTTTGTATGTATCATTAATTAGAAGAATCTTCCACCTGAAAAATGTTTTGAAAAATTTCCCCATATGGGCTCTGTTCTAATCACTCAGACATGGTTTTCCTGATGATGGAGATACATGAGAGTTAGAGGAAACAAACTAGGAAGAATAAGGGAATGAGGAAAGCAGTGCTACTTAGGTTTATGTAGCAAGAAGATCAGATGGCTTCTGTAGGTTGGAGAGGGAGGACTCAGCAGATACCTGTTGGGGTTAAGAGCCAAATGCCAGCGGCTGGGTGGAGAGGAGGAGGGGTGCATCGAGGGAGAAAGGGAATGTTCTGGGTAGGAAATAGGGCCAGTGGAAAGTCAAGCATGGCAACAAGCTTGCCATATTTGAGGCCCAGAGAAAATTGGGCCATCTGGAGTTCAATGGGAGAGAGAGGAGAGTAGTATGGTTTGGGGTTAGGGGGAGAAGCAAAGATCAAATTGGAGATTTTAAAAAGTGAATCATGATGGTGATTCTAGCTTTTATCCTAAACCCACTGAGATATCACTGGAGGGTTTTCTGCAGGGAAGTGAAGCTGGTTTACATTTTTAAAAGAGCATTGCTGCTGGGTACCCTTAGGAAGGCAAGAGATGGAGGTGGCAGTGGAGGTCCTGAGAAATGGAAGGCTTACGGATATGATTTAGAGGACTGGTTGAGGACTTGGGGGAGGGGGGAAAGGCAGATGGAGACCCCACTAACTGGCTTATGACTAATGTGAGGGGTTGGTGGAAGGCATTCAAAAATCCATGGCTATGACAAGATCTATTATGAATGAATGGACTTACCAAGCTGTAGATGGTATTGAACACCATTGGGTTGAATGTTACCTGGGCAGTGCAGAAAGGGGGCAGTAGCAGAGGTGTGGGCCCAGATTCAATTTCCCACAGGGAGCAGAAGTGACATGACTGTTATGGGATGAGAGCCACTGATCACAAGGGGCCTAAGTGATAGACTGATGTATCAGAGAACAGCAATTGCTGTACTGAAGGAAAAATTCCTTAAGTCACATGGGTAATATGACTTACTGATTGGTTAGCAGGTAACTTACTGGACATTTACTATTGGTTAGACATTATACTAAGCAATGCAAAACTTTATTTCTACAGGTGTATATGTACATATACTCACACGCACATAAGCACATGTAGCTAAGTGGGTGTTCTTATTAAACCGTCAGTGTTTATATATAAATGTCCCCAATTGATTTCCCATGTAACCATTTCAGCCATCCTATGTAAAGCTTGCTTTCCTCATGGCCTATAGTCAGCCTGAAGCCTTTCCTTTCATGCTTATCTCCACAATCTTAGAAGCTCATCAGTCTCCAGAGAATGGAGCTGGATGCTATGGCCAGTCTCTGTGTTTACCGTGTTTTCTGGCCTTTGTGTTTGCTATGGCCACCACTTACATCTACCACACCCAAACTAATAAATACTTAGCTCACAAGTCTGGGCAGACTTCAGCTGCTGATCCTGAGGGAGACCCTGGTCCATTCTTTGGGTGATGGCTGTGCCTTCTCAACTGACTCTTTCAGTGTAGAGAAGGATTAGGACAGCCACGTGCAGCAACCTTCAAGATTGTAGAGAGCCTGACACTTCTGAGAGCTGGATAGCTTGCATTTTGGTATATTTTTCTTTATAGGCACTTCTTGTTCCACTTGTTCTTAAATAGAAGCTCCAAAAGGGATAATTATTAAATTCTTTTTATGGGGGAGAGAAGGTCCCTTACAGAGAATCTTGCTTGGAGTCACAGAATTAGCACATGGGTGTTATTGAGACTTCTGTCATTAGGGTTCATTCGTAGTGTCAGAGAATGGATTGGTGTTTACTTCTGTGGGAGATGTATTAATCTCATTAAATTTGCAGACTATGTTTATGTATGGACCAGAATGTAGTTTCAAGATCCTGTTACAAAGGGCTCATCTAATGCACAGATTCTGGAAACTTGAGGCAGTGTACTACTATGGGGAGGTAAAAAAAAGAAAAGAAAAAAGAATGAACTCTCTATTCAGAAATAACATTTAAGCTGGGCACTGGTGGCTCCTGCCTGTAATCCTAACTACTGAGGAGGCTGCCATCTGAGGATCATGGTTTGAAGCCAACCTGGGCCCGAAAGTCTGTGAGACTTAACTTCAACTCGAGTTGAATTAAAGAGCAAGCCTGAAGTGGCACTGTTGCTCAAGCTAGCCATGAGCAAAAGGAGCTCAGGGACACCACCCAGACCAAGAGTTCAAGCCTCAGGACTTGCAAAAAAATAAGAACATCAAATAATGTAGATGTATAAGGCTACTCACATTCCTGTTGCAATTTCTACATAGCCTTATAAATTCTGCCACAGAAAACCAGACCAAACCACAAAAGTTATCCATCTGGCTTTCTGTGTGGGTACATAGATACTAATAGTACTAGGTAATTATAACCATGATTAAAAAGCAGTACTAATGATAAGCACAATTAAAAATAACAGAAAATGTTACCTCCCCCCCCCAAAAAAAAGAAAAAAATGAGCAGAAGTTGAACTTTCAGGATTATCTTAAACACCATTTACTACAGCAGTGGCTAAATGTGGGAGTGTCCATTGAGGCAAGTGCTAGAACCTGGAGGTAAGGTCCTGAGCTCACACTCGTGTATCATTAACTCACAGGAGAGGACAGGCCTCAGATGATGGCTCACCAGGGTAGGTGCTTTGGGATAGGGGGGACCAGTTGTTTTTAAGGGTAAAGATCAAATTTTACAGCACCATCATTTACCTTGGTTGCTAAGCCCCCCTGAGCTTGAGGTGAGGAATTCTGATTGGCAGAATCTGTAGGAATTCAGACAAGAGGAACAGCACGGAAAAACGGGAAGCTTAGGATGGGGACCC
This sequence comes from Dipodomys spectabilis, assembly GCF_019054845.1. Classification (NCBI taxonomy): domain Eukaryota; kingdom Metazoa; phylum Chordata; class Mammalia; order Rodentia; family Heteromyidae; genus Dipodomys; species Dipodomys spectabilis. The sequence continues at coordinate 3,033,185 of NW_024870713.1, forward strand.
TGGCTGCAGAGCAACTGGGCTCTTCAATAAGCTCGAATCTGCTGAGAATACATTTTACGAACATGCAGCTAAGTTGGCTGCCTTTGTTTGGGGGTTTGTTAAGCATTATCTAAAGAATGCCATGGTTCAGCCTGCTCGGTGTGAAGCCTAATTCTTCCCCTTTCTGGAGCCACGGCCTGGTGTGTTCAATTTTTCTCTCTCCATAGGGCTGCAGGCTCTCTGGTACTCCAGCCAAAAAAACACTCATATTTTAGCAAGCTTAGTCCCAGTCCGGTTGCCAGGCAGTAAAACGAGCACTTGCCTGCCCCAGGGAGAGGGAGACTGTGAGATGGAAAGGGGTCATGTAAACCACTTGCCTGAGCCCTCCCCCCAAATCTTTACTTGGAGATCTGTGGAGCAATTGATATGTTTATTGATGTGGAGAGTTGCTGTCACATAGGCCCCAACATGGTCATTTGTCAGAACTAATACTGTAAGTTATTTTTCAGTATTTTTATTACCTGTTATTAAAGTTTGTCCTAAGCCATTTCTATAGGTTCATGAATATATACTCATTTTATGGTATTGTTCGGAGCAGACGTAATTGACCTTTCTAACTGAAGGGGAAACTGAGGCAGAGCAGCTTCTTGCACTGAGAGAGCAGATAAGTTGAGCATCAGCACCATCTTATCTCTGGAGGGAGGATACATCAGAAGTGGTGTTAATACCAGCTTTTCTCTCATCTCTCAAATCCCCTTGTGATGGAAAAGCCTGTAAGAGAAACAAAGTATGCAGTTTAGTTCTGGAAATGCTTAACTGTGACTGTAATTATGAATAAGGGCCCGAACTGGGCACTTGAGGGCTTCTTGTAACGCGCAGCTGGAGCAGGAAACAAACCCAGGGCCAGCGTTGGCCGCAGTGATGGTTTCTGGGGACCAGGCCTCTTCCCACTGGATGGAGTCTCCACCCGTTATTTCTCACAAACCAGAGTCGCTGTCAGGGGATAACAGATTTCAGTCTCCACTGGACACATCTAGTGAGTTTATAACCCTAAGTTGAAAGGCCCTTAATTCTGTCCTGGAACTCGTTGACAAATGAAAATGTATCGTACTGTCCCAGGATATACAGCTGGGGGTGGAAGTTTTAACTCCTAAGCACTCAAGTGGATATCCTAGGAAAGGCCCTAACATTAACACCAAGACCATCCTGCCTTCTTTGATGTTGGGTAGCTCTTACCTGTGGCCTCTAGGTGAGGTTCCTTCAGGGTAATGATTGACTCTTCTGCTTCTGGTTGCAATGGGATACCTACCTGTCCTTCTTCACAACCTTCAGGGACCTCAGCATTTGGTGCATGGTACCTGGTGTAATGCCACATTTAGGAGAGTCTGCTTGAATAGTGGCCTTTCTCCAGGGAGAGGAAGGCTTTACCATGCTGGGCTCCAGTCCTTGCTGTCCCTTGGATACAGAAGCTAAGGGTATGAAGCCAGTCCTCCCAGAAGCTGCTCCTCAAACCAGGAAGTTGTCCCAAAGCAGGGGACTTGGATGGTCTCTGGAACTTATGGAACAACTGGGATTTTGGGGAGAGAATGCAGCAGGCAAGGGGAAAGGAAAAATCTAGTAGTTTGATTAAGGGCATGGTATCATATAGGTGCCAGAAAGGGAGAGAATGTGAGGAAGTATTCCAAAGGAAAACAGCTGGTCAAGAGAGTGAGCTCGGATTGCAGTAAGAATCCATTCTTGTGCAGTGTAGCTATTGAGTACTTCCTGCGTTCCAGGCACAGGCCTAGCTCCTAAGTGTACAGAATATGTGAGGCAGAGGCATGGATGAGATGTGGCTAAGCAAGGTGCTTTCAAGGTAGCCCATGTGTATAAGCCTGTGGGCTTCATAAAGAATATGAAATAAACTAGGACATCAAGGGATTTTTAGGAACAGGAACTCAAATCAGGTGGCCTGAGTTTGAACACCAACGGGGCTCTATTACTAACTAGCTCTGTGGCCTGGGGCAAATCTTCTTGGATATTTGTATTACCACCTTTAAGTGGAGGTTACAAATGGTTTATATCTCCTAAGAAAAGGATTAAATGAGCTGACATGTTATTTAACTCTCAGGATAGAGACTAGCACTTAGAGTTGACATTATTAGCTAATTGTTTTTACTCCCAGAAATTCACATAAACATACACAAAGGCATACTTATACCTGGACAAGGGAGAGGGGAACTCAGAGATCAACCACAGATACTATTGTAAGAATACCACATTTCTTCCTCCTTCTCTCCTCCCTTCTTTCTCCCTCTCTTCCTCTCCTCTCTCCAGCTCTCCCTCCCTCTCCTTCACTCCCTCTCCTTCATTTCCTCTCCTCTCCCTTTCCTTCCCTCCGTCCTTCCCTCCCTTCCTTCCCTTCTTCCTTCCTTCCTCTGTGCTCTCCACTTGAGCCACACCTCTACTAATGGCTTTTTGCTGGTTAATTGGAGATATGAATCCCACAAACTCTTCTGATTATGCTGGCTTCAAACCATGATTCTCAGATCTCAGAGTAGTTAGGAGTTCAAGAGTCATCCACCAGTGCTTTACTTGAGGCTGGATTCTAACCAGGTCTCTACCTTCCTTCTTTGTTACTGCAGCAGGAGGTATCTTAGTGGGTATAAGGTATTGGGGATTAGGATCATACCTGCTTGTAGCCACAATGAGTGGAGAGTTGAGGATTCCAGGGATCTGAGGTTAGTAGGAAGCTAACAGAGCCTGCTGAGGAGGACTTGCGGTGGCAGCCAGGTTACTATCTGACTATCCCTGATCTTAACTACGCCTGCCCATGGTGGGAGGAAATGTGTGGGGAAGAGATGCAATGGCAGACAGTGTCACAGGCCAGGATGCTTTTGTTTGGGGCCCCTGAGCAGTCTCCAGACACCCGTACATGCCTGGAATTCCCCATCCCCGGGGAGATGGTTTGGCAGAGATGCCTACTTTTAGTTGGCACTCCTGGTAGTGAACTCTGGTGGGTGGAGAAGGGGAGGTGGGAAGATGCCAAGACAACTTCATCGAGTGGACGTGCCACCCACAGTCTTTCTGACCCCCTCCTCCTCCTGTCACCAGGATCTTTCCACTCAGGTTTGCAATCCTACCAACCCCAGCCAACTTGCCACACCCTCCCCACAGGCTCTTCCCACCAAGAGCCCCTACAGACCCCCCTCCCTTGTCATTCACGGTCCCTGCTGCAAGTGATCAAATGTAAGCTCTTGTGCAGTACCCTCCCCGCCCCCCGTCACATTGCTGATAATCACGATGCAGCTATGGCATGCCTTACGCTTAGCTGGCTACAGACCGCAGAGTCCAAATCTTGAGCGCAACCCACTCTTACTCTTTTTTTTTTTTTTTTACCTCACTTTCGATTTACTCTCCAAAGCCTTCTTTCTCCTTTAAGTTGGAATTACCAATGATCACAATAGCATTATACAATTACTTATCTAAGTTCTGCGTATGTTATAAAACGTGTTCATATTTGCTATCTTACTAATACTACCCTTTTATTTTGAGTCTTGTGGTGTAGTCCAAGCTGGCCTCAAACTTAGGGTCCTCCTACCTCAGCCTCTTGCATGCTGAGATGTCCCACTACATCTGGCTTTTCCTTCTTTGTTAATTCAGGAGATGTAAACTTTTTTTGGAAACTATTCTCAAGAGATTATGAATTTATTTAAACCCAGGAAGAATCTCATAAGTTTGTAAATTTTTTTTCTTGGCAAATACTGAGTGACGACATTGCCATAATGTTAGGGTGATTATGTCTCCATGGTTTGGGGTCCTGTGTTTACCATGGGGTAGAGAATAAAGTGGCAGAGCTACTGCTGCCTCCTCAAGTTAAGAAATGGGAATCGCTGTCAGTTATTGAGGCTGCACGTGCCCATCCTTCATGGGACTCACAGAGGCATGATTGTTTGCTAAAGATTGGAACGGGAAGGGTAGAGGGCAGCTGGTTCTTGGGTTGTGCTGTCTGGCTGGAATCTTTTTATGTCCAAAGAACTCTTCACATTAAGGGTGAAATCTCAGCGGGGTCTCAGCACCAGAAAAGGAGGAGCTTGTCACAGTATTTAGATGGATTGCCAGGAAAAGGCAGAGAGGCTATTTCAAAAGGTATCTTGACCTGGGAATATTATGTTTGGCAAGGAAAATCAGAAGAGGCATTGCCAAGGACTGGTCAGGAGGCTTGTAGACAAGGATGATCTTTTCCTTCTCTCTCGAATGCCATTCCTCAAGTCCCTTCTACCTTCCTCCTCCTCCTCCTCCTCCTCCTCAACCTCCTCCTCCTCCTCCTCCTCCTCTTCCTCCTCCTCCTCCCTTTCTCTTCCTCTTCTTCCTTCTCTTCTTCCTCCTCCTAGGTGTATGTTCCATCACTCAAACTCTGGCTTCCCTTTGTGAGAACAATATTTTGTGACTCCCAAATAGTCATGAGTGTCTTCTTGTCTAACTCCAGTCTGTTTACTGTGAGGGTTGGCTTGTGTTTTGACTTACAAGAAGGCAGGTGCGCATGTGCGCACGCACGCACGCACGTGCGCGCACACACACACACACACACACACACACACAGTCACCATGAATGTTTAGAAACTAGAGTTACAGGAGCATTGTCATTCCAGTCACCTTTCCAGCATGCTGTATCTTTTTTTTGTTCCACTTGCCTTCTTATGTCCCATCCATCCTTCCTTCCACTGTCCACTTCCCTCCCATCCCAAGAGCAGTTGGCAGAGCTACCCAAGTTGCAGTTCTGTGGTCCCTGGAGAAAGATTACTTGGCATTTGATGTCAGGACTTGTTGTATAAGGGAGTTGGGCTGAATATGGCATTGTGATACTGGCTGTGGTGGCAGAGACTCAGCAGGGCTATTGGGGAGGGAAGGTATGAGAAGCTACTGGAAGTTACCCGGAAGCAAGTAAACCTCTGTCACGCCAGTCAGATTTAATGTGACATCCTTTGGCATTTTTATTGGGGTTGTTTCTCACAAATGCTAATGAGCAGTTACACAGGGCACCCAGAAAATCCTAGACAGCTTCTTATTGGGGGTATTTTTCACACTTGATAATGAGTAACAGCCATTAGTGTATTAATCAGTGAAGTCAAACAGTGACTGGAGAGAGCCAGATGCAAATTCCTTGCCCAGTAGAGGCCCAGATTAGGACTTAGGGATACTGGTGCTTCAATGTACAGAAGAGTTGAGTTTTGCAGCAATTTTAGGTATTGGATGGCTGTGTCTGACTGGTACAAACTTTCATTTATTCAGAACCATAGATTCCTTCTGTCATTAAACCCAGAGGTTCTACAAATCCTGTATTTAAGTTAAAAGTGAAAAAAAGACTAAAATAATCTTCACTCCACCGAAATGAAATCATGATAGAACTCATAGCCCTAAATAGGAAATAGGAACTGCTCTTAGTTACTGAGGACCTACTATGTGCTAGCCATTGCACTTTATGTGTGTGCGCATGTACTTACAGAAAGATAGAGGATAGACAGGTAGGTAGATATAAATAAATTACATTGAATCCTCTCAACAACCTAGTGAGTGCTGTCATTTCCATTTAACAGAAGGGGAAACTGAGGCTCCAAGAGGTCACGTAACCCACTGTTGCCTGTGAATGAAGTCCTGCTTGGGTTTCACCTCTCAGGGATTTTCATTTTTGGCCTCTATGGTGTGTGACATCCGTGACCACCATGGCAACAATGCCATAAAGTTCTGAGAGACCCAGCAGCCCTGAGGCTGTGTCTGGAGACTGCAACCCACAGCTCTTTATGAGGGTTGCAGCCATCCATCAGCCCTGCTGCCACTTCTGAGTTCTGTAGTAAATATTCACCCAGGAGCTCAGTGCAGGATGTGGGGAAGCTGAGGGCAGTTTGGTCATTCCTTAGCTCCTAGGGGGTGTTAGCAGGAAGTCCCCGCTTCTTTGCCCCCACTCCTAACCCCATATTACTTCAATTTTTAAAAATTCAACCTGACCAATGTTCATTAAGTACCCACCACTGTGTTCTGCAGATACCGAAATGAGTGTAGTCCTTTTAGAGATAATATATCAAAAGTTACAAATATACAATCACATGTATAAGTTTATGGCATAAACCAATTTAGATGGGTAAAATACTCCTAGAACACTGAGCTGAAAGCATGAATATGTATGTAGCAGAGGTGGTGTGGAAATGGAGAAGATGGCCAAGGATGGATGTAACAGGTGGAGAAGAGAGAAAAATGACTGTAGAACCTGGGCAGGTATGCACTGTCAGACCCCAGGATGAGTTTCCATGGCTAAGTGGCTCCATGTACCCAACTTACTTTGTGCAAAGTGTGCATAATTGTTGAAGAGAGATAAGTGACTTTACCTAGCGTTTTAAAGAACATGGCTCAGTGGCTCACACTTGGGAGGCACTTGGGAGCTACTTGGGAGGGAGAGGGCTGAAGGATTGTGGTTTGAGATAGCCAGTGCAAAAAGTTTTTGGGACACCAGCCACTGCAAAAAGGTTTTGAGACAGATACTGTATCAATCAACAAGTTGGGCATGGTGCCTGGCGCTCGCTTGCATTTTCAGCTGCATAGGAAGCAAAAGTAGAAGGCTTTCAGTTCAGGCTAACTTGGTCAAAAACACAAAGTCCTGTCCCCAAAACAACTAAAGCAAAAAGGGCTGGAAGGGCTGGCTCTAGTGGATCAGGTGGTAGAAAAACTGCTTAACAAGTTCTCCAGTATTATTTTTTTAAAGAGCATGTAAGGGTTTAGTGAATGTGGCCCAGTGCTTGTGGTCTCTCTCTCTCTTTCTCTCTCCTTTTTGTTGGTCAGGAGGCTTGAATTGTGGGCCTGGGAACTGTCCCTGAGTTCCTTTTGCTCAAGGCTAGCATTCTACCACTTGAATCACAGATCCACTTCCACATTTTTCTGTCATTAGTTGGAGATAAGAGTCTTAAGGGCTTTCTTGCCTGGGTTGGTTTTGAATGGTGATCCTCAGGTCTCAGCCTCCTGAGTAGCTAGTATTACAGGTGTGAGACATCGGAGCCTGGCACTTGTGGTCTTTTATCCTCCTCTGGCATTATGTTATGGCAGCTCTTGGTGATCTTATTGATGATCTCTTGGTGATGCATTTCTGTGGTACCTGATATGTGAATGACACTATTAGATGTCATCTCATACCTCATCTTGAACTCTTGCTTAACTTCTATATGACCACTTCATTTTTTGCATTATTTATGCTTGTAACTTCCTTCCAGCCAGAGGTGTCACTTATTTTTAGAAAGGGGATGATGTGGGCTGGGAAGGTGGCTCAGTGGTAGAGCTCTTGCTTTGCATGCATGAAGCCCTGGGTTCGATTCCTCAGCACCACATAAGCAGAAAAAAAAGCCGGAAGTGGTGCTGTGGCTCAAGTGGTAGAGCACTAGCCTTGAGCTGAAGAGCTGAGGGACAGCGCCCAGCCCAGAGTTCAGGCCCCACGCCTGGACCCCCCCCACAAAAAAAAAAAAAAAAAAAAACAGAAAGGGGATGATGTTCTTGTGATACTGTTAGCATGGAGTGACAATGCAATACATGCTTCATAAATTGTTTTTATGAATAAGATAGTCTAAAACCAAGTGTCAGAATGTATTTGGTGGAAGTGACGTTCCTATCCCAAAGTGACACAAGAGAATTTGTCACTATCAGGTAAGACGGTGAGAGAGGAGTCATTGGAGAGGCAACAGTCCTGATTTGACTTTCTTGGTAGATGATCCTCTACTCAAATTGACTGTATACTGGAATCAGCTGGCTAAATGGGCCTTGTGTGGATGTATCCTGAGTATCTGGGGAAGGACTGTTAGGATGTGCCCACTGGGTGGTGTTTGGTTCCTGTGAAGCTGACTAAGCAAGCCCACCTCTGTCGATCGCACCTTTTACTCACCCTGGAGTGAGACAATGATGAGTCATTCATTTAGTGACCTGCTGTCCTCACCCATCCCTCCTCTATGCTCAGAGAATTCTCTGCCAGTCACATTCAACTCATTTGACTTGCCTGGATAGTGAGCGCAAGGAACGTCTCTCAAGGCTTCTCGGGGCTGCCCCTTCCTGAGCCAAGATCCTGAATGCCAAGGCTCCTCCTAGTTCGTGTTTCCAGCTCTGTTGGTGCAAATTCAAACCACAAAATGCTTCTCTCAGGATGAGTAGGAATGTGGGTGCATTGCATAGGCTGAGCCCTGGAAACTTCTATTTCCTCTTCCTGCTGCCAGGGAGGTGCTTGTTAATGCCTCTCTGAGCCACAGAAAAGTGTTCACAGGAGATGAACTGTCCACACTGTTGGTGAACTTCCCCCATTCTAAGCTGGGGGCACTGCAGGCCTTCCTTCTAAGCCACAGTGTGCATGACTATGGCTTGTAGATCCTGTGTAGACCTCTAGGAAACCAGCATAACTGTTCTGCGTCCCCAGAGGCTGCCAAGCTTCTCTGTCAGTTCTTGCCAGACAGTGGAACACAGCCAGCCTCTCCTCTGGTCCCTCCTCATTCTTTTCCTCCTGTCATCATTTCTTCCCCATGGTGGTCCCCTCTCGGAGAGAGGCATTGCTCCTAAGGGATACACTTGTCCGAGTCAATGGAAATAGGCTGAAAGGGAGGGTGCGATGAGCCAGGGTCCTTTCCACGACTCGGCTGCACCCTTGCCTTGGCCCTGCTGCTTCCAATGAGCAAACGAGGGTAGTTGATGCTTCAGTCACCGGTGTAACCAGATCTCTGTGGGCTAGTGAAAAATGGAGCTCTCTTCAGCAACAACTGTTTGCAATTAACTTTAACATATGGTGGAATTTGTTTTTGTGTCCATAAAGCATGATAGGCAGGGAGGATCTGGCAGGGAATGGACCCTGCTTGTCACGCCCCAGCTTGGCTGGTGGGAGGGAATCTTTCTACTCAATGTGGAACACTGAGATTCTTGGTGAGTTGAATGGTTGTAGATGATTCAGTCAGGGTCTGAGATCTCGCTCTGACAGCCTGATTCTGCCAGACGTTTCTCCCTCCCCAGCAGCAAAAGTAAAGCTTTTAGGAGGGTAGCCTTAACTGCTCTTTCTTCTCAACCTTGGCCATTCGTTTCCATTTCTGTGCTGTTGGGGTTCTGTGCCTTTTATTGAGGGCTGCCCAGTGGGAACTGTATGTCATGATGGGTCATATCAACAGAAGTCACAGGTCAGCTCTGAGACCAAATCGTAGGTGAATGGGATGAGTTAGGGAGTATTGAGCTGCAAGTAACTGGGGCTTAAATGCCGTAGGTGAGCTCTGCTCATCAAGCCTGCAGTCTGGAGGCAAGTGTAACTGTGTTTGCTTGGCAGTACACAGGGTCATTGGGGATAAGAGCTATTTTCAGTTCCTACTTCTATCCTCAGGATGTTGCTGATGTCATCCAGATTGTACCCTGTGCCTGCAGATAGCTTTCCATCTTCCCTTGACAAGAGTCCAAGACTGAAGGAGCTGAGGCTATAGATTTCTTCGTTGTTTGCCTGATCGTAGGAAGTAAAATCCACCTCGAACTTCCCTTGGTTCTCCTTATAGCTCTTCAGCCACAATGGGTCTGCATGCCCTCTGTGGGACCAGTCATTTACAAAGGGGACAGAAGTCTCCCTGGCTTGGATAGATCATGGGTTGTCCATGGGAAGGGAGCGTTGCCCAACATAGTGAGTATTCTCAGTGAAGGAGAAGCAATGACCAGGGAAAGGCTGTGGGAGGCAGCCAGCAATGATGCTGAAAGACAGAAGGCATGCTGGGAAGCGGGGCTGGGCTGGCAGCACGGTGGCCCCCCTCCTCTGCGCTCCTCTCACGCCTCTTCGGTGTGCTGGCCCCAGCGGTGCCCTTCCATCAGCATTCTTCCCTTCTGTAGAGCCTCTGCTCTACGTGGCATGACTTCTCATTTCCTGTGAAGGCTGACGTCAGTCTAATGTCTGAGAACCTCCTCCATCTCACTCAAAACATCGTACCCACCAGGAAGCTCCGGTGTCCTGGGTTACCTCCGGCCCCTGGCTGGTGTGTACACTGGCCATTCTGCCTCCTGGTCATGCCATTTTCACCCAGTTTCTACTTATTTGTGTCAGTGTAAATTCTCAGGTATACATTTTCTTGGGTTAGAACTAGCTTGTGTGTTGGTCTCAGAGGCTAGGCTTTCTTTGTAGAAGTGGGGGGCAACCTCTTTAGTAAAACATTTCAGCATGGTTTGATAATCTCACTTAGCTCTGCCTCTTAGGAGCTTGGGTTTGGCAATGACGGTAGGGTTACCTTGGACTCAGCATGGAGCTTACATGTAGTTTACAAAGTCCCATCCTACTATCTGACTGGCAGAATCCTCAGAGGCAAGCTGGGCAATGATATAATGGTGGCAGTACTTCAATTCTTGACACCTTTGTAAGTCTGTTTTCTCATGTGTAAAATGAGAATGAATTTTGAGCAGATGAGGGGCACGATCTGGTCTAGTTCTTTGTGGGATAACCAGGTTGTGTATCACAAAGGAAGGAAGGAGGAAAGGAGAAAGAAGAAAAGGAGGAAGGAGGAGAGAAGGAGAAAGCTAGTGGACCTATCAGGAGGCTGTTGTGGTCATTTGGGGCTGATGCTGAGCAGCAGTGAGATGAGAAGCAGCAAGTTTGACTGCGGCATGGGAGTGGCTTGCTGACCAAGGGGATCTGAGATGTGAGGAGAGAAGCAGGAAAGATTCCAGATACTTGTCTTGAACAACAGGAGAGATCTAGATGTCATTGGGTACATCGCAGGAGAGGCTGTGGTTGGAGCAGATCTGAGCCAGGAGGAAATGAGAGGGATACCCACAAGCTCTATGTTTGATTTTATTAAGTTAGAGATCATGAAATATCACACTGTACCCCACATGTATATGTACAGTTATGTATTTAATAAAAAATAAATACAAATGCTTAAAGAATTGGAAATAGCAATGCTGATCAGAATATTACACATTGTATTCATGTATCAAATTATCACACGGTACTACATAAATCTATATAATTAGAAGAATAACTTAAACCAAACCTGAGGCTAGGTGTGGTGACACATGTTTATGATCCTAGGTACTTAGAAGGCAGAATAGGAAGATAGCTTCAAGGCCAGCTTAGAAAAAGTTTAAGGAGATCCTATATTAAAAATAAGTCACTAGGTATGGTGACTCACACTTATAATACTAGCTACTTGGGACGCAGAAGTAGGAATATCATGTTGAGGGACAGGCCCAGGCAAAAGTGCAAGCCTTTATCTAAAATGTAAACTAAAAGCAAAATTATCTCAGAGTTGTGGTATAGTGATAGAGTGCTAGCCCAGCAAATATGAGGCCCCAAGTTCAATCCCTAGCACTGCCTCCCTGCTGAAAGAAAGAAAGTAAGAGAGAGAGAGAGAGAGAGAGAAAGAAAGAAAGAAAGAAAGAAAGCAGGAAAGAAAAAGAAAGGAAGGAAGAAAATATAAAAAAGAAAAAACGAAATCTAAGTGACGGTATTCATTATCAAGTTCAATTTAGAATACAAGGTCGGGTAGAAATAGAAATGTGAAAGTCATTCAGCATATGCATGATATTTAAAGTAATAGTTCTGGGTAAGACAACCAAAGGGTAATCATGGCCTTTATTAGAGAGCTGTATTAGAAAGGAAGGGACTGGATTTGCCTTAAAGTAGAGGAACTGGGGAATAGCAAACAAAAGTAATTTCTCAAAGTGTCTTTTCTACAAATGTTATCAGACACAGAGAAGTAGGTGGTGAAGGAACGAAATAGATCAATAGAAAGGCATTTTTGTCCAAAATGGGAAGACCCACCCCAATATATGTTATCCACATTGGAAAGAGGGACAACATAGGATAGTTTTGAGTAAGCATGAACTTACCAAGCCTAGTGGCTGAGCGGAGGAGTTGGCCCTAGATAGGAGGGCAAACGGGACTGTTCTGCAAACAGGACATTTAGCAAGCCAGAATGAAGAACTTGGAGGGGGTTGCATTTCCTATTACCATCCATCCTGCTAACTTTGGACTAGCTAGTGATAGCTGTTATTTTTCTCACTAGAAGGAAGTAAAGAATTAGGAGGTTGATGGTTGGTTCAGTTGTTAAAGATAATTTTCAAGGATTCACCTTTCTCTGCATTGGTAGGTTTCATTCTCTAAGTACCAATATGGCTGGGTTGATTCTGGGTATTGGGTATTGCTCTTATTTTTGGTCAGTCATTGAGTTTGAACTCAGGGCCTGGGCACTGTCCCTGAGCTTTTTTGCTCAAAGCTAGAGCTCTACCACTTTTTCCACAGATGCACTTCTGGGTTTCTTGTAGTTAATTGAAGATAAGAGTCTTTGCTGCCCAGGCTGGTTTTGAACAGCAATCCTCAGATCTCAGCCTACCAAGCAGCTAGGATTACAGGTATGAGCCACCAGCAACTGGTTTGGGTCTTGCATTTTAATTCTTGTCAGAAGTAGGAGAAATTTATTAATTGTACTCATCAGCTGAGTCTGTCTCATTTTATCAGAAACAACAGTGTTTTCAGAACGTACTACCTTTTTAAAGGAGTCTCCATACAGTATTCTGTAGTGGTGTCACCATTCAATGTTCCCACTAACAATTTCTTCACATCCTTGCCAATACTTGCTCTTATTCTCTCTTTTTGATTGTAGTCACCTTAGTAGTTGTGGTAGCTTCCAGTTTTTACTGGGAAGCAAGTTGGGTAGTAGGAAGAGAACTGAAGAGTAAGAAAGACTAAGCAACTGGAGTAAAAGTGAACAAACATGGAGAAACAAGAATTGTGTCATTTGTACAGGGTTTTTCTGATCATATGTGCTTCTCAAGAAAACTGAAGTCAGTAAAATTAAAATGAAAAGAACTGTGAAAAAGAAAAAAAAAAACAACTAAAGTCCAGCCAGAAAGTCGAAGGCCACACAGTAGAGAAGGAGGCTTTACCCATTGTGGGCTCCAGGCTGTTGGGTTTGGGGAGTGCATGTGAAGTTAGAAGCCCAGCTGTGGTGTTGCTTTTGCCTGCCATACGATAAGGACAAGGTAGCAGGTAACAGAGTTCGCACTCATCAGAGCTGAGATGTTACTCAAGCCCGCACCTACTTTGAGGTCCTTGAACTAACGGCATTCTGGAAATTCAGTCAACCCAGAGGTGCTCGCCTCTCACATGGAAAGGGAAAGATAGATGCTCAGAGCTGCAATTGACTTTCAGGCCATGGTGGGAGGTTTTAATCAGGTTAGCAGTGGGTATTTTCCTTTCCCTTAGATGTTTTCCATTCTGTGAGAGTGGGCATGATATGTGAGGGAGGAAGATAGGAGTAGTTCTTGAGGTTGGGGTACTGCTCCATATTCAGCAGTGCACCAGATTACTTAGGAATACATCCATTGGACGTCAGAATTAATCTAGTCCTAATACTGTGCTGTTCCTACCAGTTGATTCTATGAGGGGGGTCTTGGGTTGTGACAGTGTGACTTTTCTTCTTCTTTTTTGCTTCTTGACATATAGCACAATAGTAATAATGAATAAAGAGTGATAGTGACCTGAGTCAATAGGATTCATAGAGAGCTCACTGTTGCCCCCTGCTGAGATCCCAAGACTTTCCCATCAAAACATCATCAATAATGAATACCCTGTCCCTCCTAGAGAAACACACACACACACACACACACACACACTTTCACAGATCCCCAGGAAACATACTTTCTTTGCAAGAGTATATGTTGTATTGGCCATAAGCCATGCAGCCAAGCCAAAAAATTGTGGAACAATAGGAATCTGTGCCCAGAATATCAGCTAAAAATACCTCCCTCCTCATCTCTCTTGTTTGCTGGGTATGTTAAGAGTGTCCCATGAGGCTAATGAGGATCAAGAGAAAGAAAAGCTGGCATTTTCAAAGGAAATCAAACCTTTAGCTCCTTAAAAAGAAAATATTTTTCCATATGCCTGTTTTATGTCTGACTGTTTTTGCATGTTTGTGTGACAATATGGAAAGTCTATACTCTTAAGTTGTGCCACCTTGGCTTGTGTTACTGGAATCCACACTTTGACCACAGTCTCTTGCTCTATAGCCCAATTCATAGGCAGAGTTTTAAAGTTTTGGCAAAGAAGCAAAGGTGGAGGGAAGAGTAATCTTCCAAGAAAGGAACACTGACTGTCCTGCCCTCTGTTCACGTATTCAGCTTCTTAAAGTTTGTTGGATCCATTCCCATCCCTAGTTGGACCATATTTTAGCTGCTTTTGTTTCTTCGTCACTGATTGAACCTAAAGCCCTGGCTTTAGTTCTTTTGGTTAGTGTAGCTTTCTTTGTGGTCCAGCTCACTGCTTCTCATTGGTTCTTGCCTTTTGCCCCACCATTTGTAAGATGAGGGATGAAGTCAAACGATTTCTGGGAGCTTGGACAGCTAGAGTAGCAAGGTAGGGATATAGGTACCTTAAGTGCAGGGCCACACATGGTTGGTGACTTTGATAAGAAGTCATCTGAGGACTGAAATGATATGCCCCAAATATTTGCCAGATATATTCAGCATTAACCAAATAGCAACTGATGGCTCAGGCCAACCATTTCTCCATGGAGCTGCTGACTTCCTGAACATATGTTGGCTGTTAGGCAATGGGTGTTACTGAGCAGTAGGTAGCTGGTATCAATATTTGCTGTGGGCTAGGGTAGATCATAGTCATAGTGGTCTGAATGAGATGCACCTTGTCTCCTCTCAAGTGTTTGGCCTCTTCTATTTGTTTGTTGGTCTCTTCCCCAATAACATTATAGTTTATGGAAGTTCGATTTAATTAATTCTAACAACGACGAACAAAGCCTTGTGATAACATAGAAAGTTCTCTTTCTGCCTCATTTGACTATCATAAAATATACCATCTTATACAAATATTTTCATGAGCAGGTGTGTTAAACTGATTTCAGTAATGAGAATAGCTGCTACTGTGTGTCAGATACTTCAAACATATTGTCTTATTTCATCTCTGAAATATAAGATAGACATGATCTCATTTTATAGATAAAGAAGCTAAGGCTCCAAGAGAGTCTGTAACTAGTCAAATTCATAAAAGGTATGACCAAGATTTGCATCCAGGTTATATGAGAGACTGTGGTTTTCCTATAGTCTTGATGACTGGAGCAGAATTCTTGTGATTCCAGGGAAAGATAAAAATCAGCCATTGCTGCCAGCAACCTTTGTGATAGGTAGAGAACCCTGTGTGTTGCCCTGTGCTCTTTCCTAGCATCTGGGGCCATGGGCATCACAGCCTTCCTCTCCCCCACTACTTCATCCCATTGTATGGTCCTCCATGTAACTCCTGAGGAGCTGCAGAGAGACAGAAACTCTGATTGGCTCAGCCCACCACTTATTGAGTCTTTTTTTTTTTATTACTGCAGAATCATGAGACTGTCTCCT
This sequence comes from Dipodomys spectabilis, assembly GCF_019054845.1. NCBI lineage: Eukaryota > Metazoa > Chordata > Mammalia > Rodentia > Heteromyidae > Dipodomys > Dipodomys spectabilis. Next base: position 3,048,527 of record NW_024870713.1, read on the forward strand.
ATAGAAGATCTTGCCACTTCTATTGTCCCTGCAGACTTTCCCACCGCGCCCACAACCACGTGCTCAGTTGCTTATTGTGGTGGTGTCGGCTCAGCCTCAAGGACAGAGACCTTGGAGCCAGCTGACAAGGTTGCTTGTGTCACTACTTCTAAGGCCACAAGCCATGCTTTTGGTTCCCAAAACTTTTGAATACTTCTCTCTCACCATCTCCCCTTCAGTTTAGCCACATGGTCTCCCAGACTCCCAGCAGCAGATTTTCCAGCAGACAGTTTTGGCTTATGGCCAACCCCTGTCTCTGCCTGGGATGACCTCCGGTTACCAAGTCAACATGGCGCTTAATGAATGCTGCTATGCTGCCCCCTGGTGGAGAGGGTGGAAACTGGGAAGAGATTCCTGCCTTCTGGTTCAAGAATACTCACAACCCTGTCTACTTTCTAAACCAAAGGGTTCACATACCTGATCAAAACTAGTTTCAGGGGGCTGGGAAGGTGGCTCAGTGGTAGAGCACTTGCCTCGCATGCATGAGGTCCTGGGTTCGATTCCTCAGCACCACATAAGCAGAAAAAAAAGCCGGAAGTGGCCCTGTGGCTCAAGTGGTAGAGCGCTAGCCTTGAGCTGAAGAGCTGAGGGACAGCGCTCAGGCCCCACGACCGGACACCCCCCCCCCCCCAAAAAAAAAAAAAAAGACTACAGGACTCTAGTCCAAGGTTCATTTAGGTCTTGTTTTTTATCCAAATGTAGTTCTGGGTCAGGAACTTTTTGGAGGGTTATAACCTGTGCTCCCATTATATTCTTGCCTGTGCCTCAAGAGTCTTGAAGCCCTTGCACTGGAATAGCTGTGAATTGAATGAGGTTGCCATGATTTGTAGCATTCTTGTATGTGAGGGAAGTTGTGTCACCTGCCTGGAGGGTGGAGTTGGGGACAGTAGGTGTCTATGTCTGATGTATTAAGTGGGTCAGAGGATGAAGGAGGAGGCCAAGGGAATTCATGGGTAAAAACATCAGATGTATGGTACCAAGGAAAATTAAGTCCAAGTTTCCTTCCTGGTTTATAGAACAAGAGGGTATGTTCATTAGCCACATTACAACTTTTGCCTGTTTTTTTTTGGGGGGGGGGGAGGGGTGGTCCAGTCATGGGGCCTGAACTCTGGGCCTGGGCGCTGCCCCTTAGCTCTTGAGCTCAAGGCTAACGCTCTTCCACTTGAGCCCCAGGGCCACTTCTGGCTTTTTTCTTTTTGCTTATGTGGTGCTGAGGAATCAAACCCAGGGCTTCATGCATGCAAGGCAAGCGCTCTACCACTGAGCCACCTTCCCAGCCCCACATTACAACTTTTGATTGGCTGTGTTAGCCAGGGTTCGCCAGCAGAAACAAACAAATAAGGTAGAGATATAGGAGAGGGGATTTATTAGGAAAATGGGCTCATGTGATGGTGGAGGCCAGGAGGTCTTGTGACATGCCATCTGTGAGCTGGAAAACCAGGGAAACCAATAATGTACTTGTCAGTCCAAAGACAAAGTCCTGAGAACCGGCAGAACTCCTGCAGTCTCAAGCTAAGAGCCTTGGATGGTATTTACCCCTATTGAATGAAGGTGATTTCTTTTTTACTCAAGTCTCCTGGCTCAGATTCTATTCTCTTCAGGAAACACTTTCACAGAGATGTATAGAAACAATGCATTGCCAGCAACTCAGGCATTTCTAATCCAGTCAAGTCTACACCTAAAATTAACCATAACGAGTAAATCCAGATAAATTCTGTGTGATAGGCAGCCTGCAAGTTCCACTCTTTTCTTGAAGCCCATTTCTCTCCTCCATTCCATTTTTCAGCTTAAAAAAATCCATCATCTTTATCACTGTCATCACCACCATTGGGATAGTTACTTTTTATGAAGGATTTATTATGTATCAAGAACTATGTTTATTGGTTTAGTTGAGTGCCATTGAGACTAGAAGGTAGGTCCTTACACTATTCCTGTTGTATAGATGGTCTACTCAAACCCTCATACTTAGTAAGTGTGAGAATTAGATTTTAACTGATTTGATTCCACATGGTTGTCTCCTTGTAGCTGTGATTTCTACAACACAGTCTTTCTCTAGCTGAACTTCCTTGTGTCCTTGTCAATGCAAACCCTTCCTCATTGGCCTGAATTTCTGATTATACCTTGAAAACTCAGTGATTTCAGTTCTAACAAAAACAATCTCATTTCCCATCTCTGTGGAGTCAGAGTAGACTCTCACGTGATGGTGCTGGGTCAATAACTCTTCGTTCCTAACCTTGATTGAAAGAGGACAGGCCTCTTTCAGTAATGCTTTAGGTGCTTTACGGTGTTTGAGATGAGGAGTCAAAAGGAATCAACTTCGTTTTTAACTCCTGAGTCTGCAAGAACCTCCTGTAAAACCTAGGATCTACCCAGAGTCCTCCCATGAGCTGAGGCTGCCATTTCAGCAGCTTGATCCTTCTGTTTCTCCTATGAGGACAGTGCTAGAGAGGATGTGAGAGAGAAGTGAGAAAAGGACTCATGAGTTGCCCACCTCAGAGTCTCTCCACTTCCTGTGGAGATAAGGCATCACCAGCCGGGCTGAAGTGAAATAAGGTGATGTCCTCTTTGAGTTCATACAATAGTTCCCTGCCCCTTCTCCTCCACTCACTTAATGCCATAATGAATTGAAGGATCATCACAATTCCTGATGATAATTAGACATTCCATAAAGTTTAAATCCCCTTTTTTCTGGTCCACTGCTTTTCTTTTTGCAGTAGTGTAGTTTGGGAGGACTGAAGTAAGTTCTAGTAATGAGGACCCCAAGGTGTTTGGAATGGTGGGGTGATTGTCCCAAGATCAGACACTAACACCATACCATCTAGCTTCTTAATGTGGCATCATACTACTACTAGGAATCTTGCAATACTGTGGTACACCCTTGCTTCTCAAGTTCTGTGCCTTGCTGTGGGTTACCTTACACTTGCTTCCTGGTAGTGCTCAAGTGTCAGTCCTTTGCACCTATCTGCTCTTAAGACATTGTCTTCTGTGTAGTAAGGTTTCCCAACACATAAAAATGTAGAGTTACGAAATTACCTAGCTCTGTAGTTTCAAACGCATTTTAGGAGCAAACTACTATCTTCCAGAAGACACCTTTTCTGGAAATTTAGAATCTGTTGTGTGCATCGTTATGTCTCTGCATCTCTGTATCTACCTGTCTATCTAATCTTTTTTGGCGATAAGAGATGTAGTCATCTTTGGGTGAATGACATAGTACAGGAAAGGATTTTGCCCGGAGAATCAGTATATCAAGGCAGTGCCCTGCTGAAACACTGTCGGGAGACCTGGATTTAGAGACAGGCAGTATCTTGTTGCAAGATGGGGAATGATGGAGTAGAGACGGGTTTTTCTTCATTCTTGATACAATACTGGTCTAGGACAGTACCTTACATTAAGAAATGCAAGACGAGAAATCAAAGGTCCAGGAAAATGGGTGTCTTTTCTCAGGCCCCCCCAGTAAAGACAGAATCTTTGGGTCCAGGTCTTCTTACTCTTTGGCTTGTGCCCTTTCCCTGAATCAGGTCACCTGTCCTTTGTTCCTTTGCTTTCCTAGCGGCATCTGGGGTAGGGCCTGGCAGTGCCGTACACACAGTGCTTGACTTGGATGATTGAGCTATGGTAGGGAGAGGGTGCCAGGCCCATGGTTTGGTCTCAGGAGCATGCTCTGTCTCACTGTCAGCACAACCAGCAGTTTATCTCCTGGGTTAATTTTTCTGGGTAATATTATGCTCTGGAGATGAAGCCATGCCCATGTGAGTGCTTGGGGGACTCCCAAGAGGGTTCACATTCATGAGGAGGAAGGGAATTCTTGGGGATTATGTCTCAGGAAACTCTTGAGCACTGAGAACCACTTTGGGGAGAGAAGAAAAATCTACAAGCATCAAAAGACAGGTAGGGCCAAGAAAAATGATTAAAACTAGTCTGTCCCTTATAGGTGCTTGAGGACATGTTCTCATTTAACCATTACAGACCCAGGAATATAGGCACCAGGGCTGCCTTAAACATCTGAGCAAGCTGAGGCTGCAAGACATGGCTTGTGAGCCCCAAATCTCTGTGTACTGTCTCACTAAGATTGACAGCCATACACCAAAGTTTGTGGCTGTACAAGAAGTAGAAGCTGGGTACTTGGTGGAATTCTAGCCAGCTCCTTCCTGCCTGGCATGACATGTGGGACAGACAGCAGGAGTAGGGAAGAGAAGAGAAAGTGAAGAAAAAACTTTTGTGACCACTAGTCTAATCCGAGTGGATAAGGTCTCTCCTTTGTGCTCTTCTGTGCTATTCCACGCACACCTGCTGCTTGCTGGAGAATGTGGCTCTCTAAGTATAGGGATCCCTTTCAGACAGAAGGGCATTCGTTGGGGAAGGCTTAGTCTCTGGGACAGGTACTGCACTAGATGCTTTTCTAGGATTCTCATTCTACTGGTAAGGGGATGGGATGGTAAGGGAAGAGGAGTTAAAGGACCATCCCAAGGCGCATTCGGAGTAAGAGAATTTATGATGCTTAGAAGAGCTGGGCAATATGATGTCTGCCTAGATGATCTGGCAGTTCCAGAAGCCTTGACCAGCTTTCCTGGGCACAGCAATCTGCCAGGCTCTGAACCTAGAGCGAAGCCTCATTAGCATTCAGAGGGGGAAGTAACCATGAGGGACACATCCACAGCATTAGGAAGAGACAGACTGTGTTTTAATTATGACCTAGACTTCTGAACAAATCCTTTTCTCTGCTTGTCTGAGCCTTAGAGAAAACAACTTGTGGGAGGTGTGCAATCTGCAGCTGGGTCCACAGTGGCACTCAGTACAGCTGTGTACACATCTGGTACCCAGGTGGTGGACTATATGCTCTTTTTCTCCTTGAATTGCTCTGGGGTTCTAAGAGCCAAGTTAGTAAGGTGAGGAAGACCAGGTTTGGACCCAGCGCAGAAACCTAAGGAGACTGGAAAACAAAAAGCACCACTCTCTTCTGGTCTGTGATCCTCAGTGACCATGAACACGACAAGATCGGAGCCCAGACAACTGTGGGAACTTCCCTTGGCTGCTCCTGATCAACATGGCAGGTCTTCATTGCTGAGCTCACTCCAGCCCTTCCTTCTTTTACTTGGGGCACACTTCTGGAGTAGGGGATGAAATAAAATGGGAAGGAAAGGAGGAGGAGATTAACAGGGTAGAAGTTAGAAAGGCCAAGTACACATGCTACCACCTGCCACTGCAGAGTCTCAAGTGCTTGTTGACTCCTTGTGAGCACTTGCCTTGAGTCTGTTTAACAGTCCATTCCAGGGGACGAGGAGGAGAAGTGGGCTCGGGGACAAAGAGCCTTTGACCAGCTCCTGGAAAAGCTGTGATTCGTTTGCTCAGGTTGGCAAACAGTGGCTGGGGGACTTGGGACTCAGGGATGTGCTGGGTAGACTTTCTATAAAATGGATGTCGTCCAGCAAGGAGGGAGGGAGGAAAGGCAAAGATTTGAGAGACTAGAGTTAGTGTAGAAGTTCAGGAAAGAGAAAATCCAGACTGAGTAGCTGGAAAAAGGACAGAGAAGGGTCTGTTGGTACCTTTCATTCTGGTTTAGGGGCTCTCGTATAGCTTGTTGGTAGTGAAATGGCCTATAACAGCCATTGGACTGTCCCCCAACTTTGCCCCCTTTCTGAGGTTGAGGGCAGATGGGGGGTGTATTAAGATAGGTGTTTCTAAGGTGCTCCTGATGGCCAAGAATAGAGGGATATGTATAGTGATTCAAAGCATGGGTTGAAGATCAGATAGCACACCCACTTCCAATCGTTCAGACTGGCCTCTGTCCTGGGAGGAAGCTGTTTGTGGGCAGCTGGTTGGTTTATAGATGACTTCATTTCCGTCTCTAAGCCTGAACTTGAATGGTCCCTCTCTGTTTTTGCCTCCGTCTCTGTGTATGTGTCTCTTTGTGAGCATCTCATTAGCTTCTCTTCGCTTCACCATCTCAAAATGCTTCCCTTTTCCAGGAAGCTGCCAAGATAAACATATTGTGCATAAATGTTGACTTTGAATCAAACTGGTACCATTTCATGGTTGAGAATTGATTAAATATCATAGTTCCCATATATACTACTGCTACATGTTATTTTATATTTATGGGACATTGCTTTGAATTGTGCTTATATTCTGTTTCCTAACGACAAATCCCTAAGGGTAGGTATGAGCTATTTGTTCTTTTATGTGTGTTTGTTTCTTTAATGTTCTTTCATAAGTATGTGAGGGTGGGTGGATGGGAATGAATTTTGTCTTGTATTCTCGTATGCTTACATTGATGCCTGACACATAACAGATAATATATACTTGACTACAAGAATGCCACTGGGGTGATAGATACTTTTTCAGTCTCCATAGTAAGGCACAGAACGGATGGTGTGCTACAAGGTACACAATGGGTATGTCTGTATAAATGAAAGAAGAATAAATAAGTGTATGAGTGAGTTTTTGAGGTGAGCTTGGCCCAATTTAGGCCATCACAGTAGTTGGCCTGTGGTAGGAAAATGTTTCTTGATACTCATAGTTGCTTAGATCTGTAAAAGTGGGCCTTACTAGCTGATCTCGCTGGTACCTGCTCCCTAAATATACTTTGGGTTAGTGTATTTCTTCCTTTTAAAGAGGGGAATGGTGTATAGCTTTATGTCTTTGCTCTGGCCAGTCTATTCCTACTTGCTATTCTCTCCCTTACCATCTGACCTTTCTACTTCTATTATCTCTGGTATGTGGAGAGAATCAGAAAGTGATTTTGAGTGAGTTCACACACACACACACACACACATTGTACTGCTACTTTTAAAAAGGAAACATCTATTTATTTAAGAGACTGTAAAATGAATTTATAGTTCAGGAATCCCAGAGATATTTGAAGGCATATTATATTCAGGCATATGTTTGAGTTTTTACAAAAGAAATTATTGTGTCATCAGGCTATTAAAAACAAAAACATTGTCTTTGTAACTTTTAGTTTTGCTACAGGCCATCCTGGACTTTATTGATTGGGTATGACTAGGAGGAGATTAAACAACCTGAGTTCCAGCATCTTTGTCCTGAGTCTGGACAATCCTTTTGCTGTTGAGCTGAGGGGAGACTCAGACTCAAGCCTGACCTTCCTCACAGTGTCCTCCCTTTCTCTGCTCCTGCCAGGCTCTTTGCTGTCAAATGTGGAGGCTGCTTTGAGGTCATCGCACCCAATGAGTTTGTTATGCGTGCTCAGAAGAGTGTCTACCACCTGAGCTGCTTCTGCTGCTGTGTTTGTGAGCGACAGCTTCAAAAGGGTGATGAATTTGTCCTGAAGGAGGGGCAGCTGCTCTGCAAAGGGGATTATGAAAAGGAACGGGAGCTTCTCAGCCTGGTGAGCCCAGCAGCTTCTGACTCGGGTGAGTACCAGGAGGTGGGCAGCACCGTAGTGGAATGGTAGAGCAGAGTGGTCATCTGTATGGCTTTGTTCTCTGGAGGGCCAGCTGCCTAGGCAGCTTTTACTCCATGAGAAGTTGATTGTATTTCAGGAACTTTGTTTTAAAGTTCAGAGTCATCTGTTAACAGTCAGCTATTTCTATGCTGCTGCTGCATAACAAATCACCCTGAATTCCAGGGCATCCAACCATGAACAAAAATACATTCACAAATCTTCAGATGAGTTTAGCTTCAGGCTTAGACCAGGTCCAGGTTTCTTCTGTGTGATTTTTTTCTAGAGTACTGGGCATAATCTCCTGGTAGTGGCAGAATAAAAGAAGGAATATTCTATCACACAAGCACACTGTACGTTTTGTCTGCTAATATCCCATGATAAAAATGTATTACAAAGTCTCAGGTTTGGGAAAAATACTCCACTCAGCACAGAGTCTTGCCACATTGTACACGATGTGTCACTATGGAATACTATTAAAGGGATGATGAATTGGAGTCAGTAATTGAGTCTGTGATGATCATTGAATTTCTCCAAAGCTTTGTGGGTCACATAAAGGGGTAAAATGAATTTGTCCTTCCTCCTCGTATATCCAGCCCTCACCTCACACTGACCGGAGAAGAAGGAAGAAAGAAATAGGGGATGTTTGAATTTTTTTAAGTGAATATGCTGATATTGGGGCTGGAATCCAGGAGCTTTTTAGCCTTTTCATTCAAGGTTAGCATTCTGCCGCTTGAGCAACAGTTCAGACTTCTGGCTTTTTGGTGGTGAATTGGAGATGAATCTCATAGCCTGGGCATGGCTTCGAAGCATGATTGATCTTCAGATCTCAGCCTGCTGAATAGCTGGGATTACAGATGTAGGTCACTGGAACCTGGCTCTTGGTTTGAAAATTGTACAGAACAGACTTTGTAGGGTCTAAGAAATGAATAAACATAGGAATGTCATTCCAGAGTATTAGTTCCCACAGGACAGTGTTTGTCTTTACCCATGAATCTTTTGAGATCCGGTAAGGTGATATTCATGTAATTTTGCTTTTTGTTGTTGTTGTTGTTGGTATTTTGGTTTGGTATTTGCGATTGCAATTCCAACTCCCCAGCTTGTGTTTTGGCTTTTGGTAACCTCACTCTGGGATGCTAGGCTCTTCCATCTCTGTGCTTCAGCTGCTGTCAGTGTCTGTCACTCCTGGCCAAATGAAGGGAATCTTCACTCCTAGTCTTGCCCTCTAACTCTTCCATCTTTCTAGCATGTTCTGTATGCTCTAGACTCCACTGCACCAGGGAAGACCTTGAGGCCCTGTGCTGGATGAGCTTACCCCTCCACTTCTCCCATTTGATTGTTGTTGCTTGCAATTGTTTGCCTTTCTTGCCAGGAACTAAGCTCCTTGAGAGACAGTATGTGTTTTCTTTATCTCTTTGTCCCCTGGCACCTAATGTAGGCATGGACCATAGAGGTTTACATAGACTTTTTGTTACAGAATAAATAAACCCATGGAACAGAGCTTAAGTGCCAGAGGGTTGGAGATCAGCAGCTGGGGTGCCTTGTCCTAGCTGCAACATGTATCTCTGGGACCTGAAAAATGTGTCTAAACTCTAAGCCTCCATTTCCACAATTGCAAAATGGTGACAGTCACATTGACCTAAATGGGTTCTTCTTTGGGGAATAAACGAAATAATCATACCCAAAGCCTAGTGTTCAGCTAAGAGCTGCTGGTTGGGTCTTCCCTGTAGTGAGAGTTTTTGCAGTTTCATTTTTTACTTTTGTTTGACTCCTTGCTGACTCTTGCTTGACTGTGCTTATAGCTTTTAAGGGAGCTCTCACCCTGGTCAACTCTTACTGGGATTTGTGTCTCAAGTTTTCCTAGATTTTTTTTAATTTGAGGAAAATTTTTCTTTGTCTGGAACACAGGCTCTGACATATTCAAGTATTTCCTGAGGGTAGTTAGGCCCATGGAGCATCCTGGTGTCTAGTTGGTATAAGGCCAGCTCACCCTGTGGTTTCCCATCAGGTGTCATGTAGTAACTTCCCATCCATAGCCCCTCCTCTCTGCAGAGCAATGCAAAAGCTTCAGATTTTCAAAAGTCTCTCTGCATGGTGGACAGAACACCAGTGTGACTTTAGAAAGATAGGCATGCCCAGAGGGACATAACATTCTCTCCCATGTAGAAATAAACACTATAGTCTAGCCTTTCCTCATATACAGCCGGTTGTATGGGTATTGATCACTCAGTGACCTAGTTGCCCCGTTTTAAAAGTTTACAGATTTTAAGTTAAAATCTGAATGGGACATTGTTCCCTCCCCCCCCCCCACACACACACACACATACAAAAAGAAGGCACAAAGAAGACATTGGATCTTAGCACATATTATTAGTAGAATTATACTGTTCAGAGCAAGGGAACTGTGCTAGGTCTTGTCTGAACACATTTTCAGCAGTATGTTTGGTTGTGAACATTTCTCTTTGAGGCTGATATCAATAAACTGGAGCTTTCCAGATCATTGATTTGTATAGCATTCAGCATGCGTAACTTGAATGTGAGCTCTGTACCAGCCATAGAGTCAAAATATGACTAACAAGAATGGCAAAGGGGTAGGGAGATTGCAAATTGTGTCTAATGAAGAAATTGTAGCTGTGTAGGCTAGGAAAGTAAAGACTAAATGAGGATATACCAGTTGCCTTTAAATAGAACAGACCAGCATTTTGTCTTACTTCACAGAGAGAAATAGAATTCATTCACTCAGTTACCTAACAAAACCTTGGATACTTGCATCGTAAATAGAAAAGTACTAGGAAGTAGTTTTCAACTCAACAAAGGGAATGTGTTGGAATGTCATTTTAATGGTTAGATCCAACAAAGAGTAAACTTACCCAAGGAAAAGACCTTCCATGTGTTGAGATTAATATCGGCAGGTAAAAAGGAGGGTGGTTCCAGGAGGACTCCTGTTGTCTCTGCTCTAAAACTCCATGGTTCATTTTTGCAACATTATATGTAATGACATTAACATCTCAACCTGATTAAAATTGTATTACTCATTTGTCACATATATAAATGCTGCCTTTCTTGCATTATAAATGGTTTGTGTGCTTGCCTCACTAATGAACGGAAAAACGTCCAAGGAACAGAGTTGGGCTTTAAATCCTTTGTTTCCTTAACATAGGTTCTTAATATGATACTAAGAAGATCAAGTGATCAAGAAGTGGCTAATGGGTGGAATTAAGTCCTGAAGGAAAGACATTTACCTCTGACTAGGACTTTATAGAAAGCAGACAAGTAACTATAGCATACATCCCAGCATAAATGTAATTGTTCCTTTGGTTTCTGTCTGGAGTGCCCTACACATTGTAGCTGCTTGATAAATATCTGTTGACTGGATTGCTGACTGCCATCATCTATAATATTATCAGTGACTTAGATGAAGACCCAGAAGGCAGATGACATAAACTGGACAGGGCATACTGGTTCAGCAGCTAATAATCTCCCTAATCAGGACGGTTTTGGTAAACAAACAGAACACTGGTAAGCTGAAATGTAACTAAACATCAGGCTCCCAAATTCAACTATGGTTATATGAAATGAGTCCTGTTGCATGGAATTACACGTAGGGTTGTTAAGTGATGCTAAAAGCAGTGGGATTCAGAAAGACCTATCTTGAACTAAGAGAGCTATAATGTTCATAATTTATCACTCTAGTACCTTTTTGTATAAATCAGAAGATATTTAGGATACTTGGGGTAATTTTATGTGACACATTTTAGGAGATCATTGGCTAGCCTGATAAAGATCCCTTAGGAGAGTTATTAGTTATCTTGTTAAATGATTTAAAAACCTAAGAGGCTCAGAATAGTTTCGTAAAACTAAGGCTTGAGAGTCACATCCCAGGTTGCAGCTGCAGTACAGATGTGAAACATTCAGATTCAACATAGCATAGAACTATGTTTATATGACAGGGTGATGGGCCTTCAGGGAAGTTTATCCCTTAACATTGTAACTACCTAATGGTAATAAGTTGCTTATAGATTTTAGAGCCCATGGCTTTATGATGCTGACTGAGATGACTTAAAGGAACGTATGGGTAAGTTCATAGCTACTTAGAATTCTAACCTTAGGGAGTCTTGTGCTACAGAAAACTTTGATCTAATGTGGTTCCACCTCTTCTGTTCCGGTCCCTGCCTTGTCAGTGGCCTTGAAAAACAACCTCACAAGCAGATGGATAAAATTTGTAGTCAGAAGAAGATCCTGCAACATTTAGGTCTTGAGTTCTTCTTCCAGAAGAACCATGGGCTCTCAGTTGGAGTAGGTTTCTTGGGTCTTGTCCACACTCACCACCAACCCTTGCTTGAATATCTTAGCCACAGGGGCTAAAGAGATATAGGATTACAAGTCAAAGAACCTTTCCTCCCTACTCAGTATAATAGTGACTCTAGACATGGCAGTTTTTCTCTATGTACTCATCAGTTCTCTAGCAGATACTAGCCAGAAGTCCTGAAATTCAGTCCTGAAACTCACCTACTTTTGGAGAGTATCAGATTCCACTGGGCTAATGGTTTGTTTAAACAAGAGAAATCCCCACCCTTCTGCTTTGGATACCAGTTGCAAGTTAGAGGATGTCCCTATACTTCCAACCAATTAGGGTCAGAAATTGGAGTTCCCAGGAGGCTCTGCTCAGATTCAACTAATTGCTCAAAGTAGCTAAGAACTTTCCACCTAGGTTCAGATTTTTTCTATATATATTTTTATTGTAAAAATACTGTGCAGAGGGGTTACAGTTACTTGAGTAGGGTAATGAGTACATTTCCTATCGAGCATTTGTTACCTTCTCCTTTGTTTTTCCCGTACCATCCCTTTCCTCCCCACCTCCCCAACTCCATCCCCCCTGAAATTATAAAGTTCATTTTCAACATAGTGTCTTGTACATCTAGGTTTAGAGTTTTATTACTGAGAATATTTTAAAGACAACCAATGAACAGTGGACAAAGAGATACACAGGCTGAGGTATATGAAAAGGGGAAATATCTATGTCTTGATATGACACCTTCCAGTTGTCTGGAAGCTACCAGGATCTTCTTTTGAATTTCTGTGAGACCTTAATTACAGTGGAATGACTGATCATATCATTGGCCATTCTGAATCCATTCAACCTTTAGCCCCTTTTCCCTTCCCTAAGTTGGAGGTGGGACTGAAAGTCTCAAAAATCTAATCTTGCTTTGGTCTAACTTTGGCAAGCCCCTATCCTAGAAATGTCTGGAAGCACCCAGACACCAACTGTCTTTTTGCATACAAAAGATATTCTTACCACTACAAAAGAAGCCCTTTTGTTTTGGCCAGGAAATTGGACAAAGACCCCATTTATATTTCACAGGTTTGTAGGAACTCTTGACCTCACATTTTGTAGTACGTTGTTGGTTGTATTAGGTCTCAACACCTATCCTAGCCCATGTGTAACCTCAAATTATGTTCTTGGCCTTCCTTTAGCAACTTACAAAATAAGTCAGAGACTGCTTTCCTCCATCTCAAAATGAATTGGAGACAGAAATCCTTGTTAGGATCTATGAGACTCTTTTTTTTTTTGGTTGGTCCTGGGTCTTGAATTCTGGGTCTGGACGCTGTCCCTCAGCTCTTCAGCTCAAGGCTTGTGCTCTACCATTTGAACTGGAGCGCCACTTCCAGGTTTCTAGTGGCTTACTGAGATAAAGAGTTTCTTAGACGTTCCTGTCCAGGCTGGTTTTGAACTACAATCCTCAGATCTCAGCCTCCTGAGTAGCTAGGATTACAGGCATGAGCCACCAGCGCCTTGCTTAGATCTACAAGACTCTTTACTCTTCCTTTTTTCCTTTCTAGTGCTTTTCCATTCTTCCAATTAGCCCTTATAGGAGACATATACTATCTATGAAAATACTACAATCTCTTAAAATGTGGCATCAATATGAGGCTAACATTTTCTGTCTGTGGGTTCAATAGTAGTGTTATGGATAGCTTATTTTATCAGATCCATGGACAGTGTGTACCTACTTTATCACTGTATCCTCAGGGACTACTAGCATAGGCCTGGACACTGAAATGTTAGGTAAAGTCTGTTAAAGGATGAATAAGCTCAAAAAGTACTAGCATCATGAACGCTGTCAGGGCTTTGGAAATAGGTGGTTTCATTAGCTGTTTTGACCCAGGAATGGAAGCAGGAGCTTGTAGACAGGCTAGAGGCAACTACGGTTCCTGGCTGGTTCATGTAGAATTTCTCATCTACTTCTATCTCCATATTTTCTCTTAAAACCAGAGGTTATCTATGTGTCTCATGCAGCAGTTCAAAACATGTTTCCTTAAATATAAAAATTAAGGGTGTGTGTGTGTGTGTGTGTTGTATGTGTGTGTGTGTGTGTTTGTGTGTGCATGCATGAGTGCTCTAGTCTTGGGGCTTGAACTCGGGGCCTGGATGCTATCCTTGAGCTTTTATGCTCAAGGCTAGTGCTCTATTACTTGAGCCACAGATTGATTTCCAGGTTTTTGGTGATTAATTGAAGATGAGTTTCGTAGACTTTGCTGCCCTCGCTTGGCTTTGAACCATAAATCCTCAGATCTCCATCTCCTGAGTAGCTTTGGCATCCGGCAATATTTAAGTTTTGAAATAAAAATTTAAATTTACACACAATGGGATTTCTCAGGGAAATGGATAGACCTGGAATGAATTGTGTAAAGTGAGGTTAGCTAAGCTTAGAGAGACCAGTTGGTATTTGTTTTCTCTCCTATGCAAAGCTAGATCTAAAATATACTAGGACATGATAAATCATACAGGATGATAGACTTTCACACACAGTGAGACTAAAGGAGATAATTTTAGGGGAAGAACACAAAGATACAATGCCTCTGTGCCTCTGATAATGTAAAGAATATTTATCTAAATGAATTCTAGGAAATGGAAAAAAATTAAATTTATGAAGCACTTGAAAAATAGGACAGAAGTTCTCACATATCCTTCATCCAGCTTCCTCTAATGCTAACATTGTGTGTGGCCATAGGACCTTTATCAAATTAAGAAGGTAACATTGCATAGCATTATATATAAACTATAATAGCCCTATTCAATTTCATGAGATTTTTCCATCAATATTTCTTTTTGTCAGTCATGAGGCTTGAACTCAGGACCCAGGTGCTATCCCTGAGCTTTTTTGTTGAAGGTTAGCACTCTACCACTTAGAGCCACAGTGCCACTTCCAGTTTTCCAGTGGTTAATTGGAGATAGGAGTTTCATGGACTTTCCTGCCAAGGCTAGCTTTGAACCTCGATCCTCAGATCTCAGTCTTCTAAGTAGTTAGGATTACAGGCTTCAGCCATCAGCACCTGGCTTTCATTGTTTTTACCCTTCCAAGATCCAATCCAGGATAAGAGGTTGTATTTATTTAGTTAGTTACTTACATGCTGGTCCTGGAACTTGAAATCAGGGCCTGGGGACTGTCCCTGGTTGTTTTTGCTCAGAGCTAGCACTCTCTGACTTGATCCACAGCTCTACTTCCAGTTTTTGGGTTTTTTTTTTGTAATTTATTGGAAATAAGAGTCTCAAGGACTTTTCTGACCAGGCTGGTTTTGAACTGAGCCTCACATTGCAGCCCCCTGATTAGTTAGGCTTACCCCAGCTATTTTGGATTATTTTAAAGTGTGATTGTCTATTTTCATTTTTTGATTACTAAAAATGGCTATGATCCAAATTTTAGTTTTCGTTTGTCATCCCAACATGTTTTTTAAATTTTATTTTTTTATTGCATTTTATTTTTTTTTCAATTTTACTGTAAAGGTGATATACAGAGGGTTACAATTGCACAAATAAGGTAATGAGTAAATTTCTTTTCCATCAGTGTTAACCTCTCCCTTGTTTTCTCCCTCTTTCCCTCCCTCCTCCCTCCCCTCCTTCCCAAGTTGTAAAATTCATTTCCAACCTTGTGGCTAGTGAGTATAATTGTTGACTTGGTTCACGGTTTGTCCCACCATTTCTATGATTAACATCTTATTTTCTTTTAGCACCTCTAGCCACAGAATCAGATTTTATTTTTGTTGTTGTTGTTGCTTATTTTGGGGTTTTGTTTCAACCTGGCTTCTGCTTACTGGGGAATCTGGACTGCAGTGGGGGTCTTGATGTGCTTCTCCTAGTTGTGCATCAACTGGACCATCACAGGGCCTGGCATGCAATAGGCACTCAGTAATGTGTGCATCTATATAAACAAATTAACTTTCTCCTGATCATGTTAAACTCAAGTCTTTTGTAAATAAGGACAAATCTTTAGTATTTTTTCCCCACTGGAGTTAGGAAGAAGATTTCTTGCACCCACTGGAGTTTTGAGTCCTTTGTTCTTATTTTTCTTGGGATAATATGGGATGTTGTCACTTTCTAGGGCCCAAAAGTTTGAGAATTACTGCTACAAAGGTGATTATTCACACACTGTTTCCTAGAGTTTGCAATTGGTGTGCATTCCTGAAATTTTAAGCCTGTAAATATATTTTAATTATATGTACTATGTCAGGTGCTGTGAATTAGACAAAAGACACAAATGTATCACCTGTGGCCCTGAAGATTTTGGTACAGTGTCTGCATAGAGAGACATAAGAAGAATGCTATCTCTTCTTATTGTGGCTGTTATTATCAAAGTGACAGGAAGAGCGCACATGTTTATATCATGTCTAACACAAGGGGCTTCAAGGACATTTTCTGGTTTATTAATCTGGCATCTCTGGATGATAGGCAAGAGGCAGTAATAATCATTGGGTCTTTCGGGTTATTTTCAAAATCAACAGTTATATCTCTTGTTAGTATCACAGCCATAAAATTCACTACCAGAATTATTTGTTGCCCTCTGTCTGGGTTCGGCACTTCTGCTCTGTACTGAAGTTTGGTCTTTTACTGCATTTATTTTGTCTTCGTAAAATAGATGGTGAAATAAAAGACACAG
This sequence comes from Dipodomys spectabilis, assembly GCF_019054845.1. Lineage (NCBI taxonomy): Eukaryota > Metazoa > Chordata > Mammalia > Rodentia > Heteromyidae > Dipodomys > Dipodomys spectabilis. The sequence goes on from NW_024870713.1 coordinate 3,064,901, forward strand.
GATACTCAAGTCAGGGATAAGCCAGAATAAGAACTTAATTCTACCAATTATGAAGTCAGGACATTTGATACTGAAACAGAGGTGATCAACTCTTGCTGTAATTATGAGTTGGGTTGAGGCTGTCTTTGGCATTCATAGGCTGTCTGCAGATTCAGACAATATATGATCTCTCTTCCACTGAATGTTATTTAATTTTGGAACTATGTGCACCCTTAATGGTTTTGACGAAAACAAATTACAGAAACCACAATTTAAAATGAGCACGATTGTTTCACAGTACATTTCACTCTCAGTAGTGTTTATGCATTTTCATATCTCCTGTACAACCTTCATAAGAAAAGAAACTGGCCAAAAGAGCAATTCATCCTTGTCATTTTTTTCATGATAGCGAGGATGACAACATTCACAATACTGAACCGAGATCATTATCTTAAGTGATTTTCGTGAATTAGTGAATTCAATCTTATATCATGATGATGAAGAAAGCAGTCCTAGTAGTATTCTAGTTCTATAGATGAAGATAAACATGGAGAAGGTAGGAATGTGTCCCCAGGCACTATAGTTAGTCATTGGAAAAGCCAGAGTTGAAACCAGGCTGATTCTAGCACCTGTATCACTAAGCCCTTTCCTCCGTGGCCTAGTCACTAGAGATGTGTCTGTATAGTGACATGGGCCTTCATATTTTCTTCTCACATTTCAAGAAGCTCCATGGGTAGCCCTGGCAGTGTTTCAGGTGCTCAGTGGGACCTCCTCACTGAGAGAACCCCATGGAAGAATCTTGCTCACGTATAGTTAGAGCAACAGAGAGGAAGTGATCCGAACTGAGTTTCACTCCCTTCCAGCACCAGTCACAAATACACATGCTGTTCTAACATCTAGCTTCTCAATCATCACTGTCCTGTACTTCTTATGGCCCCCTCCTACAAAGCAGGAATAATAGACTTGGGAGGGTCCAAAACTATGGTATATGAATATGGGAAGCCTTTTCAAAGTGGTTGTGAGGGAGGGACCATTATTATTATTGTCGTCATCTTCTTCTCCTTCTCCTCTTCCTCCTCCTCCTCCCCTCTGCTCCTCCTCCTCCTCCTCCCTCCTTCTCCTCCTCCTCCCATCTCCTCCTCCTCCTTTTTGGTTTGATTTTGTTTGGTTTTACAATTACTCAACATATGTCTGGTTTTGCTCCTGTGTAGCTTATCTGATAGTAGAAACACAATAAAAAATGGACCTTTATTAGTTTTTACCCAGATGAGAGGTATTAGCTGCACAAACTGCACCCCTCATTAATTAAATAAATCAAAGCCTAACAGTGGAGTTAAATCCACACAGAGCAAAACTTCCAGTAAGCTCCTTCTACAAGTGGACCTGTGATGTCCTACCTTGTGTCCTAGACCTATCTCAGCAAAATGAACTCAGATTTGCCTTCCTTTGGCAGTGATGACATAGACTTTGTCCACCTTTACACAGAATCCTTTTTGGCTATGGTGACAGGGCTTAGCACAATGAGTAGAGAATTTAGCATGATAGCCTCTGTACAGGCAGAGGCTACTTTATGAGTCAGTCCCCTCATTACCGGTGGTGAATACTCCAGGCTCCTTTCCATCCTGTTACCTATCCGGGAAGATGGTACAGGGAGGATGTTGGATTTTCTTGCCTTGACATTACAGCCACACCCATCCACTCCCATGTCCAGCCAAAGGATTTCAAGGTAGATCTGAAGATGCTTTCCATAGTTCACTGAGCAAACTGGAAATCACTTACAATATTTCCTTTCCTGTGACCAAGGAAAGCCACCAGAGTTCCATTTATTAGGGATTGCTGGCAAGACTAGGCATGACATCCTGAGTACTTTGGTGTTTGTGTTGTATAAGCATATGGAAAGCACCCTGAGATCTTCTGCCATGAACCTGGCTCTGACTTTTCTTTCTCTGATCCTGGAAACAGCCTAAGACTTACTGGTATAAAGGAACTTATATAAGATGTCTTGTCATCTTTTTAGAAGCATATGAAAAACAGGGTAATTTAAGAATCATCTGAAGCTGGGTACCAGTGGCTCCCACCTGTAATCCTAGCTACTCAGGAGGCTGAAATCTGAGGATGGTTATTCAAAGCCAGCCAGAGTGGAGAGTGTGAGACTTTTATATGCAGTTAACCATAAAAAAAAAAAAGCCATCAGCACAGAAATGGAGGGAAGAAGGGTGAACAAATGCATTCATGGCGCTTAGTAGACACTGTGGAAAGTGATCTATGCAACTCGGAAGAACTGGGAGGGGGAAACTGGGAAAAAGAAAGGGAAGAGGTAATATTGTCAGAAAAAGAGCAATGTACTCATTACCTGACTCATTGCTGTTCAACACCTTAATAATAGCAATAAAATTATATTTTAAAAAGTAAGCTATAAAAATGAGAGGTATTTAGTGATAGAGTATCAGCCTTGCACACACTAGCATGTGGCCCTGAGATCAAGCCTTAGGCTTGGCATTAAAAAGACAATTGAATTAGCAGTGGCCCAAATCCAGATTTGCATGCTGGCAACCAGGGGCAGGGGCATGCTTGGACCCTTGTTTTTAGGATGGCCATGGAATTGAGTGAATTGAGTGTTGTATGCATTTGTGTGTGAGGTGGGCTCAGGTGATTGTTCTAGGTAAAATGTCCATGCCTCCCTTTGGAATCTATGAGGGCAGAAAAGCTGTGACATCTGTATTTCCTCTAGGAACTTTCTGAATGCTTCATCAGGCAAGGACTGAGCTTCGGATGTGAAGCATATAGAAGTATATGCTCCATATAGGTGGCTCAGTGGTAGAGCGCTTGCCTTGCATGCATGAGGCCCTGGGTTCGATTCCTCAGCACCACATAAGCAGAAAAAAAAAAAACAGAAGTGGTGCTGTGGCTCATGTGGTAGAGCACTAACCTTGAGCTGAAGAGCTGAGGGACAGCGCCCAGGCGCAGAGTTCAGGCCCCATGACCGGACCCCCTGCCCCTCCCCCCCCCAAAAAAAGAAGTATTTGAAAATTGGACTGCTGAGCATATTTTTTTAAAGCACAGAATATGTAACAGGCCTATGAAAGTGCTGCTGGAGTAACTGCTCTTGTGAAATGTGCTTTCAAATGGAGAAAGACCGTTGATTAATAATAACACTAGATAGATAACACTATAGGGTGCTCTTTAAAGTAGTCACCCCCTAAAAATTACTCTTCAGACACACACACACACACACACACACACACACACACACACACACACACACACACACACACACACACACACACACACACACACACACACACACACACCCTTTTAAGTGTTAGATTCCTGTGATAAGGGCCTTAGGAGATTTAGTCTGTCTGGGCTTCAGCCCATGATCGTGCAGTTTGCAGAGCTCCTTAGGAGAGCTTAACATGCACAGCAGCCAGGATTGGAGACCACTGGCCCAGGTGGTGGGACTCAGGATGGAGTAGTAGAGCTTTGATCAGCTGTTCTTCCCTGTTGAGGAGTTTGGTGCGGGGCCAGGGCAATTCTGGAGTATGACAGAAGGCAGTATTTCCCCTGGAGTGAGCAGGTGTAGTTAGGGTTGTGAGATGTAACAAACAAAAATCCAGGGTGTGTGCGGTGATATATGAAGTTTGGTTAAACAGGGAATAATGTTTTTAATCAGTCTTTTCAGTGTGATATAAAAATTGTTTATCAGAAATTCTAATTCAACTGTGTGGCTTGTATTTTCCACGGCAGCTCTGGATACAGGAAGGATGTGGCAGAGCTGGTTGATGCCAGAGCCTGCAAAGGTGTGTGGATGATGTTGCACCGATTGATCGATCGATTGATGATTGACAGGGAGAAAATAATGTAATTCTGTCCCAAGACATCTGTGTGCCCGCATCTCTTGTGTACAAGGCTTGGCTTCAACCAAGCAGCACAAGGCGCTTTTCCTTTCCTGGACCCTGAGTGGGAGTCTCCAGTTACCTTGGCAACTCCCTCCTGCCGCTGCTCACAACAGTTTGAATTGCACCCCTGCCAGGCAATCACCCTTCTGCTTCCTTTTCTTCCCAGCTCTCATTTTCCCTGGAGCAGCAGCACTTGCACTGAAGGCCGCCTAGGTGCGGTTCTTGTTCCAGGTAAACTACCAGGATCTGGTGAGCTCCAGGATGCGTTGCAAGAGAGCGCAAGGAACTGGGGGCTCCCCATTCCCCGCGCGCAGTGGGCGCCCCCTTACCCACCAGCCCACCCCCGCCTCCGCTCTGCCTCCGCTCTTCAAAGACCCTTTAGAAATGTGAGAGGCCGGGCGGACGCTGAAACACACACGGACGGCAGTTTTATGAGAAAATGCAGATAAAGAGCCCGGCGGTAGGGCCATATGTTCCCCATAATCTCCAAAGCCGTCACTTCAATTAGAGCCTCCCCTGAGTTCTAATGCCCAATCCTGAGTAAACAAGCCGCTCTGAAAGAAGACCTCGGTTTCCAATTAAAAGTGTACTAACATTTCTCCTTCCCTTAATTCCCGCGGAGCAAAGCCCCCGCGCGCGGGCGGAGGCCCGGTCGGGTCGCGGTGAGGTCGTCTGCGGCCCCGCGCTGCCCCGCGCTGCTGCGCGTTCCCAGGTGACGTCAGGCGGGCCCGGGATTAGTGCCCACCCCACGCTCCCGCGCCGCGCCGCGCCGCAGAGTTAATTAAAAGTAATGCCACGGTAAATCCGCCGGCTCTGGGCTGGCGGAGCCGCGCCTTCGGGCTCGCCTGCGAGTGAGCAAGAGGGGGCTTTCCAAAGCAGGTGCGCGCTGTGTGTGTGTGTGTGTGTGTGTGTGTGTGTGTGTGTGTGTGTACGCGCGCGCACGCTCAATATAAAGGATCATGCCAACATTTTGGAGACAGATTACCAACCTCTTACTCTCAGGTTTTGCACCTTTATTCCTACAGACACACTTGACACCTAACTCCCAGGGCCAAGTTCTGCGTTGGTTTTAGCCACCAGGTCTCCTGAATGGTAACCGAACCACAGATAGAATTTTCTACCTTGTCTTCCCTCCGGCCTCACTCTTTTTCTTCCTGCCCCAACCTTGAGACTTGTAAGGACATAAATAAATGGGGGCCAGATGTGAGGCTATTTAAATATCAGGAAAGCAATTTAGCACCTCCTGGCATTTCCCTAAGCGCTCTTTAGTGGGCTGAATTGGAACATAGCGGGCCCTTCAGCCTCTGCATTAGGGCATTCATTCTAAAACCTTGGTTTCTATGGATGTTTTCTGTTCGGCCAGCACTGGTTGAAAGGTGCCTGGTTTCAGATGGGAGTGTGATTGATAGATTAACTTTCTGGCCTACTCTCTCTACCATGAAAGAATGAAAGAATTGAAGCCATTATCTGAAAAATTCCAGAAACATCAATAAGCAGAAAATCCTCACTAGATCATTCAAATGCAAATGGTTCCCCTCCTTTCATGAAATATCTGCCCAAGTAATTACTTTAGTTTTTAGTGTGGCCTTGGCGGTGAAGACTTCAGAGAATTAGTCTCACTAAGTCCACCACTGTTTGTTTATTCCTTACTCTCTGATTGATGCTAACTAAATTAAATTGAGGCCTGTTCAACAAACATTTGCGGTACTATCTGTCCGACACTGGGCTAGACACTAGCAGTTGGTTACCAGAGGCAGGGAAAATGCCTCTGGGTGGCAGGCACTAGCCTCCTCAGAGGGGAAGAAACTTCTGTTAGAAGATGATTACAATAAAATACACACAAATGGTATGCTACAGGTACATCGAGCTGTGGACCCTACTGATGGGAGCAGTAATTCTCCAGGCGTATTTGTATTCACCCAGAAGATGGTTTGGGAAATGGTTTACAAAGGGTATGACATTGTCACTTGGACTTGACGGTTGGTCATTTGCAGGTGATGCATGGTAAATGAATATGCTATTAGGAAAGCGGGTGCTGTGTAGCATGACTGTATCCGGTAGGGGAGGAAGGGCTGGAATATAGGGCTCCTTGGGATGCTCAGACCCTAATATAGATGAATGGTAAGGTTAATACTCAGACATGAAGTGTTCTGAGCAGCTTTTTTGAATACATTCTTAAGGCTTTGAGAAGTCCAGTCCAAAGTTTGTAAACAGGGTTATGGGGCTTAGTCCATTCTTTCAAAAGAGAACTGAGGTCTGGAGTTTGGAGGATGTTGTTAGGCAGGCAAGATGGGAAGGAGGCTGTTGTGTGAGAGATGTGTAAGAGATGCCAGACAGAATTCATCTATTTTCAAACTCATCCAATTCTCGGTGAATGCTGTATGTCAGGCATGGTAGTGAGTGTTGCTAAGGGTACAATGCTGAACAAAACCTGATGCACATCTGCCATCCAGGAATTTAAATTCTAGAGATTATGGGACTAGTATTACATAAAGGAAGTTGAGGGTGGTGACTTGAAGATTCCTAAATTGTATTACTAGTGACCTCACAAGAAGAAAGTTCAGGGGAAAGGGGCAGATGAATTAAGAGCAGAGGAGGGGGAGAATGCAGTCAAGAATGCAGTATGTATCCTATAAAATTACGCAGAATGAGAGGAGGCATGGATAGGAGAAGGATGGGTAAAAATGTTGAAAGGAGTGACAATGATCAAGATGCACTGTATTCATAAACTTTGTTCGATGGCAACTCCTTTGTACAACCACTCAAAGATAATAAAAGAAAACTGAAAAGGAAAGGAAAAGCACAGGAAAGAGGGCTTTGGATAGTGAATTTGGATGGGCATGCTGTTTGAAGGGTTTAATGTCCCAAGTGAATGTAGACTGTTAGTGGGTAGTGGGCACATGGATCTAGGGTTCAAACAAAAGGTCAAACATGGATTTGAAATAACCGAAGCAGAGAGTCTAAAACCAGATAATTTTTCACTGATGTGTTCACTGACTCCGCTGTTTGGGATGGCATGGCCATTGGAAATGGGCAGACATACACAATGACAGTACACCAAATATCAGTAGAGCAGTGGTTCTCATAATATATCCTAGAACCAGAAGGTCAGCATTTTCTAGAATCTTGTTTAAAATCTTGTTTAAAATATTTAGCTTTCTGGGTTGGGGGTCAGAAGTCTGTTGGCTGGAAAGTTTCAGTTTAGAGCCCATCAAATATAGGGCATAAAGACTGTAAGCACAAGCTTATTATACCTGCATATCTTAGTGAGTGTTGTCTGCAGATCTATCCACTGCAATGCTATCTCTGGGTAGCTGTGAGTTATTCTGTCTGACTACTAGGAAGCACATGGGCTCAAATGTTCATTGACCCCTGAACTATTAGGAAAGTGATCTTTAACCCTTTCCCCTTTTTCTTTTTTGGTACTATAAATCTCCTGCGATGCTGCTTTTCTCCCTCCCCCACACTGTCACTGATTCCATCTTCTGTCTGTCTACATTTTTGCTGCATCCCAGCCCCACACAGCATGAGAATACATGTAAGAGAATGCAGGTATATGGCTTGGATGAGTTGCTAAAATCACTTTCCCTCGAAGTACGTGGTATAATGGTGTGTGCACACAGATACACACTCATGCCTACATATTCCACATGACCTTCCTTGTTCCCATGACCTCCAGTGTCATTCAGTCTGCACCTGAGTCACGTCATCTCTGTGACCAGCTCCCTGGCAATGGAGGCAATATGAAATATATGAGAAATAGTCCAAATGGACTTCAGTATAATGAGCAATAACTTATTGTCTGTGAATAAACTGGCAACAATTTGATGTGTGTGGACGCGATTTGGTGAAATAGGAGAGTGTAGGAAGGCAGAGAACACATTGTTTTAAAACAAAAGCTTTGGGGTTGTGGATATTTGTATTAAACTTCCAGTTCCTCCACCCTCATAGCTGCTGACCTTGGGTAAGTGTTGCAAGCTTCCCTTTCTATCCTGTTAAAGTAGACCATTGTGAGCCTTGGAGAAGAGATGTGTATTGTGGTTCCTGGCTCTAAGTAACTGCTCAACAAAGGGCACTCATTATTATCTACATCTATTCCGGGTTTCTGCTGGTTCTTTCAGCAATCCCATTCTACACTGGCAAAAGAGTGAGGAAATCCAAGAAGTGGCAACCCGCCAAGGACATCTTCCTGACCCACCAAAGTGCTCTTTTCATATGGTTAGGGAGCTGCACATTTGGTTGCTTGACAGGGACACAAGAAGCCACAGCTGGCATCACCTAATCTAGCAGCTGGGGTGTGACCAGGGGGATTTGGGGTTCTTTAAGGAAGGACAAAGGATACCAGGCACCGCCGCTGAAAAGTGGAACATGTCAAGGGGAATGTGACATTGATTCTAGCACTTTCTCCAAGAATTGGTTTATACCTGCATGCACAGGTAATCAGTTTAGTCTCTTCTTGAACAATCAGCTACACCTGGGAAACACTTCTGCTTTGGAGAAAGTGGGTTCGCCCCTCTAACTAAACCCGGAAAAGATGGCAGAAGCTTCCTCTGAAAAATACCTTGGGAAGTGTTCACTCTCCACCACACTCTTCTCTGTTAGTGTCTCCTAGCACTCCAGAAGACTGCAAACCTACTCTATATTGTATGTACAGGAGACCCACGAAGACCTGGCTTTTCCCTTCGATAGGTTGGTAGAACGAGGTACTGGCACATTCTCATGCTTTTCTGGGTATTGAAGAAAAGAATGGAAAAATATCTTCCTTTCTTTGAACCTTAAGTCTCTGAGCCTGGATGCCAGATCTACCAATAAGAAGGAGTCATGGGGAGGGGGTGGAGATTTTACCCAAGGTGTAAGGTTTCCCTGAGCTGTTCCACACCTCTCTCTGGGGCATCTTGTTGCTCCAGCACAGCCTTCCCCACTCTTTGGGGACTTTGAAGACTGGTTTTACTGAACCCAACTTCTCACCCCCCCACCCCCCGTTTTCTTAGACCCGAGGCTCAGTGGGGCAACATTTGTTAACAGAGGGAACTGCCTTAAAAACACTTCTTTTTCAGATGCAATGAACTATTCTCATCTCAGCCACCATGGTGCCCTAAATGCTTTTGCATAGATGTAGCATTTGTGGCAGGATACAGCTTTCCACTTTGCATCTCTGGCCCTCATCTACTAACAACTGGAAACGTCCACTGTGTATATAAACCACATTGTATTAATCCACTCATCTGTTGTAGAGCATCTGGCTGTTTCTATAACTTGGCTATTATGAATAATGCAGCAGTGGACATGGATGTCCAAGTGTCTTTTCCTTATCTTGATTTGTAATGATTGGGGTAGATGCCCAAGAATGGTATGTGTGGGTAATAGGGAAGTTTAATTTTTTTTGAAGAACCTTCAGATTTCCTTCCAGAATTGTTCTAGTTTACATTCCCACCAACAGTGCAATAGGGTTCTCTTTTCCTCACATCCCTGACAGCATCTGTTGTTTGAATTCTTAATGGTGGCTAATCTAGCTGGGGTGAGATGAAATCTTAAAGATGCTTTGATTTGCATTTTCTTTATGGCCAGGGATGTTGAGCATTTCCTCCTTCTATTTCCTGAATTTTTAATTTAAATTTTATTGTAAAGGTAATATACAGAGGGGTTTCAGCTACATAAGTCAGGCAATGTGTGCATTTCATTTTGAACAGTGTTATCCCCTCCCTCATTTTCTCCCACTTTTTTCCCTCCTGACTCCCCCTATTTGCCATTCTTACTTCTTCTTGCTCTGAGAAGTCTTTAAGTTCTGTTGCCTATTTATTGATTGGCTTAGGAGTTTTGTGAGCTCCTTGTATATTTTGGATATTAGGCCTTTGTTGGATGATTGTTTGTGAAGATTTTTCCACATCTGTTAACTTTTTCTAGTTTAGTAACGATGTCCTTTTCTGTGCAGAAACCTTTTATTTTGATGCAACCCCATTTGTCAAATCTCTCTCCTAATTGCTATGCTCCTCGGACTCTTCTCTAAAAGTTCCTACCTATGCCTATAAGTTCTAATGTTTCTCCTATTCCATCTTGCAGTAGTTTCAAAGTTTCAGGTCTGACATTTAGGTCTTCGATCCACTTTGAGTTGAGATGAGTGCATGGTGACAAACAGGGATCCAATTTTAGTTTTCTATATATGGATGTCCAGTTTTCCCAAAACCAATGATTGAAGAGGCTGTCTTTTTTCCACCTTATATCTTTGGATCTCTTATCAAATAACTTCTGTGTATGGCTTTATTTCTGGATCTTCTAGTCTATTCCTTTGATCTTTGGGCCTGTTTTTGTCCCAGTACCAAACTGTTTTTGTTATAGCTTTGCAGTAGAGCTTGAGGTCTGTGATTGTGATACTACCAGCATTGCTTTTTTTTGGGGGGGGGGGTGTCTGATCGTGGGGCCTGAACTCTGGGCCTGGGCGCTGTCCCTCAGTTCTTCAGCTCAAGGCTAGTGCTCTACCATTTGAGCCACAGCACCACTTCCAGCTTTTTTCTTTTTGCTTATGTGGTGCTGAGGAATCGAAGCCAGGGCCTCAGGCATGCAAGGCAAGCAATCTACCACTGAGCCACCTTCCCAGCCTTGCTTTTTTTTTTTTTTTTTTGTGTACAATTGGTTTGATTAGTTGAGGTTTTCTGTGAATTTTTGAATTGTTTACTCTATCTCATTGAGATTTTGATGGGGATTACATTAAATTTGTAGATGGCCTTTGGCAGTATGTATAATGACTATTTCTTTATAAACAGCCTATCTGGCTTAAGAAGACTTGAGTATCTGAAGCCATGTCTTGCCTTTGTTTTTTATTCTAAAACACTACTTTTGGTTCCATTTTTTAACATATATAAAAGTGGAAATGAACTAGCATAATCATAAAATACTACAGCAAAAGTTTTGTCAGCTACATTTTTCTTTTTTCTTTTCTTCCTTGGTGGTCCATAAAATAAAGACATAGTTTTACAATTAAAGCCAGCCTATTTTTGATGAAACATTTCTAGAACAGATTACAGAGATCATTTCAATTTTTTCTATTCCTAGAAGTTATGTGGGATTTAGTTAAAGCATGTGTTTTTAACTGCTTGGGCTGTATGTGACATAGAAGTACAGCTGTTGGACAAATTGGAGGGCGTTTTTGCAAGCAGAAATGACATTCTGTCCATTGTCCATTTTATCTCTCCTGTCTGGAGTAAGATTTTTTTTGAAGCTCTTACTGGCCTTTTAGCCTTTTGTCTTTGGCCTCTGGGATCTGGCCATGGTGCTGATTGCCCCTAGAACTCTAGTCCTCACTTCCAGCAGGTCCAGGACTTAAAGTCTGTATCCGGGAGTAAATGTTTGCATCCATACTGTAATTTCTTCTGATGTATAAGCTTAGCAAACTAGCTGCAAGGAAGATAAAGAAGTTAGGGAGTGAATAACTTAGTTTCCAGAATGGCTCGTGAAATGCAGGCCTGGAAATCCTGGGCAAATGCAGGGACAGTTTCACCACACCTGTGCACTCCTTTGTCACTCAGTAATTAAGTCGGCAAAGGCCAACCTGGTGGGGAAGAGCAACTGTCAACATTTAAAAAAGAGTTTAGTTCAGAGAATTGCTGATGCTCTGCAGCTGAGATTTTTTTTGAGATTATTGAGATGCAAACAGATTGGGATGGCAAGACAATGTACAAATTAGCATCAAAGGGACAGAGCAGAGGGACAGACGGGCAGGCGAGATAGCTGCTGGTGCCGAAGCTGAAGCGTCCATGGCTTGTCAGGTGTGAGCTGGCAAGATGCGAAGACGTGAAGATTCAGCAGCTGCCAGGGTCATAGCACCTGAGGCAGAAGGAGGTCAAGGAAATACCTTGCTTTCTGTAGCTCCTCTGACTTCCCATTTCTCTTTTCCAGTGACTAGCTAAGGCCTCTCATGCTACTTAAATTAAATCTAAACACCCTGTCACAGCTTCGGTTAAACCTGTCATGATCTGGCACCTGCCTCTTACCTCATCTCATACTATTTTCCTCTTTATGGACTATGACCTAGCCTGGGACATGACCTCTGCCTGGGGGCATTCTGCCCTAAGTTGACCAATCAATTTGCTTGCTCTTTTCACCTTCAAATGCCACTGTTTCATCAGGATCTTAACCCATGAGATTACTAAATACTCCATTTGAAATAGCATCCTTCACCATCACAGACATCATTGTCCTATAGCCGCATCAATGCCCTATAGCCATTTAAATCTGACTTATATTCTAAAATGATTTGGCTTATTACTTATTGAGTATGTCCTTCCCCCTCAAAAAAGGTGACTCCTACTTGAAATAAGGGAGTTGTATGTATTATTCACTACTGTACTGTACTGTCAGGACCTGAACCCAAGGCTTCAGCATTATGGGTGATCAGTAAATGTTCACTGCAGGTATGACCTGAAATTCCCTTTAAAGGGTATAATTATAATACCCAGATAATTATAATCTGCTGATGAATGATTCTTTCCTTAATTGTGACTACAGTTTTTCTCTCCTCTTTTTTTCTAACAATTGTTTCCCTCCTCCCTCTCTTCTTCTTTCTCCTCCTCGTCTTCCTCTTCCTCTTCCACCTCAACCCTTCCTCCTCCTCTTTCCTCCTACTTTTTCTTCTCTCCCTCATCCTCCTTCTCCTCTCTTTCTTTCTCTCACCTTTCATTTTGTCATTTTTAACAAAGTCTCACTATGTGTCCCATGCTAGTTTGTCAATATGTAGTCTAGGCTGCTCTTGAATTTATGATCATTTTGCTACCATAACTGTATGCTACCATAACTGGCATTTCTCTCATCTGATACCACTTCAAAACTGTAGTACACTGGTGGTTTGAATTTCGACGCTTACTGTGTACCCAGTATTGGAAGCTGAGAGATTTGGAAAAAATTAATTTGCTTCCAAAAGAATCAGCTTCAAATCCAGGTCTCTGCAATGCTTCTGGCCTTCTCTTAACAGTTCATGCTGCTGACTCTGTATTATAGGAAATGGAAACAAGGCACTTCTGAGTCAGCACAGCTTACTCTTCTTTACTGTCAATGCCCCAGCTTTCTCTTGTGTGCTAGAATACCCTTGCTTTTGCCTCCTTTGTGTTATATTTATTTGTTATACATATCCTGCTGTCTACAGATCTTCTTGCAGAAGCCTGCACCACCTCCCATGATCACATTAGATCTCTCTTTATTGGAGGCTCCAGAATCTTATACTTTATCAAAACATGTCTCCTCCAGTTTTGTAAAAGCCTGCTCATCTTCTCCACTTCGCTGTGTTCTCTGGGACTCTTTCTTTTGGAAGGGTGTGTTAGGCATAAAATAAATGAATAGGTGGATAAGAGGATCATGTATCCTTTGTATATGAAAAATATTTATCCTTGAAGATAAAATTTCTGTAAAATTAAGAATTTTTTCAGTGGGAAAGTCTAATTCAGCAGATGGAAGTGTAGTCTATATACAGCTTCTAAAGTACAGGTCTATTACACAGAGCAGGTATGTGAGAGAAAAAAATTTACGCAGACTTAACCACCTGATAGCAAGGTGAAGCCACAGCTGCTGTTAAGAGTCTATCAGCTACCTACATTTTCCACATTTCAAGTTACTTCTCCTTGGTCAGGCTTTCTGATAATCTCTTGCTCCAGCTCTTACCTGTATCAGCAAAGATGAAACAGCTGGCCCTCCAATGGAGGACATTTTTAAAGTTTGATCTAGGATACCACAAAACAGGCACATTGGGTAACTTTGATGTTTTGTGAGAGATGCACAGCTCTGAAATCATCAGGGTCTGGCAAACAGAAGGGCTGCTCAGCACTTCACCTCAGCCCTGAAAGAGGTGATAATGAAAGGGAGGTGAGAAGGGGGATGCAGAGAAACTTGAACATGAGGTGGATACAGATGCCTTTCAAGGGCTTGCTACTCTCCTACTAGCTTGGATGCCCGTGGAGCTGGTGTTTAGTAGCCACTGCATTGACAGGGGAGGGAGAACTACTTGTGCTTGGCAGAGTATTTGAGGCAATGCTTACCAATCTCAGCCCTGTTCATATCAACCTTAGGTCACTGCTCTATACCATATTCACCTTTTCCTCCAGTCATTCCCATTATTTTAAAGTAGAAAACAGGGTTTTTAAAAACATAGTTTAAATTCTCCTTAATTATCAAATCTAGCACGAATCATTGAGGATTTGAAATAATTGGAAAGGGATCAAAAACTCAGCCGGGCTGAAAATACAAAGGTGTTAAGATTCCAACACTACAAAAAAATAGAAGGGGTTATAATTGCTCATTACTTCTTCAGAGGATCTTGCAAATGGCCTTCTGTGCATATTCAGAAGGTGCATATTCAGAAGGAAGAGGAAGGAATATTCTGTTCTGCATCAGTGATTTTCAAGCATGGTTCCTGGATCAGTATCATTGTCATCTCCTGGGAAAACATTAAGGCTAGGAAGGCTCAGACCCCATCCCAAACCCATCAAAAGGCAAGTTCTGTGGGATGTCCCAGCAATCTGCTTTAAGCAGCTTTCAGACGCTGCTTCTGACGTGTAGTTAATTTGACAGCGGCTATTCTAGGTTCTAGACTCTAGATAGTCTTTTAGGTTCAGAGTAACAGTAATTTTCCTCCTACTCTGATTTCTATGGTACACTGTGCCTTACAAATAATAACAGGATTGAGAAGAAGATTGTTTAGTGGTAGAAAGTCAAGGCTAGCTAAAACTGGTGATGTAGCGATGTGCTGTTTGCGAAGATTTCACCAAAGGGCTATCTTGGGACACCCAATTTCACTCAAGGATAACAGCAACAGTTTCCAAAGTTTGTTGCACACTATACTGAATTTAAACTACATTTAGAGAGAAGTCTCCTGTGAAGCATATTTATGCTTTCCTTACCTAATCTTGTATTCATGTCCATTAAGAATTATAGCTATCAAAATCTCTAGGCAGCACTGAAGGTTTCCTAGCCTCATGCTTCTGCCTTTCTAGAGAGCTGTCTTTGAAGACTACATGTCTTAGTCCACACCACAAGTTGTGCCATTGTACCTACTCTGGAGTGTTGCCCTCCCTTTCTGCTTGGTTCTCTTTCCTTTTCTTCAGTTTCCTCTAGCCATCATTATCATAGTTACGGAATTCGTTGTCATAGCCTTTTCTCCTGTGCTTACTGCAACATAGTTTATGGGTACTAGTGAAACAGTAGATGATTGGTGGAATCAATATCAAGGAAAGAGATATTTAGGTTGTAGTTTGAGTGAAATAAATGTCATCCAAGCTAAGTCATAGCAATAGTCATAGCAATAGCTAAGTCATAATAATGACCTGCTCTGTCTTTGTCTTATGGAATAGACTGGAATATAAAGACACCAAAGTTGGCTGGATATTGGTGGTTTCTGTTTCTGCTCACCTTACCAAACCAGCAGAGTGCCTGATCAGAACCAGAGTATTTTGGCCAGGGGTTCAAGAAATCTGGTCAGTTGTGGTTATCCAAGCAACTTCGTGTGTGTGTGTGTGTGTGTGTGTGTGTGTGCGTGCGTGCGCGCACACACACACACACACACACACACACACACACACACACGCCAGTCCTGGGGCTTTAACTCAGGACTTGAGCACTGACCCTAAGCTGTTTTGCTCAAGGCTAATACTCTACCACTTGAGCCACAGTTTCACTTGCAGCTTTTTTGTGGATCATTGGAGAAAAGAGTCTTAAGGACTTTACTGCCTGTCTAGGCTGGCTTTTGAAAGACAATTCTGAGATCTCAGCCACCTTGAGAGCAGCTAGGATTACAGGCATGACTCATCAGTGCACATTTGTCTATGTTTGCTTTGAGTACAATGGGGTTGGTGTGGAAGAATCTTCGGACACTGGTATTTGTAGTATGTGACAGTTTGAAGCATATACCTTGCTTACTGTATATATATATATATATATATATATATATATATATATATATATATATATATATATATACCATGTTTTGTGTATACCATATATAATCATGTTTTACTTTTAATCAGATATGAAGGAAAAAGATGTAAACTTTCAAAGGGAAAGACTCAGTGTATGTGTGAGTATATGCATATGTGTGTTTGTGTGTAGGGAAAGAGAGACAGGAGCAGTGTTAGTGTAGCCCTACTCAAATGTGAAAAGACCTGAAACCGTTGCAAATCATTAGTCATCATTCCACCACTCTGGACCAATACCATTCTGTTTGCCTACAAACCTCCCAAGCACAAGGTCTCCCTTCATGCACAACTAGCCAGCTGAGGAAGGCAGAAGGAAAGACATCCAGCTGTGGCCAGCTGCCAGAACTGAGGAGTGGAGAGGCACAGCCCCAGAGGGGCCTGCGTGGCTGCTTGAGCAGGATGCCCTGGGGCTGACCTGCCTGGCCCCTCCCCCACCTGGCACAGAAGCCCCGTCCACAGGGGACATCGCAAAACAAAGGTGTCTTTCTTGGAACCTTTTACCTGTAACCTCACTCAGGAGTGCAACTTGGCTTTTGTCTGTTCTGTTCTGCTCTTGATACGCTTAGTGCACTATGACTGGAGAGCATCCCTGAACTTGGCCCTGCAAGAGGTTTGCAGAGGCTGGGCAGGTAGTGTGCAGAGGGAGGGGGAGGACGGAGGGAGGTGGGGAAGGAGGGAGAGAGGGGAAAAAGCAGGACCAGGGTGGGGCAGAAGGTAGAGGATGTGAATAAGTTCTGTCCCTTTGGGACTGAAAAGAATGGTTTTTCCAGCCATGTTCGTTTCCTGGGAAGCCTCTCCTTCCAGCCCTTTCTTTCTGCACTCTTTAATAAAAGCAGCAGGGCCTGAAATTGTGCAGCACCTGACATTTTGCAAGCACCAAATATCCATGGATCTTTGGCGGGGAGGGGGTAGTGTGGAGGCAGGCAGGTGAGGAGTAGAATAAAAGAGTGTCCCAGCTGTGTGCCCTTCAGCAAGAGATCATACCATCCCCGCTGTCACCACACTTTTCCACACACCCCACCCTCAGTTAGTCATCTATTAAAAAGGATGAGGATAGCTGGGCACTGGTGGTTCATGCATGTAAATCCTAGCTACTCAGGAAGCTGAAATCTCACAATTGCCTTTTAAAGCCAGCGAGGCTGGTAGAAAAGTCCCTGACTCTCATCTCCAGTTAACCCTCCAAAGCTGGAAGCTGAGGTGTGGTTCAAGTGGTACACTGGTGGCCTAGAGCAAAAAACCTCAGGAACAGCATCCAGGCCCAAAGCTCAAGTGCCAGAACCAGCACATAAACAGGGTTGAGGATATATTTATGTCTTTCCTGCCTTGTACAATGGTAGCAGAGGCAGTTTTTTTTTTAAAAAGAAGCAATTGTAAAGTGATACATTTCAAGTATTAGGTAAGCATCTAAGAATCTTTAAATCATCTTGGAGATGATTCTCAGGGTGTGAGAAGTTTTATCCTTAAGTATACAGCTTACTAATAAAAATTTCGTGGTCTGTTACTTCTGTCACTCCATATGCTCTTTGAACCTAGAGAATGAACATTCAGTGTCTGTGGAGATAAAGTATTCAGATATTCAGATTCTCCTCCCCCAACACACACACACACACACACACACACACACACACACACACACACACACACACACACACAAACACACCGCTACACTACACTTTGGCCAGAAAATTCATGTCATTTACTTATGCCTGATTTACTGGTTAGAAAGCTAGGTTCCTTTCTCCCTACAGGGGTGTCTCTGAGAATGGGTTTGAGACTATAAATAAACCTCACTTGAAACATAGCCCTGCCATCTGGGTCCTTTGTGTGCTAGGGCAGGCTCCTGAAGCTCCCAGAGGCAATGTTTAGCTGGGGGGAGAGTATAAGACCTTCTATACTGTGCAGCAAAGATGAATTGAGATGAAATTTGTACTGGTCCATGAAACATAGACATCTTATTTTTCTTCCTCAGAGTCTTTGTCTACTGCTTGGACTGTAGAAACTTTCTCAGGATCACCCGCACACTAGCACAGCAATTCAAGGCCTGATACTTGTGCCTTCTCTGGTCTGCCATGTTCTGTGCTCATGCTTTTCCCATGTAGCTCCAGCCACAGAGCCCCATGTCCATCATGCAAGCCTCATTATTACAATCACAACAGCACTGGAACATCAGGACCCTGCCAATGGAGAGGTGGCCTCTCCATACTGAGTTCCTCTCTCCCCCAGAGGTGCACCCTCTGCTGGAGACCCTAACGACCTTCTGTTCATCTCTGCACATATTCTCATCTGTCTTCCAGTCCCAAGTAGGATGATCCCTTCTGTGGAATACCTACTTGACTTTCCGAACCCATGCCTCCCTTACCTCTTCATTCACTGCCTCTCTGGTTAATCGACACTTCTAAATGCTCAATATTTTTATTTCTAGTTTTTACCATATGTACTTAACCAGATACTATTTTACATTCTTTTGGTCTCTTGCATTTTAACCTCCCCAACTTATTTTTCTTTTTCTTAAGAACAAGAGGTTATTCTTACACTTCTTATTCATCTTCACAGTGCCTTGGACAAAGCTGGGTGCTCTATGGCAGGTTAGGAGGGTTTATTTGAGGAACTTTCCCTTTTCCCAGGTTATTATCTGGCTGTCAGACCTCTGGTCTCTCAGCATCCCATTTCCTCTCAACTCTTTTTTTTTTTTTAATGCTGCTAGTAAGGCTTGAACTCAGGGCCTCTGGCTGTTACTTGGCTTATTTTTTTTTGCTCAAGGGTAGTACTCTACCACTTGAGCCATACCTCAACTTCTGGCTTTTTGAAGATGAATTGGAGATAAGACTCATAGACTCTTCTGCTTGGGCTGTCTTCCAACCTCTGTCCTCAGATCTCAACCTCCTGAGTAGCTAATAGTATGAGTGTGAGCTACCAGTGCCTGGCAGCCCTCTACTTTTTTTTAATCTGGCAAATTGTTCATCTTTTGTGTTCATTTTCAGTACAGGTGACACCCACACTGCACCGTGTATTCTTCACCAGTTTCCTCCCTCCACTGGGGCTTGGGTCCCTCTCATCTACCCCGGCTCTCAGCTTTCCATTGTGCAGAGCCTCACAATAGTGTGGGTACGAGCCCTCACCAAATGGTGACCAAGTGCATCATTAAATTAGCAAGTTCCTGCTCACATCTTTTACTGGAGTTGTATTTAGTCTGAGTTGGGATCTTCTTGAAAAACAATATGGAAGATGGATTCAAAACAGTAGCTGCACAGACTTTGTTTTCCCAAAGACCCATACTGCTGTCTCTTGGATTTTGAAATGCCCCTCTCAGTTCACCCTACCCAGAGGTGACCACCTCTGTTCACAGGAAGAATGGAATTCCAATCCGATAGTTCAGGGCAGCAACTGAAATATCTTCCTGTATTTCCTGGCTTCATAAATTCCTCCCTTATTTCTTTCCCTCCTCCCTTCGCCCTCAACAAACCCCAGACCCTTCCTCTACTCCCTTGGCCTGAAAGACATTTATGAGGCTCATCACTGGGGAAGCATCTGAGACTATCCCTGCTTCTCTCTCTCCCCTCGCATGAGGGTCTCTCAATCCTTTCCCTTGCCCTCACCTCCTGAGCCAAGCTTAGATATCTCATGCCCCTGTTTATGGGTCCCTGGGATTTGTCCAACAACCTGCAATGAATCTTACGGCCCCACAGGTAGTGCAGCTCCATCTCCCAGCCATAAAGCATGGCTGGGTCTTTCATCTGCGATTGCTTATGTCATAAGCCAGTGGGAGGAACAGAAGTGGGGGAGCCACAGCCTTGAACTATTCCAGACTTTCCCCCCTCTTTTTTTTTACAAGAAAGGGGAAAGAAAGGCCTTGAGAAACATGCTCAAACTTTATGCCAAGCCTATTCATTTCATTCTGGTAGGTTGTGCGAGGAGACTTGATCTCTGGACTTCCCCACTAGCAGTCAGATTTATGCTGTGCTTGTGTCTAAATGGCCTCCAGGGATGCTGACATTTGTTGTCGGCGAGCAGCACGTGGAGTGGTGTTTCTTTCATCTCTGCTGAGGGGTGTCAGCTTAAATTATGAGGGATTGCTCCAGCCTGCATCTGGGTGTGGGAGTCTCTGGCAAGGGAGAGGGGCCGCCCCTCTGCTCTGCTTCTCTGCTGTTTGAAGCTTTTCCTTCGTAATTCTGCTCCTCGGTGTTCCTGCTGGCTCTGGGAAAAATCTCCTGACTCTGTTAGACTTTTCCTTGCCTTTGGGCAAATTGACAAGTATGTATTTCAAATGCTACATCCCCCTCCCTCCCCTCCCCACCCATCCCCTCTTCTCCCCTTTCCTCTCTCCCTTTCTTTTCTTTTTCTTCTCTCTCCCTCTCTTTCCTCTCTCCCTCTCCCTGCCACCCTCTTCCTCCTCTTTCTCTCTCTCTCTCTCTCCCTCTCTTTCATCAGTACAGAGGCTTGAACTGAGGGCCTGGTGTTCTTAGTACTATACCACTTGAGCCACAGCTCTACTTTCGAGTTTTAGGTGGTTAATTAGGGATAAGAGTCTCCTGGGCTTTCCTGCCTGGGCTAGCCTTGAACAGCAATCCTTAGAGCTCAGCCTTCTGAATGGCTGGGTGTATAGTGGCAAGCCAACAGTATCCAGCCAACACTGCATGTTTTCATGGAGAAGTTGGAACTCTAATCCAGCAGGTCTTCCTTGCTGAAAGAGGATACTGGGGCGTCATTGAACATCCAAGGAGCAGCTTTGGAATTACCCAAAGAAAATCAAAAGATAATGTTATGCCCCTGACATATCTATATCCATATATCAATTCAGCAACTGGAGCCTGGTGATAGATAGCCATGTCAGTTCCTATTGGCAGCTAGGTGGTGACATGTGTCTCTGTACTTTGTGACTTGCCAAGGTGCTGCTCTTTTCTTCCATCTTTGGCTTCTCTCTTACCCAGACCTGCCTAGGACACCTGAGAAGGGTAGAAGCATTTCTTGTTAAATATGTGTGTTGTTGACCATGGAAGAGAACACATTAGATCATGCAAGCCATTGATTCCACCATGTATCCCATGAGCAGCACTTTCTGTTCCTAGAATCAGAACCCCCAAAATCGGAACATGTAAGTTTTGATGGAGAACAGGATTGTGAGGTCTAGGGCCAGGAGTCAGCACACTTTGGCATGAGGCCAAACCTAGCCTCCTGCCTGCTTAGGAAATGCAGCTTGATTGGAGTACACCTATTCTATTCATATCACCTGGGGCTACCCTCTGCCCTCTAGGATGGAAGACATAAGGAAACGCAAAAGAAAACACAGAGCCTATGAAGATGAAAAATGTTATTCTCTGTAATTCTACAGAGAAGTTCTATTCCAGAGCATAAAGTACTTCAGGGAAGACAAAATGAGGGACCTGAAGAAAGAATAAAGGTGATTGTAGGTAGCAGAAAGGAGGAATCAGGGGAAAATGAACCATACAAGTGACAGGAACACTATAGAGACAAACCAGTATGACTATTGCTCCCTCCTCCTCCTCCTCCTTCTCCTCTTCCTCCTCCTCCTCCTCCTTCTCCTCCTCCTCATTCTCCTCCTCATCCTGTTTTCTTCCCTGTCTTCTGTATAGGGGTGAGAGAGAAAGAATAAGCAGTTCCCTGTAGGGCTGTCTAGCCTTGGAGATGGTTCTCTTCCCCTTCTCCTTGTTGGGGTAGCAGCTCTTTGGAAACGTGCAGGTGTCCTAGGGAAGGCTGGGTACAGTGACAGCAATGGGAGGATCCCCCAGGCCCTGTCTGGGAACATACTCCAGCAATCACACCCTCTCCAGAACCAGCCCCACTCCCACACTTGCTTTCCGCTGACTTGGTCTGTTGTTGAGAATCCATGTCTGCAGAAAAAGAGATAAATGAACATTGGTAACACAAAATCTTAGCACAGACCTCTGATCAATAGGAGACTATTACTGATTGACAGTATGTGTCTTGGATCAAGAATAGTTTTTAGGATGAAATGATGGCCATCATTTATTTGTTCAACACCTATCACATCCTAAACAATGCTTAAACCCTGTACATCTATCAGCTCATTTTAATTCTCACAACACAATTACTTTTCCTCATGAGTATCTGAGGATGAGTCTTTATGAGTACATTCAGAATCTAGCACAGTAACCAGTAGGGCCAGAATTCAAGCATGAGTGTAGATGAGTCCAAAAGCCCATGCTTGTAGACACAATGCCTCTTTTCCTGGATAGTGTCAGCCTATGGGCCACTCTTATTTTTTATTTTAATTTTTCCAGTCCTGGAGCTTGAACTCAGGGCCTGGACACTGTCCCTGAGCTTAATTTGCTCAACGCTAGCACTTTACCACTTGAGCCTCGGTGCCACTTCCAACTTTTCTGTTTATGTGATTCTAAGGAATCAAACCCAGGGCTTCATGCATGCTGGGCAAGCACTCTACCACTAAGCCACATTCCCAGCCCTGGGCCACTATTATTATTTTAGGCTTTACATTTTCATTAGTTACCTTATCTAACTTATTAAGCATTTACACGAAACTGTATTTGGTACAACAGTGACAGTAAAAGAATCTTTGGACTGGGGGGGGTGGGGAGAGAAGATGGGAAGGGGTAACAAAGGAGGGGGTAACAATGCTTGATAAGAAACGTACTCATTACCTTGTCCATGTAATCGTTAACCCCTCTGTACAGTATTTTCACAATAAAAAAAAGAATCTTTGGACTCCATAAGACATGCAAATATTATTTTGTTGACCACAGTGATAGAAGACTTGAGGTGTTTGAAGGTAACATAGTTTCATTTTAAAATGTGTTGTGTTCAAGTTGTCCTGCCCTTTTTTTTTGTTTTTTGTTTTTTTTTTTAATTGTGAAAATACCGTACAGAGGGGTTACAATTACATGGGCAAGATAATGAGTGCATTTCTTATCAAGCATTGTAGCCTCCTTCTTTGTTTCCCCTCCCCATCCCTTCCCATCTGCCCCTCCACCTCCCCGCCAAAGTTGTGAAGTTTGTAAAGTTCGACATAACGACATAACGTCTTATAAATCTCATTGTTGCAATGGGCCCACCTGTATCCCTATTTAAACAATTTGTTTTTTTCCTTCCCCTCCACAAAGTATACCAACAGTGAAAACAGGTTATACTGTGGGGGAGGGACATACAAAGCAACAAAGAAATCATCTTATAAATATGTTAGAAACAATTGCAAGAAAGAAAAACCATTTGAATACTTATCTTAGGGTTCATTTCGCCTAACATCAACTTATCTGACCGTTTCTGCTTGTCCTGCTTCTCATTTTTAAGGCTGGCCTTCAGCCCTGGACCCTTTGGAGTCACCTGTCTTGCTAATCTGCATGAAGCTTGGGTAGGATGTCTGCCTGGTAACACCAGAGAAGTGTCTTCTTCACCCGACTGCAGAAACTCCTTGGCTGAAACATGGGGGCCGGGAGAATTTCTTTCTTTTTTTAATTTAATTTTTATTTTTTTTTATTGTGAAAATACTGTACAGAGGGGTTACAATTACATGGGCAAGATAATGAGTACATTTCTTATCAAACATTGTAGCCTCCTCCTTTGTTTCCCCTTCCCATCCCTTCCCATGCTCCTCCCCACCCCCCCACTCCCGCCCAATCCTCCCCCCCCACCAAAGTTGTAAAGTTCGTTTTTCTACCTAATGACTTGTACATCTCATTGTTGCAATGGATCCACCTATATCCCTATTTAAACGATTTGTTTTTCCCCTTCCCCTCCACAAATTATACCAACATCAAATACAGTGAAAGCACTGTTATACTGTGGGAGAAGGACATACAAAGCAACAAAGAAATTGCCTTATAAATGCATTAGAAACAATCGCATGAAGAAAAAAAAACATTTAAATACATATCTTAGGGTTCATTTCCTTAACATCACCTTATCTGACCTTTTCTGCTTGACTCAGACATATACTAGATATTGCAAATAAGGGAAACCATGGGACCTATGTTTTTTGGGCTTGGCTTACTTCACTTAATATAATTTTTTCCAGGCCTTTCCATTTCCTAACAAATGGGGCAATGTCATTCTTTCTGATGGAGGCATAGAATTCCCCTTGTGTATATATACCACATTTTCTTAATCCATTCCTCTACTGAGGGGCATCTGGGTTGGTTCCATATCTTAGCTATAGTAAATAATGCTGCAATAAACATAGTCGTGCTGGTAGCTCTAGTGTGGTCTTGTTTGTAAGCATTTGGGTAAATGCCCAAAAGTGGGATTACTGGGTCATAGGGGAGCTCTATGTGGAGTCTTTTGAGGAACCTCCATACTGCTTCCAGAGTGGTTGAACAAGTTTACACTCCCACCAACAATTCAGTAAGGTTCCCTTCTGTCCACATCCCCTCCAGCATCTGTTGTTATTAGAGTTATTGAATTTTGCCATTCTAACTGGGGTGAGGTGATATCTTACGGGAGAATTTCTAAGCCATGGAAGAGTAGGATGAAGGGTGAATCTGTCCTATCTTTTGTCCTCTTGGGAGTTCTCCTTATTTCCCTGAGGTTTTTAGTTCTTCATTGTTTGCTTCCTCTTATCAGTTTTTGCTTCTCCTTCTGGGTTGTCTGGGACCTCCCCTTTCTGTGAAGTTAGAATTACAGGTGTGACCTACCTACTTGATACCAAAGGCTTTAGTGCCCAACTTAGAACAGAATCTCTCTTACATAGTCTTTTCCTAAACCTTGGCTGCACTTTTTTAGGATTGAAGTCTCTGTATGTGAGTGCCCAGGAAAGAAGGTGATGGATGTTCAAAGCTTGATTTTCCTTACAAATCCTTGTATTCCTCACTGCTTACAGAATGGAATTATTTCACAAAGCCTTGTAGTTACTTTAGTAGGGAGTTGCTTATTTTATAGGTACATATGTTTGAGGCATTGCTGGTCTTAGCTGGTCACTTGGTGTTAGTCATCTGTGCTTATAAGTAGTCCAGTGCTATCCTTCCATGCCATTTTGAACAATAATGTTTTTGTCTCCTGTGGCAGCTAGAATTCCTGACACAGTGTCTAAGAAGTGGCATGAGACTTCTACAGATATATTTTGGAAAAACATTATTTAGGAAATCATATTAATAACTTACACATACTAAGCACTTATCATGTGCTGGGCAGCATTCAGATGCCTTCCAGGGATGGGGACCATCCTGCCTTTGGGCTGTATAAAGTCCACAAAATCATGTGGTACATGATAGACACATGTGCTTTGCAGATGCTTCTTTTCAGTTGCCCCTGGATGTCTGAATTGAGGATCATTTTTATGTCCCTTGAATAATGTTGTAATTATCCAAATGGCCCTTGGCTGAAAACAAATTCTCTGCCTCTGATCTTTACAACAGCCCCTTAAAGCCTCTTACATCACAGTTTTGAACCTGAAGAAATTGGGTCATAGAAAGATGTCTAACTTGCTACACTGGGAGATTCAGAGACAGGACATAACTCCGGTAAACTCCTGAGGTGTCATAGTGGACTTTCTGCTTCCTGCCTTGGGGTTTAGAAGAGCTTTGCTTAGCCTCTTCCTAAAAGTTATCAAAACCATAGC
The DNA here is from genome assembly GCF_019054845.1 of Dipodomys spectabilis. Lineage (NCBI taxonomy): Eukaryota > Metazoa > Chordata > Mammalia > Rodentia > Heteromyidae > Dipodomys > Dipodomys spectabilis. The sequence goes on from NW_024870713.1 coordinate 3,090,280, forward strand.
TCACAGCTTATTCTACTCACATGGCAAGCCATCCTCCTGGGAGTGTGGCATCCAAGAGTCTTGTTACTTAATAATATACAGCTCCAAGAAGTAACTGAAGGACTCACCACATTGTTTTCTATTTTGTCTAGGCAAAAGTGATGATGAAGAAAGTCTTTGCAAGTCATCCCATGGGGCAGGAAAAGGAGCCACGGAGGATGGCAAGGATCACAAGCGTCCTAAACGTCCCAGAACCATCTTGACAACTCAGCAGAGGAGAGCATTCAAGGCCTCATTTGAGGTTTCTTCCAAGCCCTGCAGAAAGGTATTAGGGGAAAGGGGCAGAAAAGGAAGAGCGCTCCATTCTCCTGTGTGTACCTGGATGACTGGGTGGCACTGGGCAGCTGGGGTCCAAGATGTGGGGAAGGAAAATCAGACAATGAATGAAAGAGAACAGAAGCTCTATTGCAGACTACAGGGACAGTTAAGCTATGGCTCTGGGACTAATATAATCACTTCATGCCTTTTTATAAGTATACCGAGTCCAAAAGGCTCTGGTTCACATCTTTAATTTTATTTCCTGGCAAGCAATAGGATTACATGGCAAGCCAAGTAGACTCCTCCTCCTCCTTGTGTTAGTATCAGCTGTAGTACTCTTTTTTTTGAGAGGAGGGGATAGAGTTTGATATGGTAATGGGGACTCATTCATATAGTAGTCCATCTTGCTGTTAATTGGTGTTCCACTGTGTGCATAGGCCATGGCTTATTTGTTCCTTCATCTATCGAGGAATACAGTGTTTACTTTGGGGATGATATGAGTGAGGCTGCTGTGAATATGTGTGCAAAACACTCAGTGGCATTGATACTTATAAACCAACATGTCGATGGTAACCCCTTGGTACAACTACGTAAAGATAAGAAGTTAAATATTATCTACCCCCCCAAAAAAAAACCCCTCACAATGTTTTGATCGTTTATTTATTTTTACATCTCAGAATCCAAAGGAAAAAGCAGGGGAGGGGGCACTTAATGTGTGTTGAACAGTTAATACATTTGGCCACACTCTGACATGAGAAAAAGATTAAACTTCGAAACTCTTTCTTCCCTGTCATTGGCTCCAAGTGAAGTACTGCTAGAAAGTGAGAGGCCCTCAAACTAGGTGTGCAGAGACCAACCATTCCAGTACAAACTCTTAGCCTCCATAGAGTCTCATGATGATGCTTGTGTGCCGATGAAGATACATGAGTGCACACACAACGGAAGCACCAGCGAGCGAGCTGTGGTGATGTCAAGGAGGGATTACTGGGAGATGTGAGGAAGGTCTCTTCTGTCTGGGGAATCTGCAAGGCTTTGTAGAGCAGGTGGTTTCTGAGCTGGGCCCCTAAGGCAGGGATAGGATTTCAGCAGGTGCAGGGTCCCCTCTGTGTCCTTCTGTTGTAGCTGGCTTAGCAGAAGGATGTTTCTTGGATATCTAGTCTATTCTTTCTTCTTCTCCTAAGCCTTACCCAAAGTAGCAGGGTCAAGATGAAGTATTTTCTAAGTCCTCAATTTGCAGGACTTACATGTTTATTTAAGGGGTTCTTTCCAGCCTATCATCTCTGGACACTTATCAAGAAGGTTTGCATCTCTCAGTCCTGCTCTAGAAATCGGTGTTTCCTGGTCTTATCCTTTCTCACAGTTTTTCCAGTCTCTTGCTGTGGCCCAGATAGCTGGAAGATATTTAAACGCATTTCTTTATCACCTGCATCTCCAGGTGCACCCAATGTGTGCTCCTGCATCAGTGTTGTCTCCTGGGCCCTACCAGGTTGCAGATGGCTCTTGTTTTATGTCTTGTTCTCTCTGAGTAAGGCTCACTCAGGACAACAGTAAATAGGAACCTTTGAACAACATCCAAAGTCCCTTAGAGCTAGGGAGAGAAAACCAAAAGTTTTAGGTCAATGAATTTAAGCAAGAGAAGAAAACTGTTTGTTTTTGCAAAGTTATTTTCACTTTACTTCTCTTTAAATAAGTTAAACATATGAGCATAGCCTACAGCTAAAATGCAATAGAGTTTTATCATGTCTCAGAATCATGTGAAGGCCTAATTTCAGAATAAGAAAAACCCAGAAACACTTCCTGGGAATGTGCATTTAAATTGAGTGTTCCTTGCTTTTACCTGGTGAAGTACGCCCCCTCTGCCTGCAGGAAAGCATGTGCTTCTGTCCTGGTTTATACTGAACGTGAATCAGGAGCTCAGAAGCTAACCTCTGCAGCCAGCCCACTGGCCTCCTTGCTGGGACCTTGTCTATGGACTGCACAGGAGATGTTCTGCCTCCTACCCTGAGATGCTAGTAATGCTCAATTCTTTTCAAGGTGAGGGAGACGCTGGCTGCAGAAACCGGGCTGAGTGTCCGTGTCGTCCAGGTGTGGTTCCAGAACCAGAGAGCTAAGGTAATCTGCTTTTCACTTGTGTCTGATGTTGTGCTGCTGGCTTTCTGAAGTAGCAGCAGTAGGGCATTTCATTTGCTGCCAAGCAAAGTTTTGTTTTCTTTCCTGAATTCCTGCACAAAGTAGCTTCTCTCTCTCTCTCTCTCTCTCTCTCTCTCTCTCTCTCTCTCTCTCTCTCTCTCTCTCTTCCACCCATGTCTACTTCCATCGCTCTCTTCTCCATCTCTCTCCCCATTTCTCTGTCTCTCAGCAGTATTGGGGTTTGAACTCAGAGCCCCACACTTGTTAGACAGGCATTCTACCACTTTAGCCCTGCCTCTAGCTCTTTTTCCTTTATTTCTTTTTAAATTTTAGATTAATAATACGTTTTGTTCTCTCAATTTGTTCATTAAAATATACTGAAAAGCACTGTGGCTCTCTCCTACTCACAGAACAATAACTATCATTTGCTTGGAGTTGCTGAATTCTTCCTCAGTTTGTTTTACCAGATACTTCGGTTAGTTTTAGGATACAGTCTGATTTTTTCATGGCCTGTGTCACAATACTCTTATTTATGCCTCTTGCTGTAATTGAGACAACAGGTTCATGGCACCATGCTCATCTTCCAAGTAGTTTTCTTGATTAAAAATTATGTTGTCCATGATTATTGAAGATATAGTGTCCCTGAAAAAGGAAAGAGAAAAGGGTTTTCTCTTTTCTTTTTTTTCCCCCAAAGTGGCTTCTGTATTCTTAGTGGCCATGACTATGAATCTGACTGCCATCTATATGAATAAATGTCTTTCTGTGTCTTTCAGTAAAACTATATTTTTGGGGGAAACAGGTAGGGATTGAGAGAGGGTCTCTTCCTACTCCAGCTTCATGAGGTCTGGGATTATAGGTGTGCATCATGTCTAGCTTAATACCATATTATTTAATTTTGCTTATTAATTTTATTCTTTAATTGTTATTTATTCTAAATTGTAAAGTTCTTTGAAAATTTCAAAGAAACACCCCCAAACACCCATGACTGATGAGCAGGATAAATACCTCTACTCCCGTTTTCCAGCATCTGCCTCTCACCAGCACAGCCCCAATCACCAGTGTCCTCAAACTCTATAAAGGCTCGAGTGCTCCCATTATGGGTTTCATTTGAGAGTTTTCACTCATTTATCCTCCTACCCCTAAAAATGCATGTGGCATGGTCTGTTTTTGCCAAGATCCTGGTCATTAGTGGGTGGTAACTTGCTCTCTCCTTACCTGATTATGACTGGTTAAGTTAGTATTTCCATCACTGAATCCTCAGAACAGGGCTGTTGTATTTTTTTCATTAGAAGAGGATGCCATGATGCAGTAAGTTTAGAAGCTCCCATAATCATAGATTCACTAAGCAGAAGTACACATTTAAAATTCTGAGAAATCTTGCAATAAAGAAATTGATTAAAAAAAAAATCTCACATTCCCCAGCTTTCTCAAAGTACATGTTAACATCCTGTGGAATCCCAGTGTTCCCTCCCCAGAACACAATTTGACACAGAAGTGGGATAAGTATTTGCTTTGGTACCTCCAGAGACATGAATCTCTCTGGAGGTGTTTCAGAGACAAGGGCCAGTAGATGTGGAGTGAAGGGCATTTTCTTGGAACATCCTTAATCCCACCTCATCAGCAGCCACCATTCCACATCTATCCCGGCTGCAAAGCCCACACCCAGGTACTTCTTATTGTCTTACACGAAACTGGTGAAGGATTAGCAGTGACTGGTTCTTGCAGAGAGGAATTCCTTGTTCTTTGAAGACAAGCTTTGCATTGCTTCTCTGCCAGCTGCATTTGACTTGAGGCACTACTCCTTCACAGGGCTCCTGGACTGTGAAAAAGCTGGAGAAGCACTTCCTCGACTTTACAAATACCATCTCTCACCAGAGGGCCCTGGCCCTTCGGTTTCTCTCTCACCGAGTGAACCTCTGCAGGCTCCTGACTAATCCTGTGTTTCTTATCTCCCCAGATGAAGAAGCTGGCCAGGCGGCAGCAGCAGCAGCAGCAAGACCAGCAGAACACCCAGAGGCTGAGTTCTGGTAAGCTGGTGGCTCTTTCAGGCAAAGCCCTTTGGTGTCTAGGCCTCTCCAACCAGAGGCCTCCAACTGCCCAGCATTTTGAGTGAAGGCCAGCCCACACACCCACTTGAGAGAGATTAGTTTTAGATGAGGACTGAAGCATGGAGAACTTGCAAGAGTGTGGAGGACATGTGAATTACACCTCTAGAAGTGGTCATTGGAGGTGATGTTAGCCTTGTGCATATCCCCCTTGCTTAGATCCTGCCAGTGTCAGGAGGATGTGCCAGGACCATGTACAAAGTCAAAGCCATGTCCAGTTTCCCCTCTCACCCAGTTCTCCTCCTTCTCATCAAATCCAGTTATCTCACCTCTTGGCTTCCTGTTATTGTGACAAAATACCTGAGAGAATCAACTTGAAAGGTTTAGTTTTGGCTTATGGTTTCAATAGCTTTCTGTCCATTGGTTGCTTGGCCCTGCTGAAAGGCAGAACATCATGACAGAGCATGCAATGGAGGATGCTGCTCGTCTTCTTGCATCCAGGAAGTGAAAGAAAAGAGGAAGACGCGAAGGTCCCAATATCTCTTTTCAGGAGCACATATCCAGTGACCTAATCTCCTCCTCCAAAGGTTCATCAACTCCCAATAATGTCACAGGCTTTACCATATGAGCTTTGGGGACAGTATTTTAAGATCCAAACTGTAGAACCCTTCTCCCTCCAAAATGATGTAAAATAATGAAGATAATGAGCGTTAGATGATAATTCCATCCTTTTTCAAACACAGTTCACAAAGAGTCTTCACACAGGTTGCTGACTTACTTTTGTCATAAGCACTTTTCTGAGGTGAAGAGAATGCTAGCCCCCCCATTTTACATATGCACAAAGGTGCTCTGCAAGTTAGAATGGGTTCCACACGGGTAAGGGATGCTGGTGAGATTAGAAAGCATCTCTGTAATTCTTTGTCCACTAGGCTGAGCTGCCTAAGTCAACCTTACTTGATGTTTCCTCGTCTTTCTCCTCTTTCGTCTTCTTCTTCCAGAGCTGGTAGGAGGGTTGGGAACAAGAATTATCAGAGGCCATGAAGCTCAAAGAAAATATCAGCAGTCTCACTAAATTTAAAAACATGATCATTCTTTCTTTTAATGTTTTTATCTTTAATTATGATTTTCTGTGTCATGCAGAATTCAAGATTAATAATGGCACAGGCAGATAAGATAGTCTCTAGAGTTTCTGTAGTTTTGCCGCATAAGGATACACTCTTTCTTTCTTTCTTTTTTTTGCCAGTCCTGGGTCTGGTCCCTGTCCCTCAGCTTCTTTTGTTCAAGGCTAGAATTCTACCACTTCCAGCTTCTTCTGTGTATGTGGTACTGAGGAATCGAACCCAAGGCTTCATGCTAGGCAAGCCTTGTACCACTAAGCCACATTCCCAGCCCCAAAGACATATTCTTTAGGCCAAATCATTCAAAGACACATTGGAAATCATTTGAAAGAGCTCAGTTATAATTTGGGTTTAAAAAATTCAACTGGGACAGGATTTGACAGCTAAGAGAGCATAGTTATAATCAAAATAGTCACAAAGAACATGATCATTCTTAAAGGGATATACATCCATATCCACCAACACAGCCATTCCTGAAAGTAAGGGTTCCTTTAAGGATTTATATCTTTTTTTGTTGTTGTTGGTCATGGGGCTTGAACTCTGGATCTGGGCGCTGACCCTCAGCTCTTCAGCTCAAGGCTAGCACTCTACTACTTGAGCCACAGTGCCACTTCCGGCTTTTTCTGTTTATGTGGTGCTGAGGAATTGAACCCAGGGCCTCATGTATGCAAGACAAGCACTCTACCACTGAGCTACCTTCTCAACCTCTAAGGGTTTATATCTTAAGAGCAGATCTCTCACACTTGAATGTGCATATAAATTGCCTGCAATCTTGATAAAATGTAGATTCTGACTCATAAGGAAAGTCTGTGTAGACCCCAAGAAGTCTGTATTTTCACAAAATGTTACTTAAAATAAAAAATCCTATTGCCAATGCAATGTAATGCTGTCAGTAGAGATTCTTGTCTTTCCATGGACTGAGTTGTGCTATCACATGGCTAGCCTTGATCCAGAATTTGATTCTTGCAACCTAAGAGTTTCTTTAGCTTCTTACCATTTAAACTTAGGGCTACTCTTTTATGAGAGAGAAAACTGATAACAAGATCACAGTGTTGGAAAAGATGAACAGCAAGCTGGTCAAGAGAGTTGAATTCTGTTTTCAACTCTTACTTTATTTGGGACTAACTTTTCTATCTCTTTGTAGCTGAGACCATACATCTCTGTAGGTCGGGGTAATCAGACCTGTGACCTCTGTCTCATGGGGGCCCCTGTAATTTTTAAAAAGGGTCACAGATAGGAGGGGGGCTTTAGTTAGAGCATACATAGTTGTCTGTCTAAACTAACAAGCTCATAGGGAGAAGAATTCTGCCAAGGCATTGTGGGAACACAAACTCTTAGTGTCTTGGACTTTGTTTAAAGGATTCTCAAGGCACATCCTATCATAGACTTAGTAAACAGTAGTAATTGACTCTTCTCATGAACTTCTGTGCACAAGTGCAGCTAGCTATAGTCAAAGTACACATGACTTCACAGCATCTTCATATTAGCCCTAGGAGACCAGTTGTTCCAATAGCCTAACTTGGCCAATGGGCTCATAGGAGGTTATTACCGAAAGGATCTTTAGGTTCATCTACTCAATTGTTGCCAAACCTGTGCCCAAACCCCTTATTTACATGGGAGACTCTCAGGTGATGGCCTTTCATAGGTGTAGGCTTGGAATCACGGATGTCACTTGGTCATCTGTTGTAAGTGAGGAAACTAAAGCCTAGCGAGGGAAATGGTTCTCAGCACCTGTGCTCATGCCCGTTTGTGGCCCAGCCAGCACGGAATAAGTCTGAGGGAGAATATGGCTTCCGAAGCTAGGTCACAAAAGGTGTGGTGTTTGTGCTTTGTACTCACTTGGGTCACTTGTTCTGGGTTATCAGGCTGGCATGCCATGAGGACACTTCAGCACTTAAGAGAGGGCTACGTAGTGGAGCAACAGTAGTAGTAAAGGATGTGAAGTCTGGTGGGGTGCTAAGCTGCGAGTGAAGAATTGACCTGCTTCCTTCTTTGCCACACAGCCCAGACAAATGGTGGCAGCAGTGCTGGGATGGAAGGGATCATGAACCCCTACACAGCTCTGCCCACCCCACAGCAGCTGCTGGCCATCGAGCAGAGTGTCTACAGTTCGGATCCCTTCCGACAAGGGCTCACCCCACCCCAGATGCCTGGAGATCACATGCACCCTTATGGTGAGAGGGACTCAAGCCCCAACTTGCTTGGCTGGGTTTCTCATTCCTTCCCCAAACACATTCACAATGAAACTTCAAAACAGAGTACATGTCCCACAAGATGCTGCTTGGATGCTACCCATTGGTTACAGAAGAAAGACTCATGCACATTCATCAGTGATGCTTCCATTGCCCTTTATTTTTAGTCCTTCCTAGTGACCCTCCCTTACTACACTCTCCTTTCCACTTAACCCAGTGTTAGTGACAGATTACCCTTGGAGACTAGTGGGCAGAGGTGAGCTCTGGAGCAGAAGGCTAACGTCTGGCCTTAGGATACAACTCAGCGTATATCTTTTCTCATTACTTTTAGTACTGCTATTGTTACTATTATTACCATTAAAGTGGTAGTATTATTACTGGTAGTACTGAGATTTGGGCTCAAGGCCTTGTGGTGGCTATGAAAGCACTTTACCACTTTTATTGTTATTTTTATTGTTATTATAAAGCTGATGTACAGAGGGTTAGTTAGTTTCTTCAGAAAAAGTGTATTTCTTTTGGATAATGTCACCCCTGTCCTCTCTGCTGCCACTATTTAATGCTCCTGCCACCATTTGATTCTGCTTTTTGGGGGAGGGGGGTGGTGTCTCCTATTTTGCCCAGGTTTAGAGTCAGATTATGTCCCTCCTATCTCTGCCTCCTACTAGTTGAGATTGCAGGCCTTTTTAAAGGTTTTTTTAATTGTAAAAATAGTGTACAGAGGGGTTACAGTTACATGAGTAAGGTAAGATGGACATTTCCTATCAACATTGCTACCTCCTCCTTTGTTTATCCCCTGCCATCCCTTCCTTTCCCACCTCACCCTAACTCCCCCATCCCTCCCCAAGTTGTAAAGTTCGTTTTCAACATAGTGTCTTACACATCTCTTTGTTACAATGGGTCAACCTGTATCCTTGTTTCAACATTTTGTTATTTCCCTTCCCCTCCCCAAAGCATCGCCTTTTGAGAAGGAGTCTTGATAACTTTTTGCCTGGGTTATAGGAACTATGCCTTTACACAGAGAAAATCCATTGAGAATGTTATGCACTGTTCTAATCTATGACATAATCTGTAATGAATTACCCTGATAAACTAATAATTAAAGTTTTGTCCAGCAAGTTTTTAAAATATTAATACTACAGACATAAAAGGTCACACAAATTTTGTCAACATTCCCCCTTAATTAGAATAGTACATTAACAACCCTGAATGCCATCCATTTTGCAAATGCTTTTGGGGAGAACAAAACAATTCAGGGCCTTTGTTGGCCCATCTTACGCACATACACATCCATAGATGTGTGTGTGCACTGTTCAGTAATGGCCATACTACATCCATTTTGCTTCTTTAGTAGACGTCTGTGACACCTGGACCAGTCTTCACTTCATGGCTATGGGAAACCAGGGCACATGGGTTTTATGCACATTCTTACTTGTTCAGAGTTTCAGGGGTCTTATTACATGAAGACCCTGTGACATGTCCTTTAGAAAAATGAACAATTAATACCCCATGACCAATTTTATAAGCTCTAGTTTCCAGCTTTTCAGTGACTAGGAATGCAGATGAAGCAGGCCTTTCCTCAGGCTCTGGCGCAGAGATGCTGAGGATAGGCACCTGGCCTTCCTCTCCTCTGTCCTACAAATCTGGGGAGACAAAAGGCACTCAATAAAACTTACTGTTTGAAAAGACAAGTGTCTATCCCTGGGTGGTATCGTTAGCCTCTCTTGAAGAAGCTGTGTTTTTAAGTTTGGCTGGATTTCCCAGCACTGAAGTGACTCACTTTTTGAAGAACCTCATGCCTGTGTTTCATCTCCATTTCAGGTGCGGAGCCCCTTTTCCATGACCTGGATAGTGATGACACTTCCCTCAGTAACCTGGGTGACTGTTTCCTAGCAACCTCAGAAGCTGGTCCCCTGCAGTCCAGAGTGGGAAACCCTATTGACCACCTGTACTCCATGCAGAATTCTTATTTCACCTCTTGAGTCTTCCCCTAGGGTTTGCTGGTTAGCCTCCATATGGAACACCCATATTATATGAGGGGTCACTGGCTTTAGGATGGGGAGCCCAGAGAAGAGATGGGTTGGGGAGGGAGTTTTGTTGGGGATGCTGTTGTAAATTGACACGGTGTAGCTCAGCATTTCCAAAGACTGAATACATTATGGATTGCATAGTTTAATGTTTTTAATAGGAGTGTTAGCTTTAGATTTGAAGATGTGTTTATCATTAAGGACAGGGACTTTTAATATAAGCATTCTCATGAAAACTAGATACTTAGGGACTCCTAACAACTTCCCACCATTTTGGGGAAGCACTTGTCAAGAGGTGCATACATCTATCCATCCACACACCATAGGAAGACAGTCAGACAGACAGACAGACAGATAGATGTGTGTGTATGCGCGCGCGCGTGCGAGTGTATAATCCTTCATACTTTATCATCAAAGTTTATTCTTAATTATAACAGACACCAACTGTACAGCAAAAGTAACTTTATTTTCAGTGTGAACTATATTTAAGGAAATGCTTGATGCACTTAAGTTATAAAACGAGATAATTTACTTTTATAAACTTTATTTTTAGTTTGAAAAGATTTGTCAGCAGGACAGAGGGGCTGTTCCAACTGTCCCTACAGTGTTGAGTGTTTGAGTTTATTCTGTTTCTTAGAGTGTCCTTGTGATCTGGAAAGCAGCTCTGTAGCTGGCAGTATTTGCTAGTGGACTTGTACTCTTGTTCTCATTGAGGTTGAATCACTGGGCTTGCTTGAGTGGGACAGAATAATCCCTAACCAGGATCTTAGAAAATACAAAATCTAGACTCTTGCAGTTTCTGTTCAGTTCTCACACAGGATGATTGGGCAGCATCTGGAAAGATAGTTCTGCTCTTGAGCTCCTGCATCCGGTGTGGGGCTGATCACATGTTCCTACCTCCCTAGGGGACACTGAGGCGTCATTCCCCATAACACATGATCCGGACTGAGGTGGTATTTGTTTAAAGTTACAGCCAAACCATCCACGTGCTAAGGGAGGATACCTGGGAGTGCAGAATAGGAGGCTGCCGCACCTGAGCCCTGTGGGCAGCTCTGCCAGTCAGAGTTCCTCTGCCAAGCCTACACAGGCAGACAACAGCAGCTCATAGTGGGCCAGAGTCCTTCAAAGGGGAAAGGTTTGGGGTTTGGGCTGAGGGCGCAGAAGAAGGCATGGCATGGTAGTGTTCTAGAACAGAGGTTGACAGAGTAGTGCCTGCAGATCTGGTGTTTTCAAAGATTTTAAAGCATTCTTAAAAGAAAGACGTTGGGATAGACTGAATACAAAAAGTGTGAAATATTTGCTATTTCGATTTGGCTCTTTACTGGAAAAAATGTTGAGAGTCCATGTTCCAGAGGTCTATCTCTAAACAGCCTTGTGAAGCTCAGAGGGAGAGAAGAGCTGGCAGAGAACTGGGGCTCCTTCTTCCAGTTCACCCTACTGGAGGTGAACATAGAAGACCCCATAGCCACCGAAGACCAGGAGAGTGCCACACGCTGGTTTCTAACTGTGGTGCTAGGATGGGATCTTTCTGTACCAGAAACCTCCTGGGAAACTAAAAAAGGCAGGGGAAAAGACAGAAGATAACTTAGACTCCTTTTAAAGGGACTGTGTGGCAGGCTTGGCCTCACTCCTGGAGTTGTCATTGGAGCCAATGTACACGGCTACATGTTCTCTTTATGCTCTGCCAGTCCAGAGGAAAAAGTCCCCTTTTGGTAGAGTCTGTGTTGTGTGATTTTTGTGTACTCTTGCTTATAATGTATGCAAACCAGGAAGAACCCCAAAGCCGTCTGATGAGTGAGAACAAAGCAGATTTTGGTAGGGAGGCTCTGTAAGTGTCTGTGGTACAGACACGTTGGAGAATGTAGCAGATACTGTGTGAGTGAAAACAAATAGAGACCTTTAATTCCACTCTTCAATGGCATACCAAGGTGAAATTAAAAACAAAACAAAACCTCTTACAAATGAGCTGTTGTTTATTCTGGGGCAGAATGCTGGGCAATACACCAGGAGAACATGGGAATTTGAAATCCAGAGCCTTGGGGACAGGCTTAAGGTGCAATTCTAAATGAGGGAAAAGAGGGAATACTGCAAAATCTAAGAAAGGGGTCTTCAGTCTCTTGACCAAGTGGACAAAAATCCCAGTCTTACTGAAATCTACACAGCAGCCAGCACTGAGAACATTCTACTTTCACCATAAAGCTCACTCATGTCAGGGACGTTTGTACTATGTGTTGTGTGAACATTTGCTTGGGAATCAAGTCAGTCATCAAACAGGAAGAAGATTTCTCATAAAGGACTGACAGCAAATGCTTAGAATGGGAGAGCAAAGCAGCAGATAATGGATTGCTGATAGCTTCTCCCAAAACTTGCAACGATTTAAAGAGTGATAGATGAAAAGATGGGCAATTATTATGTGACTTTAAGAAAGGAGTACAGAAACAGTGTGAATGAGAAGCCAGGAGACATGAAAAAGAACATTGTTCCATGTCTGTTTTCTTACTCATCTGCCATTGTTCAGATCCTCTCACCCTTTGTTCATCTACCCCATGCTGGAGGCTGGTTTGGCCTCTTGCTGATGGTTTGGAAGAGGAGAGGTGAATTACAAGGCCATGTTGGTGGGGGAGGATCCCACTAAAGAAGCCTGTATTCCAAATTGGCCTCCTTTGGGCTGGATGTGGCTCCCAGCTTCAGTATCCATCGAGATCCAAGGAGTGAGACATTTTCCCCTGTGTTCATTCATCTTTCAAAATCAGGAATTTGAAGAAACATCAGTGTTTGCCTTTCTTAAGTCTGTAGCCAGGTGCCAGTGGCTCATGCCTATAATCCTAGCTATTCAGGAGGCTGAGATCTGAGGATCACAGTTCAAAGCCAGCCCAGGCAGAAAAGTCCTTGAGACTCTTATCTCTAATAAACCACTAGAAAATCAGAAGTGGCGTTGTGGCTCAAGCAGTAGAGTGCTCGCCTTGAGCTAAAGAGCTCAGGGACAGCGCCTAAGCCCAGAGTTCAAGCCCCACAACCGACTGAAAAAAAAATAAAAGAAACCTGCAAAGCTGGGATGGGTACCTATATCAGGTAGGGGCTGGTGAATGCTGCCATTTCCTCAAATAGACTCCAGATTTCATAACAGTCCAAACACAGTGGAAATGTGGGTATTTGTTCATGTAGATGACCCAAGAGAGAGGTATCTTCAAAGACATCTTTTCTTCCAGTCACAATGAAGGTTTTACTTATTTGTCTGAATCTTTTAGTAGGATCTGAATATATCTTTTTTTTCTTTCCAACTCTAATAAGACATGTAGATCTTAACTCCAGCTTCTTCTCTATGGAGGAGCTGCCCTCTACTGAGCTGATGGCATGTGGTAGCTACAGGGATGACATTTGTCTCTGCCTCATAGGAAGGGAATGAAAGCAGGCAGAGGCATGAGATGTACAAAGAAGTTAGTTCTGCCTCTGACATATAGAAAGGGCAGGTGTGTATTAGCTGTTGTCCTGTGAGTCGGATCTACTTTCAGGACTTGGTCATTGATGACTAGCTTGGAAATCTTGGAAGTCTGAGACTCCAAAGAAGTCTTTCAAGAAGTCTCAGAGCATCTTTTAAAGAAAATGGAGATAACGTTGGTTCCTCTGAGCTGAACAGGTGCACCCTCATTTCTTACCATCAGTTTGCTGAACCTCAAGGTGGGTCTCACTCATCTGACCAGCTATGTGGGGGAGTGACTTATGTCATGTTTGGTTTAAGGCATGAAAACAAAATTCCAATTAGGAAGATACTTTAAGATTTCACCCCCAGAAGTGATCATGACACAGGAGAATTCTCCAACTATCGCATCACTTTCTTTTCATGACTATGTCCAGGAAAAGATGTGAGGGTTGGTATCAGAACAGAGAGCCTGGAGCCCAGGGCACAGCTTTCACTGCCTGGGAGAAAATGGAGTTGGTGTGACATCAACCAAAAGTGGAAAGAAGATGGAATTAATCTCTTCAGTTTTCAAACTAAATTTTTAACCAAGTTGTAAATGAAACCAAAGTCAGTTTCTCTAAGTCAATCCAAACTAGAAAGAAAATGATATTAGTGCAATGAAACTGTACTACCAAGAGTCACAGTTGAATCAGAATAAAATTAATAAACTTTTATTGAATCCCTTTGATTTACCATGGCATACTATGTTCAGTGATAGGAAGAAGAGAGCTATCATTGGGCTCAAAGGAAGACCTGAGGCCTTCATGTTCTCTGAATGAAAAGGAAAGCTCAAAGTTATTACCTTAAGGTTTGTGCCACATAGGAAGTTTCCTAGTTCCCTAAACATGACCATGAGCAAGGTTCTCAGCTTTCACGCCTTCATCTATGAAATAGAGCCAGTAACTGGTCTGTCGGCCATGTTGGTCATTGTGAACACCAAAGAAATAAGAATAAGCACTACAGACTACTGTGCTATACAGACTGGAAGGCAACTCAGTGTATGATCCCAGGGGACATGCACAGACAAGTTCCTTGAACATAGTATATGAATGATGCTCAGCTTGGTCAGATGACCACAGCATAGAAAGAATGCTCAGGTCAGAGTGTGAGCAAATTTACTCTGCCAGTAGTTGCAGGTCACTGATATGGTTGCCATCCACCCCCAGGGCAGGATTCTGGCAAAGGAGCCAGGTGGCCACACTCTTGTGGGTCGTCAGTTTGCTTGTGCTTTTTAACCTTCCATGCTCTTTGTGCATTTTTTGTTGTTGTGGTTGGTGGTGGGCCTGAACTCTGAATGTGGGTGCTGTCCCTCAGCTCTTCAGCTCAAGGCTAGCGCTCTACCACTTGAGCCACAGCATCATTTCCAGCTTTTTTCTGCTTATGTGGTGCTGAGGAATCAAACCCAGGGCCTCATGCATGCAAGGCAAACACTCTATCATTGAGCCACCTTCCCAACCCCTGCTATTTGTGCTTTTAAGAGGTGAGTAGAGCCTGCCCCTAATCTATAGTGAGAAGGACATGTCTAGGTAGTTTTACATCTGACTGATTCATTTGCCCCTTTAGCAACTTACTCATTTATTTACTCCTTTCATTTTCTCAACAAGTTGGAATGTATTAGGTTTTGAGATGGGTAATAGAAGAATTGGATAGAAATAGATATTGACTCTGCCCAATTAGAGATTGCAACTTAATAGGGGAAATAACCATTAATCTAAATACTACTAGAACTTGCATTGACTTAAGAGTCATAAAGGAGGAGACAGTCTAATTTCTGTGATTAAATGGATCTGATAAACTAATTTTCTCTAAAGGGAGATCATTGGTCTGCTCTGAAGATGCATTTTATAGTGTCTTATACTGCAAAATATCTTCAAACCAAAGGAATGGGCCACTGTCCTTCAATCAAGTAAGCACTGACGTGGGCTTTCAATGCTTTCTCGTCACACTGCATTCATTCATCTATTTCTGATAATATCTGATAGCAAGTTAGGTTCAGAACTGAGTTAATTTCTGGCTCTGAGTCTGACTTTTAAATACCAAGGTACAGAGCAGTCTTAGGATCACATGCAAGCCCAGACACTGTAAGTGGTTTGAAGAAGTCATGGTATCTATCTTACACTCAAGGAGCTTATATTCTAGTTGAAGGTAAAGAGACACAAGTGGATTTAACATATATGCCTACACCTGCCAAGTATCTGACTACTGGTACAGATGAAGTGTCTAAGAGAGTTTAGAAAACAAATTGATTATTGGAACAAGGAAATGACAAAAGAGTCTTGCCAAGAAGGAGGCGGGGGGAGAGTCTCAGCCTTCAAAGGCAGGTAGAATTTAGATGGTTGGAGAAGAAGAAGAAGGCATTTGTAAGAAAAGCCTTAGAAGGCAGGGCCCCAGGCACCCACATGGGTGAAGGCATGGGGAGTAAATGTGAGGTTCTGAGTGAGACTGGTGGTGAGACTTGGGGACAGGAACTCATTGCGAAGTCACCCTAATTCAGATCAAAGACACTCTACCTCAAGGTGTGGCTAGGGCTGCTAGCCATCCCATGTAAACAACACACTTCTTAGCTGGCAAAGCTGACCTGGAATAAATCCTGCATTTCTCAGTCTTCATTACAGCATTTCTAACCATGAGATAAGCCCAAGTGTCACATGACTTTCTTTAAAAGGCAATTGGTATGTGCCTATGGTGTAGCAGCAGGTGGAGGAGGCCCAGGTTCCTGAGGACTCCCAGAGCCACCCTGTCACTGCTACAGCTATGTCTTGACCTACATGAATATGAGAAATAAACATCTTTCTTTTTTTAAAAAACACTGTTGTTTGGACTTTTTTTGATTCAAGGCCAAACCTAATCTTAACTAATACATGATGACAAATCCAGATAAGAAATCTAAGCATTAAAAGAAAATCTACTACTAAGGTAAAGTATAAAAGACCCAGAGACAATATATAGTCAAGGATGAGAAGAGACAAGAGAGGAGGAGAAATGGCTACTTTAATTCTAGAATCTATAGATGGTTTGAAGACCCCAAACTTTAGAGTTGCCTCCCTTAAAGAAAAGGCAGCTAGGGGCTGGGAAGGTGGCTCAGTGGTAGAGCGCTTGCCTTGCATGCCTGAGGCCCTGGGTTCGATTCCCCAGCACCACATAAGCAAAAAGAAAAAAGCCAGAAATGGTGCTGTGGCTCAAGTGGTAGAGCACCAGCCTTGAGCTGAAGAGCTGAGGGACAGAGCCCAGGCCCAGAGTTCAGGCCCCACGACTGGACCTCTCCCCCCCCCCCCCCAAAAAAAAAAAAGAAAAGGCAGCTCATTTTCTTGACACTCCTCATCCTAAGCTTCTCTAAACACCATATATATATATATATATATATATATATATATATATATATGTGTGTATATATATGTATATATATACTCACACACATGTATATGTTTGTGAATGTGTGTGTGTGTGTATATATATATATATATATATATATGTATATATATATATGTGACTATAACCAATATGGAATTTAATTAGATTGTCCAGATTCCCAAAGGAGAGTGAGCAGTGTTAGGAAATAGTGCATCCATCCAACCCATTCTAGCCCTTACTGGACCTGAAAAATAAAAATGTTTTATTTGCAAACACTTCCTTGTATACATGCTTGCATACACGTGTACAAATATGCTTACTCACAAGGATGTACAGAAATTACAGTCCCAAGGCTAGCCAGTTATTTACCCTTAACCTTAACTCTGAATCATTATTTGGGCCAAAATAAAGTTCTGGTTATATGTATATGTGTTGGGGATTCAGGAAAGTGGAGGTTATAGAGGATCAAATACACCTTTCAAGTTCTATAAGAGGAAGATGCTTCTTTCTGCCATGCATAATTTGGAGGCGAAGTTAATTTTTTTAAGGATGTAAGGACACCAAAGCATCAGACCTGCCCCTTCTCCTTTGGACATGCCAAAAATCTATCCAATAGTATCTGAAGGAGATTGTCATGGGGGGAGAGCAGGTAGAATCAAATTTATCACAAAGCATACATTATATGGATAGCAAGTTATTTATTGATCTTAGTGAAGAGCCCACTGGATATTAAGCTTAGCTTAGTAAATATCTTTGAAATGTCTGGCACATGCCAGCACAATGCCAGGGACTAGAGGGAGAAAGAAAGGTGGGCATGGAGGAAATAACTAATCACCTTACATCTGTGCTTAGTCTGCATTCCCTGGTCAAGGACATCCAGGGGTAGTTTCCATTAAGCAGTTGGATGTATCCAAATTTTGTTTTTAATCTTAGGACACAAATAAGCAATTACCCAGTGAATAACAAAAATGTAGACAGTAGGTAATGAAATGTAGCTGATACTTAATGTAGGCTGATGGTCAGAGATACCCTGATTCAACACTTGGTCAAGATTCTCTTTGAATAACGGTTAACAAATATGACCAAGTCCTTGTTTCATTATTCTGTTAGCACTTCCTTGCTGACAAGGCATTGGATTAAAAGGTGATGGTAAGTAAATAGAGAAAGTGCAAGAAAAATTTGAGAATTCTACTAGTGGTGTGCTTACTCAGTAAAAGATAAGTAAAAAAGAATATATTTTTGTAACCACTAAGCATCTTGTTTGCATATTTCAGACTAATGCTAGAACTTCTATATTTGCTAATGCTAGAACTTCCTATTTGGTGACCCAGTGTTTGCATTTGTATTTTTTCTTCTTTTAATATTTTTAAATTATATATATTTTATTGTAAAGATACTATACAGAGGGGTTATAGTTACATGAGTAAGGTAATGAATACATTTCCTATCGAGCATTGTTATCTCCTCCTTCGTTTTTCCCCAACCATCCCTTCCCTCATCACCTCCCTAACTCCTCCCTCGCCTCCCAGTTGTAAATTCGTTTTCAACATAGTGTCTTGTACATCTCATTGTTACAATGGGTCAACTTGTATCCTTGTTTCAAGATTTTCTTATTTCCCTTCCCCTTCCCAAATTAGAAAAATGTATATACAAGATGCAGGACACTGGAATCAAATACACTGACAACAGGGGTTATACCATGGGGGAAGAACATAGAAAAGAAACCAAAAAATCACATAGTACATTAAAAACAACAGTGACAAAGATAAAACCTCCTGTGTCCTTATCTTGGGATTCATTTTACTTAGCATTATTTTATATGGTCATTTTATATGGTCATTTGTACATAGCTTTTGACCTTTTCTGCTTGTCTAGTAAGATTATCCTAGACAAGCAGTATGGAGGTTCCTCAAAAGACTACACAAAGAGCTCCTCTATGTCCCAACAACCCCATTTTTGGGCCAAAGAGTCACAAATAAGGCCTTACTAAAGATATTTGCATTTTTTTTTGCCAGTTGTGGGGCCTGAACTCTGGGCCTGGGCATTGTCCCTCAGCCCTTCAGTTCAAGGCTAGCACTCTACCACTTGAGCTATAGCGCCACTTCCAGCTTTTTCTGCTTATGTGGTGCTGAGGAATCGAACCTCATGCATGCAAGGCAAGTGCTCTACCACTGAGCCACCTTCCTAGCCCCCTTGCATTTGTTTTTTATGGCCCAAATTGCTCAAATGTTCAGTGTACAGCACTGTAACCACAATCCACCCGATGCCACTGGGAACTTGCTATATGGCTAGTGATACATGTTGAATTGAAACCCCCTTGTACTGCCATTTTTACCCCTTTAAACATGATCACTGGAAAATTAAAAATTCTGTTGGTGTTGCTATCATATTCTTTTAAGAGAGCATAAACCTGGACCACAGCTTAGTTCACCCTCTGACTTTCAACTCAGCAGAGAGTGCTAAGCGGAGAGCTCCAAGTCGACTCTGCTCTGCTCTGCCTGGTCCAGTGCCCAGAGCCCCTTCACCTACTGCAAGCCACAGGCCTTTGCCTGCCTTTGCAAACTACAGTCATGAGCGTCAGGTCACTCAGAGCCAGCCCTTTCCCTCTCCTGATAATATCACAAGCAGCTCTCCTTCTGAAAGGCAATCTCTCACCAAATCTCAGACTGTTCATCATGCAATATGAGGACAAAGAGGGGTTGTTGATGGAATGTTCTAGTACCCACAGGAAGGTCAGTTCTAATCCAGCCTTTCTCTACTCCTCACCTTCCTCCATCAGGCCAAACCTCTCTTCTCTGAGCAAACCCCCTTTTCTAGAAGGGTCCCTCATCTCTGCACCCCTCTAGCCTACTGCCATCTTAGAGTTCTCATCAGCAGGCCTGGGCTAATGGCAGGCACAGCACCAGCTCACCTCACCAGGTTGAATCCCAAACACATGCCTGACATCTCACAATGGCTGGTTCAAACCCACTTCCAAGCTCCACTTGATTTGTCAAAATAATCCTTTTAGACAAGAGGAAGATGGGTTGTGGAAAGATTTATCCAGGATTCCCTTTGGGTTTTTGGCAGCACCAGGGCACTCTACCACTTGAACCATGATTCCAGCTCTTTTTGCCTAAGTCTTTCAGGTAGGGTCTCATGCCTTTGTCTGGGGACAGCCTCAGACTTTCCTCCTCCTAGCTTTGCCTTCCATTTAATTGGAATTATGGATGTGCACCATCATATCCAAGCTTGGTCCCTAACTTTTGCAGGGGCTAGCCTCAACCCATAATCTTCCCCATCTTTGCCTCCCAAGTAGCTAGGATTAAAGGCACGGGCCATTGCATCTGGTCAGTGTTCCCTATTTTATTTTATTTTTTTTGGGTCCGGTTGTGGGGCCTGAACTCTGGGCCTGGGCGCTGTCCCTCAGCTCTTCAGGTCAAGGCTAGCGCTCTACCACTTGAGCCACAGCTCCACTTCTGGCTTTTTTCTTTTTGCTTATGTGGTGCTGAGGAATCGAACCCAGGGCCTCATGCATGCAAGGCAAGCGCTCTACCACTGAGCCACCTTCCCAGCCCTAGTGTTCCCTATTTTAAAGTCACCCCCATGTTATCAGCTTTTCAGGCTTTAGCTTTCCCCTTGTCCCTTTGTCTAATCCATCATCATATCCAGTGACTTGTGCCACCAAAGCATTCCTAAAACTACTATTTTTTAAAAAAATCTATCCCCATTGTCCTATTCTATACCATTGCTTTACATGGAGAACAAGTAGAATCTTTGCCACCGCATCCCATGCAACACCGGATATTGCCCTTCTATGCCTCAAGTCAATGTAGTAGGTTTGTGCTAAGGGATCCAGAATGTATGGGAGGAGAATAAATGGCTAGTCAGTGGCAGAATCACAACAAAGTGGGTTTCCCAACCCATGTGCTGAAATGGGACAGATACCAGCTGGTGGATAGGAGGCCTCCATGCCCGGGACCTGTTGTCAGCTGGGGTGGCCCCGCTGTGACGTGAGTTTCTTCTACCAGTGAAGTACAGAGAGGGCTGACCCAATTTTTCTGCCTTATGAATGGAAAGACATGAGCCAGGAGAGGGTTCTTTGGTGCCCAGGTACTAGCAGCTCACCTGCTTGCACCTTGCAGCTAGGCTCAGACTGCATGACATTCCTCCATACCCAATCTGATGGACAGGGGACAGGTAGGAGGGAATGGACAGGAGATACGAGTCAGCCAGTGCACAGCACAGGTGGAGGCCTTTCTCTTAAGGTGAAGAATAGGTTTGGATTGCAGGTGATCCCCTTAACCTCCAGGGCCCTCTCAGTTTCGTGACCTGAGCCACTCCTGACCTGGCTCTGCCCCCTGAAGCGGGGCAATTAATCTTCACCCCTTCACAGTCGTCATTCACACTCATTCAGCGGCATAGGACCTGTGCTGCTCTCAGGAGGCAGACGAAGCTTATTGTCAACACCCTTTCTCTATCCTTATCTCTGATTGCTGGAGAGAGAGATGCTACCATTTACAGGGTTTCAGGCAGTGTCCAGCAGGAGGGGGAGGGGATTATAGCCTTGGGGACCAGTGATCCAGAAACTTGTTTACAGGGAGGTCTAAGACCTTAGGCCAAAACATCTGAATAACAACTAACATTTGTGTAGACCAGCCACTTTTTTCAAGAGTATTGCCCTTGATTCTCAGTGTTAGGGGCACACTCCATCCAATACCAGAGGAAATGGGTTCCCAGCACTTAGTTAATTTGCCAAAAGTTATTAAACTTGCATCCGTTGAAATTGGTTTGTTTGTTGTTGTTTACTTGGTTTTGGTGCTGGTTTGGGGGCTTGAACTCAAGGCCTGGCCACTGTCCCTGAGTTTTTCTTTCTTTTTTGTTTTTGCATGGGGCTAGTGCTCTATTACTTAAGCCACAGCTCCACTTCTGGCTTTTGGTAGTTAATTGGAGATAAGAGTGTCATGGACTTTCCTGTTTGGGATGGCTTTGAACAGCAATCCTCAGATCCCAGTCTCCTGGGTAGCTGGGATTATAGGTATGAGATACTAATGCCAAACTTATTGAAATCATTTTAAGAAGAGGGACAGGAGAATAGAGAGAGAAAGAATGAGTTTTATCAGGGTACATTGTATGCATGTATGGAAATGTCACCATGAAATCCCCTTGTGCAATATATGCTGCTAAAAATGACAAAAGCAACAACAAAAACTCAGTGCTTTGACTGAGTCTCAGAACAGAATGGGGATGTAAAGGTCCCAAATTTAATACAAAGCCTGTACTCTGTATGTCTTCTTTCTCTCCTTCCCTCCCTCCTTTCCAACTCTCCCTCCCTTCACCCCTCCCTTCTTCTGTCCTTTCCTGCATTCCTTTTTAATTTAATGATGGTCTCTAATGTAGAATGGTTTTATTTATGATTTTTCAACCTTACAATGCTGCATACATTTTGAGTAGAACCCTACTTTGAATTTTGATGTTTTTCTGCTGGGAATAGGTGCTCCAACACTCTCCTGAGTGTCTGGGTGAGTGGCAGCTGTCAGGGGCAGGACAGCAGCCTGTTTTCAAATCACAATGGATTTATCAAGACATAGATCCATTGAAAACTGAAGGACATCTGTATATGTCAGGCACCAAGCATTGTATGTGCGGAGCCATCCCTCTCATGGAGTTTTGCCAGGCAAAACTTTTGCATGCTGGAGCAAACCTTCAGTTTCCTTGGACATCTTAGTTCTTCTGTAGCTTTTAACTTCGTACATAGAATATTTTCCATTTAGTCACTTCTTTGTGATCTAAATTAATTGAGGCCAATAGGCAGTAAATTAAGCACAGACCATGTTATGACATTTACAATTTACTTTAAAATAATTCTACATGGACAGTGTAATACTACCCCGGGTGTGTGTGTGTTTGTGTGTGTGTGTGTGTGTGTGTGTCTGTGTCTGTGTTTTCTCCTAAGACTTTTTTCCCCCTCAACAATGATTGTCTCGAGATTCATCCCTAGAGTCACACATCGCTGTAGCTTATTCATACTATTGAGGAATATTACACTATAAAAATAAAGCACATTTCTTATGGGCGAATGCAGGGAGGGTTACAATGTATAAAGAGAAAGGGTCTTGGAGAATGAGTGTGCCCCCGAGGGGGATAAAGCAGATGGAGTGTGGGGCTTGTAGTCAGACCAGGATCAACATTGGCAGGGATGATAAGCTTCAGACATGGTTTCTCATTCAAGGTTGATAGCACTGTTGTGAAAATTCATCTAACAAGTTCTTTCAGAGTACAGGCATCATCTACAGGGTAATGCCTAATTTTAAGAGAAGAAGAAATGAACTCACATATACCGATTCCTTTCTCTGAAGAGTTGTTGTACCCCTTTATGAACTCACACATACCTCGACTGCTCAAGCATGAAGAGCAGCAGATGAGAAGGTGACTAGCTGTTTGGCCCAGAGAAGTGTATTACAGGCAGTATTTTAGGGTTCATCCTCAATTGTTTTCTCTGTTCACTCATGTTATGAATTCTTTTTGACTGAGTGAATCTGGGCTGAGTCCTTATAGGCACTGTTAGTACAAAGTGGGATAGTGACTTTCTCTAGAAAGTCACAAATAACCACTAAGAAGATTTGCTTTGAAGTGTGACATGTGTTCCACAGGACCAACACAAAAGACAGGAGAGGAAAGTGTTCCATTTTAGCAGATAGGAAAATGACAGTAGGACTAGCATATCAAATCACTAGTATTGCATTTCTTTCCTGTTGGTGCTATAATGAACAACCACAAAGTTAGTGACTTAAAATCAATCACATAAGGCAGTTTTTTTCTTTCAGTTTCATGGTCAGAAGTCTGGGGAGCCTCATAGGACTCAAACAAGTATGCTCACAGGCCTGGCTCCTTCTTGAGGCAGCTCCTATGTCATCTGACCTACAAAGGTTGCCATTATTCCTGGCTCACTACATCACTGTTGCCCCTTCTGATATCACCTCTCTTGCTGCTGTAGCTAGACCCTCCTCTTATAAGGACACCCGTATATATTTAGGTTCCACCTAGATAACTCAGGATAAGATCTGTGTCTCAAGATCCTTAACTTATTCAAAGTCCCTTTTGCCCTATTCGGTAACATACACAGACTCTAAGCATTGTGACATGTGTATCGGGGGGCTATGCAACCTCTTGCCTCAGTGCATTGTCTTCTGGCCGTGACTAGGTATCATGACATCACCCCTGCACCTTGTTCACTATATACAAGAGAAGTGTAGATCAAAGAGGAACAGTGTCTTGTTCATTGTCACATCACTGTCAGGAATCTTGAAGCAGAGTCTGGAGTCCATCTTCCATAACTACAGCAAGCTGAATCTGGTCTACATCCTCCAAAACTTCCAGAGTGACAGCCAGGACCCCTCCCCTCACTAGATCCAATGTGTGACTGGAACAGTGCTCCAATGTCACTGGTTCTCAGAACTAAGGGAAAATGACAGGTTCTTGGGCCTAATGACTTTCATCAGATTAGGAAAGAAATTATGAGTAGTTCTATTCCAAGTTCTTACATTTGATCTTTCCACATGCCTATGGTCCTAGATGACTGAATCACAGCTGAAGTAGAACATAAGCTGGGCATGGTGATTCACAGCTGTAATCCCACCAATGGGATGCAGGAGGATCACGGGTTTATGGCCAGCCTGGACTGTATGGTGAGATTCTGTCTCAAAACAAGCAAAACAAAAGAAACAAGAAAGAGATTTAGAACATAGTTTGCATAGGACATCAACTTTCTAAGGGCTGTTGTTTCTCAAAGAAAAGAAAATTATTTCCAAAAGGTAGTTAACAGAGATTGATAACATTTTGGAATAAGATATGAAGGGTGGACTTTTTGTTCAGTTCTGTGCAGCTTATGTCACTATGTAATAGTTTTGGAGCATTTAAGATAGGAAACTGAGATAAATTATGCATAGGCATTGATAGGTACCTGCATCTCACTCAAGACAAATAGTAGGTCAAAATATGAAAAGGATGGGTAGGAACTCTCAAAAATGGGTTGATCCTTGTTCAAAGCCAACCAGGGAAAGAAAGTCTATGAACTCTATTACCAGTGAACCACAAGAAGCTGGAAGTGGAACTGTGGCTCAGGTAGTAGAGTGCTAGCCTTGAGCAAAAAAGCTAAGGCACAGTGCCCAGACCCCAAGTTAAAGCTCCATTACTGGCACACACACACACACACACACACACACACACACACAGAGCACACTGGTGTTTTTTTAAAATTGTACTTAGTACTTAAAACACCTGGATAAAAAGCTCAAAAGCCAGGTGTTTTGACACTGCACAGAAAAGCCTTGTGAAGCAGTATGCCATCAAACCGATAAATGTGTATTTTTTTCCATTAGTAGATGTAGGTCTGAAACAAATCCACAGTTCTTGCCTCATTGTGAGTTAAAGCATCTGTTATGTTAAGTTGCTATGCCCAGCTCAGTACAGCTGATAAGAGTTTGGATTCCAGCTGAGCTCATATTAATATTCTTCTTTCTTGATGGGGCCAGAATCCCCACCTTCCCATTCCAGTGTACTGTGCCCTGGGCCTCTGGGTCTCATTGATAGACAGTTGTGAGGGCTTCACCCCCTGCCCCATCTGCTATGCTGCTGGGATCCAGCCAAGCCCCTCCCACATGGAGCACACTCTGCCACAGCACTGTGCCAGCATCTCATGATGGAGAATGATGTGCCCAGCATGACCCTCTGCTCAGGTGCTGACATGTATGACATTCCTTCCCACCTCTGGGCCACTCTACAGATGTGCTGCCTCCATTTGAAGTGCCCTCCTATGCTCTTGTACTTCATGAACCAGCTGCCTGCTCTAAGTTCCATGATGTTGCTGTACACCTACCCACCACGCAACCACCCACTACATCATGACCCACCACACAATAACCCACCACCCAACAATCTACCCTGAAAACTCCACTATGCAATGACCTACCTATCACAAACCACACACCATGCAACCATCCACCACTACACAGCAACCAACCATGCAAGCTTCACCACACAATGACCTACCACAAACCACCCACCACACGATGAACCACTACACAACAACCCACCATGCAACCATCTACCATGCAATCACCCACCACACAAGGACATCATACCACACAATCGCCCACCATACAATGACCTACCACACAATTATCCACCATGAAACCACCTACCATGCAATCATCCACCACATAAGGAGCCTTCCCTTTCTCCAACATCAGGCAACTGTGATCTGTATAAAGTTTCTACCTCTGCCGGTCAAAAAAAGACTCTTCCATTTCAAAAACCAAAAACCTGATTTGTAGCATTTTCTGATTTCCAAGTGATATCCCACAATGGCCAATTCCAAGCTGTCAAAGTTTAACAAGTAGTTTTCACATTTCCTGAATATTTATCAATGGACTCTGCAGAGTATGTCACTGATTTATTTCCCTGGCAGAGCTGATCACTACTATTTTTAAAAATCACCCACACTGATTATTATTCTTGGTGGGGTATACCGTGGGTTTTCAAACACCAGCCTAGTTTCCTGCTAGAGGGCAAAACATAGTGTAAAGCACATATACTCTGAATTGGATACCTTGTACTCTCAGCCCTGCCTTGGTGCTTGCCTGCTGCTCATTACTCATCTTTCTGCTTGCTTTCTAATCTACAAAATGGGGCTCATTAGGTTTTTATTGCTATTTTCAGT
Source organism: Dipodomys spectabilis (assembly GCF_019054845.1). Taxonomy (NCBI): domain Eukaryota; kingdom Metazoa; phylum Chordata; class Mammalia; order Rodentia; family Heteromyidae; genus Dipodomys; species Dipodomys spectabilis. Next base: position 3,116,597 of record NW_024870713.1, read on the forward strand.
AGTTGGAGTATGGCGTGTCTCCTGCAAAATTCATGCTGAAATTTGATTGCCACTGTGAAAACATTGTGAGATACAGCCTTTAAAAGTCATGGCTCAAGTGGGAGAGAGCTTGGCTAGCAAGTGCAAGGCATGGATTTCAAACCCCAGTGTACTAAAAAAAGGAGGTAGCGGAGAGGAGGAAGAGAAGACAAGAGATTATTAGACTGTTAGAATAATTGCTTATAGCCTTTCTCAGATGGCTGGGGTAGTTAGCATGAGAGCGAGACATTGTAAAGCAGAGCCACGCTTTGTGTTTTGTCTCCTCCACACACGTGCACCTGCCCTTCCCCTTTCTTACCAAGTTTTGACACAAGACCCTTGCTGGATATGGCTATCCAATATGATGCTTTTAGCCTTCAGAACCATGGGCTGAACAAATTTCTTTCTTTTTCAAATACAAATTACCTAGCCTTGGCTATTCTGTTACAGCAGCAGAAACTGACCAAGACACTCTACCACAAATCAGCATAAATGGCACACATTTCTTTGCTTGTGGTTCTGTAAGTGGAAAATCTGAGCACAATAAAAATGGGTTCTGGGTCAGGAGACTGAAATCAAGGTGTTTGCCATTCTGTGTGCTCATATTGAGGCTTAACTAAGGCAAATCTGCTTCTGACTCACACACATGGTTGTCAGAGTCCGGTTTCTTAGGCTGTAGGCTGAACTTGCTTGCCTTCTTGCTTCCTACTGGTTGGTGTTGCTCTTTGTACCTCGCCCCTTTTCATGGTCCCCTACTGCCTCTTCCATTATCTAAGCTGGCCAGGCATATCTCCCTTCCATTAAGTACTTCTCACCCCCTTTAATCTCTTCAGGAAGAGTCCAGTCCCTAGTAAAGTCTCATCTGGTTAAGTTAGGCTCACCAGGACAATCTTCAGATCAATTGATTAGTGTCTTAAATTATATCTGTGAAATCTCCTTGGCATATGACATAGCACAATCCCTGAAGTGACATTTCATCTAATTCATGGGTACTGCTCATATTCAGCAGAAGGTCATTATCCACAGGTGAGAGATATCCAGGTTTCTTAGAATTCTGCCTTCCAAAATACAGCTAATAATAGTATCGACCCCAAAAGGTTGTGAATTATGTATGAAATGAATTCAGAATAGTTTTTGGTGCATAGTAAATGCTCAGTAAATGTTAGCCAAAGGTATTACTAAATGAGAGAGAGGGTTTTTTTCAGTGAATAGTTCTTGGATTATTTATCTTGGCTCTAGAGCCAGATACCCTTGGGAACCCAAGAGGTATTTGTTAAATCAATGAATGAATCTCACTCACACAAATATATATAACACAATGTCTCTTCAATATTAGCAGATTCAGATGCCATCTAGTCCAGTGTCCTTATTTTAAGTATCATAAAATAAAAGTCTAATTTGACAGTGACAGCCATTGATTAGGGGAAGAACATTCACTAGGTAACAAACCTTATGTTTCTTGGTCAAGTATCATTGTGTGCTGCATTCTATACATATTGCCATGCAGTTGACATTGACCTCTAATTGTTTCTTGTTTATGTTACCTGGCAAATCTCTCAGTTGTCTAGGATATGGGGATGGTTGAACCTTTAGCTTATCTCCTTACAGCACCTAGTTAGCTAGATCTGGGCCCAGGATGAGTGGACTGAGTTATACTAAGTCATGACATTATGTTCTGTTTATCATTCAATTGTATGACCAATTAGGATGCCAGAGATGTGATCAGCAAGATGCTTGTGTGATGATTCTGAAGGAAGCTGATTTTAGAAATAGTCAAGCCCGGGCTGGGAAGGTGGCTCAGTGGTAGAGCGCTTGCTTTGCATACATGAGGCTCAGGGTTCGATTCCTCAGCACCACATAAGCAGAAAAAAAAGCCAGAAGTGGTACTATGGCTCAAGTGGTAGAGCACTACCTTGAGCTGAAGAGCTGAGGACAGCGCCCAGGCCCAGAGTTCAGGCCCCACAACTGGACCCCTCCCCCCAAAAAAAAGAAATAGTCAAGCCCTCTGGCATTTTCCATGTCTTATTGATGTACAAGTTCTAAAGAACTGTTCTTAGAGAATATTGGCTATGCACATGTCCCTTCTAGCCTCAAACTCTTCCATGATTCATTGTCTTCCATCACTCTTATCATTTGGTGGGGATATTGAGATGGTGTCTAGCTATGCAGTTCAGATTGGTCTTGAATTTGTGATCCTCATGCCTCAGCCTCCTCAGGGTTGGGTTAACAGGTGTGATCAGTCATATTTGTTTTTATTATCATTTAAAAAGCTATTATAATTATTTTTGCGTGTGAGATCTTTTTTTCCCCACTGACATATAAGGTCCTGGAGTTTTGTTCTTGTAAATCTCAGCCCCTGGATATAACACAGTGCCCGGTATAGCATAGCTTCTGAATAAATACTTTTTTATTGTATTTTATTTTATTGTCAGTCTTGGGGCTTGAACTCTGGGTCTGGGCACTGTCCCTGAGCACTTCAGCTCAAGGCGAGTGCTCTACCACTTGAGCCACAGTGCCACTTCTGGTTTTCTGGTGTTAGTTGGAGATAAGAGTCTCATGGACTTTCCTGACTGGCTGGCTTTGAACTGCGATCCTCAGAGCTCAGCCTTCTGAGTAGCTAGGATTACAGGTGTAAGCCACTGGCACCCTGCCCTCAATAAATACTTTTGAGTGGGAAAATGAAGTGGACTTGGATTCTGCCCCTCAGAATCACCCAGAATAGTTTTTTAATTGTTTTGTGTAGTGGATATACAAAGGGGTAATAATTACATGAATCTAGTACAATCAGTACAATTTTCCCCTTCTGTCTCTCTCTCTCCCATTTCTCCCTGAATATTAACATATGGATGGCTTCTCCCTTGAGAGAGCACTAGTGTATCAAGGAAAAGCTATTCTGTAGGTTAGAAGATTCTCTCAGATTCCTTCTAATGGCAACTGAGGCCCAGGGAAGAGGAGCAGCCTAATTAGGTTCAGCATTTATTGTTTGGGCTGGAACCTCAAATCTGTTCATGGTCAGACCATGGCTCTTTTAACTACACTCTCCCTGAAGAAGTATCATTAAATTCATTTCTCTTCCAGGTAATGGCTAATGTTTTAAGTGATTACCTTGGTCCAAAAATCTTTTATCAGGTAGAAGCATGAAACCTGATAGAACAGCCACCGACTGTAAGGAAGCACACAAAGTATCTAAATGGATATGCAGATCAGATTTCAGTATTAAAAATCATCTAAATTCCTTCCCTGTAATGGAATTTAATTATGATTACCCTCACCGGAAGCTGAATTTCCAGGAATTAAAAGAGAATATTTCAGGTATCTGACCTCTCTGATGAGTAAATGAACACAGAAAGAAAAGAGGAAGATCTGTCTTTGTCTCTGCCTTTCTGGGACACATGCGTTTACACTCAGGGTTAAGGGCTGGGAGAGAAAGAGAACTGAATCTGGATGCATCCAACTTAGGTTTCCCTGTCTCTCTCTACTGGTACCAGCTAGGGGCACTGGCGCAAGTCATTGCCTTGAGTCTCAGTGGTCACTTTGAAGAAGATCATGTTACTGTTTTCCTGTACTCTGCTGCAACTGGCAAGTGAGGTCCCACACTCCTACATGGCACTCAGTCTCAGACTTCAGCGCACACCAGAGTCCCTTGAGTCCTGGACAAACATTTGGATTGCAGAGATTCCAGGGTCCAAGAGTCTTCATGGAGATTGTATCCCAGCCAAAAACCATGCTTTTAGAGAAATGTTCTAAAATTGCAGGATTTCTACTTAACTTTGGTGAACTGGCCCCCAGAAGCATTTACATTTTCTAATCAAGCTCAGATGTATTGTAACGTCACTGAGGATATTGTTATGGAAGAGAAGATGAAGACTAAGGGAAAGAAAAAAGAGATTGCCCAAGTAGAAAAATAAACAACTTCCAGTCTGTATAGCTGTGTAAATCTCATGGGGCTCACTGCGTGCACTCGCTCATCAGGCCCAGCTGGGGACAGAAGGGAGAAGAAGAGGGTTTGGTGGACTTCAAAGCCTTGACTTTTCATTGAAGAGTTTCCATGAACTCACATATATATGCATTTACAGACATGGGGCTGAAGAAGAAGCAGCAGCAACAGAGGAAATTGAATGAAAGAGAAAAAGAATTATTAGAGGGAGGCACATAGACAATGCAGAGAAGAATAGAAGTAATGGCATGTCTGCAGTGAGGAGGTTCACAGGATTGCTAATATTTACCAAGGATACTACTTGAGGCTAGAGCAGTAACACATAGAAAGATTGAGGGGGTGGACATTAACAGTAGGACTTGAAATCCTCTGCAGACAGCTGCTGTCTCCTCTGACTCAGTTACAAATTCTGAGATGAGGAGTGCATGGCCACAGTCAATGCACAATATGGTCAGGTTCAAAGCATAGGCTGCCAGAATGTATTCTAATAGAGGAGATAGACTGAGCCAAACGAATGCATACTTTGTGTCATTGTGGAATTTGGAACGGGTAAAGTGGGCCTCCATTACTCCTTCAGAAAATTAAAAACAAAAGAACCAATCAGTAATGGAATATGTGATGCTTCTTGCGCGGCTTTGGTGTACTGCAGGGCAAAGCCTACGTCATCATTCCATCTAGATTAGACCTTTTTCCAGGGGCAGGATGATTCTAAGCTACATCCTGAACTTTAAAGATGTATTCTCATGAGGTCTCATGATGAATTCTCCCGTTGAAAGCAGGCTGACCCCAGGCTATTGTTTTCTGATTAATGACCCATTTGTTCCCTTCCATTCCTGTCTTCCCACAGTGAGCAGAATCTTCCTTCCTGTTCTGAGTAGCCCCAGGGCGAGCCACTGAGTGAACACTACACCTGTTGCAGCCACCTGAAGTTCTTTTGTATGGCTGGTCACGCAGCAGTCAAGGAGGCCCGTGTTATCAGGAAAGCATCCATGACCTGTACAAGCTTCCTTCATTCAGTCCAACAACCTTTGCAAGCCCTTTGAGGTCTGGGGTCAATGCTTTCCACAAACGGTGTCCATAGTCCTTGAGGGTCACTCTATGGGAGAGAGCATTATATCCTCAGTCATCTAATAGGAGAAAGTATCCTCCGCCTTCTGGTTAAATCTGGTGTCCAAAGGATCAGTCTGGGTGAGGGGAGGGTGTCTTCATCTTTATTTGGCCTCCAGGGGATTGCAGTGGGGACCCTTTCTTCTATTTTCATATATTCATGATTGAAGAAATAGTTGCGAAACACTAGTTGTTTGCCAGTTACTACACTACGTACTTCTCGCCTCAAGAGCTCCCAGCTAGTGGAGGAGACAGACAGAACAAGCCATCAATCAAAGGTGTGAGTTATCCAATGTGTAATCTAGTTAAAGGCGAGGAAGGACAGGATGCTAAATAAAGCAAGTTTATTCAGACTAGAGTGTGTATGAGAGGGAACTTCCTGGAGGAATTCTGTGGGCTATGTTGTACAGAAGGTGCCCAAGCTAAGAGAGATACTATGATATCTGAGTCTTCATGATGAGAAACCAGAATGTGAGAAGGCTGGGGGAGGGGCGCAGTTGGCCCATAGACATCCTAGAGAAATCCCCAGGGGCTAGGTAGCAAGAATGGGGGTGGAGGATTGTTGAAGGCATAAGGAGAAGGATTTTATCGGCCTTGTTTAAAATTTAATTATTACCCTGAGTGCAGTCCCTGAGGTACTTGCTCAATTCCTTGCTCCAATTGCATAACCACAAAAGTCACCTCCATTGCCACTTCATCACCAAACCCATGATGTACATGGGAACTGTATGTTGACTTTCTGGAACCTTCCATTCCATCACACTGTTATCCCAATAGCCCCAGGAACCTATGTGGGCATTCTGTATCTCCTAGCCCCTTTTACAGATGTTCAAACTGGAATTTAGTAAGGTTAACAGATTTGACTCCTATTACACAGGTCATCAGTATAAAGACAGGACATAAATGCAGGCAGCCTGGGCCTGCAGTGCCCACGTGTGCCATGCAAATCCAAGTTAGCCCAGTCTGGAGGGGCTAAAAGTGATCTGGCTGAGGAAATGTACTTGGAGCAGTGTATTGATGAAGAATGAAATCTCCATGAACTGTCCTAGCCAGAGATGAACCAGCAACCTTTAGTCATAAGAAAACTATAAAATCTGATATGGACCATACATTGCAGGGAAAGGAATTCCTACAGCCAAGGGGCACAGTGCAGTCACGCAGTCATGCAGTCACGGGAAGACACAGCCACGTCTTCTGTCCCCAGTGGTAGAAATGTAAATCTCTCCTCAGAGAGGACAGGGAGCACAAGCTGCTTTTCAGCCAGAATTCTGCACTCTAACCCAAGTAGGAAAAGTGGCTTAAGGCTCCTCTGAAGGGAAATCAAACCCAAAGCACAGTAGGGCTTCCCAAACCAAGGCCGTGAGATTCCTCCCTTCATAAAATGTCTCTGCCCTAGCCAGCCCAGCACCCTAGGAGAATGGAGCCCTGATCCTGTTCTACCATCCCAGTTTTACCAAACAACACAGTACACTCACTGTGGTTTAAAAAAAATAATTCTATTTTATGGTAAAGGTGATATACAGAGGGATTACAGTTACATAAGTACAGTAATGAGTATATTTTTTGTCCAACATGGTTACCCCTCCCTCATTTTCTCCCGCTTCCCCCCAACTCTCCTCCCTGCAAAGCTGTAAAGTTCATTTCCAACATGGTGTCTCGTGAGTATCACTGTTGCATTGTGTCACCATTTGTCTTTTGTCTCACTGTTTTATGATTCCCCTTCCCTTCCCCAAATCAGATAAACGTATATATATATGATACAGAGCATCAAAATAAAAAAATAGTGACAACAATGGATAAACCAAAGGAAAAACAAGAAACAAAAAAAGTAACTCACAGTACATAAAAAAAACCAACAACTCTTGTTGCACATCTTAGAGTTCATTTCGTTTAGCATCATTTTATATGGTTATAGGTTCACAGCTACTGAGCTATTGTGGTCCTCTGCTAGGACTATCCTAGACATATACTAATTATTATAAATGAGGGAAACCATGGAACTTACTGTGTTTTAATCTGAATACTTTCAGAATTCACTTGTTTTTCTCCAGATGTTTTCTGGAGTCCACAGAAAGGTGGACATCTTTAAGGATAGAATTCCATTATTCTCCTTTTTTTTTCTTTTGCTCAGTGACTACTGTAGAGCTTACTGATGAGAACTATTAAATAGATAGATGTTATTGATTTCAGAAAGGCATGGGGAGGAAGTGAGGATGGAGGGGAAAAGAAAGGGACAGAAAGAATAGAAATTGCCTAGCTAGCTATTTACATCGATGCTATCTATTATAAATGAAAATTAGGAACTCTCTAAATGATCAACAGTAAAGGAGAAGTTTAAACACATTATGGCTCTCCTACTATTGAAAAATATTTTTATAACAAATGAAAATTATTGTAAAGCTTATGAAGAAACATGAGGGTAGAGGGCAGGAATACAATGTATTGATATCTATTGATCAAATGAAATAAATTGTATCTAGTCTAAGATTTTGGCTATAGAGAGGAAATAGCTTGTAAAGAACATATAAAACCTTCTCAGTCTGATGCCTATGGCTCATGCCTATAATCCTAGCTATTCAAGAAGGCTGAGATCTGAGGATCACGGTTCAAATCCAGCTAGGGGAGAACAGTCCTTGTGAGACTCTCATCTCTAATCAACCACTCAAAAAGTGGAAGTGGAGCTGTGACACACAGTAGTAGAACTTTAGCTTTGAGCAAAAGAGCTCAGGGACAGCACACAGGTCCTGAGTTCTAGCCCACAACCAACCCCTGCTCCAAACCCAAACAAAAAAAAACCAGTCATGGCTGGTTCCACCCTCCTGAACATAATTCTTGTTATATTATTTCTTCAAGCAGGGGGCAGAAGGTAGTGAGCTGGTTAGGGTGCCCAGATAAGCTCCCCAGAGGTCTACTAGCTTCAATTCTTACCCCATCACGGCCTCCAGGCTTGGCACAGAAAGTATGACCTTAGCATGGTGTGAGGACCGTTTTCTTCAGAATGTGCCCCAAGAGATTGGAAGACAATCTGGAGTAGGAGTGGGATGGGTAAGAAAACTCCACACAGCTGGTGAAGTGAGTCTCCAGCCTTGCCATATGCACAATGCCCTGTGAAACGTTTACAAAACACATCAACGTTTATCCAGACCATACAGGGTCTGATTCAGTAGGCACTAGGAATGGGGCTGATACTCTAAAGTGTCCAAGATGCTCTGACAGGTGATTCTGATGTCTGTAAAAATGTGGGTCTTGATGGATGGCAGACTGTGTGAGAGAAGAAAGTATATCGGTAAGGGATATGAAGGTTCCAGCTTTCAATCTGAGATGCTTCTCCCTAACTGCTAAACTACAGTAAGTTATACACGTCTTTTGTCCTATACTTTCTTGTTTCCAAAAGGAGAATTTAAAATATTTTATTGGGCCTTTAGACTCATTAAAAGAAATAATGCCTTGAAAATAATGAATAGATTACACAATATATGTGCAATAATTATTTCTTAATATTCCTATCTCTAAGACTCAGTTTTTTTTGTCTTTCAATAGGGATTTAAAGAAGCTAGTAGGGCTGGATGCTAGTGGCTCATGCCTGTAATCCTAGATATTCAGGAGGCTGAGGTCTAAGGATCATGGTTCAAAGCCAGCTCAGGCAGGGAAGTCCATGAGACTCTTATCTCTGGTTAACCACTAAAAAGTCAGAAGTAGAGCTTTGCTTCAAGTGCCAGAGCACTAGCCTGTAGCAAAGGAGATTAAGGACAACTCCCAGGCCCTGAGTTTAACTTCTACAACCAACAACAGCAACAAAAAGAAACTAGTAGGGTGGGTTTGAGAATTAAACATTGTAGTCTACATAAAGTCCTAGCACTTGTCTAAACACAGCAGGCAATAAACAAAAGCTTCCCTTTTTACCCCCTGTTTGTAACCAAGTTTTTGCCCCAATCTCTGAGCTTTTGGCTCATTGTCCACACTTGGGCAAGCGTACTCTCCTCCCACCCACCCACCCAACAAGATCAGAGGGTGTCGCGGAAGATCTCCTGTTCCCAATTATCTCCATCACTGACCCTTCTCTTTGTCTAGCCTAACATGCTTGCCAGTAAGTCATAATTTAGCAAATACTTACAAAAATCAATGTTACCATGCCCTTTACATACTCACTACTCGAGACAGGTAGTTTTGCTACTGTCATTTTACTGAGGAGGGCTCTGGGTAAAGAAGTGACAGAATATGCTCAAAACACAGCTGGCTGGAGTAGCCAAGCCAAGATGGTCACCTTGGTACCTGGTTGACTGCTTTCCTAAGCTGAACTCTTCATTGCCTACCTGGCCTGCCTACTTTACTCCAAGCCATGCTGGGCTCCCTGGTACTAGCATTTGTCAGTGGTGTCCATCAGACTTTGTCTCAGGAGCCTCGTCAATCATAGGATTGTTTTAGTACAATTTTTAAAAGCTTTGGAATTGAAATTTTAACCTTTTGTACCCTTGTAGCTTTATTGCTTATTTTCTCTTGACTTGAGCTAAGGTCTACACTGTCCAATGTAAAGCCCTTAGGGTGTGTATCTGTCTGAAAGGGTTGTTGAAACCCATCTTAAAAGAGTTCAAGGTCTGGGGTGAGGGAGAGACAGAGAATCTGTCCTACCATGTATACCACAGTTGTTTGCTACTTGTAATCATCACACCAATTTCACCCAGTAGGGTCTATCAGAGGTGAGGACCCCAAGGCTTGGAAAGGTCAAGAGACTTATCCAAAGCTACACGGCTGGTTTGTGCTCGGGTGCAAATAAACATCTAAGGTGACATGGTATCAAAAGCTGCAATGTCTCCTGTAAAAGACACTAATTTCCCCCCATGCTGGCTATCAAGCTTCCAATCAGGCTTCGTGGTTTGGCCACAAGGTCTGCTGCTCCTTCTGCTTTATAGTGCACTCAGTGTTCTGGTGAGCCCTGAAGCCCGAAGCTGAGGAGGAATACATAGTTCGTCCCATCCAATGTCAACTCCAAGGCCGATCCAAACCCTTACAGAAGCCTATACAGGGTTTTGGAGCTTGAAGTCAGGAAAGAAAATGTGCCGATGACTGCAATGTTAATAAGGAACGCGCCTCACTATGAGGTGTCCTTCACAATGGCTTGTCTGTTCCCGGTCGGCGGCCTGGGGGTCCTGTTTCAGCTCTGGGTCTGGCCACCCTGGCTCAGCCGCTGCTTACCGCGTGGAGCAGGCCAGGCTCGTCTGATAACATCACCTGGACATAGAGCTGCTTTTGTGTACATTCAGGGCTCTGGTTACCTGGGGCAGGCAGGATGCAGGCTCTGGTGCCCAAGGCCAGGAGGGAGTCGGTGAGTAAGGAAAAACAAGCATGAAAGGGGAGTGTTTTGGAAACCCCAAAGGAAGCTTTCTTCTCCCCTGTATCCTCAAGGTGCTTCCCAAGGAGGCTGCTTGATCACTGGCTTCCCTTTCGGCCCCAGATTGTGTGTGTGTTCCTTCTTATAGCTGGATGGGCGCCAACCTGCTAGTTCAGACACTTCTCCGTCCTAGGGGGCTTTTTCTGTGTGAAAAGTCAGAGGCAAACTGTCTTCCAAACCAGGTTTGGTTGCCTGCAACTTCTTCATCTGGAGCCAAAAGCTGTGAATTTGCCTGGGAGCACAGATCCGATGGGTCTCCAGGTTTGCACCTCAGAGAAACACAGGCTGACAAAGCTTGTGACCAGTCTTGGCTTCTGCCCATTGCCTGTGCTAGACACTGAGTTGGATTGGCCGCTTCTTTAGGGAAGAGCTGGTCCTTTCTGGAAAGGAATGGATTCTTGGGGTTTGCATCTTTCAAGTGCTCTGCTGTGGTCCTTCCTGGCCACACTTATCCCGGTTGCCTATATATTCTAGTGTGGTCCATCTGCCCCATCCCAAGTCCTCCACAGTCCCTTCTTCAACATTCCCTTCTGCACTCAAGAGCCCACAACTTTGAGGTCTAAGAAGAAAGTCAAAACTAATATGATAAGTGCTGCTGTGGTGCTATAGTAGTGTCCTGAGGCCACAAACTCAGTGACTTAAGATAATGGAAATATATTCATCTATAGGTCCAGGTGACAGAAGCTTGAAATTGGGATGTTGGCAGGGAGGACCTAAGGGAAGACTTCTAGATAAGGTTCCTTTTTTGTCTTTTCCAGCTTCTGGCAGTTTGGGGGGCATTCCTTGGCCCTTGGCTGTATCTTTCTCTTCTTTTCTTCTCTCAGTGGATGGTCCTGGCCCTCTAAATATGTTTTTCTTCTTTTCTCATGTATTAGGACATGGGCATGAGTTTACATATTTGAGAGTTAGAATATGGATACATGTTCTGAAGTGTTATGAGCCAATCCACTAGAAGGGTTAAAAGCAGACAGCATCCTGATATAGTATTGGCACCATACCATATTTGTGGGTTTTATAGGTTTTTGTTTTGTTTTCTGGGTCTTTTTTATTGTGAAAATACTGTACAGAGGGGTTATAATTACATGGGCAAGACAATGAGTACATTTCTTATCAAACATTGTAGCCTCCTCCTTTGTTTCCCCTTCCCATCCCATCTTGGGGAGGGGTAAGATTGGGTAGGGGGATGGGGGGAGGATGGGATGTTTTCTGGGTCTTGAACTCAAAGCTTGGGTGCTGTTTCTGACCTTCTTCCAGGCCAACACTATCATTTGAACCACAGCTCCACTTATGGCTATTTTGGTACTTCATTGGAGATAAGCCTCTCATGGAATTTCCTGCCTGAGCTGGCTTTCAACCGCAATCCTCAGATCTCAGCATCCTGAGTAGCTAAGACCTCAGGTACGAGCCATATATGCCCAGCTATTTATATGTTTAAAAATTGAAACCTCACTTTAAATTGGTAATGTAGCTACCACACGTAATATATAAAATTAGGGGAAATGATTGCTCAGAATCTTTGTCAAACTCAGTTGTAAAATGGGGTTGATGCCTAACTTGCCTGACTCACAGTTTTAATGTCACCAAGTAAATGGTGGCAGTAGTGTCGGTCACAGGGACAACTCAAGGACAGAGGCAAAAGAAAGGCAATTATCTCCCTACCTCTCTGTCCTTCTTCTCCCAAGAATGTTACATAGTGGAGATTATGGACATTGTCTAGCAGAAGTTTTTGCTTTTTTCATTGGTTTATTTCTTTCTAGTCATACCAAGTGCCTTGCCTTGTAAGTACCAAGCAAGGAGATAAACCTCAGATGTCCCAATAATAAAATTTTTAAAAAATAATGTGTTACCTGAACCAAGATGAGAACAAATCGGTGGTGTTTCTCCCCCTACCCTCCACCCTGCCCCGCGTTTCTGTGTAAGAAATGTTGTTATCCTCTATGGAGATGGAAGGGGCTGATGATGGAGCTGTCCCCGGGGCCCCTTGAATTAGAAACTTGCTGGAACAAAGAGGGTTCCTTTGTAGCTGGGATGTGGGAAAATCCCTGCCAATAGACAGGTAGATACATTGGTCCTACAAGGTGTGGGAGGAGAAGGAGATGTTCTTTCCTCTGATGCTCACAACTGAGTCCTTAGCTGGATGGTCCCTTAAGGTTCCCTTAAGAGTACAGCGTTTGTGCAGACCCCTTAGCTCTTTTGGAAGTGTTCATGGAGTGGAACCCAAAACATCAGAGAAGTTACGTGTGTGTGTGTGTGTGTGTGTGTGTGTGTGTGTGTGTGTGTAGCAAGAGGCAGGGGGTGAACACAAGTGCATATCTGTGTGTTGGGAGGAGAAATCAGTGTGGGCAAATGTTTTCAGAGTAGGCTAGTGGTTTTTATTGGGCCTTCTGTCTATCTTATCTTTGCCAGGATCGCTTTTTTCCCTTAAGCAGCTCTATTCCTTGGGCTTTTTGGAAATTAGGGTTTTATTTTACTTTTCTACTCCCCCAGGTTGCCCAGATCCTCATAACCCCCAGCCAGCGGAAGTGGCCATTACCCTGTCCCTCTCATGGCTTCAAAGCTGCCCACCAGCAGAGGTGCTTGCTTTCTTTCTGGATACAAGAATTATTCTTCATAGGAACAGGCTGCTTAGTTGGGTTTCAGAGATTTTTAAAGACAAACAACAAACAAGAGAAGGCTGTGGACAAAGGCTCAAATAAGTGTCCACAAGAAAATATGAAGGACTAGTGCTTTTTGAGCCAGATAGGGGAACTGAGGGCGTGATCCTATACTTGGTGGGTGAAGTGGAGATAATGGTGGTCCAGGCTTAGTTCTAGCCCACTGTCTTTCGTGATCCTTGGTTTCCTTATTTATTTATATCTTATTTAGTGTGTGTGTGTGTGTGTGTGTGTGTGTGTGTGTGTATGTGTGTGTATGTGTGTGTGCTGGTACTATGGCAATTAGGTCAATGACTCAGGGTCTGGCCCTGAGCTTTTATGCTCAAGGCTGGTATGTTGCCCTTGAACCATATCTCCACTTGCAGCTTTTTGGTGGCTAATTGGAGAAAAGAGTCTCACAAACTTTCTTGCCTGAGCTGGCTTTGAACCACAACCTTCAGATCTCAGCCTCCTGAGTAGTTAGGATTGCAAGTATGAGCCTCTGGTGCCCAAAGCTCTCCTTGTTTTTAAGGTCTATTATTATGCTCATTGCTCTCTCTGTGACTTTAAACATGTGTTTATTTTCTTTTCAAAGTAGAAGCAGAGAAAACTTTTGCAAAATCTTCTATTCCATAGACATATCATGTCATAGGCAGTGCTTGAAAGGTCTGAGTCAAAATGAGGTTCAATGTTGTGACATGGGCTATTGTATTAGAAACTAGACAAAACTCTTACCCCATATTGGGTCAAGAAACATGGCACCCTGGACTTGCTTTTCTCATCTCAAATGAACACAGTGGTGTCTCTGATTAAGCTTGCTGGGGGAATTAAATGAGATACACATTTACAGTTAGGATTTATTGTACCAACTTGGATGCCAGCCTAAATGCTTTTCGTGGGTTTCCTCACTTAATCTCATGCATTATAGGTTTTATGGACAAGGGGACAGTTGTACAGTGAAAACAAATGGTAGAAGCAGAAACTTGCCTCCTCCTTGATCTCAAACCTGAATTCATTACCACTAACCTTTTCCTTCTAGGAATCTGTCAGAAACATACATAACCTGGCTTTGTTAGGTACCTAACAGATACAAAATACTTCTGAGTGTGGCTGTGAAGGATGTTTCCAGAGAAGGTTGGCACTTGGGTAAACAAAGTGAGTGGGAAGAATCTGCCCTCCATGTCTCTCTGATTGGTGGGAACTGTCCAATCAGATGGGACCCAGGGTGAGCAGGGAAACAGGAGGAAGCTTTCATTTGACTCTTCCTTTCCCATGGGGTATGTTTCTCCTGCTGTTGTCTCTGGACATCAGTTTTGGGCTTTGGAATGTGTGCAAGTTGTTCCCTGGAGGCTGTACCAGTAACCTTCCTGGTCTGTAGCTCCCTGTTGGTGTTCGAACTTTTGGCCTCTGTGGTCAGATGACACAATTCTCTGATATTCATTCTGTCTCTGTCTCTTTACCTTTCTCTCTCTCTTTCTCTCTCTCTCTGTCTCTCCCCCCCACAACTTCTCTCTCTTTTCTGCTTCCATAGAGAACCTTGACTACTAATACAATATATCATGTATATGTATTAAAATGTTATGTTCTTGTTAAATGTATAGGGTATGTTTTACAGTCAGGAGAATGTACTGAAAGATCGGGAAAATATTTGGAGGAGGGAGGGATCATTTGAGACGAATGCTGTTGATAAGTCTGTTATTATGATGAATGAGGACTGAGGACGTGGCCCATGAATTGATTCTAGAGCGAGAGGGCAAAGGAGCCGCCAAGAGCTGCTCCCATGTGAGTTATACTTGATGGTTATGACCCGATATTATTATTGAATTGAATGACTGAAGGTTCTAGATTTGGACATCACGAACTTGCTGGATCCTCTGTCATTTTAACTGGCCCATGTTTATCTTGAAGCACTTCTTTCTTTATTTCTCTTTTTCTCTCTTTATTTCCTTCCTTGTTCCTTTTTTCTTTTCCTTTCCTTCTCCCTTCTTTCCTTCTCTCTTTTTTTTATTTTCTTCTCTCTCTCTTTCTCTTGCCAGTACTGGGGCTTGAGCTTAAGGTTTATGCTCACTCAGTTTTCTTGCTCACAGATGGCACTTAATCAATTAAGCCACACCTCCAGACAGTTTTTTTTTTTTTTTTTTTGCTGGCCAATTGGAGATAGAGTTTAGAGATCCTTCTGCCCAAGTTTGGCTTTAAACCTTGATTCTCTAGGTCTCAGCATTTTGAGTAGCTAGGATTACAAGTATGAGCTATTGGTGTCCAGCAAATCATTTTCAGATGTACATTTTCATATTTTTCTCTACCTGATCCCCTGAATATGTTGGGTGTTTTATATGAGGGCACTTTCCAAACTTACTTGTATTTTAGAATATGAATTGCTTCTGTTTTAAGATTCCTCCATGTATTCTTTAGTAGTATTGTCTACTTTATCCTTTCATAACAAGAATCTGCATATTATTTTCTCAAAATAGAAGTTATCTGTTTCTGAATGTCACACTTACTGAAAGTGTGTCAAGCTGACACCGGTGGCTCACGCCTATAATCCTACCTACTCAGGAAGCTGAGATCTGAGGATCCTGGTTCAAAGCTAGCCTGGGCAGGAAAGTCCAGGAGATTCTTATCTCCAATTATCTATCTCAGATTAGATAGATAGATACCCAAATCAAAACATCAGAAAGAATGACATCGCCCCATTTGTTAGGAAATGGAAAGACTTGGAAAAAATTATATTAAGTGAAGTAAGCCAGGCCCAAAGAAACATAGGTTTCCCTTATTTGCAATAACTAGTATATGTCTGGGACAAGTAGAAAAGGGCAAAAACTATGTACCTATGACCAGATAAGATGAAGTTAAGCAAAATGAACCCCAAGATAGGGACACAAGTGGTTGTATCTTTCTTGCTATTGTTAGGTACTATGAGATTTTTTTTGTTTCGTTGTATGTTCCTCCCCCATGGTATAACCCCTGTTTTCATTGCATACTTTGGTATTCACAGTATAATTTGGGGAGGGGAAGGGAAAAAACAAAATGTTTAAATAGGGATACAGGTTGACCCATTGTAACAATGAGATGTACAAGACACTATGTTGAAAATGAACTTTACAATTTAGTGGGAGGAGGGGGTAGGGAGGGGAGCTACTGTAGTTGTGGAGATGGGAGGGAAGGGATGGTAGGGGAAAACAAAGGAGGAGGCAACAATGCTTGATAAGAAATGTACTCATTACCTTGCTCATGTAACTGTAACCCCTCTGTACAGTATTTTCACAATAAAAAACTTATTAAAAATAAAAAGAAATGAAATCCTTTAAAATAAAAAATATATCTAAAGCAAACACATCTGCTTCTGCCTTTCTCTTCCTGATGGTCTCAATGTTCCTGTTAAGCCAGATGCCTTCCCCGCTCCACAGCTGTAAGTTCACCACCCAGCTGCCATTTACTCATGGAACTTGTTTTTCCAAACCCACAACCAGACTTTGTCCTCATTAGATGCTGCCATGGGCTCTTGTTAGTTACAGCGGCACTGCAAACATGTGCACTGACATCAGTTTAAAGGATCTCAATGCCCTCTTGTACCCATGAGGCCACAAATGCTTCAGATTCACCTTGCATCTTGGTAGAGACCGCCAGTCTAAAAATGATCAAGATTGCTACATTCAGTGAAGGTTGTGTTTGAGCTTCCGCAGGGCAGGAATCGCATCTTGCCTTTGTATTTCCAGGGGCCCGTATGATCTCTGACATATAGGAAACTTCAGTCAATACTGCTGTGAGTTTTCTTCATACCACACTTGACCATGCTTTTTTTCCCTCTACCAGACTCTGTGTTTAGGTCAAATTATCATGTCCCATCCATACATTGTCAGCCTGGTAGAACAGAGACAAGTGGTAAAGGCAGCATATCTGGTATTCAGCAGAACAAATGAGAAAGTCTCTTAGAAGGCAGGTGCAAGGAAGCAAATTAATAGCTAAACATGACCAGTCAGGATAAGACAGCATGCTGCAGTAACAACCCACTATCTACCTATCATTTACTTCTTCCCCTTCTCTGCTTGCACTTTTCATGGTCTCCGCAGGGAGCTGAAGAAATGGATTTCTCCATATCCTGGCAGCATTTTACATAACGCTTCCCACTTGAAAACAACTAAAATTGTTAATAGATTAAAATGAATAGATGATAGGTCCAAGCAAGACTAGAATTGGAACATTGTCAACTGACCTATAGAAAAAGAATCCTGGCGTGAGAAGAAGACATTTCCCTCCTGTGTGCTGTGGCTGGCATTGAGGACAAGGCTCTGCCTTGCCCCTCAGCTGTGGGTCTGCCCTCCTGAGCTGTACAGCTGTCCCTGTGGTCTTAGAAGACACTTGCTCCAAGGGCAAAGGGTAACAGTAAACAATAGTTCTGAGTTTCTTAGTTTCTCCAAGATGAGAAAACCGAGGAATTGTAGTCAGAATCACCTGCAAAGGAGAAGGTTATGGGAAATCATGAGATTAGCAGCTACTGAAAGATGGGTTAATGGAAGGACAAATGGACTTTACATAAAATGTTCAAGTATGGTGTCTAATATTGGAAAAGTGGTGAATTCCAGTGCTCTTTTTGTCCTTTTGCCCAGAGGTGGAGTAAGGACCATGATGTGGAAATTGTAGGAAAGAAGACAGAATCTCAATTGGAGAGTGCGTTTTCTAATGAGTACACTGTTCAAGTATGCCTTGGGAAGTGCTCTTTGGAGAATGTGCTCATCCACATGTTCAGTGAATGTTGGAACACTATCTAAGAGTCAGGTGTTGTGCTGAGAGTTAGAATACAGCTGAGTGATGGTGGTTCACACCTGCAAATCTAGCTACTCAGGAGGCTGAGATCTGAGGATCAGAGTTCAAAGCCAGTCAGGAGAGGAAAGATTGTGAGACTCTTACCTCCAATGAACTACCAAAAAGACAGAAGTGTAGGCCTGGTTTAAGTGGTAGAGAGCCAGCCTTGAAAGAAAAAGTTAAAGAGCAGTGCCCAGGTCCTGAATTTCAAGTTCTAACATTGGCCCGTGAGCGGGTGCACACGTGCGAGCGCATGCGCACACACAGACACAGACACACACACACACACACACACACACACACACACACACACACAGAAAGAGGAAACAAAGATGAATAAAACTCAAGGACTGATAGGGAGATACAGGTGGATGTAAAGAGATAAACCCAGGGCAATATGCTACGATGCAGTGAGAGCAAAGTGCTGAGAGACCACAAAAGACAGAGTAACCGATCTGCCTGGGTCAATTGGGAGAAGCCTTATAGAGTAGATGACAATTGATACGGGTCTTGAAGGATGAGCAGAAGTCTGCCATTCAGTGTTGCGGAGTTCCTTATCACTGGAAGCATTCAGACAGACACAGAATGGCCACCTGTCAAAGTTATGGCAGAGGGACTGCTGGGAAGGCATGACACTGGCCACTTCAGTGACCTCTACAGTCTTTCCAACCCCAAGATCGTAGAACAGAGCCACAGTAATGGGATGTGATTGTGCCAGCATATATGTTACCATCTGTCAACACACTATTCCCAATGCTTTGACTCACGGGGGAAGAGGAGGCCGCTGTCAACCCAAAGCATGTTTAAGTTGGGATCAGGAAGGGGGATAATTTATCTTCTCTTTGCCCTTAAGGTGAGTATCTCTTTACATGTCTCAACTGAGTAGATGGAACTGGGAAGGGGAGAGACTTGAGAAATCACTGTGAGCTGGGCCTGGGAGAGAAGCTTGTGTCTCTTCTGTATTTGGGAGGGTCGGGTGGAAGGGCGTCTTTGTTGTCCAGGTGGGCACAGATTGCTCCTGGCTGTTTGAAACAGCTACACCTCCTTCCTTTGCTGTGGCCCTGCTTGCCTGAGCCAAGGCAGCCATCTGAGGTTGTCTGTCTGCCAGGCCACAGGGCCAGAGTGCCTTTCTGCCAAGAAAGCAATGGAGACAAAGGAGAAATACCCAGGGAGAAAAAACCAGCCAGAGTCTCTCGGCTATCACAGCTGAGCGTCTGGGCTGGAGAATACGTGAATTGTTTGCATTCTTGACTCTGCTCAGGTGAGCGCAGGTGCACCCAGGTGAAACCCCCCTCTTTCTTCCTCACCTGTGGGGCTGAGCGCTTCCACTGACAGGCAGGCAGGCAGGCAGACAGACTTGCTATTGTCGCCCTGCATTGGGGTGGTATATCAAATGCTCCTTAAGAAGGGCTCAGGGCTTGAGGCTCTTGGTTCTCCTAAATACAGACTTATGGGAAAGGAATGAAGAAATGAAGAAATCCAAAAAAATAATGTAGGCTATTCTCTTTGGAGAGCACTGGGGGAGGGGAGAATAGATCATTTGGACAATGGAGACTAGCGACTAACTTGATCACTTCTCACCATCAGTAGAAGGTAGAAGGAAGGCACCAGCCTGCAAAACACAAACCTTGGCTTTCACACTCGTTAAACTCTGGAACTAGTTAACACATCAAGTTTCTTCTGGGATGTCTGTCAAGAAGGATTAGCAGCAGGTTGATGGATGTGGGTTGAGGCTGCAGTGAACTTGTAATATCCACTCTGCTCAGGAGAGCTGGCTCAGCGTCCCCTGCTGACCCCTACAGGCTCCTTCTAGTCAGTGGGAAATGCAACCTGATGCTGCTGACTGAGCCCCCCTGACTATGGGATTCTTAAGGGACCCAGTGGGCCTTTTCTGTAAACTGGTGAAACCCTCATATTAACTAAATTCATGTCTCTGCTGAATTTTGTCCAAAGAAACACAGGAAGGGGCAAATCAAAGACAGTGAGACTGGTTATTTGCTGGGTATGTTGGGAATGGCTTAAAAGAATTATGAAGGGTAAAAGAAGGATGCTTCTTCAAAAAAATATCTTTTTGTACTATTTTGACTTTTGGAACCATGTTAACATTTTACTATTGGAAGAATTGAAATCAATAAAACTGAGGGAAAACAGGAAATGAAAAGCAAACAGAAACAATTGGCTCTATTTGCATTTCATAAGGGAAATGTAATCATACTGGAGGAAATGAGGCCAATCTAAGTAATTCCTGAATGCAGTGATTTTTTTCTATATATATTTCCATCTTTAACAAACAAGAATTATAAAATATTACACTCAGTAAGTAGTTTGTTTTTCATGCTGGTGTGGGTGAGCAGTTCTGATAGTACTTCAGTGAATGTCTCAAGTAATAATTATATGTGGATAGGAAGGAGGTTTCTCTCTAGGAGAAGGAAGGCAAATATCCAGGAAAGGGTTAGAGAAAATGAAAGTACTATTGAATAGTCATTCTTTCCTTATATGTATGTTAGATTCATATAATGTATAAAGACATGTGAGCTGTCATAGGACAATAAACATGTCTATGTGACTGTCAATCATGATTAGAAAGCCTTTCAAAGTGATGGTATCTGTTCACTCAGAGGGCCCCAAAACAGCAGTGAGCAAGATCATAATCTCTGGAGACCATTTTGCACTAAAAGTCCCTGATCAGGGTGCTTTAGAGAAATGAAGAGTTACAGGGCAGAAAAGGTACAAGACAAGAAGGGACGTGGACCAGCATGTAGAAAGTAAGGAAGTGCTACAAACACAGAGAACAAGAATCAAGTCCTGGGGCTGGGAAGGTGGCTCAGTGGTAGAGTGCTTTCCTTGCATGCCTGAGGCCCTGGGTTCGATTCCTCAGCACCACATAAGCAAAAAGAAAAAAAAACTGGAAGTGGCGCTGTGGCTCAAGTGGTAGAGTACTAGCCTTGAGCTAGTGGGACAGCGCCCAGGCCCAGAGTTCAGGCCCCACGACCAGACCCCCCCTCCCCCAAAAAAGAATAAAGTCCTCAGATGAAGGTATCTTGAGATAAGGAAGATAGAGGTTGAAGTTGTCTCCACCATCCAAATCTGGGAAAAGGTGCCAACAAAGCTGGAGGGCAGAGATGGGTGGAATCTAGGCTATGGGACATGGACCATTGGCTCAGACAGTTACATTTGTGTGTCAATGTATACAGAATTCTGCTTCATTCATGAGCCTGCATGAGGGTACCTGTATGTCCATTTTCTCTACTAAAACTCCATCTTTCACTGACATACAATATGTACTGCTGCTTGAATTCAAATATTCTTCCAATCCACTAAATTCAGAGAGGACTGAGACCTTATTTAGCTAAGAAAGAAAATTTCCCCAAACTATGACCAATCTCACAAGAGAATGGGAGAGTTCACACTGAGTCTACCATTAGGTTTCCTTTCCACAGAACTCTGCTTCTTCATGCTAAAAGTACATGAGGATCTCTCCTAGCCTCGACTACCCATCTGCTTCCTGTTTTCAGAAGTTTGGAGTGCCCTCTGGTGGACATTTTCTGGAACTGCAGAGCTTGAGGAGGCTTCTTTTGCTCTACCACTTGAGCCAAAGTGCCACTTTTACCTTTTTCTGTTTATGTGGTACTGAGGAATTGAACCCAGGTCTTCATGCATGCTAGGCAAGCACTCTACCACTAAGCCACATTCCCAGCCCTAATAGAACTTTTTATTGTGACAGGAAAGACCTACATCTGTGTGGGGCAATATGTTAGCCGTTGCCTACTGAACATTGGAAGTATAGCTTGTGAGGCTGTGAAGAAGTGAATAGTTGTGTGTGTGCACACACATGTGTGCACCAGTATTGGGCTTAAACTCAGAACCAGTCTTGCTTGACTTTTTTTCTCTGGAGACTGGCACTCTACCACTTAAACCATACACCTTCTGTGATTTTTTTGGTGACGAATTGGAGATAAGAGTCTTGTGGATTTTTATACTCCTGCTGGCTTTGAACGGTGAAACTCAGATCTCAACCTCCTGAGTCGCTAGGATTACAGGTGTGAGCCACTAGCACCCAGCAAGAAGTGAACACATTTTTAGTGAGGTATAATTTAGATAAGTTTAGCCATTTAAAGTTGTGCAAGGTTACAAAGGTGGGGTGTGTTTCGTATACTCATATTCATGTAACTAGTATCCCTACCATGTTCCAAAATATTTTTTTGCCTCCAGAGGAAATCTGAAGCTATTGTGTAGTTTCTCATTTCCACTCTCTCCTTTATTCCCTGGCTATACCACTCTGTCTGTCCCTCTGAGATGTCTGTTCTGGAGAGTTCATATCGTTGGAATCATACAATATGTGAACTTAAGTGCCATTCATTTAGCAAAATGATTTTGAGTGTCATCCATATCATATATATCTGTACTTTATTTCTCTTTATGACTGCATCATATTTCACTTTATTCATTTTGTCTACCCATTCAATTGTGGGTGGACATCTGGTTTAGCTTCTGTAAATAGCGCTATTATGAATATTTGTATGCAAGAAATATATTCAAGCTCCCATCTATTTTCTATTATTTTGATTACATATCTTGGGGTAGACTTGTAGGTCATCTGATAGTTGTGATTAGCTTTGTGAGGAACCACTGAACTCTTTTCCAAGGAAGTAAGTTTAAATTTTTATATCATTTTAGTTTACTTAATACAATTGCTACAAGATGTTGTGATATTGTATCATGACCTAATGACTCAAGTCCCTTGATTCTTTCTGAGTAATAAAATAGTGTACTAAAAATTGTCAAGGCAATGTTTAAAAATGTATATTCTCACAGGGGAGAGCTAAAAATCTGCTATGATAATTTCACCTTTTCTCCTGTATCATAAAAAATTCACAGTTCAAAGAAAATCAGAGTTAAAAAGTAGCCTAAGAGGACATTCATCTCTATCCTAACATTTTTTTAATTTAATTTTATTGTCAAGATGATATACAGAGGGTTACAGTTACATATGTAAAGTAGTGAGAACATTTTTTGTCAAGCATTGTTACTCACCCCTCATTTTTCTGCCACTTCTAACATTTTGTAGATGAAAATATGTTAAGTGAAGTAAGTCAGGCCCAGAGAGACAGAAGATGCGTGCTTTACTTTTTCGTAGAAGCTAGATTTAGTTTATAAACTTATAAATAAATAAATATATCGAGTGGAATGCAAGTGCAAACAAATGTATTAGCTGAAATATGGTGGACTCAAGGGAGAACTCAAATAGTGTAATTCCTTAGAAAGTCAAAGTCAAAGTTCAGCAAAATAAAACACCAGGAAGTGAGTACTTGAAAGGGATGAGGTCAAGGGAGAAGAGGTAGACAAATGAAGAGGAGAAGAGGTGGGAAAATGTCATCAAGAATTTACTGTGTGGAAGTGGCGCTGTAGCTCAAGTGGTAGAGCACTCGCCTTGAGCTGAAGAGCTGAGGGACAGCGCCCAGGCCCAGAGTTCAGGCCCCACGACCGACAAAAAAAAAAAGAATTACTGTGTATCCTACAAAATGACGGAGGAAGAGGGAAGGGATCTTTTGTATGACTACTAAGATAATTCATAAAAATAGACAAAGAAAGTAAAAAGCAGAGGAATAGTGTTTTCTTTATTCTGGATGGACTGCAAAGATGCTAGGTTGCACTGAGCCACCAGGTGGCATCATAGAGCACAGGGTAATCAGAGGAAAAGGAGGCTTGAGAGGTATTAGACTACCATAGTGGCTAGAGGAAAAGTAGAGCTGCCCCTGGCCTGCTCAGGTTTAGATCAAGATTTTGCTGTGTCCTAAGATAAATCCTGTTGGTGCTACCTCTAGATAGATCCCGAACCTACTCAGTTTTCACTGCCTATGTGTTCTCAGACTGCTGCATAACTGGGTTTGAACCACCAACCTTCCTTTGCCAGTGGCCCTCCATCGGCCTTGCTGTCTCCAGCGTGCTCTAGGCTGGCAGCCGGATCAGTTCCCCAGATCCCTTGTTGGGGCTGCTGTGTGCGCTGGCTTCTCCAGCCTTGCCTGTCACTGTCTCTTCTGTTCTCCTCTCCAGGAACAGCCGCCTCCCTGTCCTAAGCACTTTGAGCTTGTTTCTCTCTTTGTCTAAGATACTCCTTCCAAAGATGTTTGAATGATTCTCTCCTGCCTGTCATCCGGGTCTCTGTTCAAATTCTACCTTACCAGCCTCAGAGCATCTGTATCCCGCAGAAGCCCTTCATTGCTACTCTCCTCTCTGTCTTTGCCTTTTGTTGTCCAGGCTGTTCTCAAACATATCCTACTGTTTAAGCTTCCCCAGGAACCTGGGATTACAGGCATGTGTCACCATACCAGTCATAGCTTTGCAAAACATGTGAGCTTCCTGAGGCTGAGGCTTTGTGTCTTTTGCTCTTTGTTGTGCCTGTAGTAGTGCATAAAGTACAAAGAAAAATAGGAAGGAAGGAAAGGAAGAGAAGGAAGGAGAGAGGAAGGGAGGAGGGAGAGGCAAGGAGAACACAGTAAGCCTTTCTAGAGCCACCGTTTTAGGGGTAAGTGTTGAAGTCACTGTTTGAGGTGGAGCTTGGATATATTGTGAAGTAGATGGTAATGGTCTCATCAATGTTTAAGATAGAATATTAATCTTCAAGGAAAGGTCTTGTGAGGAGAGCTGGCTCAGTCTACATGGCCAGCAACATCGCAAGTCCCCTTTGTCTTCTACTTTCTGGCTGCTTTGATGGAATAATGGCCTGCGGTGATTACTCTTTGGTGAGGCTGAGATTCTCATGCTTTTCATGCTTAGATGAGTGCAGCCTACTGCCAGTGATTTTATCTGATTAGTGCGGTTTTCATAAATAGTGTCTACTCATTCTTAAACCTGAATTCTCACCTCTCAAGAGCAATCAAGTTCATCAGTCCCACACTGATACAGGATTTTGTAGGGGATGGGGATGCTCTAATAATCGACTGGAAAGAAAACATGTTGTGGACAGTGATGACTCATAACTGTCATCTCAGCTACTTGGGAGGCTCAGGATGGCAGGATTGTAGTTTGAGGTCAGTCTAGGCAGGAAAAGCTCAGGAGACTCCTTCTCAACCCACAGCTGGGCACAGTGGCACATACCTGTCATCCAAGCTACATGATGTTGGGATGGGGGGAGGGAGGAAGGGTGGGAGGAGCTGAGATTGGGAGGATTGTGGTTTCAAGCCAGCCTGGGCAGGAAAGTTTGGGTGGATTCATCTTCATGGAGGAAGCTGGATGTACTAGCATGCATGTGTGCCCCCAGTTATAACGAGAAGCCTGAAGTAGGAGGCTTGTAACTCAAGTGTACACCTGGGCCCCAGGGGAGACCTCATCTAAACAAAAAGTAGCTGGTGAAACCATGGCTGGCAGCTTGGCTTTGTCATATTAGGCCCACTTAACAAGTGGGAGACCCTGAGTTCAAACCCCAGTTCCCCCACTAAAATAAATAAATAAATACCCATGTCAAGTGAAATGCATTCCCATTGTTTTTAAGTATGGTATGGATACACTTTGCTTTTATGTTTCTAAAGATGAGTGTGTTATATTCTGTAAGACCCTATCAAGGTCTTTTGGCATTTGAACCCACCTTGACCCAGTGATCACCCACAGATTTGTCACCTTTCCATTGCTAAGGTGGCTGTCCGAGGAAGCACACAGTGTCCCTGGGCGATGCCTACAGCAGCAGGCCCGGGTCCCCTGTGCCCGGGGCTGGTAATTAGACTTAATCATAAGGTTTGGTTCAGGGATTGGATAGTCAAAAGTAGTCTGGAGAGTTCAAAAATTCATCTTGTGGCTGCCTTCCTGTTCTTCATTCCTGGACCGGCTTTCTCAAGTTACTCTCCTTTTGACCAAATAAAGTCATAATCACAGGGAAGGGACTTGAGCAAAACATCTGCAGGGGGAACAAGCAAAGCCATTCACCTGCGTAATCAAAGGGGCTCCTAAATTACACAGGGCGCAGTGGTGACCCGGCATCCAACCATGGGGCAGCCATACTGGATATTCCCCCATTAATAAGATGGAACTGATTGACAGGAAAAAATACCGCTCGTGGAGCCCCATTGCTCCCAATTCAACTCAACTCCTAGTCCCAAGCCCTCTCTTAGGTGGACGTACTCTGAGGCTGGGTTGGGGGGAGGGCAGTGGCAAGAGATCAAAGGATGGGTGGTGCCCAGTGCAAGTTGCAAATGGACAAAATTGCAATCTACCCCCAAGCCGGAAGCATCCTGTGATGGAGCTGATTGATCAGTTTTTTCCCTTTCTTTCTTTCTTTCTTTCTTTCTTTCTTTCTTTCTTTCTTTCTTTCTTTCTTTCTTTCTTTCTTTCTTTCTTTCTTTCTTTCTTTCTTCCTTCCTTCCTTCCTTCCTTTCTTCCTTTCTTCCTTTCTTTCTTTCTTTCTTTCTTTCTTTCTTTCTTTCTTTCTTTCTTTCTTTCTTTCTTTCTTTCTTTCTTTCTTTCTTTCTTTCTCTCTCTCTCTTTCTCTCTTTCTCTCTCTCTTCCTTCCTTCCTTCCTTCCTCCATCCCTTCTTCCCTCCCTCCCTCCCTCCCTTCTTCCCTCCCTCCCTTCTTCCCTCCCTCCCTTCCTCCCTCCCTCCCTTCCTTCCTTCCTCCCTCTCTTCCTTCCTTCCTTCCTTCCTTCCACAGAAATGAGCTGTGCAAATAGATTGTTCGTTGGGCATTAAGACCTTAGTTACTTTGAAAACACATTAATCTTCCTATTACTTATTTGTAGAATGGTCCTAGGCTGGCTTTTATAGCAAGATACCTTTTCTTTTGGAGCTAACTTTTAAAGCTCATTCTGTTTCCCCCTAGTAGTATCCTATTAATATACCCCAGAGCCAGGACTACAGCACTTCTGAGTTCTAGGTGCATCTCTGGCTCATGGTCCTCTGCACCCAGCGAACTCAGCTTGTTCCTAAACCAGGGGTGCAACTAGCTATGGCATGGTGAGGTTGGGTCTTGGGGATCCTGACAACCTGGGAGGGTGCCACTGTGCCACTGAGGGGCTTTGGGTAGCCATCAAGCCACAGCAAGGACCACGCACCTGTTCTTTTTCCTGAATAGGGAATATGTATCCCTGATCAGAGAACCGGGAACACATCAGAGTTATACATAGTGTGAGGAATGATCAAGGATATATTCTCTCTGCAGTTCCTGCTGGCTGCTAGGTGTGCAGTGGTTGGCATGACCCCACGTGGTCCTGCCAGGCCACTGTAGTGTGCTTCTCACAGGACTCCACAGAACTCTTTGCCGTCTCTTCTAAATGTCCTTCCACCATTCCCCCGTGTTAGTCTTTTCTATCCCTTCCCTTCTTTCTTCTCTCCTCTCCCCTCTCTTCTCCGTTTCTTCCTTCCTTTGTTCCCCCTTCCTTAATCCACTCACCACAAGATCGGTGGAGAGCAGGCGGTGGATTCATCTTGCATGATATAGAAAACAGCCACAGATCTTCTCTAGAGGTGTCAACCCCATTTCTAGTCTCAGTTTGAGAAGCCCAGCTTTTGGACATTTTCTCTTAGTGTCCCAAGGGTTGCTAATTGCAACCTTTCCTGGTCCTCGTTTTTGTTGTCCAGAGTGCCAGCCCAGCATTTGGTTCTTGTGTTATAGCCTGATTCCCTGGTGTCTCTATCCTAGACAGGGAAAGCTTAATGGGCAAGGAACGATCTTATTGACTGACCTCCGAGCCTGCAACTGACCTGTGCTTAGTCTATAGTACCTGCTCTGAAAGTGGGGGTTAGGCACATGAATGAATATAGTGCATGACTGGTTTCCTGTGGCCTGAAGAGTAACATCAGAGCTCCGTGGGCTGGCCTTCAGCATTTGGTCTGTTCTGGCTCTGCTCCATGTGGTTCAAACTTTCTAGTCCAGTCAAGAGAAGCTATTGCTCACCCCATTGACATACTGCGTACACTCTTACCTTCTCTCCCTCTCCGTCCCTCTATTTCCCCCTCCTTTCTTCCTGTTGCAATATCTCTTTCTCCTCTTCAGTGATATAATACCTGCTCACTTGTTCACTGCACATTTCCATCACTCTTGGGGAGAGAGTCCCAACAGACTTGGAAATATTCGAGGGCTCTTAGTCATTCGTGCCTCATACCACCTCTTAGCATGGTTTTGGAGTTGCTAGTTGGTGGTAATCAACTACTTGAGAGACTTTCTTATCTCTTGGAAGCCTCCTGAAGGCTGATATGATGTCACATGCCACAAGGCTAGCACGTTATAAGGAGAATGCTCAGTGCACAGAGGAAGGGAGGCTCAGCACAGGATGTCTATGAGCAACCAAGTCATTGGCAAACGGAGAGTGAATTTTCTTCTTCCATCCTGAATATCTGAGGGAAACCAGTGGCATATGCAGCATACTGAAGGGAAAGTGAGGAAGATGACCTAGCCCCAGAAAAGAATGGTGGAGGGCCTCCCCAGCCTTCCACCAGGGCCAATGTCTGTCTCCAAAGGAACGTGGGATTAGAATTCCATCATCTGTTTCCCTCACCTAGCTGTGGATGGATGGCTCTGCCCCTTTGTCCTTACAGACATTTCTTCAATCTCAGCAACCTGCCTTTCCACGCAGCAGCAGAGATCTCCTCAGGACATGGAGAGTTGATCTTACTCTGCCCTAAAAAAATATTATTTTTTAAAGCAAAGTAAAAGTATGTTTCTGCCAATTTTTTTCTTTCAACTATGTATTTCACCAATTCTTGATGATACCCAAAGGTATCTTTACCTCTATTTTTTTTTGGTTAAAATTACAAATCCACTCTTATTTTATATTTCCCAGATGCTCTGTTTAGGAACAAAATAATTCAGGGGGCTTATTTGATAGCAGCTGGCTATATCGGGCCCCTTTTTGTTTGAGAGAGAGCTTAAGTTTTATTAAGCCATCGGGCTACAATCTGTCACTCTTCTTTGAATCCTCAGCTCTGTGCATAACATGTGACTGTGTTGTACTGACCTGAGCTCAAGGGCACTTCACTTAAAATAGTGGGGTTCAAGTCAGACTGATCTTTACCCTAAGGGTCACCTGCAAGTGCAGGTCCCAGGATACTGCTTGGGGAGCATCTGTACTGGTCAGAAGAGGCCAGTGATCTGATCAGCAAGTGGGTGGGATGGGAGGATCACTGCTGGACCATCTTAGTAGCTGAACTCATTGAGTAGGCCTTCCTTTTACATTAAGAGATGTAAGAGCTCAACTCAATGTTCGTGTGAATCCCTCCTGCTAGAGCGTGGCGTTTGTGCATTGTGTGTAAACGGGCGCGGTAGCAGCTGGGCTCACTTTCGGTCTTTGATGTTCTTTCGGCAGGAGAGGGAGCTACCTGTCTGTCAGCACTCATGCCCTGCTCTTTAGTTGCTGCCCTCGATTTGCACTTAGCTGCCCTGTCCCAAGCATCCAAGGGATAAGAAGAATAATAAAGACACCACTTCATGCAAGCAAGCCCTCCTCTGGCCCCCTGTGCTATGCGTGGCATGCCCGTAACCTCGCCCAGCCACCCAAGCCTCTGTTCTGCTGAGATTCACCTGCGGCCAGGTAGACAGTAAGGGATTGTTCAGAGCAAAACACTGTGCAATCAGTTGAAGATAACCGAGGCCCAGGGGTCAGGCGGGCTGCCTGGAGCATCTTTCATCTTTGACTTATATTGGTAGGGCGTGAAGTGTGGCATCGGCTTGGCCCGCCTGGCGGTCAATGGCTGCCTTGTTCTGTTCCCCATTTATCTGCCATCTCTCTCTGATGTCACAAGTTTCATTTGGATAGCTGACTTCAAAGGTGCTTTTCAAATTTTTTTAATTTTTCTATTTCAGGGATAATAGCCCAGCTTTTCAAAAGCATTTTGCTCTGCAATCAAATCAAATATGCTTAAATGGACTGGGCCCAGTTAACCCAGCCCAGGCACTGAGGTTCCCTGGAGGTTGCCAAAAACCTAGTGCCAGTTCTGACAGCGGCACAAAGGGAAGCTGTGTTTTTCTGTCCTCCTCAATTGTAGTCTTCTTGTCTTAAACCCATCCCTGTGCTGAGACTTAAAACACAAAGAAGATCTCTCAGCATGCCCTGCTTCCTGTGCAAACTAAGTCAAAAGAAGACCTTCCCCGTGGGTCTGAAGTTCTACCCCCAGTAACTGAGCAGTGGAGTCAAGTAACGGGCTCATTGAGTTTTCTCATGGATTGACTTTCAGGTCCATAAAAACTGAAGTTGAGCTCTGGACCTCCTGTGATGATTGTTTAGACTTTAAGTCTCAGTCTGCTACACAGATTACAGGAATTACCTACTACTCTGTGGTCTGTCCTTTTCTTTCTTTCTATTATTACCTTAATGGAGAATGCTATGTTGTGGTTAATAGGTGCATTTGGTGGCCTGCTCAGGGGTGTGTGTGTGTGTATGTGTGTGTGTGTGTGTGTGTGTGTGTATGTGTGTGTGTGTGTGTGTGTGTGTGTGTGTGTGTGTGTGTGTGTACGTGCCTGTCAGTCCTGGGGCTTGAATTCAGGGCCTGGGTGCTATCCTTGAGCTTTTCAGTTCAAGGCTCAACCACTTGAGCCATAGCTCCACTTCCAGCTTTTCTGTGATAAATTGGAGATAAGGGTCTCATGGGCTTTTCTGTCCTGGCTGTGTGAACTGTGATCTTCAGATCTCAGCCTCCTGAGTAGTTAGGGACAGCATGAGCCACTGGTGCCCAGCTGGATCAGATTTTTAGGAAGGCTGAATGCTGATAAAGTCCTGAGTGTTTACATTAGAGAGGTATATTTCTAGTGAATAATGACTAATATTTTTTTATTATGTGCTGGTCCTAGAGCTTGAATTCAGGGCAGCAGCTTTTCCTTAGATGTTTTGCTCCAGGCTAGCATTCTACCACTTGAGCCATGGCTCTACTTCTGACTTTTTGCTGCTTAATTGGAGATAAGATTCTCAAGGACTTTTCTGCTTAGGTTGGTTTCAAACTAAGATCTTCAGATCTCAGCCTCCTGAGTAGCTAGGATTAAAAGTGAGAGCCACCAGTGCCAAGCTGATAATGGCTAATCCTAATTGGAATATACTGCTTTCTAGATATCAAAATTAGCCATTTCATAGGCTTTATCTCATTTAATTTTCACTCAGTTGTTATGCCATTATTAGATGGCAAGTTTTTTTTGACATCACCATGTTTTGAAGGCTAGAAAATTAAGGCTCAGAGGGCCGGGGATTCAAGCTCAGGTCATTTGCCTCCAGAGCCAAAGTCTGAGCCACAGTGTTTTGGTATTTGCCAGTGATATAAATAAAATAATTACAGAGAAGACAAAGTGGAGGCACTATGTTTTTTTTAACTAGAAAATATTTCTTTCTGGATGTCAGAGAATGGATTGAGAGGACCCATCCCTTTCTGCTTTGAATCCTCTCCTGCAGCTCAGGGTCTGTCTTCTCCAATTTACTCAGTGGGCTAGGAACACATTCCATTGCTTCTCTAGGTGATAGGTCTGAGAAGTACAAAGCCATGTCTGGAGAGCAGGGAACAAGCTCAACTTCACAAGCTCCACGTCTTCAGCACTGGACTAATTGTTCATACGCTTGAGTGCAGGGCAGAGTTAGATATATACCTTATACCACAGGAATACAATTTCAGCAATTGGAAAAAAATTGGTGGGAAAATTCACAGGATAGGAAAAATTCCACACACGGAGATCAAGAGATGACTTATCTACACAGATGTCCAGAGAAATAGACATACTAGTTCTCCATGAAATGAATCTGTAAGTTCAGATATAAAAGAAGCAAAGAGAGAGGTAACTGCATAGAGCCATGCTGGGCAGCGCGGACCTCGGCTGGGAGGACAATTTACAAGTAACCAAAAGGGGTCAGATGACAAAAAGATTCGATTTTTTTTGTCTGCTTATAGTTCAGGTTTGTGGCAAGAGAAAAAGGGAGGAAAAACCCAACAACTACAGGGTTATCACTCTGCTGAAGTTCAATATTGAAATTGTAACAGATCATCAAGTAAGCAGAACTTCCCAGTACATATTTTGCATCTTTTTTTAAATGAGAGGGACTATACATCTATCATGGCTAGCCTTAGGGGTTTAAGCCCTAGAGGGGGGAGAGGAAAAGGAGGAGACACGTGCTCTAGACCTGTAAGTCTCTTGGAAGATAATGGTCTGCTTCCAGGGCAGGAGAGAATATGCACCTAAGCTGGCTATAAAGACCCTCAGTAACTTTGGAGAGTCTTTGAATCCTGAGATTAGTAGTCTTGAGAATCTGACTTGTGTACACTTGGACATGCAGCTCAGCATGATTATGGTAAGCACAAGTGAGATCAAGAAAGCACCACAGATATTTAATGAGGCGTTTGACACATTCACATGGTTTGAGGCTGGGCATGCTATGATGCTGGATAAGTATTCCAATCCACATGGTACCAAAAGATAAAAATATGATAAAACCAACAACTGCCCCAGTGCAGAATAAAGGTAGATAGGCACACCTTACAAAAAAGAAAAAGGCTTGTGACAAGATCCTGGGATGTCATATAGCCTGAGGAGTTAACTGAACACTTTGCCTGCATAAATAAAAACATGAAGTTTAGAATTTGGAAAGTAGGAAACCAATGTATTTTATTAATGATTTTCTTCTACAAATACTTTCAAACATATCATCACATCCTTTATTCATGGATGGGCCATAAATCTCAGGTTTTGCAATTAAGACAGACAATCCAAGGCAGACAATCATCATTAATTTTCTCAAGATCCTACATCCCGGAAGTAGAAATGTTCGAGTTCAGACTCAGGTCGGTTCCCTTTCAAAGCCTTCTCCTTTCCAGTGGCCCACAATGAAGCTCTGTTAGCACCACAGGGTCAGGCTGGGTGGCAGAAGCTGCTCTCCAGGACAGGTGTCAGTGATGGAAGGTATTTTTAGCAGCTGATTTCTCTGCATCACACTCTGGAATTGGCTCAGAGCACCAACTTTTCTTGGGTGATGGTGAAGGCAAAAATATAATGTCCTTACAAATGATGAGAGATATCTGGAAGCTGTTATAAAAAAAAAGCAATAACTAGTAATGAACTAAAGATGAAGGAGGTGGATTCTAAAGTCTGAATGCCAAAGAAGGAAGCTGGTGTGTGTGTGTGTGGGGGGGGGAGGAGGCGTGTCTTTTGTGTATTCCAGACAGACCACAGCCAATGGGGGAAAGCTACAAGGATGGTAACTTCTGCTGTGTATTAGTTGTTACTGCTGCTATAACAAATCACCCAATGTTTGTGGCTTCAAGAACACAGATTCATTATCTTGCATTTCTACAGTTCAGAAGTCTGACATGTATTTCATTGGACTAAAGGTGTCACCATGGCTATACCTCTTCTACTGGCATATACTTTCTTTGATTATCCATCATCTAGAGGTTACCTGGTTATTCTGACCAACAATTTCCTTTGTCCAGAATAGTAATATTACATCTCTCTGACTACTTTGTATAGTCACATTTCTCTTATACGCAAACTAGACTCTCATTTAGAGTGTAGGTTATTACATTGGGCTCCCACACATAAAACCTATGACAAGATAATTAAACTATGCATCACATCTACAAACATACATTTGCCAGGCATAGAAAAATATGACAAGTCATAGATGGCATTGAGAGACCATTATTGCTCCTGTCACACTTTCATGGTAAGGGTGGATTCCTAGTAGAGTTGGCTTTATTATTCTTCAGCTATAAGGATTCTGTCACAAGCATATTGAATAAAGTCCCTCCAAAACTGATGCCCGGATTTTCACAAAGTGACCTTATTTGAAAATGGGGTCTTTGCAAATGTAACTAGTTTCAGTGGGGCTGGATTAGAGTTGGCCTTAAATCAAGGGATAGAGGTGCTTGTAACACACGAGAGGCCCACAGAGTGAAGAAGGCCATGTAAAGACAGAGCAGAGTCTGGAGTGGGAAAGAGACAAGTTAGGGAACACCAAGGATTGTTGAAAGCCACAAGAAAAAAGGGGGAGCCAAGGACGGACTCTTTGAAGAGTCTTATAAGGAACCTGGCTCTGTTGACACCTTGATTTCAGACTTCAGGCTCAAGGCATCAGAGAGAAACAGTTTTGTTTTAAATAACTGTAATTTGTTCTCGTAGGCTTAGGAATCGATAGCCCATGGGAAGAGTTAGAGCTCCTAGGAGCTCCTCCTTCAGCACACCTGTTATCTAGCTTTTTAACTCTGGTTCTTTTTAGCATGCAGTTTGCAGTTTCCTGTGTTTCCTCCCTACCTTGGAGCCTTGGAGTCAGAGGTGAGAAATGAGCTCCTCTATAACTTAAATCTCATATTTGTAAAACATGGATAATAACCTTACCTATCTTATGTAGTTGTGGCAAGTAGTAAACAAAATATCCATGGTAAAGAAAATTCTCAATGAGGTCTACCTACTCTGTGTGTGTGTGTGTGTGTGTGTGTGTGTGTGTGTGTGTGCATACCCACACACAAGTGTGTGCACATGGGTGCTCACATGTGTTGATACTGGGGCTTGAACTCACGGCCTTGCTTTGCTTTTCTATTCAAGGCTGGTGTGCTACCACTTGAACCACATCTCCACTTCTGGCTTTTTGGCTGGTTAATTAGAGATGGGTCTCTCAGATTTGTCTGCCTCAAATTTCAGCTTCCTGAGTAGCTAGTATTGTGAGCATGAGTTACTGGTGTCAAGCTTCTATTCATTCTTTCTATGATTGTTTATGGTGCCTGTGGCATGGAATGGAAGTGATATGAGATATCTCATTAATATCTGAGATATCTCAATGGACAACACAGACCAGAAACCACTTCATCATGAGGCTTATATTCCACTAAGGAACAGAACATAATGGGCAGCAGACATAATAATTATTCAATAAAACAGAAGAGCTATAGAAAATATAAATCAAAATGAAGTTCATAGGAGTTCATGTGGGGAATTAGACACTGGAACTTTAAAAACAGAGTGAAAGATGGTTGGGAAGAAGAACATTTAAGGCAGAGAGAGCAGGAGGTGTACAGACCTCAAGACAGAGCTACTGTTGTAGAAGAGAAGTAGGAGAGAAGTAGAAAGAACTGAGATGGATCACTGGAAGAGATGGGGCCATACAGATAAAGGAAAGCAGAGTTATACAAGAATAATCAGAATGGAGACAATGTAAGGAATTGGTAGTATTTGAAGGGTTTGCTAGAGAGCTTGATCATGTTAAATTCAAGCAGAACCTCTGGACTGTCTAGAAGAGAGCTTTGTAAAGTAATTGTTCAATAATTGTGGAAGATATGGTTCAATGCTTACATTCTATAGGGCTTTTTGTACCTATGCACCATATATGTATGACCACCATGGTTCAGACATGGTGGAGATGACTTCTCTGCTGCTAATCATTACTTAATGGCAGCTACAAATTGTAGATTACGTAGCTTGCTTGCAAACAAAATATGCCCATCCTCCTTAGATTTCTTCCTTTGAAACACTGTGAAGAATACCTTACCTAAATGCATATAGTGGGAAAAACTTAAGATGTGAACTATTTAAGCGTGCCAGGCAAAT